>NC_068424.1:19923167-20566501 GCF_023373465.1 Oncorhynchus keta | reverse complement strand
GAGAATTCTGGACTGACAATCAAATTAAATTAACTGCCAAACACTAAGCGTTTGCTGCCACAATGCTGCCTATTGCTGAGGACCTCTCAGAGTACCATTCTATTGACAATTAATGGTTTAAATTGACAATTGTATGGAATTCAGGGCCACTTCATTCAACTGAACAATTCCTGAGACCTTCAACTGAAATAAGCACACTGCGCAAACACTGCACAGTGGGAATTTACTTCCCCACGAACAGCTATGAATTTGACTGACGCAAGTAAGCCGTGCCGAATGTCAAAAGGTGGGAAAGTGACTCACGCATCTCAAATGTAATATTTTCTTACCCTTTATAACTATTTAAAACCCACCTCCAAACCATCCCTCTTGATATCCAACCTATTGGAATCCAAATGAAACTCGGTAATTAGGATTTTTGAGAGGGTTTCACCTTTAATGCTAATTGAACGCCTCTGATTCTAAAAGTCCCCAATCCACTCATTACAATGCTTCATCACCAGATAGCAGTAGAGGAAAATCCTAATTTCCTCACACCATTGCTATTCCTATTAAGAATCTCTTGGAGGACGGAGAATGAACAGGACATTTTCACTTGGACAAATATAATCTTTCTGGCTGTTACAAGCTTTCTTGTGATTCCACGGACATTGTACCAATGCGTCACATGTATTCGTCACATTCAACAGGCTTCCCTATAGAATAAGAGGATCACATTCCTGTCTAAACGTTACATTTATTCATCAATAATCAAATGAAAGAGTGTCTTAAACTCACATAGAAACAAATTCTTGATTGTTAGTGTTGCATAAGCACGAGTCCTTCATTCTCTTATTATGAAAGCTCCACTACATGGATGGTGAGTGGTGGACCCGTCTGGGTCAGTGAGTGCATGGATTGGGGTCACTGTTCCACACACTGGCTGTAGTGAAAAAAGCAATACCCACGCGCTAGGTCAGCCTCTTCTATTCAGTGTGGGTGGTTTTGATCAAATTGAAAATGATTCCATTCACATATTATTTTCAGATAGCTCAGAATGTGCAGCGGACCAGTCCTTCAGATAGATGACTCATAGACTTAGGCAAAATATTACGTGTCAACATGTCCAAAGGTCAGTGTAATTGAGTTAAACAATTAGTTGAGATGAACTTAAGTTTGCTCACTTAAAGTCTCAATTAAATCAAACAGTTGAAGTCGGAAGTTTACATACACCTTAGCCAAATACATTTAAACACAGTTTTTCACAATTCCTGACGTTTAATCCTAGTAAAAATTCCCTGTCTTAGGTCAGTTAGGATCACCACCTTATTTTAAGAATGTGAAATGTCAGGATAATAGATTATTTATTTCAGCTTTTTTTTCTTTCATCACATTCCCAGTGGGTCAGAAGTTTACATACACTCAATTAGTATTTGGTAGCATTGCCTTTAAATTGTTTAACTTGGGTCAAACGTTTCGGGTAGCCTTCCACAAGCTTCACACAATAAGTTGGGTGAATTTTGGCCCATTCCTCCTGACAGAGCTGGTGTAACTGAGTCAGGTTTGTAGGCCTCCTTGATCGCACACACTTTTTGTTCTGCCCACAAATGTTCTATAGGATTGAGGTCAGGGCTTTGTGATGGCAACTCTAATACCTTGACTTTGTTGTTCTTAAACCATTATGCCACAACTTTGGAAGTATGCTTGGGGTCATTGACAATTTGGAAGACCCATTTGCGACCAAGCTTTAACTTCCTGATTGATGTCTTGAGATGTTGCTTCAATATATCCACATAATTGTCTTTCCTCATGATGCCATCTATTTTGTGAAGTGCACCAGTCCCCCCACAACATGATGCTGCCACCCCCGTGCTTCACGTTTGGATGGTGTTCTTTGGCTTGCAAGCCTCCCCCTTTTTCCTCCTAACATAACGATGGTCATTATGGCCAAACAGTTCTATTTTTGTTTCATCAGACCAGAGGACATTTCTCCAAAAAGTAGGATATTTGTCTCCATGTGCAGTTGCAAACTGTAGTCTGGCTTTTTTATGGCGGTTTTGGAGCAGTGGCTTCTTCCTTGCTGAGTGGCCTTTCAGGTTATGTCGATATAGGACTCGTTTTACTGTGGATATAGATACTTTTATACCTGTTTCCTTCAGCATATTCACAAGGTCCTTTGCTGTTGTTCTGGGATTGATTTGCACTCTTCGCACCTAAGTAAGTTCATCTCTCACACCGCTCCTTCCTGAGCGGTGTGACGGCTATGTCGTCCCCATGGTGTTTATCCTTGCGTACTATTGTTTGTACAGATGAACGTGGTACCTTCAGGCATTTGGAAATTGCTCCCAAGAATGAACCAGACTTGTGGAGGTCTACAATTGTTTTCTGAGGACTTGGGTGATTTCTTTTGATTTTCCCATCATGTCAAGCAAAGAGGCACTGAGTTTGAAGGTAGGCCTTGAAATACATCCACAGGTACACCTCCAATTGTCCAATTGACTGAAATTATGTCAATTAGCCTATCAAAAGCTTCTAAAGCCATGACATAATTTTCTGGAATTTTCCAAGCTGTTTAAAGGCCCATTCAACTTTGTGTATGTAAACGTCCGACCCACTGGAATTGTGATACAGTCTGTAAACAATTGTTGGAAAAATGTCTTGTGTCATGCACAAAGTAGATATCCTAACCAACTTGCCAAAACTATGGTTTGTTAACAAGAAATGTGTGGAGTGGTTGAAAAACAAGTTTTAATGACTCCAACATAAGTGTATGTAAACTTCCCACTTCAACTGTGTGTTTTTATATATTGTTTTACGTATTCTTTATTGAAGTGATAACAGTTGGGTTCATCGGTGCTGTAACGAAGATGCAGGGAGTCAGGAAGCTGGTGCAGTCAGTGAGTTTAATAAGAACAAACAGAGTAGATACAGGAACAAGAGTAGTGTCTGAACATAACACAGAAACAATCATTCCTGATAGGTGACAACAGAATGCTGGATTTGACTCTTTTTTCAAACAATTATTTCACCTTTATTTAACCAGGTAGGCTAGTTGAGAACAAGTTCTCATTTGCAACTGCGACCTGGCCAATATATAGGATAGCAATTTGACACATACTGTACAACAACAGAGTTACACATGGAATAAACAAAACATAGTCAATAATACAGTAGAACAAAAGAAAACAAATAGTCTATATACAGTGAGTGCAAATGAGGTAAGATGAGTGTTAAGGCAATAAAAAGGCCATGGTGGCAAATAAATTACAATATAGCAATTAAATACTGTAATGGTACATGTGCAGAAGATGAATGCGCAAGTAGAGATACTGGGGTTCAAAGGAGCAAGATAAATATATAAATACTGTATGGGGATGAGGTAGATAGATGGGCTATGTACAGGTGCAGTGATCTGTGAGCTGCTCTGACAGCTGGTGCTTAAAGCAAGTGAGGGAGATATGAGTCTCCAGCTTCAGAGATTTTTGCAGTTTGTTCCAGTCATTGGCATCAGAGAACTGGAAGGAAAGACGACCAAAGGAGGAATTGGCTTTGGGGGTGACCAGTGAGATATACCTGCTGGAACGCGTGCTACGAGTGGGTGCTGCTATGGTGACCAGTGAGCTGAGATAAGGCGCAGCTTTACCTAGCAGAGACTTGTAGATGACCTGGAGCCAGTGGGTTTGGCGACGCGTATGAAGCGAGGGCCAACCAACGAGAGCGTATAGGTTGCAATGGTGGGTAGTGTATGGGGCTTTGGTGACAAAACGGATGGCACTGGGATAGACTGCATGCAGTTTGTTGAGTAGAGTGTTGGAGGCTATTTTATAGATGACATCACCGAAGTCGAGGATCGGTAGGATGGTCAGTTTTACGAGGGTATGTTTGGCAGCATGAGTGAAGGATGCTTTTTTGCGATATAGGAAGCAAATTCTAGATTTCATTTTGGATTGGAGATGCTTAATGTGAGTCTGGAAGGAGAGTTTACAGTCTAACCAGACACCTTGGTATTTGTAGTTGTCCACATATTCTAAGTCAGAGCCGTCCAGATTAGTGATGCTGGACAGGCGAGCAGGTGTGGGCAGTGATCAGTTGAATAGCATGCATTTAGTCTTCCCTGCGTTTAAGAGCAGTTGGAGGCCACGAAAGGACAGTTGTATGGCATTGAAGCTCGTCTGGAGGTTAGTTAACACAGTGTCCAAAGGGGGGCCAGGAGTATACAGAATGGTGTCGTCTGCGGTGTACCAGAGAATCACCAGCAGCAAGAGCAACATTGATGTATACAGAGAAGAGAGTCGGCCCGAGGATTGAACCCTGTGGCACCCGCATAAAGACAACCAGAGGTCAGGACAACAGGCCCTCCGAATTGACACACTGAACACTATCAGAGAAGTAGTTTGTAAACCAGGCGAGGCAATCATTTGAGAAACCAAGGCTGTCGAGTCTGCCAATAAGAATGTGGTGATTGACAGAGTCGACAGCCTTGGCCAGGTCGATGAATATGGCTGCACAGTAATGTATCTTATCAATGGCGGTTATGAGGTCGTTTAGGACCTTGAGCGTGGCTGAGTTGCACCCATGACCAGCTGGGATTCGAAATGGTCGGTAAATCTGTTTGTTAACTTGGCTTTCGAAGACCTTAGAAAGACAGGGTAGGATAGATATAGGTCTGTAGCAGTTTGGGTCTAGAGCGTCACCCCCTTTGAAGAGGAGGATGACCGCGGCAGCTTTCCAATTTTTGGGAATCTCAGACGATACGAGAGAGAGGTTGAATAGGCTAGTAATAGGAGTTGTAACAATTTTGGCAGATCATTTTAGAAAGAGAGGGTCCAGATTGTCTAGCCCGGCTAATTTGTAGGGGTCCAGATTTTGCAGCTCTTTCAGAACATCAGCTATGTGGATTTGGGGAAAGGAGAAATGTTGGGGGCTTGGGCGGGTTGCTGTGGAGGGTGCCAGGCAGTTGACCGTGGTAGTGGTAGCCAGGTGGAAAGCATGGCCAGCCATAGAGAAATGCTTATTGAAATTCTCAATTGTAGTGGATTTATCAGTGGTGACAGTGTTTCCTAGCCTCAGAGCAGTGGGAAGCTGGGAGGAGGTGCTCTTATTCTCCATGGACTTTACAGTGTCCCAGAACTTTTTTGAGTTAGTACAACAGGACGCAAATTTCTGTTTGAAAAAGCTAGCCTTAGCTTTCCTAACTGCCTGTGTATATTTGTTCCTAACTTCCCTGAAAAGTTGCATATCACGGGGGCTATTCGATGCTAATGCAGAACGCCACAGGATGTTTTTGTGCTGGTCAAGGGCAGACAGGTCTGGAGTGAACCAAGGACTATATCTATTCCTAGTTCAATTTTTTTTGAATGGGGCATGCTTATTTAAGATGGTGAGGAAGGCACTTTTAAAGAATAGCCAGGCATCATCTACTGATGGGATGAGGTCACTGTCATTCCAGGATACCGCGGCCAGGTCAATTAGAAAGGCCTGCTCGCAATAGTGTTTTAAGGAGCGTTTGACAGTGATGAATGGAGGCATTTGACCGTTAGATAAAGGGGGAGTAATCAGGGAAATGATAAAGTCCAGGTGTGCGTAATGATGGGTTGCCAGGACTGGTGGTTAGTGGACTGGCGACGTTGAGCGCCAGAGGGAGGGAACATTGCTCCCCATCCAAAACAGAGAAAGGCCTCAAATAAAATTGAGATCTTGTGACTGAGACGGCCATGGCATATGGTTTACATTGTTTTCATGCTCCAGCCGCATGACGACGCCGTTCAGGAGGACTGCCCTTAGGGTAGGCAGCGGGCCGGTCCGGACGACAAAGGCGGAAATCTCAGATGATGTTGGGATCTAGAATGTTGTCCCAACACTGCTCCTCTGGACCGTACCCCTCCTAGTACACCGGGTACTTGAGCCGACCCGTACGACATCTTCAGTACAGGAGGGTTCTGAAAGCATAGGCGGGACCTCCCTCAATGTCCAGGGGAGGCGGAGGGGTGTCGTGGGGGATGGCATCAGCCAGGGGACCAGGAACCACCGGCCTGAGAAGGGAGACGTGAAAAGAGGATGAGATCTGTTCGTTTGTGGGAAGCTGTAATCTGTAAGTTCTTATTGACCCACCGGAGGACTTTGAACGGCCCGACAAACCAGGGGCTCAGCTTCCGGCAGGGCAGGCGGAGTGGGAGGTTCCTGGTGGAAAACCAGACGAAATCACCTGAATGGAAACCGGTGCCTCACTGCGGGGGCGGTTCGCCTGCTCCTTCTGTCACCGGACGGTGCGTTGGAGCCTTAGTTGGCAGCGTCCCAAACCTCCTCTGCGCACCGAAGCCACTCGTCCACTGCAGGGGCTTCGGACTGGCTCGGGGTCTCCGTGAGGCCAGGGGAGGCTGGTACCCCAGGAAACACTGGAAGGGAGACAACCCTGTGGAATAGTGACAAAGACAGTTCTGGGTGTATCTGGATTTTATTTGTCACATACACATGGTTAGCAGATGTTAATGCGAGTGTAGCGAAATGCTTGTGCTTCTAGTTCCGACAATGCAGTAATAACCAACGAGTAATCTAGCTAACAATTCCAAAACTACTACCTTATACACACAAGTGTAAAGGGATAAAGAAAATATGTACATAAAGATATATGAATGAGTGATGGTACAGAGCGGCATAGGCAAGATGCAGTAGATGGTATCGAGTACAGTATATACATATGAGATGAGTATGTAAACAAGTGGCATAGTTAAAGTGGCTAGTGATACATGTATTACATAAAGATGCAGTAGATGATATAGAGTACAGTATATACGTATACATATGAGATAAATAATGTAGGGTATTATTGGCTCGGGTGGTTGTTGTCCTTGATGATCTTTATGGCCTTCCTGTGACATCAGGTGGTGTAGGTGTCCTGGAGGGCAGGTAGTTTGCCCCCGGTGATGCGTTGTGCAGACCTCACTACCCTCTGGAGAGCCTTACGGTTGTGGGTGGAGCAGTTGCCGTACCAGGCGGTGATACAGCCCGACAGGATGCTCTCGATTGTGCATCTGTAGAAGTTTGTGAGTGCTTTTGGTGACAAGCCAAATTTCTTCAGCCTCCTGCGGTTGAAGAGGCGCTGCAGCGCCTTCTTCACGATGCTCTCTGTGTGGGTGGACCAATTCAGTTTGTCTGTGATGTGTACGCCGAGGAACTTAAAACTGCCGTTCCTGACAGTGAATCCTCAGGATCCTCCCCATATCCTGGTTGGTCCTTACCACCTGCCCGTTGGACAGAGGCCAGTACCCGGATGGCCATGACCCGCAGCTTCTCCATGAAGGCTCTCCATAATCGCGTCGGTCCTCCGGAAGGCCATAGTGCTGGAAGACCTGCTGGAACAGTTCCTCAGCGACATGGAGAGTGGTAGGGAGACCAGAGAGAGGGATAAAATGGCAGGATTTGGAGAATGTCCACAACAACCATAACAGTGGTGAAACCATCAGACGGGAATATCAGTAACAAAATCTATAGGCAGATGGAACCAAGGCCGCTGAGGCACGGGGAGGGGAAGGAGTTTCCCCGCTTGAGTATGCTGGGGAGACTTGGTTTGAGAACATACGGATCAGGAGTTGACGTAGCGGGCGATGTCCTGTGCCAAGGTGGGCCACCAGTACTTAACGGAGATAGATTGAGTGGTATGGCTGATACCTGGGTGACCAGTGTCAAGGGATGTGTTTGCCCAGGTCAATGGCCTAACCCTTACCTCCATGGGAACGTAGGTGCACTCCGGAGGACACGTAGCAAGCGCAGGTTCCCTCTCCAGAGCCTGGCGGATGTCCACATCTATGTACCAAAGCATGGGAGCAATGATTCAGGAGAGTGGTATGATTGGCGCACTCAGGACCGGAACTTCTCCTGACAGGGCATCTGCTTTGGGTGGTATGACAAGGTGAAGTTGAATCTAGTAAAGAAAAGGGTCTACCTTGCTTGGCGCGGGTTCAGCCGCCTCACTATCAGTATGTACTCCAGGTTCCGATGATCGGTGAGGATGAGAAACGGGTCTGTGGTGCCCTCCAGCCAGTGTCTCCACTCCTCTAATGCCAAATTCACCGCCAGGAGCCCCGTCACCGACGTCATAGTTCCTTTCTGAAGGAGACATTTTTTTAGAGTAGTATGCACACGGATACAATTTTTGTGGGTTCACTTGATGTTGTGACAGGATGGCCCCCACGCCCACTTCTGAGGCATCCACCTCCACCATGAAGGACAGCATAGGTTCTGGGTGTTTCAGCAACGGGAGGGGATAGCGGAACTTGGTGGTGATGTCATTAAGAGCTCTGTAGTCAATACATGGACGAAGACCCCCCTCCTTCTTGGCCACGCAGAAGAAACCTGCCGATGCAGGGGAGGTGGATGGGCTGATGAAACCCTGTTGGAGAGCCTCCTGGATGTACTCCTCTATAGCCTTGGTTTCAGCCACCGACAGGGGGTGATGTGGCTGCGTAGAGGCGCAGAGTCTGTTAGCAGGTCAGTTACACAATCCCATCGGCGATGAGGAGGGAGACAGGTGGAGAAGGTCTTGAAGAAAACCTCCTTGAGATCCTGGTAAACTTCTGGAATGTCTGTCTGCATGACAACCACAGGACTCTCAACCGACGTGGAACCACAGGGTAAGGGAAAGCAGGTGAGTGGTGCTGGGATGTGTGTGATAGGCCCAGATCCCAGTGGTCGGTTATCCAGCGCTTGATCCAAGTAACTTAGAGGTCGGGTATGCTGTTATGTTCAGGGAGGAGGCAAGGGCCTGGTCAATGAAATTCCAAGTGGCAACAGAGTCCCCTAGAGCTGTAGAAACAACTCACGAGGGACAGCCAGCTAGTGAAATTGGTGCAAAAAAGGGTTTGGTGGAGAGTGATGATGAAATACTCACACCTACCCCAGGAGACGGATGATCACTGATCGTCCCAATGCTCTAGTGGCTTCCGGGTTGGGACGTAGTGGACACTGTTGAAGCTGGTGCCGTTCCTGACCACAATAAGGACAGAGCCCCAGCTGTCTGGGGCTCTGATATGTTCAGGCTGTGACTCAGATCTGTAAACAAAGCAGGGAGAGAGGCGATGGGAGTACCGATGCTCCCAAAGGAGGTTATCCAGACAGATGGCCATCGTGATGAGTGTGTCCAATGAGAGGGTGTCGTCTCAGGCATGTCAACTCTGTCTGGACCTCCTCGCACAATCCGCTTCTGAATAAGATGCAGAGAGCCGACTCTTTCCATCCACTGGATGCTGCCACTGTACGAAAGGTGAGGCCGTACTCCGCAGCGGTCTGGTCCTCCTGCCGCAGTCGGAATAGGCGCTCACCCCCGTCTGCTCTCCGGTGGATGATCGAAGACTCCTCTGAACAGAGCCGCGAACCTCCCATAGGAACCCAGGTCCCCCAGATGGCCGTAGCCCACTCCAATGCCCGCCTGGTCAGCAACCTTGGACCTCTCGTTGGTGGGGGCTCCCGTTTGATGAGAAAACTAGGAGGAGGCGGCCACGGTATTTGGATGGAATCCCGTCATATTTGAGAGACAATGGGCTGGGGTGCAGGCTCGCTGGGTCGGCTCATGATAGAAGATCCTCCGCTCGTTGGAGGTGTAGCCCCTTGAGGAAGATCTAGACGTTGAAGAACGCGGAGGACCTCATCCATAGCCATCCCCAGTTGCTCCAACTGGTCGTGGAGTGTTGAAGTAGATCTCCCCGTTTGCCGACCATCTGGGTGATGTTTCGGTTGGCTGCTGCTTCCATTTTGTGAGGCATCATTCTGTAATGAAGACACAGGGAGTCAGGAAGCAGGTGCTGTCAGTGAGTTTAATAAGAACAAACATAGAGTGGACACAGGAACAAGAGTAGTGTCTAAACATAACACACAAACAATAATGCCTGATGGGTGACAACAACAGAGTGCTAGATAAAGGGGGACTTAATTAGTTCAGTCAAAGCAACACCTACTACATGTTCCAATTGTGCACGTTGGAAATCAGTGTTAAAACTGTCACAGCAATGTGCGTCATGAATAAATACCTGCTGAAGACTTCTTTAAGAATGCAATGTCTTTTCTTCAAGCCATGTAACAAAGAAGAGACCGCATTATGGGTTAACTGAAAATTGGCACAGACTAAAAAAGAAAATGAAAAAGAAAAGTCTGAAATGTCAATAGAAATTCAATTTAAGTCTGGTATGACATTCAGGGCAATGAGCTATCAGGAAAAAGATGTTTCAAGAGAAAAAAAAGAACAAAAAAAGAAAAGAAAAAAAAGCATTCTTTACCGTCTGCAAATGACTTCATCCTGTCTCCCCCCTCCATATCAATCTCCATTCCCCCTTGTATTATGTCTCTGTTTCTCTTGGACAATGAGACCTGTCATTCTGCCAATCAAGCCGTGCCTTGGTATTACGATAGTTACCTTTTATTTTTAATGGATCCCATCAAGAGCTAAAAGACTGACAAATAAAACATATAAAACCCAGCCACAGTGTAGAGATGGAGAACTACTCTTATGTTCTTTTCAGACCATGGCATCAGTCTATTCATATCAGTTGAACAATGATGTCTGAGTTGATCTGTTAATAGTGTGTTATTAGCGTAGAAAGTCATAACAGCAATTAAAATAATTGAAGTCTGATATCTTCCCTTTGCGATATGTTTGTACAAAATGAAACCTGATCGGTGGTCTTGATCCGTTGAATGTACTATAAATTAAACATAACTTCTAAGGCTTAATGAAGACTTCTTAAATCCTTTATGTGATAACCTAACCCTTTATTTTTTAATTTTAGATTTAACTAGGCAAGTCATTTAAGAACAAATTCTATTTACAACCCGAACGATGCTGGGCCAATTGTGCTCCGCCCTATGGGACTCCAAATCAAATGTGATACAGCCTGGATTCAAACTCTAGACTGTAGTGATGCGCAGTGCCTTAGACCGCTGCGCCACTCGGGAGCCCCGATATATGTGGGCAGCCAGGTAAACAATTATTCTAAATGTCAGGTTACTACATTTACACCGAGTGTACAAAACCTTAGAATATAATTGTTTTAATCCCCAGCAATATCTGTCAGTTTAAACTAGAGATATCTCTCTCAATCCATCGCATCCGCCTATGTAACACTTCTGCATCTGCGGTGAAAGGTGACAGAGCGAGAGTGGTGTTTGTCAGACCATGAGACATCCCAAAAATTGGTCTTCTCACAAAATCATCTGTAGCGTCTAAACGGTTTGGCATACAAACTAACATGATGGTGTTTTCCGTTTTGCTCTGTAAATGTCAGGAGACTCTATGGTTGTTTAGCTCTATGGGCCAGTTGAAAATATTAATGGAAGTATACAATGCCAAAAAATATGGGGTTAACCTTTCTAGGGCAGGCATTCTGCTAGTGGAACCCCTCGACAACATTCCGCTGAAAAGGCAGCGTGTGAAATTCAAAAATATTTTTTCGAAATATGTAACTTTCACACATTAACAAGTCCAATACAGCAAATGAAAGATAAACATCTTGTTAACGTTTCGGGGATATGTGAAACGCTAGCATCCCACCTGGCCAAAAGCCAAATTCAAATAAATGACTATAAAATCAAACTTTCAGTAAATCACACATGCAAGATAGCAAATTAAAGCTACACTTGTTGTGAATCCAGCCAACATGTCAGATTTAAACAAGGCTTTTCGGCGAAAGCAAACAATGCTATTATCTGAGGATAGCACCTACGTAAGCAAAGAGAGAAAAGCATATTTCAACCCTGCAGGTGCGACACAAAACGCTGAAATAAAAATATAATTCATGCCTTACCTTTGACGAGCTTCTTTTTTTGGCACTCCAATATGTCCCATAAACATCACAAATGGTCCTTTTGTTCGATTAATTCCGTCGATATATATCCAAAATGTCCATTTATTTGGCACATTTGATCCAGAAAAACACTGGTTCCAACTTGCTCAATGTGACTAGAAAATATCTCAAAAGTTACCTGCAAACTTTGCCAAAACATTTCTAAATACTTTTGTAATACCACTTTAGGTATTCTTTAACGTAAATAATCGATCAAATTTAAGACGGGATGATCTTCGTTCAATACGGGAAGAAAACAAACTGGAGCTGCTTTCTGGTCACGCGCCTCTAACAGTACACTTCAAGTGAGCCTCGTTCAAGATGGCCGTACTGCTTCATTACACAAAAGAATAACCTCAACCAATTTCTAAAGACTGTTGACATAGGAACTGATAGGAACTGCAAGAAGGTCCCTTAGAAATCTAGATTCCCAATGAAAACGCATTGAAAAGAGAGTGACCTCAAAAAAAATGAAAAGGTTTGTCCTCGGTTTGGCCTGCTAAATAGGTTATGTTATACTCACAGACATGATTCAAACAGTTTTCGAAACTTCAGAGTGTTTTCTATCCAAATCTACTAATACATGCTACTAATCTACCTCCGTCATGCTACTAATCTGGCCTCCGTCATGGAAAAGCATGTGTTCCTAATGTTTTGTACACTCAGTGTAGGTGATATGTCATTCATAAGATGTCATGTTCCTGTATATAAAGAGAGGTTTAAAAAAGCCAGCTGTAAGGCTATTTTATAACACTCTATATGCAGATACACAAATCAATTATTTGTGAAGCATCTATGTACGGCTATAAACTTGAATACTTAATGAATGCTCTATTCAGTCATTAAAGTTTGTAAATTGGTGTCAGTGACAAGTACTACCTACCTACTAGCTTGTTACAATATACTTACATGTAGTTACTCTAGTAACTTGCAATTTACTAGGAACTCTAGTAAGTCTTTTGAACATCTATTATTTTATCATAATAAGAATCATCATTCTGACTATGAACTCTATCTTGTATGAAGATCAATTGGAAAATGTGAAAAAAAAAAAAAAAAATTTAAAGAGAGGATTTGATTAGTTGCAAGCCTACAGGCTGAGCTCCATAATCACTGAGTCACATCCTTGCTTCAGTTCAACGAAGATTCCTTTCTTAGCTTGAGAGAGTTCAGATCGTAGCCTGGAGACATCTGAAGGTACCTACGAAGTATTCTGACAGTACAGGATGAAAAAGAGAAAGAGCAGGGGAAGGGAGAGAAAAAATACTTTGTTGAAGAGGTGGGAGATAATTGCTGCCATGGGTACAGATGGCCAGTGCGTCTGTGTGTGTTCCAGTCTGCTCTTCTGCACAGTCCATGTCACTCTGCTCCCTGTTTGCCCCAGCACAATGAAGTGATTTGCTCTTTTGAAAAAGGAACTTTAGGAATGACTGAAAGAGGATCGTCCATTGGGTCACTGTCCATCACTGCTGCTAATCAGACCCAAGTATTGCCATGGTGACTACGGCTGCAATGGTAGGTAACAAAGGAATACATTGGATCAGTTTTAAGAGATAGTTAACCCAACTTACAAATGTTTGTACAGTATGTGTCTGCTTTCAAAGTAAGCAAACAAAAAAGTTATTTGGTCCTTTTTGCGAACCATTCCTTTTAAGATAAAAAAAACAGTAACACTTTATTTAGATAGTCCCAACTAGATGGTTTGTTCAATGACTGTTAACCACATTTAAACTAACTATCCACTAATGCTAACCCTGGCCCTAATCCTAACCTTAACCCTTATCCTAACCCTAACCCTAAACTTAAGTTTAGAGTTAGGGTAAGGGTTCAGTTTAGGGTTAGGATAAGGCTTAGGGCTAGGGTTAGTAGATTGTTTGTTGAAATGTTACTGATAGTCTGTAGATAGTCTGTAGATTTTGATTCATTAGCATCCTCATTAGCCAACGCAAATGGTGACAGCTAGTCTTACTTGGTTCCGACACATAACAAAAAAGATGTTGCAGACCAAATACTTTACAATTTACATGCAGTACCAGTCAAAAGTTTGGACACATACTCATTCAAGGGTTTTTCTATATTTGTACTCTTTTATACATTGTAGAATAATAGTGAAGACATCAAAACAATTAAATAACACATATAGAATCATGTAGTAACCAAAAAAGTGTGAAACAAATCAAAATATATTGTAGATTCTTCAAAGTGGCTATCCTTTGCCTTGATGACAGCACTCTTGGCATTCTTCCAACCAGCTTCACCTGGAATGCTTTTCCAACTGTCTTTAAGGGGTTCCCACATGTGCTTAGCACTTGTTGGCTGATTTCCATTCACTCTGTGGTCCAACACATCCCAGACCATCTCAATTGGGTTGAGGTCGGGTGATTGTGGAGGCCAGGTCATCTAATGCAGCACTCCTTACACAGCCTGGAGGTGTGTTTTGGATCGTTGTCCTGTTTTGAAAACAAATGATAGTCCCACTAAGGGCAAACCAGATGGAACAGTGTATCGCTGCAGAATACTGTGCTAGCCATGCTGGTTAAGTGTGCCTTGAATTCCAAATAAATCACAGACAGTGTCACCAGCAAAATACCCCCACACCATCACACCTCCTCCAATATGTTTCAAGGTGGGAACCACATATACAGAGATCATCCGTTTACCTACTCTGCATCGCACAAAGGCACGGCGGTTGGAACAAAAAATCTAAAATTTGGACTCACCAGATGAAAGGACAGATTTCCACCGGTCTAATGTCCATTGCTCGTCTTTCTTGGCCCAAGCAAGTCTTTTCTTCTTTTTGATGTCCTTTGGTAGTGGTTTCTGTGCAGCAATTCAACCATGAAGGTTTGATTCACCCAGTCTCCTCTGAACAGTTGATGTTGAGATGTGGCTGTTACTTGAACTCTGTGAAACATTTATTGGGCTGCAATCTGAGGTGCAATCAACTCTAATGAACTTATCCTCTTCAACAGAGGTAACTCTGAGTCTTCCTTTCCTGAGGCGGTCCTCATGAGAGCTAGTCTCATCATAGCTCTTGATGATTTTTGCGACTGCACTTGAAGAAATTTAGAAAGTTCTTGACATTTTCTATATTGACTGACCTTCATTGTCATGTATTGTCATATTATGTCTTGTTCCTGTTCTTTCTCTTCACTCAGTCTCCCTCTGCTGGTCGTATTAGGTTACCTTCTCTTCCTCTCCTTGCCCCAGCTGTTTCTCATCTTCTCTAACTACCTCGTTCACCCTTTTCCCACCTGTTCCCTTTTTCCCACTGATTAGGTCTCTATTTCTCTCTCTGTTCCTGCTTCTGTCTTTGTCAGATTCTCGTTTGAGTTTCTCATGCCAGAACCAAACTATCGTCTTGTTTGCTTCACCCTTGTCCCGTCCTGTCGGAATCTACCTGTTCATCTGATGCTACGTGTGATCAGGTACCTCTGTCCTCTACGACCCGCGCCTACCCAGAGAGACCAGCAGTCTGTCGCCGCTCACCCAGCTATTCTCCTCTGCTGCTAAGAAGGGGACTCTAACCCAGCTATTCTCCTCTGCCGCTAAGAAGGGGACTCTTCTGTAATTATCAGAAGGACTTTATGATTCATTTGTCGCCCTCTCTGCGGGTTGTCTATTTTGCCATTATATACATCTGAAGAGGATCTATGTCTTCCCTGTGTTTTGACATTAAAGGACTCTGTATTTGTTAAACCGCTTTTGGGTCCTCACTCACGTGCATAACATTCATGTCTTAAAGTAATGATGGACTGTGTTTCTCTTTGCTTATTTGAGCCGTTCTTGCCATAATATGGACTTGGTCTTTTACCAAATAGGGCTATCTTCTGTATACCACCCCTGCCTTGTGACAACACAACTGATTGGCTCAAATGCATTCCACAAATTAACTTTTAACAAGGCACTCCTTTTAAATGAAATGCATTCCAGGAGACTACCACATGAAGCTGGTTGAGAGAATGACAAGAGTGTGTAAAGCTATCATCAAGGCAAAGGGTGGCTACTTTGAAGAATCTCAAATGTAAACAATTTTTGGTTTAATTAACTGTTTTGGTTACTACATGATTCCATATGTGTTATTTCATAGTTTTGATGTCTTCACTATTATTCTACAATGTAGAGAATAGTAAAAATAAAGAAAAACCCTTTGAATGAGTAGGTGTGTCCAAACTTTTTACATGTACTGTACAATCAAAAACATGAAATGTTGCGTGTGTGTGTGTGTGTGTGTGTGTGTGTGTGTGTGTGTGTGTGTGTGTGTGTGTGTGTGTGTGTGTGTGTGTGCGTGCGTGCGTGTGTGTGCGTGTGTGTGTGTGCGTGCATGCGTGTGAATCTATCAGTTACACGTATATGTCAGTACATGCACACAAGTAGATCATATGATTGACAGGCATTGGCCGTGAGGTGTTCATTTTTTGTTTTAAACCAAGTTTGCTGTTCACTTGTGCTCATGGTTCTGTATGATAATATATGTTTCCTTGGATTTGCTCTGGAACTGGGGACTGTGAAAAGACCCATGCTGGCATGTCTGGTAAGGGTAAGTTTGTGTGTCAGTGCTGTGTGTAAGTTTAATATGCAAACAATTAGGAATTTCCAACCCATTAATATTTCTTATAAAAACAAGAAGTGATGCAGTCAGTCTTTCCTCAACTCTTAGCCAAGAGAGACTGGAATGCATAGTATTAATATTAACCCTCTGATTAAAATAAAGAGACATGCTGCTCTGTTCTGGGCCATCTGCAGCTTAACGAGGTCTTCTTTGTAGCTCTTGACCACATGACTGGACAATAATCAAGATAAGATAAAACTAGAGCCTGCAGGACTTGTTTTGTGGAGTGTGGTGTCAAAAAGACAGACAGACCTCTCCCCATTTTTACAACCATTGAATCTATATGTTTTGACCATGACAGTTTACAATCTAAGGTAACACCAAGTAATTAAATCTCCCCAACCTGTTCAACAGCCACACCATTCATTACCCGATTCAGCTGAGGTCAAGAACTTAGGGAATGATTTGTACCAAATACAATGCTCTTAGTTGTAGAAATGTTCAGGGCCAGTTTATTAATGGCCACCCATTCCAAAACTGACTGTTTATTAAGGGTTTCAGTGACTTCAGTAGCTGTGGTTTCTGATGCATATATGGTTGAATCATCAACATACATGGACACATGCTTTTTTATATATATTTTTTGTTGTTGCTTTGTTTAGGTCATTGATGAAAACAGAAAAGAGTAGAGGGCCTAGAGGTCTGCCCTGTGGTACACCACACTTTACATGTTTGACATAAGAGAAGCTTCCATTAAAGAAACCACTCTGAGTTCTATAAGATAGATTGCTCTGAATCCATGACATGGCAGAAGTTGAAAAGCCTTAATACATACATTTTCTCAACAACAGGTTATGGTCAATAATATCAAAGGCTGCACTGAAATCTGTCAGTACAGCTTCCACATCTTCTTATTATCAATTTCTTTCAACCAATCATCAGTAATTTATGTCAGTTCAGTACATGTTGAGTGCCCTTCTCTATAAGCATGTTATAGATCTGTTGTTAATTTGTTTACAGAGAAATAGCATTGTATTTAGTCAAACACACTTATATCCAGCAGTTTGCTAAGAGATGGCAGCAAGTTGATACTGTAGTCTGCTGGTAGAACCAGTAAAGGCTGCTTTAACACTCTTGGGTAGAGGAATTAATTTCTCTTGACCCCAGGCCTGAGGACAAACACTTTCCTCTATGCTTAGATTAAATATATGACAGATAGGAGTGGCTATAGAGTCAGCTAACATCCTCAGTAGCTTTCCATCTAAATTGTCAATGCCAGGAGGTTTGTCATTATTGATCGATATCAATAATGTGTCCACCTCTCCCATACTAACTTCATAAAATACTAACTTACAATGCTTATCTTACATTATTATTATTTTTTTTGCCCAATTTGCCAATTAAGTAATAATTTAAATGATTGGCAACACCAAATTGTTTCATGATAAATTAGCCTGATTCAATAAAAGATTTAGTTGAATTAGTCTTTCTGCCCATACTTTCATTTAAAGTACTCCAAAGTTTTTTTCATCATTGATCTTGGCTTCATAATACAGTTTATTCTTCTTTTTCTTGAGTTTAGTCACATACTTTCTCAATTTACAGTAGGTTAGCCAGTCAGATGTGCAGAAATACTTATTTGCCACTCCTTTTGCCCCATCTATTTCAAACTATCAGGTTTTCAATTCCTCCTCAAACCATTGAGCCTTAACAGTTTTTAACAGGTGCATGTTTATCAATAATTGGAGAAAGCAATTTCATAAATTCATCAAGCTCACAGCAAAATATTTTGTATGATGTTTTAAACACTATTTTAGGCCCAGCATTTGGAACTGGCTTTCCTGGATATATTTTGATCACTGCATCTGGATACAGCAGTAGAACAAAGTTCTACAGTATTAGCAAAAATTTGATCAATGCATGTGGATGATCTTGTTTCTATAGTGTTTGTAAACACCCTGGTAGGTTGATTAATAACCTGAACTGCATTCCCGAGAGAATCAGAAAATATATAAAAAATATATATATGCCATTTAGCAGACGCTTTTATCCAAAGCGACTTACAGTCATGTGTGCATACATTCTACGTATGGGTGGTCCCGGGAAACGAACCCACTACCCTGGCGTTACAAGCGCCATGCTCTACCAACTGAGCTACAGAAGGACCTGAGTCACCTGAGTTCTCTCGGAAATAATCGGGTTCTCTCGGAAATAATCGGGGACTGGCGACTCATCTCCTCCAGAGCCCATAAAGCTGGGCAGGGCTAGATTGTCTCATAGTGAATGTTTACGCTGAGCTCCAACAGTTGCCTGTACTGTGGTACTACAGGACATTATATATCCACCTGTCCAGTAAAAGACCAGGCTCATCAGTAGGTGCAGGTACGCTGGTGGGCCTTCCTGGGAGTTTCCAAACTCCTATTACTCATACTCCTATTCATGCTATCCTGCTGTGGGGTGACCGGTCTAAATCTCTCTGGGTGCTCATTGACTCTGGAGCTGACTAGAGCTTCATGGACGATACCCTGATATCTGAGCTGGGTATCTCCACACAACCCCTCTCTATTCCCATGGATGCCAGAACATTGGACGGACACTCCATTGGCAGAGTCACTCACAGTACGATTCACATTAACCTGCGAGTGTCGGGCAATCACAGTGAGTCAATACAGTTTCTACTAATTGAATCTCGTCATGTTCCTGTGTTTTGGGATTTTCATGGCTCCAGAGGCACAACCCCCTGATCGACTGAAAAGACCCTGACTGCAGTGTACAGTTTGGGGCTGGACTCAATGTGGGCGGAGTCAAACGCATTTCTGTCTCTTTCAAGGTCACCCAAGTTGATGTTCACGTCGAAGGTATCAACGTCAACCAAAGCGAATCTTAATCGTACCTAACCTACATGGATAAAAATATAAACTATGGAAGTAACTGAGACTGTCACTATGCATAATATACTTTGTAATATTCATATTATACCAGTGCAGTGGTATATTTTTATATTACCAACTACCGCACTGATGTTTGCATAGCGTTGATTAGCACCCATTTGCACGTGAGCTCGCTAATTAGCAATAGCACCCTTTCGTACTTGAGCTAGCTAATTGCTTAGAATGAGGGAATCTTATTTGGACAAATGTGCCTACTTGAGCAGTGAGCCTAGGATTACATTTACAGTTATGTAATCGATTTGATTGTTGATTTTCTGTGTTTCTTCAATGTCTGCCTTGTTGTGTTTGGCTGGATCTAAATGTGTACCGTTGATGCCGATTCCATTCCCTAAGTTACACATAGCGAGTCTACAAAGCCTACACATAGTATATACAATAATGAAATTAAATGCCTATTGCTTATTTTATGCCTTTCTAATTATCATGCCTTTTATGTCTATGCTTATTTTCTTTGATGTATAGAGACACGTTAGTGTGTTGTTGGAGGGCGAGAGTCTCAAAATAAAAAAACGCAGCAGCAGTCAACTTCATCACTGCGCCCTCTGCACATATAAGGCTGAACAATATATGGTCAACAACCACATCAAAGGTCATGCTTCAGTGAGGCACAAAGGTACTATTTATTTCTTTGTTTAGTGAATATATTTGACGTTCACGTTTTTTGATTTGCCCTATTTTTTTTAGTTACATCAGTGAATTTAATTTAATTATATAACTTGTTACTTTACTGTTATTCCTCTCTTTCAGAGTTCACAGTCATAAAGTTGTAGAAATGCGACACACTTTCATTGTTGCTATTGCACGGCAACAATAATGAACAGAGCACAGTTTCTGAATCACCTGACATACCATCAGCATCCAGTGGACCCTCAAGAGCCCCCATAGGCCCTTAATAAACAGTGGGCAGTGGTCCCTCAAGAGCACCCAGAGGCCCTTAAACAGTGGCCAGTGGCCCCTCAAGAGCAACCAGAGGCCCATAAACAGTCCCCAGAGGCCCCTCAAGAGCACCCAGAGGCCCTTAAGCAGTGGCCAGTGGCCCCTCAAGAGCACCCAGAGGCCCTTAAACAGTGGCCAGTGGCCCCTCAAGAGCACCCAGAGGCCCATAAACAGTCTCCAGAGGCCCCTCAAGAGCTTCGCCCCTCAAGATCTTGTCCCCTGGACCTTGGAGGACTTTTGGTGTGGATGATGATCAGGTGAGATATTTCTTTAAATTACTCCACTGAACTGTACCATTTGATTGTTATTGCTTTATTGAAAATTGTACTCACACCACAGGGCCGACCAAAGCAAGGTATCTGTGGGGTGTTTGTTTTGATGGTAAGATGCTGGCTATCCAATATATTATATTTGTCCTATTTTCTGTTGTTATAACATATGAAAGTTATTATTATTTCTGTGCTGGCAGCATGCAAAGCACACTGTTGTTATTGCTCGTACCTTTTCTTGTTTATTATTCTTGACACTTTTTGGGACCTATTTCCTACAGTTTGTAAACTACATACACAATTCATACATCAAACTCCTTCAGAGCTGGATGCTGATGTGACCTGCTGTGTGGGGGTGGGGGTGGGGGGGGTATTATTATTTTCATTGTTATTTACTATTATCATTATTATTGTTGTTATCATAACTATCAAACTTAACAACCTACTATTTCTTAACTTACAGTACACTCTGTACATTGAAATGAAAGCACAGTGTGACTTCAATGAGGTATGTATAAATTATGAAATTCTCATTACTAGTGAATATAAGGTTTTTGGGATAGCCATCCGATTGTGTGATTTTCTTTTTCAAAGGAAAACATGCAGCAAATTAGGTGATGCTGGTGCCTAGTTCTCCTGCAGAACTTTAAAAACACTTGTTTCACTGTAGCCAGACTGACCTGAATATATTTACATATTGTATTTACGTACAGTGCCTTGCGAAAGTATTCGGCCCCCTTGAACTTTGCGACCTTTTGCCACATTTCAGGCTTCAAACATAAAGATATAAAACTGTATTTTTTGTGAAGAATCAACAACAAGTGGGACACAATCATGAAGTGGAACGACATTTATTGGATATTTCAAACTTTTTAACAAATCAAAAACTGAAAAATTGGGCGTGCAAAATTATTCAGCCCCCTTAAGTTAATACTTTGTAGCGCCACCTTTTGCTGCGATTACAGCTGTAAGTCGCTTGGGGTATGTCTCTATCAGTTTTACACATCGAGAGACTGACATTTTTTCCCATTCCTCCTTACAAAACAGCTCGAGCTCAGTGAGGTTGGATGGAGAGCATTTGTGAACAGCAGTTTTCAGTTCTTTCCACAGATTCTCGATTGGATTCAGGTCTGGACTTTGACTTGGCCATTCTAACACCTGGATATGTTTATTTTTGAACCATTCCATTGTAGATTTTGCTTTATATTTTGGATCATTGTCTTGTTGGAAGACAAAACTCCGTTCCAGTCTCAGGTCTTTTGCAGACTCCATCAGGTTTTCTTCCAGAATGGTCCTGTATTTGGCTCCATCCATCTTCCCATCAATTTTAACCATCTTCCCTGTCCCTGCTGAAGAAAAGCAGGCCCAAACCATGATGCTGCCACCACCATGTTTGACAGTGGGGATGGTGTGTTCAGGGTGATGAGCTGCGTTGCTTTTACGCCAAACATAACATTTTGCATTATTGCCAAAAAGTTCAATTTTGGTTTCATCTGACCAGAGCACCTTCTTCCACATGTTTGGTGTGTCTCCCAGGTGGCTTGTGGCAAACTTTAAACACCACTTTTTATGGATATCTTTAAGAAATGGCTTTCGTCTTGCCAAATCAAATCAAAATCAAATCAAATCAAATTTATTTATATAGCCCTTCGTACATCAGCTGATATCTCAAAGTGCTGTACAGAAACCCAGCCTAAAACCCCAAACAGCAAGCAATGCAGGTGTAGAAGCACGGTGGCTAGGAAAAACTCTCTAGAAAGGCCAAAACCTAGGAAGAAAACTAGAGAGGAACCAGGCTATGTGGGGTGGCCAGTCCTCTTCTGGCTGTGCCGGGTGGAGATTATAACAGAACATGGCCAAGATGTTCAAATGTTCATAAATGACCCGCATGGTCGTATAATAATAAGGCAGAACAGTTGAAACTGGAGCAGCAGCACGGCCAGGTGGACTGGGGACAGCAAGGAGTCATCATGTCAGGTAGTCCTGGGGCATGGTCCTAGTGCTCAGGTCCTCCAAGAGAGAGAAAGAAAGAGAGAAGGAGAGAATTAGAGAACGCACACTTAGATTCACACAGGACACCGAATAGGACAGGAGAAGTACTCCAGATATAACAAACTGACCCTAGCCCCCCGACACATAAACTACTGCAGCATAAATACTGGAGGCTGAGACAGGAGGGGTCAGGAGACACTGTGGCCCCATCCGAGGACACCCCCGGACAGGGCCAAACAGGAAGGATATAACCCCACCCACTTTGCCAAAGCACAGCCCCCACACCACTAGAGGGACATCTTCAACCACCAACTTACCATCCTGAGACAAGGCTGAGTATAACCCACAAAGATCTCCGCCATGGCACAACCCAAGGGGGGGCGCCAACCCAGACAGGATGACCACATCAGTGAATCAACCCACTCAGGTGACGCACCCCTTCCAGGGACGGCATGAGAGAGCCACAGTAAGCCAGTAAGCCAGACTCAGCCCCTGTAATAGGGTTAGAGGCAGAGAATCCCAGTGAAAAGAGGGGAACCGGCCAGGCAGAGACAGCAAGGGCGGTTCGTTGCTCCAGAGCCTTTCCGTTCACCTTCCCACTCCTGGGCCAGACTACACTCAATCATATGACCTACTGAAGAGATGAGTCTTCAGTAAAGACTTAAAGGTTGAGAACGAGTTTGCGTCTCTGACATGGGTAGGCAGACCGTTCCATAAAAATGGAGCTCTATAGGAGAAAGCCCTGCCTCCAGCTGTTTGCTTAGAAATTCTAGGGACAATTAGGAGGCCTGCGTCTTGTGACCGTAGCGTACGTGTAGGTATGTATGGCAGGACCAAATCAGAGAGATAGGTAGGAGCAAGCCCATGTAATGCTTTGTAGGTTAGCAGTAAAACCTTGAAATCAGCCCTTGCTTTGACAGGAAGCCAGTGTAGAGAGGCTAGCACTGGAGTAATATGATCAAATTTTTTGGTTCTAGTCAGGATTCTAGCAGCCGTATTTAGCACCAACTGAAGTTTATTTAGTGCTTTATCCGGGTAGCCGGAAAGTAGAGCATTGCAGTAGTCTAACCTAGAAGTGACAAAAGCATGGATACATTTTTCTGCATCATTTTTGGACAGAAAGTTTCTGATTTTTGCAATGTTACGTAGATGGAAAAAAGCTGTCCTTGAAATGGTCTTGATATGTTCTTCAAAAGAGAGATCAGGGTCCAGAGTAACGCAGAGGTCCTTCACAGTTTTATTTGAGACGACTGTACAACCATTAAGATTAATTGTCAGATTCAACAGAAGATATCTTTGTTTCTTGGGACCTAGAACAAGCATCTCTGTTTTGTCTGAGTTTAAAAGTAGAAAGTTTGCAGCCATCCACTTCCTTATGTCTGAAACACATGCTTCTAGCAAGGGCAATTTTGGGGCTTCACCATGTTTCATTGAAATGTACAGCTGTGTGTCATCCGCATAGCAGTGAAAGTTAACATCAGAGGACAAAACATTCACAGAGACAAACTCATATCTTTCCGACAGATAATATCTAAACCAGGCCAGAACTTGTCCGTGTAGACCAATTTGGGTTTCCAATCTCTCCAAAAGAATGTGGTGATCGATGGTATCAAAAGCAGCACTAAGGTCTAGAAGCATGAGGACAGATGCAGAGCCTCGGTCCGATGCCATTAAAATGTCATTTACCACCTTCACAAGTGCCGTCTCAGTGCTATGATGGGGTCTAAAACCAGACTGAAGCATTTTGTATACATTGTTTGTCTTCAGGAAGGCAGTAAGTTGCTGCGCAACAGCCTTTTCTAAAAATTTTGAGAGGAATGGAAGATTCGATATAGGCCGATAGTTTTTTATATTTTCTGGGTCAAGGTTTGGCTTTTTCAAGAGAGGCTTTATTACTGCCACTTTTAGTGAGTTTGGTACACATCCGGTGGATAGAGAGCCGTTTATTATGTTCAACATAGGAGGGCCAAGCACAGGAAGCAGCTCTTTCAGTAGTTTAGTTGGAATAGGGTCCAGTATGCAGCTTGAAGGTTTAGAGGCCATGATTATTTTCATCATTGTGTCAAGAGATATAGTACTAAAACACTTGAGTGTCTCTCTTGATCCTAGGTCCTGGGAGAGTTGTGCAGACTCAGGACAACTGAGCTTTGAAGGAATACGCAGATTTAAAGAGGAGTCCGTAATTTGCTTTATAATAATCATAATCTTTTCCTCAAAGAAGTTAATGAATTTATCACTGCTAAAGTGAAAGTCATCCTCTCTTTTTTAGGGGAATGCTGTTCTTTTTTCCTCAGTTAGCTAAGGGCTTTCGGTACTGCGAAATCAAATATCAAAATTTATATAGGAATCAGCTGATATCTCAAAGTGCTTGTTCTTATTTTCCTCAATTAAGTCCTAGAGATTAAAAGAACATAGGATGATCCAGCATGCAGCAGAACAGTAAACTGGGCTCTTCAGGTATGTCAGGTAGTCCTGGGGCACTGTCCTAGGGCTACTGTCTTTCCAGCTAGTTGGAAGACTGTTCAGTTTGAATAATAGTAAGGCAGAACAGTGTGGCGCCATTTCCGTTCCAATTTTCTGGAGCAGCTTGCTTCAGAGCATCATGTCAGGTATTTTCTGTGTACCAGGGAGCTACTTTCTTATGAGAAATGTTTTTAGTTTTTAGGGGTGCAACTGCATCTAGGGTATTGCGCAAGGTTAAATTGAGTTCCTCAGTTAGGTGGTTAACTGATTTTTGTCCTCTGGCGTCCTTGGGTAGACAGAGGGAATCTGGAAGGACATCAAGGAATCTTTGTGTTGTCTGTGAATTTATAGCACGGCTTTTGATGTTCCTTGGTTGGGGTCTGAGCAGATTATTTGTTGCAATTGCAAACGTAATAAAATAGTGGTCCGATAGTCCAGGATTATGAGGAAAAACATTAAGATCCACAACATTTATTCCATGGGACAAAACTAGGTCCAGCATATGACTGTGACAATGAGTGGGTCCAGAGACATGTTGGACAAAACCCACTGAGTCGATGATGGCTCCGAAAGCCACTCTTCCATAAAGGCCAGATTTGTGCAATATACGACTGACTGATTGTTGTCCTATGGACAGAGTGTCCCACCTTAGCTGTTGATCTCTGCAGTTCATCCAGAGTGATTATGGGCCTCTTGGCTGCATCTCTGATCAGTCTTCTCCTTGTATGAGCTGAAAGTTTAGAGGGACGGCCAGGTCTTGGTAGATTTGCAGTGGTCTGATACTCCTTCCATTTCAATATTATCGCTTGAACAGTGCTCCTTGAGATGTTTAAAGCTTGGGAAATCTTTTTGTATCCAAATCCGGCTTTAAACTTCTTCACAACAGTATCTCGGACCTGCCTGGTGTGTTCCTTGTTCTTCATGATGCTCTCTGTGCTTTTAACGGACCTCTGAGACTATCACAGTGCAGGTGCATTTATACGGAGACTTGATTACACACAGGTGGATTGTATTTATCATCATTAGTCATTTTGGTCAACATTGGATCATTCAGAGATCCTCACTGAACTTCTGGAGAGAGTTTGCTGCACTGAAAGTAAAGGGGCTGAATTATTTTGCACGCCCAATTTTTCAGTTTTTGATTTGTTAAAAAAGTTTGAAATATCCAATAAATGTTGTTCCACTTCATGATTGTGTCCCACTTGTTGTTGATTCTTCACAAAAAAATACAGGTTTATATCTTTATGTTTGAAGCCTGAAATGTGGCAAAAGGTCGCAAAGTTCAAGGGGGCCGAATACCTTCGCAAGGCACTGTATGTAATGCATGTCATTCACTCACTAAGGTCTGAAGAAGAGAGGTTGGAACATCGAAAAAGGCGGCAAAAACAAAACACGCAGCAGGTAGGAGGTGTCATATGATGAGTGGTATAGTCCGTGTTTAAAGACTTAACCCCCCTTCCCCCCTCTCCAATATACACTGTTCAAAGAAATAAAGGGAACACTTAAACAACACAATGTAACTCCAAGTCAATAACACTTCTGTGAAATCAAACTGTCCACTTAGGAAGCAACACTGATTGACAATAAATTTCACATGCTGTTGTGCAAATGGAATAGACAACAGGTGGAAATTATAGGCAATTAGCAAGACTCTCCCAATAAAGGAGTGGTTCTGCAGGTGATAACCACAGACCACTTCTCAGTTCCTATGCTTCCTGGCTGATGTTTTGGTCACTTTTGAATGCTGGCGGTGCTTTCACTCTAGTTGTAGCATGAGACGGAGTCTACAACCCACACAAGTGGCTCAGGTAGTGCAGCTCATCCAGGATGGAACATCAATGCGTGCTGTGGCAAGAAGGTTTGCTGTGTCTGTCAGCGTAGTGTCCAGAGCATGGAGGCGCTACCAGGAGACAGGCCAGTACATCAGGAGACGTGGAGGCAACAACCCAGCAGCAGGACCGCTACCTCCGCCTTTGTGCAAGGAGTAGCAGGAGGAGCACTGCCAGAGCCCTGAAAAATGACCTCCAGTAGGCCACAAATGTGCATGTGTCTGCTCAAATGGTCAGAAACAGACTCCATGAGGGTGGTATGAGGGCCCGACGTCCACGGCGTCACTGGCGCCCTGTGCTCTTCACAGATGTTGTGATGACTTGTTGAGTAGTTATAGATATCCCTGAAAACCCCTTTAGTAATAGTGGCTTTTGTTTGCCTGGGGATATTGTGAAAGTAGGGTGTAATTTGTCTTGCTCACCCAATGAGGCACTACTCTTAATATTTATTCTTCCTTTTTCTTCAAGGAAGCAGATGTTCTTCTAAGGGACACCCTAGAGACAGCAAGGTGATGCAATTTTTGAGGTTTGGTCAAACCTTGTTTTTGTCTGCTGTGTTAATTGTTTCAATTGTTAATTTTGTTGTTTAGTAAAGATGACGTAGAAGTCACCCGAGTCTCTGATCTCTTCACTGGAGCTGGTATAACTTAATGTACAAAGCACATTCAGCTTGTCCGTATGTCTATATGGTATAGTCTGTCTCCATTCTCATGGATTGCACTATAAATCAGGATAGGTAGAAACTGTATATATATGCTCAATTAAGTAATATAATTACAAAATCATAACATTTATCAACACAATTTTAACAGTACATGACATACATAACAAGTCTGTTGTTCACTGCAACAATATCAATAGCTTGTCTCAAATATAGCATGAAGCAAAAAGTGTTACAGCATGTGCCGGTACAGCTTTATATAATATTTCCCACGATCTTCAAAAATGAAATACGTTTGTATTCAACGTGTGCCTTGCACAAACATGTGTGTTTGTATTCAGTGTGTGACTCTCAAACCTCAGATGGACAAAAATAAAACACCAGTTGGTGGGGTCAAAAGATGTTTGACTCCACACACGTTGAGCCAGGCACGAACTGCACACTGGATCAACTGGGCTACTGGTTACTTCCTGGGATATTCCCTTAAGGCGGCAAGGCCTGCCCCGGTACGTCCTCCTGCAGGCTTGGGAAAAGCCTCGGATCTCTCCGCTGTTCCAACAGAGTACCAGGACCTCCTTCTGGAGGTTTTCAAGAAGGCTCACGCCACATCCCTTCCTCCGCAACATCCCTACGATTGTGCCATTGATCTCATCCCGGGTACCCCACCGCCTCAGGGGTGGCTTTATTCCCTGTCTGTCCCAGAGCCCAATGCCATGGAGGAGTACATTGAGCGACTCCTGGAGAACCATCTGTTTGTCAAAGTGGAGAAATGTGAATTCAATCGCTCCATTATCTCCTTTTTGGGATACGTTTTTAGTGTGGACTGACCATATGAGTCTAGAATACCTTCGCACCGCCAAACGCCTCAAGTCAAGGCAGACTCATTGGGCTCTGTTATTCACTCGGTTAAATTTTGCCATCTCCTACCGCCCTGCGTCCAAGAATGTTAAGCACGATGCCCTCTCTTGCCTGTATAGTTCTACGGCTAAACCCTCTGACCCAGATACCAAATTCCCTAACCGGATGTTCATCCCTGATTCGGCCCGGTCCCCAGTCCCCGGGACTGGAATGGACTAGACTTACCTGTCATCCTGGTATCACGTTTCAGGTAAGACCCAAATGCAGACTGTGTTGAAGTAACAATGTTTATTACAGCAAACAGGGGCAGGCAAACCACAGGTCAAGGCAGGCAGGGGTCGACAATCCTGAGTAGTGGGGCAAAGGTACAGGACAGCAGGCAGGCTCAGGGTCTGGGGCAGACAGAGTGGTCAGGCAGGCGTGCTCAGAGTCAGGACAGGCAAGGGTCAAAACCAGGAGGAGGAGAAAAAGAGAGACTGGGGAAAAGCAGAGAGCATAGGTATAATGGGGAAGATGGGCAACATCTGGAGGGGTGTGGAGACAAGCACAAGGACAGGTGAAGCAGATCAGGGCGTGACACCCGACTCCCGTCGGACCCTGGCTTTCATCCGACAATGTTTTTGGTGGCCCACCGTGGTTGATGACTCCTCCACATTTGTCGCCGCCTGCACTGTGTGCACACAGAACAAGACTCAGCGGCAAGCTCCGGCTGGCCTCCTTCAACCACTTCCTGTTCCTCACCGCACCTGGTCCCATATATCCCTGGACTTTGTCACTAGTCTCCCCCCGTCAGATGGCAACACCACTATCCTTACAGTGTGGATAGGTTTGCCAAAGCCTCACTTTCATTCCCCTTCCCGAGTTGCCCTCAGCCAAGGACACTGCCCAGCTTATGGTGCAGCATGTCTTCCGGATCCGTGGACTTCTGGTCGACATGGTCTCTGATCGTGGTCCTCAGTTCCCGTCCAGGTTCTGGAAGGCATTCTGCACCCTGTTTGGGTTATAGGCCAGCCTGTCCTCCGGGTTTCATTCCCATAACCAACGTCCACTAGAAGCGAACCAATTAGGACCTGGAGACAAATCTTCATTGCCTCGTTTCTGCCAACACCACCACCTGGAGCCAGAGACTCGTGTGGGTGGAGTTCGCCACCAACACCCTTCCCTGCTCGGCCACTGGTCTCTCACTCTTTGAGTGTTCCTTGGGTTAGCAGCCCACGCTCATCCCTGAGCAACTGGAAAAAGTCAGCATACCCTCAGCCCAGATGTTTGTCTGCCGAGAGAGAGCCCGATTGATTGTCCCTCAAGATAATCTGATTTCCCCGTCCTTGTTATTATGGATTCACATACAGAACTGATGTTCCCACTCAATGAATTGTCGTTCTCCAGTTTAAACTCATCGAGTTAATCCTGGGACGACTGAAAACTGTTATTCAGGTACTGGACCTCTCTGGTCAGGTCATCCAATATTTTATTAGTTGACTCCACCAATATTTGGACAAAACACTTGAAGCGATTTTCTTGTTGTTGTAACAGCTGCTTGTTTACATTTTTTGTTTGTTTAAAATATCCTTCACTTGTGATAGAGAGACACCACTGTCCTCAACGGTACTCCCACCGCCTTTGGGCTGTGTCATGGTAGCAATGGAGGCTACGCTGTTACTCCTCGCCGTTCCAGACATGGCAGGTCGCAGGGAAGATGGAAATTGCAACATACAGCAGGGCTTTAGACAGCCACAAGCCCGAGAACGCGGTCCCAGCCATAAGGATTAACCTCATCGCATGCAACATTCAGACCCTTGGTCGGCAGGATCACTGGACAGATAGCAGCGACACTAGCAACTGATGCCAACCATGTCGCTGGATCCAAACTCAAAGGTATCTAGCTAGTAACCAAACATTTTTAATAGAACACTTTGAAACCCCTTGGGAGCCAGGCCCACCCACTGCGGAGCCAGTCCCAGCCAATCGATGTCGCTCTTGCTGCGGATGATTCCCTGATCCACCAGACGACACCATTCTGTATACATCTGGCCCTTCTTTGGACACTGTAACCTCCAAATGAGCTTCAATGCCGTACAACACTCCTTCCGTGGTCTCCAAATGCTCTTAAATGCCAGTAAAACCAAATGCATGCTTTCAACCATTCACTGCCCGCACCCGCTCGCCCGGCTAGCATCACAACTCTGGACGGTTCTGACCTAGAATACGTGGACAACTACAAATACCTAGGTGTCTGACTAGACTGTAAACTCTCCTTCCAGACACATATCAAACATTTCCAATACAAAATCAAATCTAGAATCGGCTTCCTATTTCGCAACAAAGCCTCCTTCACTCACGCCGCCAAACTTACCCTTGTAAAACTGACTATCCTACCGATTCTCGACGTCGGCAATGTAATCTACAAAATGGCTTCTAATACTCTACTCAGCAAATTGGATGTAGTCTATCACAGTGCCATCCGTTTGGTTACCAAGCGCCTTATACCACCCACCACTGCGACCTGTATGCTCTTGTTGGCTGGCCCTCGCTACATATTCTTCGCCAGACCCACTGGCTCCAGGTCATCTATAAGTCTATGCTAGGTAAAGCTCCGCCTGATCTCAGCTCACTGGTCATGATAACAACACACACCCGTAGCACTCGCTCCAGCAGGTATATCTCACTGGTCATCCCCAAAGCCAACACCTACTTTGGCCGCCTTTCTTTCCAGTTCTCTGCTGCCAGTGACTGGAACGAAATGCAAAATCGCTGAAACTGGAGACTTACATTTCCGTTACTTACTTTAAACATCAGCTATCTGAGCAGCTAACCGAACGCTGCAGCTGTACATGGTCCATCTGTAAATAGCTCACCCAATCTACCTACCTCATCCCCATATTGTTTTTATTTACTTTGCTGCTCTTTTGCACACCACTATCACTACTTACACACCATCATCTGCTCATCATCATCTGCTCATCTACCACTCCAGTGTTAATCTGCTAAATTGTAATTACTTTGCTACTATGGCCTTACCTCCTCATGCCATTTGCACACACTGTATATAGACTGTCTTTGTTCTCTCGAATAAAATAAAATACAATTTTATTTGTCACATACACATGGTTAGACAATGTTAATGTGAGTGTAGTTAAATGCTTGTGCTTCTAGTTCTGTGGGTGGACCAATTCAGTTTGTCCGTGAAGTGCACGCCGAGGAACTTAAAACTTACTACCCTCTCCACTATTGTCCCGTCGATGTGGATAGGGGGGTGCTCGCTCTACTGTTTCCTGAAGTCCACGATCATCTCCTTTATTTTGTTGACGTTGAGTGTGAGGTTATTTTCCTGACACCACACTCCGAGGGCCCTCACCTCCTCCCTGTAGGCCGTCTCGTCGTTGTTGGTAATCAAGCCTACCACTGTACTGTCGTCTGCAAACTTGATGATTGAGTTGGAGGCGTGCATGGCGACGTAGTCGTTGGTAAACAGGGCGTACAGGAGAGGGCTCAGAACGCACCCTTGAGGGGCCCCGGTGTTGAGGATCAGTGGGGTGGAGATGTTGTTACCTACCCTCACCACCTGAGGGCAGCCCGTCAGGAAGTCCAGTACCCAGTTGCACAGGGCGGGGTCGAGACCCAGGGTCTCGAGCTTGATGACGAGTTTGGAGGGTACTATGCTGTTAAATGCTGAGCTGTCGTCGATGAACAGCATTCTCACATAGGTATTCCTCTTGTCCAGATGGGTTAGGGCAGTGTGCAGTGTGGTTGCGATTTCATTGTCTGTGGACCTATTGGGGCGGTAAGCAATTTGGAGTGGGTCTAGGGTGTCAGATAGGGTGGAGGTGATATGGTCCTTGACTAGTCTCTCAAAGCACTTCATGATGACGGAAGTGAGTGCTACGGGGAGGTCGTCATTTAGCTCAGTTACCTTAGCTTTCTTGGGAACAGGAACAATGGTGGCCCTCTTGAAGCATGTGGGAACAGCAGACTGGGATAAGGATTGATTGAATATGTCCGTAAACACACCAGCCAGCTGGTCTGCGCATGCTCTGAGGACGCGGCTGGGATGCCGTCTGGGCCTGCAGCCTTGCGAGGATTAACACGTTTAAATGTTTTACTCACATCTTCTGCAGTGAAGGAGAGTCCGCAGGTTTTGGTAGCGGGCCGTGTCAGTGGCACTGTATTGTCCTCAAAGCGAGCAAAGAAGTTGTTTAGTCTGTCTGGGAGCAAGACATCCTGGTCCACGACGGGGCTGGTTTTCTTTTTGTAATCCGTGATTAACTGTAGACCCTGCCACATACCTCTTGTGTCTGAGCCGTTGAATTGCGACTCTACTTTTTCTCTATACTGACGCTTAACCTCATAGTCCGCCCCATCCCGCATGCGGTAGCGTTACTACAGCCTCAAGCTCATTACCATAACGCAACGTTAGCGATTTCTAAAAATCGCAAATGAAATGAAATAAATATGCCTGCTCTCAAGCGTATCCTTTTCTTAACAATCCTGTCGTCTCAGATTTTCAAAATATGCTTTAGAACCAGAGAAAATCAATAATTTGTGTAAGAGTGGTGATAGCTAGCTTAGCATTTAGCGTTAGCATTTAGCACGCAACATATTCACAAAAACCAGCAAAGGGATCAAATAAAATAATTTACCTTTGAAGAACTTCAGATGTTTCAATGAGGAGACTCTCAGTTACATAGCAGATGTCCAGTTTTTCCTGAAAGATTCTTGTGTAGGACACATCGTTCCGTTTTGTTACTATGCATTTGGCTACCGAAACTAACCGAAAATTCAGTCACCTACACGTCAAACTTTTTTCCGAATTAACTCCATAATATCGACTGAAACATGGAAAACGTTGTTTGAATCAATCCTCAAGGTGTTTTGTCATATATCTCTTCATTGAAATGCCGTCCCTGGAAGCCTGCATTCTTCTCTGATTCGGATGGAAAAATACTGGTAGCTGACTTTTGCGCACCAATTTCCACGCAGACACCGTGCGGGACACTTGGCAATTGTAGTCTCTTATGGTCAATCTTCCAATGATATGCCTACAAATACGTCACAATGCTGCAGACAACTTGGGGAAACGATAGAAAGTGTCCGTTCATTCCTGTCGCATTCACAGCCATATAAGGCGATCATGGAAAACGTAGCTTCAGAAATCCTGTTCATTTCCTGGTCGCTGAAACATCTTGGTTTTGCCTGAAGCTTTTGTTCTAAGGCACTCACAGTGAATATCTTTGCAGTTCTGGAAACGTCAGTGTCTTCTTTCCAAAACTATCAATTCCAAGCATAGTCGAGCATCTTTTCGTGCCAAAATATTGCGCTTAAAACGGGCACGTCTTTTTATCCAAAAATGAAATAATGCCCCTAGAGGACTAACAGGTTAAGCTTGTTTGATTGCGGAGGGAATAGCTACACTGTTTGTATTCGGTCATGTTTCCGGTCACCTTGCCCTGGTTAAAAGCAGTGGTTCGCGCTTTCAGTTTTGCGCGAATTCTGCCATCAATCCACGGTTTCTGGCTTGGGAATGTTTTAATAGTTCCTGTGGGTACGACATCGCCGATGCACTTGCTAATAAACTCGCTCACCGAATCAGCGTATTCGTCAATGTTGTTGTTTGACGCAATGCGGAACATATCCCAATCCACGTGATCGAAGCAATCTTGAAGCGTGGAATCAGATTGGTCGGACCAGCGTTGAACAGACCTGAGTGCGGGAGCTTCCTGTTTTAGTCTCTGTCTATAGGCAGGGAGCAACAAAATGGAGTCGTGGTCAGCTTTACCGAAAGGAGAGGGGACGAGGGCCTTATATGCATCGCGGAACTTAGAATAACAATGATCCAGGGTTTTACCAGCCCTGGTAGCACAATCGATATGCTGATAGAATTTAGGGAGTCTTGTTTTCAGATTAGCCTTGTTAAAATCCCCAGCTACAATGAATGCAGCCTCAGGATATGTGGTTTCCAGTTTACATAGAGTCAAATAAAGTTTGTTCAGGGCCATCGATGTGTCTGTTTCGGGGGGAGTATATGCGGCTGTGATTATAATCGAAGATTATACACATTTGATTGTGAGGAATTCTAAGTCAGGTGAACAGAAGGACTTGAGTTCCTGTATGTTGTTATGATCACACCACGTCTCGTTAATCATAAGGCATACCCCCCCGCCCCTCTTCTTACCAGAAAGATGCTTGTTTCTGTCGGTGCGATGCGTGAAGAAACCAGCTGACTGTACCGACTCCGATAGCGTGTCTTGAGTGAACCATGTTTCCATGAAGCAAAGAAAATTACAGTCTCTTATGTCTCTCTGGAATGCTACCCTTGCTCAGATTTCATCAACCTTGTTATCAAGAGACTGGACATTGGCGAGTAGTATACTCAGGAGCGGTGCGCGATGTGCTTATGATAGAGAAATTCACATTAAACTATCTGGAAACAGCTCTGGTGGACACACCTGTCAGGTGGGTGGCAAAGAAGTAATGCTCACTAACAGTGATGTAAAGACATTTCTGTGCAAAATTTGAAATACGCATTTTGTACGTATGGAACATTTCTGGGATATTTTTATTTCAGCTCATGAAACATGTGACCAACACTGTACATGTTGCATTTATAATTTTGTTCACTGTATATTTTCTTGATAGTATGAACATCTGTAGGTCAGCTACAGTATATGGGACTATCCAAATACTGTGTGACCTAAAAAACTGTTTCCCTGTTTATTTGTAAATAAAATGAGCCTTCCAGTCACTGGTCTGCCTCTCTCGGTGGTTCTCTGGCCCATTTACTGCCAGTAGCTGAACCCCATGGAATAGGTCATAGTTTTAATCATATTCAACAATGCTCATAATTTGTTGAAATTTCAGTAGCCTGTCAAACAGGGTGAATGTTTACTGTAAGACAAAGCACCTTTCCTGTGATCTCTAACCTTTTATTACAGAGGCCAATGCACTCCACATCACTTTCCATGCTGACAAAGTATTTTGTTAGAAGGTGAACTTACCGAAATGTGCTGAGATCAGGCAAAAACCTGAAATGTTTATCTGATGATAAATACATGTTTGGAGCAGTGCCTGAGCATGTCATTCCTACATACTTATTTTGTTCAAGAGCACCCTACCCATAACCCTAACCCAGCACTCAGGCCAAAAAACCTATACAAAATCTTACTTTAATATTAGCCAAATATCCTTCATAGACTCATCAGATTCCAATGCACTAGTTAGCTACACATGTACATTTCACAAAAAACAGGCATTATATTAACTGAATTAGTGTTCCTTTGAGAGTTCAGTCCAGTTGAATTTTCATTTAGGCTACTGTTGATGTTGAGTGGGTACTTACATGCATGCTGTGACTGTGATGTTAATACCCACTTGCAAGACCAAGATTTATGTCAACGTGAATCAGCCGTGGTTCAAAGAAGTTGGTGAAAATCACTTCCTGAGAAGACAAATAGGATTTTATTAAGAAAGAAATAGCTGCCCACACATAGCAAAGTAATTGTCTAGCATGACTCACCTCTGCAAATTGCTCCATTTCCCATTCTAATCATTTCATGTGAATATGGAATTGACAATCAGTGAGATGTCAGGTATTGAAGTTTATTTTGAAAAGCCTTTAATCTGAGACTATGAATCCTGCTATGACACCAGAGCGTTATGTAAAAATTGCATAGGGTATCACCATAACACGATGCCATAAATCTTTTTTTGTTTTTTTATGAATGCAGTGTTTCAGTCGGAGGGAATGAGGCACAACAGAAATGAGCCTTTGCTGTCAGCCCACAGAACAGTCCTGTTTCAGCCCCAGACTAGAGCTCCATTTCTCTTCCTAATTGTCCCGTCAGATAAATGGGTTTTAGAAGTGTCCCCTGGTTACTGACCCATTTCTTGTCCATTTGATTAGCACAAAAGCTCCCGGATTTTTGCCGTGCGGCTCAGAGACAAATTGGACAGTAAACTAGGCAGGATTGGGATATGATGGACGAGCTTCATTTTTTCCCCTCCTTTATCTGCCGTGTCAGAGAGATGAGCTCAGATCCTCCGAGTCATTTCTGGAGATAAGGCTGTCGGCTTATAAACTGAGCCTCCCAAGCCCAATGTTCACCTTCTCACACTGACACACTGCAGTGTTCATTTCGTCAACAAAAATAGCAACTCAAATATTTGTCAAACACCTATTTTCCAGTGGCATTTGATGAAACTAAAACTGACTAAATAGACAGAGAAAAAAATATAACTTGCCGGAAATTATTTTTCATTTCAGTTGACTAAAACGAGATGAGACTAAATTATCTATGTGACTAAAATCTAACTACTATGTCGACTGGATAAGAGATTTTGGAGAGATTGAGAGCTTTTCAGTGATAAGCACTATTAATGTTAGCAGCGCAGTTCTGTTCAGCAGTGGGAAGGATGCCCCACTCCCTGCACATACAGCCTAGCCTACATCAGCTGGTGAGCTGCGGGGGACCAAGCGATGAGGGTGGGTAGACAAGCAGACAGGCTTTGCTCCGAGACCGTCTCTGATTATACACATCACACAGGCGACTCTCTTTTTTCCCCATAGCTAACCAGTCACCACCAGCCTTTTAGTTAGATACCCTTGGACTGGTTAAGAAACACAAGCTGCTTTAAGAAATTAAAACTAAAGCAGAATTAACTTTAGTAGTAAAGCAGTCTAGCTATGTTTTTCTCTCCTTTGAGTATAGAAACATTTTTGAATTTGCAGTCTCGCTCAACCCCCACACTTTACCCACTGTATTACATAGTAAGGTTCTGTAGCCATTAGCCAACATACTAGCCAAGTCTCCCTCTTTTCCTCAGAGAATGACCCGTTCAACAGATATGTTCCATAATACCGGCGCTATGTTTTTTTCTTTCAATCGTGCATTGGCGGGCCATATCTGACATTCATGAAGCATCACAGGCCATCCTAAAACTAGGCTACTTGCATACCGGACTGTTAACCATTTGTTTAGGCTACACCTTGTTCAGTCATGTTACCTCATTAGCTAGCTACAACTAACAACCTGGGGTGTGGTCAGCAGGCCCCAACATTTTGGAAAGTTCAGATATGAATATTTTATATTGAACAAACACGCCTCGGACATGTTGAATAAGGAATAATGTCCGCTCTATTCATTGCTTTTCTATCTGCAACATTCAATAACGTTTCGCAACTGAACGTGGCCCTGGTAACATTACCAGTAGCCTATATGCAAACATTTGGTGGCACAGAAAGAAAGGAAAGGGAATATCAAACAATTTATTGACAATGTCCCACTTGCCCCTATGCTATATCTGATTGGATAATTAACTTTGAGTTAATGTGGACCCAGTGACTCAGATTTGAGCACTTAGACCAGGACTCGAGCACAGGGACTCAGACTTCAGCCATAGGTAGTTACTCAACTTGTGACTCGACCATTGGTAACTCAGACATTGGGCACTTGTGACTTGATTCGGACTGGAGGTTTAGTGACTCAACTACATCACTGGGAGAAACACTCATTAGCTCCCCTTCTACTATTTGACATCAATGTGGTTGCATCATATTTTGAATGTTGATAACAATGGCAATGACGTGATGGAGGTGAAACCAATACTAATTTGCCAATACTTTGAGGCATCATCTGGTGTTTGTGCTATTCTCTCTCTTTCTCTTTGTCTCTTTCTCTCTGCACTTTTGTGAGTGTGTTTGTTTTGAATGTTATGTGCAGTATCTATGTAGGCTGAATTAGAAATGTATATGGCCAGATACTCCGTATATATTCTTATATACACTACCGTTCAAAAGTTTGGGTTCACTTAGAAATGTCCTTGGTTTTGAAAGAAAAGCATTTTTTTGTCCATTAAAATAGCATCAACTTGATCAGAAATACAGTGTAGACATTATTAATGTTGTAACTGACTATTGTAGCTGGAAAAGGCAGACTTTTTATGGAATATCTGCATAGGCGTACAGAGGCCCATTATCAGCACCCATTACTCCTGTGTTCCAATGGCATGTTGATTTAGCTAATCCAAGTTTATCATTTTAATAAGGATCTGCCCCTTTTTTTTCAATTTTCGCCTAAAATTACATACCCAAATCTAACTGCCTGTAACTTAGGCCCTGAAGCAAGGATATGCATATTATTGGTGCCATTTGAAAGGAAACACTTTGAAGTCTGTGGAAATGTGAAAGGAATGTAGGAGAATATAACACAACAGATCTGGTAAAAGATAATACAAAGAAAAAAACAACCGTTCTTTAGTATTTTTTTGATACCATCATCTTTGAAATGCAAGAGAAATGCCACAATGTATTATTCCAGCCCAGCTGCAATTTAGATTTTGTCCACTAGATTGCAGCAGTGTATATGTAAAGTTTTAGACTGATCCAAAGAACCATTGCATTTCTGTTAAATATTTTGTATCACAACTGCCCAAATGTGCCTAATGTGTTTATTAATAACTGTTCATGTTCAAAACTGTGCACTCTCCTCAAACAACAGCAATGGTATTATTTCACTGTAATAGCTGCCTAGAAGGCCAGCATACCAGAGTTGCCTCTTCACTGTTGACGTTGAGACTCTTTTTTTCCGGGTACTATTTAATGAAGCTGCCATTTGAGGACTTGTGAGGCGTCTGTTTCTCAAAATAGACACTCTAATGTACTTGTCCTTTTGTTCAGTTGTGCACCAGGGCCTCCCAGTCTTCTTTCTATTCTGGTTAGAGCTTGTCTGCGCTGTTCTGTGAAGGGAGTAGTACACAGCGTTGTACGAGATCTTCAGTTTCTTGGCAATTTCTCACCTGGAATAGCCTTCATTTCTCAAAACAAGATTAGACTGACGAGTTTCAGAAGGAAGTTATTTGTTTCTGGCCATTTTGAACCTGTAATCAAACCCACAAATCCTGATGCTCCAGATACTCAACTAGTCTAAAGAAGGCCAGTTTCATTGTTTCTTTAATCAGCACAACAGTTTTCAGCTGTGCTAACATAATTGTAGAAGGGTTTTCTAATGATCAATTAGCCTTTTAAAATGATAAACTTGGATTAGCTAACACAATGTGCCATTGGAACACAGGAGTGATGGTTGCTGATAATGGGCCTCTGTATGCTTACGTAGATATTCCATAAATAATCAGCCGTTTCAAGCTACAATAGTCATTTACAACGTTAACAATGTCTACACTGTATTTCTGATCAATTTGATACTATTTTAATGGACCAAAATTTTAATGGACCAAAAAATGTGCTTTTCTTTCAAAATCAAGGACATTTGTAAGTGACGCCAAACTTTTGAATGGTAGTGTATGTTTGTTGGTAGGACAAGGCTATGTATGTTTGTGCCCATGGAAGTCAGAAATGTATGTTTACTATAGGTTAAAATGGTTCTGTTTTCGTAATTTTGACAACAACTAGTCTAAATCATTATTCAAATGACAAAAATGTCACTAAGAGTAACACTATTTGAGTTACAATGACCAAGACTAGACTAAATCATAAAAAATAGTGCTAAAATGAACACTGACACACTATAATCTCTGTTAAAAGAAAATACTCTTCGTGAACCTGTGATCTGGATACTCTGTAATCTCACCTCATTGTCAATGGATGCATACAGTAAACCCAAGTGTGCCTGAATACAGATAACTTTTGTTAAAATGTTACTTTATTTAGATAATTTAGATAACTAAATTAATGATGTGAACAAGAAGTTGACAAGCTAAAAGTTAACAGAATATCCTGAATAAATGAGAAAAAAGTCACTGTTCTCAATACTAGTATGTTCAGGCAAAGACAAGGCCCCTAATTCTTTATGGGTCATAACATTTTTATTGTTTCAGTGGTTGGCAGCAACAACTAAAAAAACTTCACTCTGCAGAAAGCCTTAACAGTAAGGCAAAGCAATCAGAAACAGGATCTGTCAGCATTTACAGGATAAGGCTAAATTTAATTAACTTAATTAAAGTGCACATACTCAAAGCGTGGGAAGCTGTGAAGACTTATGAAAACTCCTGGTTCCGTTTTGGATTGAATTGGTCCCTAAACCCCTTATTGGTAGTCTGAATCAGGGCTCAGTGTTTATGCTACAGCCACTGAGGCCCACTGAGTGGCAGAATCCTATGTGAGACACTCATAATTTTCTTCTCTTTGCCTTTGTTCCTATTCCTGGCACATCATAAGAATATCGATTTGGTAGGGAACAGACATAGCATTTGCTGAGACGAAGGAAAAAAACGTCCCTTTTGCGCTTTTCCAATTGGCAACAATCAGGATGCCTTGATTGCCTTTAAATGCCAGCGTCAGAGTGAGGCCCATGGTCATTATGTCTGTATTGATCAGAAGTTCTGACGCAGGCGCCTTTATCCATTGCCACATATATTACTGGGACCTTTACACAACAACAAATCACGACTCCATATTATGACAAACTGTCTATGAACGTAGAATGTTGTGCTGTACATACATACATGTATATAAGAGTCCTATGAGGGTTTCAATGGAAATGTTAGCTCTCTTAACAGCTAATGCAGGGGTCAAACCAGACCAATATAATGTCTACATTTTCCATGCATCTGGCCTTTAAATCCATTCATATGTATGGATTTAAAGGCCAGATGCCCCTGTATTAGCTGTTAAGAGAGCTAACATTTCCATTGAAACCCTCATGGCACTCTTTTCTTGAATATCAATTCAATGACTGTGTAAACACAATCAAAATACCCATCTTTCCATATTGCATTCTATCACCCATCTTTCCATATTGCATTCTATTACCCAAGTGACTCATGCTTACACATTTCAGTTTGAAATACCCTTGCTGTATACACTGTAGAGCCTTTGTGATCCCATTATTGTGTACAGTCCTTATATACAGTAAGGCACGTTCACAGTGTTAATCGCAATCTAACTGTTCATTGTTAGCCAAAGAACATCTCAGGTCTGATTCACAGATAACCGTTCATGAAACTAATTTTCTCATTGGGCACAATGGTGATAGCAATGAAATACATCTTGCCAGTAAATGGAAATCATTTTGCTACAGCAGTTTGTAACTTACTTGGAAAATAAATCAGCTTTTTACCATCCTCGCTTACCTTGGGAAACTTTTCAGTATTGCAAAGACCCACTAGTCTGTTCATATCAAATGTGCAAAAAGAAAGATGATTAACAGAATTCCATCGTCTGTATTGGTGATGTCCTACAACCTAAGATGGTCACCTCACCACACCTTGAGTTTCTTAGTATACTGTGCCTTGAATATAACAGTAGATTGATGTTATACAAGATACAGGAAAAATATCCCAGTTAGTAATATCCCAATGCTCACTAGTTTGATACATTTCAGTTTCAGGAAGAGTAGCCCTAACATTTTCCTTCAACTAGACTCGAAGTTGGTCATTTGTTATTTGTGTTTCTGGTCGAATTGTCTGGATCTCCCGTGCCAGTTATAGTATCTTTTGGGGAACAACTCAGCTTCCCAGCCAAAGTCATTACCGTGAGTCTCCATTGCGCACATGTACTGTAATGGCATCGATGGAGCTGACAAACTCCCCGCTAAAGCTCAGGAATGGCTGCTTACTGCCATCTGTCTAACACAGATAGAGTGGGATTGGAAAGAATCAATGAACTCCTAATTAATTCAGAAAAGCAATCATGCCGAAGCAAGGTTGGACAGATCCGGGCACTGCCAGAAGTCAGCCATTAAGGGCCTTCCATTCAGTAGCATTGCTGACAGACTGACAGGTCCAGTCCGTTAGATGGTTTTCACTGAAGTGCATCTATTCAACGATGTGTACAGACATTACCTTGGAATTGCAGGGCAATCATTCACACAACAGCCTGGTCAATACAGTGCACAGGTACTATCTTGTGTTAAAGAACTTAATTTGTTTAATCTATCTTGTTGGATGCGTTTGTTGACAAGACAGGTGTACAGTAACCCTCTCCTTCTCCTCTGATTTGATGCTCTCTTGATAATTCCAGGATAATTGTAGTACCGCTTCTCACCTTCCTTTTGTTGCTTTCACTTTTTGACATGGATCTCTGAAAAATCTAAATCTATAGCCTTTACCGAACAGTTGGCAATATGAATGGTTTGTTGCCATTTGTGTGGCCAATTTATAAAGTATCTTTCTTTGACATTGGCTATTTTTAAAGGCATTTTGTACAGAATGATCAGTTATTTAACCTTGCTCATATTTAAGGTTGGGTAGGTTACATTCTAAATGTAATCTGTTAAAGTTGCTAGTTACCTGTCCAAAATTGTAATCAGTAACATAACTTTTGGATTACCCAAACTCAGTAACGTAATCTGATTACATTCAGTTACTTTTAGATTACTTTCCCCTTAAGAGGCATTAGAAGACATAAATGTATGTTACCAGTTGAACGACACCTATTGCAGGATAAATTAATGTTAAAGTTTACATAGCTGGCCACATTTGGATGTAAAATTTTACTTTATGTGTTGGTTATGTAAGCATCTTCTAACCCATCGCTTTCTACTACATATAATAATACGGTTAAATTATTTCTTTACAATTATATATATAATTTATCATTCCAAAAATGGATGTAGCAACTACAGATTGTGCCTTGAAGTCTATCAAATGTGTGCGAGTTTGAGCATGTGTCCATTAGGCCTAAGGATTTTTTTTTTTAAATGTATCAGTATGAATTAGATTGAGCAAAAAAAGCCCCACTTTTATTCTATAGGCTGGGATCTGCACTATGTAGCTGTTGCAAGAGTACATTTTTCACTGGCTGTCCACTGGTATCAAAACAATGATTGATAGGCAGCTGAAACTTCTTGAATTCAACCATTACTAGGTTCAATTACACAGATTTGTGAACAGCCATCCACAACAACCACAATCCGTAAGGCGCAAATAGCTCAATCAGAGAGAGCAGCGTTATTCTCATCAATGAGCTATGTAGATTTTTTTTATTTAACTAAGCAAGTCAGTTAAGATCAAATTCTTATTTACAATAACAGCCTACCCTGGCCAAAGCCAGACAACGCTGGGCGAATTGTGCACCAACCTATGGAACGCCCAGTCACAGCTGGATGTGATACAGCCTGGATTTGAACCAGTGACTGCAGTGATGACTCTTGCAGCAGACAGCAGTCGCACCACTGGAAGACATAGCTTGGACTGTAGCCTACAAAAGCCTATTCCTGCTCTTTTCCTGCGATCCATCAAACACATTTGGTGTATCATCACAGTGGTCTCTGACTTGTGGCCAGAGTTGCTCAGGTGGAACATACTTAAACTTGCGCCTTTTTTCAATGTTGATTTGAATGTCATTGAGAAAACAGAGAAGTGTCAAAGATTTTTTGGTCGCTAACATCTTTTCTGAATTTATAAGTCATCCTCAAAGTAATCATCTAGTTTTTCATAAGTATCTGAGTACAATATTTTTGCTGGTAATGTAACGGATTACAGTTACCATTTTTTGAATCCCTTTTTTGTTACTCAACAACCCTGCTCGTATGCATTGGGAGTTTTTTGGGTCAAATATTGTGGCAACTTGACATTTAACATCAACACCCAGGCTGTTGTGATCGCTATATTTGTCGAGATGGGAGACCATTTTTTTGTTTTGTTTTTTTAGACCCGAAGTATATGTCAGCCTTATCCATGTATGCAGCTCAAACCTCCATTGCAATATCAATATATCAGCCACTGTCGACAAGATGAAGAATGATCTGCAAAATCAATGGTTTTATATTACCATCTCCATGGTCTGTGTGTATGTAGAATAGAAGTGACTTTGTAAAGGGGGAGATGTGCTTGATTTTCAACCCTACATTCTGAGAATAGAAAAATATCCTCTAATGCATTTTCTTCCATTTAGACTTTAAAATTGCACAGCCATGAAGTTATCTGGAAAGATTGTGTGGCTATATTCCAGGTTGTCTGTGCTAAGAACAGCTTGTGGAAGCAGGTGCTCCATAAGACTGCTAATGAGGTGCAATACTACAAATATACCATGTGTGAAGAAGACGGTTGATTGACACGTTGTATGTTAGTGCTATTGCAGTTCATTATCTTTTCAACTTTGGAAAAGTTGAGAATATATGCATACAGTATTTACCTGTAACAGTGTGCAACATGCATCCTTTAACCATGTTTTTCACATTATTTGTGCCTGCTCTCTTTTTTTATTTATGTCAACTGCGATATATGTTTTCATCAGGTTGGTACTCTGCATTCAGTTCTACTGCAGCACAGTTATATTGCACTGAGGATATTTAAATGCAGCTCATGTCTGGCAAAATTGCACTGCAATGTAAAGTATGTGTCACGGTTGTTCAAAGGAGAGGACCAAGGTGCAGCGTTGTGAGCGTACATCTTCTTTATTTTAATCAAAATGACGCCAAACTAAACACTAAACACTACAAAAACAAACCGTGAAGCTCAAAAGCAAAGTGCTCCAAACAGAGTCAACCTCCCACAAACACAGGTGGGAAAAAGGGTAACTAAGTATGGTTCTCAGAGACAACGATAGACAGCTGTCCCTGATTGAGAACCATACTTGGCCAAATACAAAGAAATAGAAAACATAGAACACAAAACATAGAATGCCCACCCCAACTCACGCCCTGACCAAACCAAAATAGAGACATAAAAAAGGATCTCTAAGGTCAGGGCGTGACAGTATGACCAGAGGCGTCCTTCCCATAGGGGGCACAGGGGCACGTGCCCCCTCAGGTTTGTCCTGTTAATATGTATATCTTTCTAAAATTGATTTTGTACAAAATGTTTTGTTGTTTCTATGTAATACTACTATTCACTTAACAATTTTATGACATTGGCTTCAACTAGCCCAGACAGGTTCCCAATCTCTATACCTCATTACTAGCTACCAAGAAGCCATTTCAGGCCACCAATCAAGTTATAGAAGCTTGTCTAACCATAGGCCGGAGCGTCCATAAGTAAATTGAATTAAATTGCCGAAATTATATAGCCTAATTAGTCTACTCCTGTCTCTACAGAAATAAACAAAATTATTTTAAAAATTGTCTACTACACCAGAATGTTTGTTGAGTTATGACTGTCAGTTAAAAGTAGATGCACAGCCAGGCATATCTCAATATTTCATAATACAATCACCAGAAAACATAGTATGGAAAGCACAGACTGTAATAGGTTGTTTAGTTATCAACAATATAGCCTGTCTTACTGGTATCAGCGGAGATCATCGGCCATATCCATAGTGAGTGCACAGAGTACCTTTTCTAGTATATCGGCGATCAGCCCTTCTTTATCGGCTTTGATGATTGTCCCTATACATACAGAAATGCTGCTATGAGCCATGAGCACTGCACAATGCCGGGGAATGTCTAGCTGGGAAAATCAGCAGCAGCAGCCTGCAAGCTCATTCTCCAACAGAAAGGTGCAGCATTGAGAAATGGATTAATTGACACAGTAACCAAAATCGAAACTCCTGTTACAGATATTAGTTTAGTTTAATTCACTAATAATAAGGCTTGTGTTTACGTGCCCGGGACATATAGATATATAGATATGTGACCTGATAGCAAAGATTATGATAACTAATTATTGTGGTGTCTGTGGTGTTAGCTAGCTAGCTATATTAGCTACAATGCTAGTTATCTGTCTAGATAAACATTATGCAAGGATATCATATAGGAACTAATCGCCAACATAGCTAGCTAACGTTAGCTGGTTATCATTTTGATCATGCAACAATTTCGTCATCGAGCCATTTACACTTGCAGTGTAACATATTTACTGGTGTGCTGACAACCCCCAATCGTATCTGTTAATTGACATTTGATAGTCGGATTAGGTGATTGTTGTAATAGGGAAAGAAGGAAGTGTTTTAAAATGTAAAGGTTGGCAACAGGTTTAGCTACCTGAGAGTCTTCCTGCATGTTTATGGACCCAGAAAGCTGTAGCTCAGCACTCGGGCAGATTTAAGACATTCAGACAGAACATGCATCATCGTTTGATCATTTTTCCTACTCTCACTCTCCTTGTTAGATATTATGCACATTCATGACTTGGTAGCAAATGTCATTGTCATTGAACTAGTTATCATAGTGGTAGTAAACAGCAGCAAGTGATTTGAGTGATTGAGAGAGATGTGAGGAGATGTGAAAGGGAGTTACAGATCGTAGTAGTAGGCTCAAGTTACAACCCGCCTATTTCTTCAAAGATCACTGAACTAGCCAATTAAGTTGTTTCCAATTTTGTCCTGTCAGCTGAGTTATTTAAAAATGCGACCTGACAGCTGAAAAATATATATTTTCCTGATCACGGAAAATGTCTAAAAATACACGTTTCACAAGCATCCATGATCACAAATCATGACTTTATGCTGGACACATTTGCATTGAATAGATTGTTCAGTTATATTCTCAAACTAACAGCAGTCATTCTGTAGCATCATAGCCTACACTGATCTGCCAAAACAAGCTCAATAGCTCAATTCATGCACACACTGCTATTGAATATACACTCACCTAATGCCGTCTTAATTTACTCAGTTTATCAAGATATTTACCATTCAAATAAAATGATGACCATTATGTTATGTAGTTAGATTGGTAACAAAATCCTTTATTATAAATGTGAATTTTTATTGTGAAAATTTTATTCCCCAAACTTGAAACTTATGTGTCTAACTATCCTTCCTGGCTTGCCTGCTGGCAAGGTTTGTAGAAAAGCAAGCATTCATAAACTGTTTCAGATGTTTGAAAAATGTTAAATTCCCCAACTTTCAGATGGGGGCATAGCCCCCCCCCCCCGGACCACCAGCCATGCTCACTTACCTTGTGCTCCCTGAAATGTTTGGGCAGCCCAGATGCTTCCACTTTCTTGTTCAGTGCTGAATTCCACTGTATAATTTATATCACAACTTTAAAACACATTTTATAACACATTTTATATTTATTTAAAATGGCAGTATTGTTAAATTGACATCTGTTTGTAAGGTTTTCCCAAAAGGGTATGTTTAAAAATAAATTTAAAAAACATAACCAATTATTGTTTAAAAGTGACCTGTTCATGTTAATGTAATGTACATGGTTGGACCAACCGAGATAAGTCATGAATATGATTACCGCTGGCTCTCTCATATGCAGTGATGGAAAAAGTACTGAATTGTCATATTTGAGTAAAAGTAAATCTACCATAATAGAAAATGACTCAAGTAAAAGAGAAGTCACCCAGTAAAATACTACTTGAGTAAAAGTCTAAAAGTATCTGGTTTTAAATGCACTTACTGTAAGTACAGTGGTGGATAAAGTACTAAATTGTCATACTTAAGTAAAAGTCCAAAGTCAAAGTAAATGTTATACATCAAATTCCTTATATTAAACCAACCAGACAGCACAATATTTGTATTTACCGACGGCCAGGGGCTGTATTTTTACTTAGTTACTTTACATCATTGCTCATATGTAACACCACAATTAACATCTCAACTTTTACATTGCATTACCAGAGTAGATTATGTCCTCTCCTCACACAGTTTCCTCTTGTCGTTATAGATATTTCATCGAACTGTAAAAGAAAACATATTTCCTGGCACTGAAAATGATTTTTTTCCATCTTCGCACATCCACCAAACCCTCCCTGATTGTCGCCTTATTTTTACTTCCTCATATTTGTCATGAAGGAGAGTTCCTTCTCATTTCCCCTTTACTTTCCCACATCTTTTCATAAAGCGTGTTTTCTATGTCGTCTTGATCACGTTATTCCGAGTCGTTCTCATTAAGGACGCAGTGGGGAAGCGGCGTGAGGGGAACGGCGGGAACATTAAACGCATGATCAAACCGGAGAGGAGTTAATGGGGAAGAGCAGAATCACCCTGCGGCTTTTCCCATGGGGGGCCATAGAACAGGGAAAGAGACAAAGCGCTACACACACACACACACACACACACACACACACACACACACACACACACACACACACACACACACACACACACACACACACACACACACACACACACACACACACACACACACACACACACACCACTCCAAGGTTACTGCTGTCACCTCACCCGGAGCCAAGGCAGATGGGACAAAGCGTTCCCAGTGTTCCGAAGCCATAGACAGCCATACGTTTTCACCCTGTGAAGACATTTTAAAGGCCTGTCATCCCCAGACTGTCAATCCCTATCCCGGTATTAATCTGGATCCTCTGGATCAAGGAATGCCACAAGGCTGCCCATTTGCCTCTTTCACCTCTATTGTCCACCTTTAAACCCTTCTCATCACCTAATATGCCTGGGAGACATTTGGGGTTAATTGTACATTCAGTGCAGGGCTAAGTACTGCATATCATCTTAGATCACAGCAGTTATTGAACCAAAATTTGTCTAGAATTGCCATTTTGCTGAATTTCAAGAAGGGCGTTTTAACAGTGAATTGTGAGTGACAGGTTTGATTAACTTAGTCAAAGCCTTGTTAAGAATATTGTGTCGATTTGATTGAGACTCTGTCCATATAGAGTTAGAAAAAGTTCAACTCATTTGAACTTTTTAGGCACTGAAATATAACAGTCTCATGATGGATGGCCTTCTAGGGCCATCGTACTACTGCTCTACTACTATGGCTGACCCTGTAAAACTATACGTTTCACTGCACCTGTCTGTGATATGTGACAATATTATTTTGGTTTTGACTTGTCTCCGTTGTCCATCGCCTGAGCCCCATAGTCAAAGCATTGTCTCAATCTGATTTTGATGGATACGAACCACCACAAACCATCACAGCTCAAGTCTAGAAGATGTGTAACATCAATATTTGTGAAGGGTCTGACTCAAGTGCACTGACACATCTCTGTTTGGTGAAGGCAGTGAGATTTGAGACATCTACAGTAGACAGAGTACATTAGACAAACAGACTAGTGACAGCCTCCATAAGAGTTAGAAGAATACTGCCTCTGGATCCTGATACCGTGTGTGCCAATTCCAGTTAGGAAACCAAATCTCACATGTCGAAGTACACTCTTGTTCCTCAATCAATACCGACATCGAGCAAATCATCGAGTATCGACCCACCACCTGAAAGCACTTATGTAGATAGATAGAGCAAGTAGGCCAGCATGCAGGAAAATAAACGCACAAACCCATCTGCACTAATGTTGACTGATTGCGAGGGCCCCGCCGCCTCCATGCACGGAACTGCTTGGCAACTGCTCGTGTCAGGGAGTTTTATTCCATGTGTCAACATTTTTTATGAATGTTACAAATGGAGGGATTGGATGAAAACAGATCTACAGATGTTGGAATGGGAGAGAGGAAGGGAGAGAAAGGGAGAGAGAGAGAGGGGGGAGAGAGAGAGAGAGACTACGTCAGAGGAGTGATAATAATAGTCCTACTGGGACACTGTGCTTCAGCGAGACCCCATCTGACTAGTATACTAAATACCGGTGTTGAACGACTGCTATCACACACTTCACCTTGTACTTCTCATTTGGCTTTTCTAACCAGCCGCAACATGACTTATAATATACAGTACATTATTATCTGAAATATGATATTATGACCATGTTCCCAGTTTGCTAGAGATATAAACTGTGTAGATGAATGACTATCCTCATTTAAAGGAACTGTGAAGGTGACTCCTATGATTCTTTTTAGGAAGGGATTAATTCAAAGGATGTATTCTAATTACTCCTAGTTTCACTCCTCGCTGAGAAAATTGACAAGAAATAATTATTATTCACATGTTCGTTGATCCCTTGCTCCTTCTTATAATCGTATAATTTCAATATCCTATACCGACATTCGGGAACCATAGAATTTACGGGTTGCGTGCATTTGGTGTGACGTAATTCATACAGAGGCGTTATTACATGAGAAATAACATAATTTGTAATAATGCCTCTCTATTCTATGTTTTAGATGTGTTACATATTGAAACCTACATTTTCGGGTTACTTCTCCAAGAAATGGTTGCATTTTAATCAGGCCTACAGATATAGGATCTTGAATTGACCAGTTTCTCACATCAGGAAAATAATCCTGCAGCAACAGGAAATGTAAATTATTCTGTGGATTATAATTAATAGACATTTTTGCACGGGTTGATACATTTTCTGTTAATGCAAATCAAGTCTGACATTTTTAAGTGGAAATTGCAAACTTTAGAAGCCTTTTTAAACGTGTCCTGGAACAACAGATGATCAAATTAAGATCCTACATCTGTACATGGATCATAATGTACGACAAAGAAGATACAGACCAAAATTGGGAGAGTGGGTGATAGAGGGGGAAAGGACTCAAGGAATAGAGATATGAACGCATTTTAACACAACATTCACAGAGTGGAGTTCCATGAACCAATGTTGGCCCATCTAAATATAAAGGTCAAATGCTGAACACATGACATCAGAGGTATGGGATTTACATAAACTGTACATGCCTTAGAATAGGACCTCTGACATTTTAATATCCACCTGAGAGTTTGTGTCACTTACTTACACTGGAAATGTCTCTTTTTAGAGATAGAGAGACAAAAAGAGAGAGAGAGATAAGTCCCAATTCAATCAAATGCAGAATATTTACAGCAGAATGTTTACCCCAGAATGTTTACACCAGATTTGGGTTCAAATAGTACTTGCATCATGAACATGGTGTGAACAATGCATGTGTAAATAGTTGCCATTCATTCAATTTATCTTATAAATCATTGGAAAAACAGGTCACCATTGGTCTCTTCTGAAACGCATGTTGGAATGAGTGCATAATTACTGTTGATCTGCAACATCTCATTCTAACACGTCTCTTTCAAATTACCCCCCCAATTACTATCAGTGTTTAGTAATCCCTAAGGAGGCTCTATGCCGTGCTAATTATTCTTTACAAACAGCGATGTATGTCTGTGTTCCCCCATTCACAAGTGCATGACCATGCACATCAAATTAGGATAAGAAGTCTTACAGCATATTCAAAAATAAATAATAATAATAATCATTTGGTTTTGGCAAAGGAAGGTGAATGCAGCCGCCGCTTTCTGGATTCTCCTTAGTTTTATTGTCTTTCATTCTTTCCTGATCAGCAAATAAAAGCAGGAAATGATATGATGCTATGAAAGGCTGTATTTACTGTTGCCAATAGAACGCAGATTGATAGTCTGTTCGTCATCAGCTGGTGAAAAGTTGACATGTTTCCGGCTCGATTTGAAGCTAAACAACAGAAATGGTAACCTTGCGAAGGCTGGTATCCCAGTGATAAGGCAGTGTTTGGCTCACTCTGACTGAGGTGAGGCCTTTCATTCCACCCCAAATAACAAGGCTAGAGGGACCTTGTTATCCTCCTCACTTCTGCACCATGCCTGTCAGCCAGGCCGGCAATTACTCTGTCGGAGCGATTTGGATGGCTTTCCTAAGAGTGTGGCCTGACACCTGTCTGTTAGCTGCACTTGTCTACATATCAGACAGCTGGGTTCACCTAGTATTTAACATTTTTCAAATCTTGTGAACTTTTGATTGAGCATGTCTAGAGTGCCATTACCATGAGCCCATTCTCCCCATTAAGGTGCCACCAACCTCCTGTGGTACCAATTACTGTATGTTTCACAGACATCCAGGGGATATTATGCTTGTGAATTAGTACCCATGTCGAAAAGGTGAAAAAAAGTTTTCTAAACACAGAAAAGTATGAACTGTACAGTATAACTTAAAATAGAGAAGTCATATCATTTTCAGATTTGACTGCTAACACTAGAGCCAGCATCACCTAAGGTGGCATCACAAATTAAACGTGTTTCTTTAGAATTGCACAGCAATTGGAGCATTACATTTCAGGTTGTCACCAAGGGTTGGAAAGAAGGCTGGGGGGGATCGCAGTTCATTTCAGCGGCCCTGTGGACCGTGGCAATCTTTTAAAAGCTCATCATTCCCCCTAATGCTCATTAGGCTGGCTGAACATGCCTTTAAAAAAAGTCAGAACGCCTAACTGAGGCACTGATCCCCCTGATGCACCCTATTGTCTACAGCCTCCTCTTCGCTCCTTTTGCCTGGCACACTTTCTCAAAGAGATTCATGAGACGGAACCACTCGAAGCAGACTGAACTTCAGAAGTTTTCGCTCACTGAAACATCACTGCAGCAGTGTGTAAAGTTGTTTTTCTATCGCTCATATCTTCCCCTCCATCTGATCATCCATCTGTGGTCACTGCAATATTTTGTAAACACACAATCTGAGAAGGACTTATAAATATTTATGGTGTTACAAACAGCAGTACATACTAATAACAGCTGCTTTCCTCCTGTGACAACACCTGTTTGCAACATCAATTAACTACAAGCTAATTATACTTCCAAAATAATTGTATTAGCCTCCTCACAGTTTGGTGGATGAATCCACTACACCTTACTTAAGAATAGCTACGATGATTTGTTCAGTAATAGTGTACTCACTATATCATTATACGGATGTATTGATTGTCATGACAACCATCTCTTTGTGTCATGTATGGCATACAGCTGGACCTGAGGGGTTTCCTCTGCTCTGGACCCAGACTCCATGTGGGTCCACATCACAAGTTCTCCCTCTATCAGGAACAGGGTGTTAACATCAGACATCAGACAGACACAATCTCTGTCAGTGTCATTGGCCAGGACACGATTAAGAGTGCAGATCTCCATGGGCAAAAATGTGTTTCTTTTCCAAACACATTTTCTTCCTATTTAGATAAGTCCTGAAATACACACACAAAGACTATACACAACACGAAGACCCCCACCACCCTCTTGCTCTCTCTTTTTCTCTCATGCCCAACCCTGTAAGTTATGTGCTTACCTCCCTGTAGGGGCGTATAGCCGTTGCCTCACTGTCGGGTAGCGGTGCAGGGGGAATTAGACTAGACTATGTCCCCATGTTGCACCATTATCTCTGGCTGCGGGGCATGTAACAGCTCCCCTTTGAGTGCTAACGCTTGCGGTATGGTGATAACCTGCAGGAAATATAGTACAAAGCTATGAGGCCAGCCTGCTTGCGTGGATCATTTCTGTATGAGGGTTGTACTGATTATAGATCCTGCCTCACTGGTCATGTCTGTGTATGTCTCTGCTCTCCGGGTATTGACAGACATACAATGTCTTCAGAAAGTATTCACACCCATTGACTTTCCCCAAATTCTGTTGTGTTACAGGGGTGGCAGGTAGCCTAGTGGTTAGAGCGTTGGACTAGTAACCGCAAGGTTGCAAGATTGAATCCCTGAGCTGACAAGGTAAAAATCTGTCGTTCTGCCCCTGAACAAGGCAGTGAACCCACTGTTCCTAGGCTGTCATTGAAAATAAGAATCTGTTCTTAAGTGACTTGCCTAGTTAAATACAAATCTAATATTTGGGGCCTATCAATCTATCATTATGTTTTCACTGATGATTATGCCATAGACTGGTATTGATCAGACAATTCAGTTAAAGAAAGGTAATTAAAAAACATCCTGCATTTAAAATGGACTTATATTTTTGGTCACTAGCCAACACACAGTACCCCATAAAGTGGAATTATGTTTTTCAACATTTCTACAAATTAATAAAAAATGAAAAGCTGAAATGTCTTGAGTCAATAAGGATTAAACCTCTTTGTTATGGCAAGCCTAAATAAGCACAGGAGTAAAAATATGCTTAACAAGTCACATAATAAGTTGCATGGACTCCCTCAGTGTGCAATAATATTGTTTAATAACATGCTTTTTGAATGACTACCTCATCGCTACCCCCTACACACAATTATCTGGATGGTCCCTCAGTCGAGCAGTGAATTTCAAACACAGATTAAACCATAAAGACCAGGGAGATTTTCCAATACCTCACAAAGAAGGGCACCTGACAGAGTGAAAAGAGGGAAGCCTGTACAGAAGAAAAATATACCAAAACATGCATCCTGTTTGTAATAAGGCACTAAAATAATACTACAAAAAAACGTGGCTAAGTAATACACTTTTAGTCCTGAATACAAAGTGTTATGTTTGGGGCATATCCATTACAGCACATTACTGAGTACCTTAGTGGTGGCTGCATCATGTTATGTGTATGCTTGTAATTGTTAAGAACTGGGGAGTTTTTCCGGATAAAAAATAAATGGAATGGAGCTAAGCACAGGCAAAATTATAGAGGAAAACCTGGTTCAGTCTGCTTTCCACCAGACACAGGAAGATGAATTCACCTTTCAGTATAACAATAACCTAAAGCACAAGGCCAAGTCTACACTGGAGTTGCTTACCAAGAAGACAGTGAATGTTCCTAAGTGGCCGAGTTACAATTTAGACTTAAATCTACTTGAACATCTATGGCAAGAACTGAAAATGGTTGTCTAGCAATGATCAACAACCAATTTGAAAGAGCTTTAATAATTTTGAAAAGAATAATGGGCAAATGTTGCACAATCCAGGTGTGGAAAGCTCATAGAGACCTACCTAGAAAGAGCTGTAATCAATGCCAAAGGTGCCAAAGGTGCTTCTACAAAGTATTGACTCAGGGATGTGAATAGTTATGTAAATGAGATAGTTCTGTACTTCATTTTCAAAACATTTGCAAAGATTTCTGAAAACATGTTTTCACTTTTTCATTATGTGGTATTGTGTGTAGATGGGTGAAATACATTTTTTGAATCCATTTTGAATTCAGGCTGTAACACAACAAAATGTGGAATAAGTTAAGGGGTATGAATACTTTCTGAAGGCAGTGTATGTATGACTCACACATAGATCACATGAGCTGTATTAGTTAAGTTTAGGGGTGACTGGACTCTAATTAGCTGGGCCCCAGACTGATAGATGATTTGCCAGGTTTCTTTCCAATGGCCCACCCAATCGCTATCCCTATGTTTATGGCTTGAGTCAGGTGAACTCAAACTTTAAATTTCACGTAAACATTTTACAATATTGTCCTGTGCTTATTACATGATGGTCCTGTGTCCCGGGCCAGGTTAAGTCTACCCCAGCATTTTAAAAAGTGTCTAAATGGAGAATCTGTATTGATAGTGCATTTGAGAAATATAAATTGGAGGCCAGTGGCCAAGTTAAATGGAGAGGATGGAGAGAATGGTATTAAAGAATTTGGCAGACTGATGAATGTGGCTTGGCACAGTTATGCATTGTTGAGAGCCAACAGTTCTTTTAATTCCATAGATTTTTGCTAATCAATTACAATAGCAGGAATGAGTTTAATCTTTCCAAGTCTCCGTCTTGGAGGTAACTTGGAGAAAATGACATTTCCAGTAACAACAACAAAAATCCCAGAAATGACCATCTTTAAAGAAGGAACACACTTAATATGAATATTAGTCTAAATAACCCAGCATAGTGACGGGCGTGTAATTACAACTTCATTTAATGAACATGGTTGCTGGGGTTGTCGTAATCAGCGGCTCGTTTTGATTTGTTTGGCGGTGCCTCAGCCAGCGCTTTCCCACTGGTATACTGTGAAATATGAAAGGGGTTCAATATATTTCGAGCAGCAATACTGATTTGATTATGACCATCGTAATAATGGCTGCTGCTGTTTTGCTTCCACTGGAACGTTTGGATGGGAGCCATGGATTTTAAAGTGAACAAACCATGTTGTTTTTATTTAGTACACACTGTATTTAGCAACATATCTTTAACTGAAAAGGTGAAGGAGAGCAGTGGACGTGAATATAACACTTTAGAACATATTTCAATATGCTATACAAATATACTATGCTATATTGGGAGAGAGAAAGACAGAGAGAGAGAGAGAGAGAGAGAGAACTGCACCAGAGATTATAATTTATTAAGTAGACGCTAGTCATTGCTGCTAAACTCTAAGAATCATACTAAGTGTTTTGAATTAGCTGTTTCTATCACAAGCTAGCTGTGACAAGCGCCACCAAATCCCTGCATGCCGCACACACCTAACACACAAGCAGTGCGCGACAACAACGTGTGTGACATGAATGTGCGCGTTTTACATTATCCTGTGTTCGGCAGCAGGTGTGTACGTTTGGACTTACGTGTTTCGACAATGTTTGAGCCGCACCTCTAGATGGTAATGAACCGGCACAGCCAATTAAAAACCAGCCGGGAAGTTTTTAGCTGAGGGAACACTGCATCGTTTTTCCCCTCAGATGTAATCGTTGCTATTTATGACAGGCGGATTCCGCTCCGACCTTTGTCATTAATCCACGCCTACTGTTCGCTTGACTGACAAGCCAGCCTCGGAAAAGGTAGAAAACTCTTTGAAAATCAGATCATTGGGGACATTCCCGACATTCCCAGTGACAGCTTGGAGGGAGCCGGGTCGCACAGCATTAGGATGAGAATCATTCCTCTATTTCCTATGTCTATTTCAGTCACTGATGACTCACGGTGACAAATATATTATTTCTGTAACACACATGTCCCCGTTTCAGTTGAATAAAATAGAATTATGGTTGTCATATTTCTAATACACTTTGACCAAACGTTTTGAGCTTGTGGGCTTCCATTTTGTTTCGATTGATCATGTTAATAGGAAGCAGTTTTTTTCTCTGGCTGTAGTTTGGCCTTGCTGTACTGCATATATTTTATATTTAAAGAAGCAGGCAACTGAACAGAATCCTCTCTACCGGACCTGAACTGGTGTTTTACGGTAGTAGTCCATTGAAAGTAGTCACTTTAATTTTTGCCAATCTATCTCCCGTGAAGAGAGGAAATGGAGGTGTTTTCAGTCTGTCAGACGAGCAGGAAGCCAGACAAGTGTTAGGTGATGAGTGTGTGTGTGATGAAGGAAAAGGGTAAGAGATTGGAAAAATAAAATTGAGAAAAAAAGGAACTCGGAATATCTGTAAGTACTCCACTGTTGTCAACAGCCAACACACAGCAAAAGAGGGATTGTTATGCTGAGTAGATCCATTGGGTGTAATACATGGAGATGTGTTACTATAGACAGCATTCTGACTTGAGATCCATACATATGTTTCACTATGGACAGCATTCTGACTTTAGATCCATACAGATGTTTCACTATGGACAGCATTCTGACTTGAGATCCATACAGATGTTTCACTATGGACAGCATTCTGACTTTAGATCCATACAGATGTTTCACTATGGACAGCATTCTGACTTGAGATCCATACAGATGTTTCACTATGGACAGCATTCTGACTTTAGATCCATACAGATGTTTCACTATGGACAGCATTCTGACTTTAGATCCATACAGATGTTTCACTATGGACAGCATTCTGACTTTAGATCCATACAGATGTTTCACTATGGACAGCATTCTGACTTGAGATCCATACGGATGTTTCACTATGGACAGCATTCTGACTTTAGATCCATATGTTTCACTATGGATGTTTCACTATGGACAGCATTCTGACTTGAGATCCATAGATGTTTCCATAGCATTCTGATTTGAGATCCATTGTTTCACTATGGACAGCATTCTGACTTGAGATCCATACAGATGTTTCACTATGGACAGCATTCTGACTTTAGATCCATACAGATGTTTCACTATGGACAGCATTCTGACTTTAGATCCATACAGATGTTTCACTATGGACAGCATTCTGACTTTAGATCCATACAGATGTTTCACTATGGACAGCATTCTGACTTGAGATCCATACGGATGTTTCACTATGGACAGCATTCTGACTTGAGATCCATACAGATGTTTCACTATGGACAGCATTCTGACTTGAGATCCATACAGATGTTTCACTATGGACAGCATTCTGACTTGAGATCCATACAGATGTTTCACTATGGACAGCATTCTGACTTGAGATCCATACAGATGTTTCACTATGGACAGCATTCTGACTTGAGATCCATACAGATGTTTCACTATGGACAGCATTCTGACTTTAGATCCATACAGATGTTTCACTATGGACAGCATTCTGACTTGAGATCCATACAGATGTTTCACTATGGACAGCATTCTGACTTGAGATCCATACAGATGTTTCACTATGGACAGCATTCTGACTTGAGATCCATACAGATGTTTCACTATGGACAGCATTCTGACTTGAGATCCATACAGATTTATTTCCATTAATGATTTAGGTGAAAATATGAGTTTTGCATTCATCAGAACTCTGAATCTCCCTAAATGCGGTATGTCTTTTACAAACCTTCAACAAAAGTACAGTCCTCCCGAGTAGTCCTTCGATTGGTTGAATATGCTATCAACCGGTAATTGGCTTCTGAAAGCAATGAATCACTATTCACCCTTCTATTTCATTCGATATGAACCAATTTCTTCCATAAACACTGACATAGTTAACACACAGACAAGCCCGTTAAGCCTAGCCAGGGATGATGATTTATTTTCCTATTGTAATTCTGATGACTTAGGCCCACTAGGATCGGTAATTGGCCCTATCACAATTCAACCCTTCAGGGGCTGAGCCTCCATTAACGAGAAGCTGTAAAAAAAATAAAAAAAGAGAAGATAATTACACTAAATCAATCAGGAAGTGAAAATGGAGCGTTTATGAAAAGCAATGACAAAAGAGACCAGCGCCACAATGTCTCCTGTAGAACCCATGTTCCATTGTCTACTGCTTTTGTGACCATCTGAAAAAAAAACTTGGAAAAACACCACCTCTGTTGTGTCAGCCTATTTATCTCAATTCCATTATGATGCTCTTTCTCTTGGGATTGACAAGAAAAGCAGGGTGAAAACAAAAGATATATTTTACAAGCAAAACCAATCACGTCATGCATATTCACAGTGCTGTCTATATTTTCCCTTCGCAAAGTGTAGGGCAGTGCAGTGATTAGGTTCCAAGGCTGTGGTGTCCACACAGGAAGCACGCACAGGCGTGAACATGCTCTCTCTCTCTCGCTCTCTCACAAACACACACACATCCATACCCTCTCTTTTCACATGTACACACAGATAAATAAATACCATCACACACACACACATGCACAAATAATGTCACATAAGCATACAGTACCAAATATGGCTATCTCATCACGACACAACTGATTGGCTCAAACGCATTAAGAAGGAAAGAAATTTCACAAATTTCCTTCTAACAAGGCACATCAGCTAATTGAAATGCATTCCAGGTGACTACCTCATGAAGCTGGTTGAGAGAATGCCAAGAGTGTGGAAAGCTGTCAAGGCAAAGGGTGGTTTAACACTTTTTTGGTGTTATGTGTATTATGTGTTATTTCATAGTTTTGATGTCTTCACTATTATTCTACAATGTAGAAACCCTTGAATGATAAGGTGTGTCTAAACTTTTGACTGGTACTGTACATAAACACGCACATACAGTATGCCTAGTGTTTGTCCTTCCCTGGTGTCCCTGTAGTGATGGTGGTGGTGGTGCCCCTGTAGTAGTGGTGCTGGTATCAACGCCCTGTAGTAGTGGAGCTGGGGTCAATGCCCTGTAGTAGTGGACCTGGTGTCATGTCCCTGTAGTAGTGGAGCTGGGATTAAGACCCTGTAGTAGTGGAGCTGGTGTCATGTCCCTGTAGTAGTGGAGCTGGTGTCAAGGCCCTGTAGTAGTGGAGCTGGGATTAAGGCCCTGTAGTAGTGGAGCTGGTGTCATGTCCCTGTAGTAGTGGAGCTGCGGACAAGGCCCTGTAGTAGTGGAGCTGGTGTCATGTCCCTGTAGTAGTGGAGCTGGGGTCAAGGCCCTGTAGTAGTGGAGCTGGTGTCAAGGCCATGTAATAGTGGAGCTGCGGACAATGCCCTGTAGTAGTGGAGCTGGTGTCATGTCCCTGTAGTACTGGTGCTGGTGTCAAGGCCCTGTAGCAGTGGAGCTGGTGTCAAGGCCCTGTAGTAGTGGAGCTGGGGTCAAGGCCCTGTAGTAGTGGAGCTGCGGACAATGCCCTGTAGTAGTGGAGCTGGTGTCATGTCCCTGTAGTGGAGCTGGTGTCATGTCCCTGTAATAGTGGAGCTGGTGTCATTTCCCTGTAGAAGTGGAGCTGGGGTCAAGGCCCTGAAGTAGTGGAGCTGGTGTCATGTCCCTGTAGTAGTGGAGCTGGTGTCATGTCCCTGTAGTAGTGGAGCTGGTGTCATGTCCCTGTAGTAGTGGAGCTGGTGTCATGTCCCTGTAGTAGTGGAGCTGGTGTCATGTCCCTGTAGTAGTGGAGCTGGTGTCATGTCCCTGTAGAAGTGGAGCTGGGGTCAAGGCCCTGTAGTAGTGGTGCTGGTACCCCTGTAGTAGTGGAGCTGGTGTCCCTGTAGTAGTGGTGCTGGTGTCAAGGCCCTGTAATAGTGGAGCTAGTGTCAAGGCCCTGTAGTAGTGGAGATGGTGTCAAGGCAATTTAATAGTGGAGTTGGTGTTCCTGTATTAGTGGTGCTTGTGTCAAGGCCCTGTAGCAGTGGAGCTGGTATCAAGGCCCTCTAGTAGTGGAGCTGGTGTCAAGGCCCTGTAGTAGTGGAACGGGTGTCCCTGTAGTAGTGGAGCTGGTGTCAAGGCCCTCTAGCAGTGGAGCTGGTGTCAAGATCCTCTAGTAGTGGAGCTGGTGTCAAGGCACTGTAATAGTGGTGCTGGTGTTAAGGCCCTGTAGTAGTGGAGCTGGTGTCAAGGATCTGTAGTAGTGGAGATTGTGTCATGTCCCTGTAGTAGTGGTGCTGGTGTCAAGGCCCTGTAGCAGTGGAGCTGGTGTCAAGGCCGTCTAGTAGTGGAGCTGGTGTCAAGGCCGTCTAGTAGTGGAGCTGGTGTCAAGGCACTGTAGTAGTGGAGCTTGTGTCATGTCCCCGTAGTAGTGGAGCTGGTGTCATGTCCCTGTAGAAGTGGAGGTGGGGTCAAGGCCTGTAGTAGTGGTGCTGGTGTCCCTGTAGTAGTGGAGCTGGTGTCCCTGTAGTAGTGGTGCTGGTGTCAAGGCCCTGTAGTAGTGGAGCTAGTGTCAAGGCCCTGTAGTAGTGGAGCTGGTGTCAAGGGTCTGTAGTAGTGGAGATTGTGTCATGTCCCTGTAGTAGTGGTGCTGGTGTCAAGGCCCTGTAGCAGTAGAGCTGGTGTCAAGGCCGTCTAGTAGTGGAGCTGGTGTCAAGGCCGCCTAGTAGTGGAGCTGGTGTCAAAGCCCTGTAGCAGTGGAGCTGGTGTCAAGGCCCTCTAGTAGTGGAGCTGGTGTCAAGGCACTGTAGTAGTGGTGCTGGTGTTAAGGCCCTGTAGTAGTGGAGCTGGTGTCAAGGTGCTGTAGTATTGGTACTGGTGTTAAGGCCCTGTAGTAGTGGAACTGGTGTCCCTGTAGTAGTGGAGCTGGTGTCAAGGCCCTCTAGCAGTGGAGCTGGTGTCAAGATCCTCTAGTCGTGGAGCTGGTGTCAAGGCACTGTAGTAGTGGTGATCGTGTCAAGGCCCTGTAGTAGTGGAGCTGGTGTCCCTGTAGTAGTGGAGCTTGTGTCAATGCCCTGTAGTAGTGGAGCTGGTGTCCCTGTAGTAGTGGAGCTTGTGTCAATGCCCTGTAGAAGTGGAGCTAGGGTAAAAGGCCCTGTAGTAGTGGTGCTGGTGTCCCTGTAGTAGTGGAGCTGGTGTTTCCACTGGATGTCATTAGGTGAATGCACCAATTTGTAAGTCGCTCTGGATAAGAGCGTCTGCTAAATTACTTAAATGTAAATGTAATGTAAATGTGTCAAGGCCCTGTAGTTGTGGAGCTGGTGTCAAGGCCATGTAATAGTGGAGTTGGTGTCCCTGTAGTAGTGGTGCTGGTGTCAAGGCCCTGTAGTAGTGGAGCTAGTGTCAAGGCCATGTAGTAGTGGAGCTAGTGTCAAGGCCCTGTAGTAGTGGAGCTGGTGTCAAGGCACTGTAGTAGTGGAGCTGGTGTCAAGGCCATGTAATAGTGGAGTTGGTGTCCCTGTAGTAGTGGTGCTGGTGTCAAGGCCCTGTAGTAGTGGAGCTGGTGTCAAGGCACTGTAGTAGTGGAGCTGGTGTCAAGGCCATGTAATAGTGGAGTTGGTGTCCCTGTAGCAGTGGAGCTGGTGTCAAGGCCCTCTAGTAGTGGAGCTGGTGTCAAGGCACTGTAGTAGTGGTGCTGGTGTTAAGGCCCTGTAGTAGTGGAGCTAGTGTCAAGGCCCTGTAGTAGTGGAGCTGGTGTCAAGGCCATGTAATAGTGGAGTTGGTGTCCCTGTAGCAGTGGAGCTGGTGTCAAGGCCCTCTAGTAGTGGAGCTGGTGTCAAGGCACTGTAGTAGTGGTGCTGGTGTTAAGGCCCTGTAGTAGTGGAGCTGGTGTCAAGGTGCTGTAGTATTGGTACTGGTGTTCAGGCCCTGTAGTAGTGGAACTGGTGTCCCTGTAGTAGTGGAGCTGGTGTCAAGGCCCTCTAGCAGTGGAGCTGGTGTCAAGATCCTCTAGTAGTGGAGCTGATGTCAAGGCACTGTAATAGTGGTGCTGGTGTTAAGGCCCTGTAGTAGTGGAACTGGTGTCAAGGTGCTGTAGTAGTGGAGATGGTGTCATGTCCCTATAGTAGTGGTGCTGGTGTCAAGGCCCTGTGGCAGTGAAGCTGGTGTCAAGGCCCTCTAGTAGTGGAGCTGGTGTCAAGGCACTGTAGTATTGGTGCTGGTGTCCCTGTAGTAGTGGAGCTGGTGTCCATGTAGCAGTGGTGCTGGTGTTAAGGCCCTGTAGTAGTGGTGCTGGTGTCCCTGTAGTAGTGGAGCTGGTGTCATGGCCCTGTAGTAGTGATGCTGGTGTCAATGCCCTGTTGTAGTGGATTTGGTGTCCCTGTAGTAGTGGAGCTGGTGTCCCTGTGGTAGTGGAGCTGATGTCAAGGCCCTGTAGTAGTGGTGCTGGTATCCCTGTGGCAGTGGAGCTGGTGTCAAAGCCCTGTAGTAGTGGAGCTGGTACTGGTGTCCCTGTAGTAGTGGGTCTGGTATCCACGTGGCAGTGGAGCTGGTGTCAAAGCCCCGTAGTAGTGGAGCTGGTACTGGTGTCCCTGTACTAGTGGAGCTGGTGTCAAGGCCCTGTAGTAGTGGTGCTGGTATCCCTGTAGTAGTGGTGCTGGTAACAAGGCCCTGTCATAGTGGTGCTGGTGTCCCTGTACTAGTGGAGCTGGGGTCAAGGCCCTGTAGTAGTGGTGCTGGAATCCATGTAGTAGTGGCTCTGGTGTCCCTGTAGTAGTGGAGCTGGTGTCAAGGCCCTGTAGTAGTGGTGCTGGTATCCCTGTGGCAGTGGAGCTGGTGTCAAAGCAATGTAGTAGTTGTGCTGGTAACAAGGTCCTGTAGTGGTGGTGCTGGTATCCCTGTAGTAGTGGTGCTGGTGTACCTGTAGTAGTGGTGCTGCTATCAATGCCCTGTAGTAGTGGAGCTGGTGTCCCTGTCGTAGTGGTGCTGCTATCAAAGCCCTGTAGTAGTGGTGTTGGTGTCAAGGCCTTGTCGTAGTGACACGTTGACATTTATTGTCATGAGTCTTGTCCTTGAGGCAGAACTGATTTCCCCTTAGATATGCCAGCTGCAATTAAAAAATTTGCTATAACCTACAAATTCATAAAAACAAAAATGTTTTAGTTTTAATTTAACGTTAAGGTTAGGCATTAGGGTTGGCAGTGTGTTTAAGGTGTTAAAATCAGATTTTATGACTTTGTGGCTGTGCCAGCTAGTGACTACTCTGCAGAGCTGCCTCCAGAACACGTTAACCTGCGTAATAGTAATGCTGGTGCCAAGGCCCATTATGGAGGCAATTCATCTCCGTCTTCCTCTTCACCTGGGGACACACCCTTTCCCCTCTAGGTCTGCTTTCGTGATGTGTGTGTGTGTGTGTGTGTGTGTGTGTGTGTGTGTGTGTGTGTGTGTGTGTGTGTGTGTGTGTGTGTGTGTGTGTGTGTGTGTGTGTGTGTGTGTGTGTGTGTGTGTGTGTGTGTACAGTCGTGCATGCGTGTCTCTTGAAATCGAACACACACACATGAAAACATACATTTGGGTCTGATACTCAAATTGCTGTGATTGGTAGAAAGAAAACAAGCAATGAGATTGGATTGTATGGTTCACCTGTTTATCTGTTTTGAGGTAAATGTCTCAAATTGGTGTCTATATGTGAAATAATTGTGTTGAACTATAAGTGCCTCTTTGCTCTTCTATGCTATGATATCGATGGGTGCTTCCCTAATTTGAAGACCCATTGGGAATTCTAGCAGACATCCCTTGCCAAATATAGTGTGATTACTCAAAGAAAATTGCATTGACAGAGCAATGGGGGTTTCAGTGTGAAGGTTCAACAGTGCCTCTGACAGGTTTCTTATTAAAGTGCATTTGTGCCATTATATCTTCTAGGAGTGTTACGCAGAACATCTCATCTGGAGAGCCCTCCCTGTACAGCTTTGAATTGACTGAATCTTACTTTTACAATATTCCTATAGAGAGAAACATGTTACGTTTTTATTTGTCATTTCTTTCATGTGTGCATTTGTTATGTAACACTTTACTTTACAGACACCTTATTACAATGTTATTATCCGGGTGCAGTGTAACAAGTCTTTTAACACTTTGTACCATTTCTTCAAATGTAATTATAATGCATTGTAATTTTCTATGTAAGTACATAATGTTGTTTATCAGTAATAGCAATAGCAATATAAGTATTGTGGGTATAGAAGACCTCAGGTAGCATTGCTAATGTATAAAAGTAGTGCTTAATCATTAAGTAACCTCCCACCCCATCATTGGAATTTGACCGGTCTGGGTTCTCCACTCTGATCCCATCTGATCTGGGCTGTACAGTGAGGTGTAGCGCGTAGGCCATCACAGTCCACCACATTCCCACCTCTATTCGTCATGTCGGAATCTAGGGAATCACAATGGCACACATTCCCACCTCTATTCGTCATGTCGGAATCTAGGGAATCACAATGGCACACATTCTCACCTCTATTCGTCATGTCGGAATCTAGGGAATCACAATGGCACACATTCTCACCTCTATTCGTCATGTCGGAATCTAGGGAATCACAATGGCACACATTCTCACCTCTATTCGTCATGTCGGAATCTAGGGAATCACAATGGCACACATTCTCACCTCTATTCGTCATGTCGGAATCTAGGGAATCACAATGGCACACATTCTCACCTCTATTCGTCATGTCGGAATCTAGGGAATCACAATGGCACACATTCTCACCTCTATTCGTCATGTCGGAATCTAGGGAATCACAATGGCACACATTCTCACCTCTATTCGTCATGTCGGAATCTAGGGAATCACAATGGCACACATTCTCACCTCTATTCGTCATGTCGGAATCTAGGGAATCACAATGGCACACATTCTCACCTCTATTCGTCATGTCGGAATCTAGGGAATCACAATGGCACACATTCCCACCTCTATTCGTCATGTCGGAATCTAGGGAATCACAATGGCACACATTCTCACCTCTATCTCATGTCGGGGAATCACAATGGCACACATTCTCACCTCTATTCGTCATGTCGGAATCTAGGGAATCACAATGGCACACATTCCCACCTCTATTCGTCATGTCGGAATCTAGGGAATCACAATGGCACACATTCTCACCAATGAGCTCCAAGTCTCACCAATGAGCTCTTATGCAAGCCCAATCCACCTCTCTAGTCCTTTGAATAGTCTCTCCCGTACATAGAGTCTCTTAAGTTTAGCATATTTTATGAAGACGCCACAAGCCATTGTTGTTTATATGCATACAGATGAATAATCTATTTTTAGTGGGAGAAATTAGAAAATGAAAACCAGCATTGGCTCAGCTGTCTGGACACCAAAGAGCTTATGAATGTGATTTGTATCCTTCTTTTGTGTTGCTGGGGTTGGTAATAAAAACCATGGAGACTGGTAAATGATAGCAAAGGGATGCAGGGAGGCCATTTTGTTAGCCAGGCTCATTGCGATGGGCATTCGTGAGGATTTAGAAGGGTGTGTTCCCTAGCAGATAAGCCCATTCTGCTCCTCCCTCTAGACAAAAGGCCCCATATTTGGCCAACTGCAGCTCCAAATAACAAAGTCCAAGGGGCATTTTGGCAGTGGTGTTAGAGTGAGGAGAGGAGGAGGTCACACACACACACACACATAGACACACAAACAAGTATGCTGTAGCACATACACACACAGTACTGTATATAGAAACAAACTCCTTCAGACACACACACACAAATGCACACCCTGATGTTCGACACCCTGATGTTCGACACCCTGATGTTCGACACCCTGATGAGCAGGCTCTCCACTCAGTCGTTGTTTGCACCACAGAAGTCAAAAGGACATAAAGGCTTCAGGGGTTGATACTGGCCAGGCGGCCAATGGGAAACCTGTTCAAAAGAGAGGATTTGTGGAATATTGAGCAGTTGAGGGATAGGAAAGGGCACTTTTGCCAAAAAAAAGATTATGTTTTGTCTCGTGGTGCTCTTGGGAAAGGCTAGAGGCACTGCCAGGATAAAGGACAAAAAGACAGAGACTGCCTAAATATAAAAAGATGGCAGTTCATTCCATTCTGGCATTTTCATCACCATTCCGTTTGGTCTGTGTGTGCTTTGCATTGCAGTTGGCAGAAACAAGAACATCTTTGGAGAGAAGAAGCTCACTTCTTACTTACGGTGATATAATGACTGGTTATAATAGGAAAATGAATAACGGATATTATAAATAAAAATACCTTTTACTTATTGTTGACTCTAGGTATGATTATGTTGACCACAGTTCAATATTCGAACCAGCAATTAACAACGTCAACTTCATCAACAACAACTTCAGGTTACCTATAATCTTGCAGGCAACAGTCCTCAATCATAACTCGATATGCAACATTTACAATCCCCACGGGTGTATGCTTTTTCTACCCCGTTTGATCAGTTCTATTAGCATCTGTATGGCAGTGAATGACTGAAATTGGAACGAGCAGCTTTCAAGGTTTATGGATTCGGTTGTACAGAGCCTTGTTGCTCGAGGGTAACAGACAGGCCCTCTGTAATGTTTCTAGTTGTATTGGCAAAGTATCTCCTTATCCATGAATGAGTTAATTTAGTCCAACCTGCTTCCAATGGTAATTATTATGCGGAGATGCTGATAATGGATTTCTAGCGCGCGACAACAGTGTTGCTGAAGTCCATTCATCATTAGCGACGCCTGATCATTTGGCTTTCTTCCATCTGCGAGTTACATCGACACGACGTACAGAGCAAGGGCTTCCATTTCAGTCTTTACCGCCTACATTTACAATAACATCAATCGTGTGATGGACTACTTTGTCAATGTCGTTTTCATTTAACACAAACCTTTGATCTGCTGCGAGTCATTGGTTTTGAAATGTTTTCAGGAATGTTTGTGAATTCCTTGGAATCCCTTTTTGGCTTCAAGTCCACTGCCAGAACATATCAGATTACCTCATCATGAGACTGACACAGTGGCTCTGATGATGTGTTATGACAGGTTACAACAACTGACAATGACAGGAAATTCTACCACTCCTAGTATATTGTCTACCAGTGTATTTCTATTGGACCAGACATTGCTCTCACAACCACCGGAGGAGAGATGTGAGCTGCAAAACAAGTTTTACAAAACCCATGTTGACAAAATTACTTTCCAATCCACAAACTCTAAACTGAAGGGGAATTGGCATAATGCATTTGAGTTGCATGACATTGTCCTGCCAAGAGTTGTTGAATATCTCTTAATTTTCAAACATAATAGGGACAATGCTGATTTGACATGATAGGTGGGTAACCAAACTCTATTCTCAAAATGTGTTTATCCTCCAGGACACCCTTGTTTAGCACCACACCTTTTTCCCTCTACTTCCTCAAGTGAGGTGTGAATAGGTGTGTCAGCTTTCTGTCCTCCGGGGAAGGTGATCAATACGTCAGGGGAACCGTTCGCACTGATGTAAGGCCAATTCTCCAATCAGTGGGCTTGTGGAAGAAGTGAGAGAAGTGCCGACTTGTGGGAAAAAAGTCAAAGCAAGTTTTCGTCATTGACTTGGCCCAGGCTGTCTCACCCTCCCATTCCCTGTCATTGATCAGTAATCTCCTGTGGGCGGACGAGGTGGAATGAGCAGCATGCTGAGTGTTCGACATGTGGTGGAGGGAAGCTTGTGGCATCTTTATGGATTTCTCTGCTTGCTTCCTGATGTAGTGGTGGTCAGGCACACGGTCTAGGTTGTGCTCTCTCCTTGTATTTTCTTCTGTGTCTCTCTGTAATTAAATTAATCACATTGTGTCCTCTCTTTGTTCTTTTATTCACTAATCTTTGTCGGTCTCCTCTTTTTCTTTTGTGCTCTTTCTCTCCCTGTCTGATGTGTTGTCGTCTCTTCTCTGCGACTGTCTTGATCTTAAGTTAACTCTCCTTGTGACACTGCGGCATAGAATGTGTGATGCAACCGTATATATATATTTTTTTTTAAATGGCTGTAGTTCGATTTCTCTCATATGCATGAGCATCTGAAAGATTATTTATGGTATAATTGTAATCAATGACTTCAACATGTGAAATGGTTGTAATTTCCGCCTGACCGTGAACTGCATGTCATGCTATCGTTGCATCAGGATGCTCTTTGTGTCAGCCTTCAAAGACAGTATAGTGTCAATACACAGAGCAGCTCTCCATTTCCCAAGTCACATGGGGTCTCAATAGTAACCGCACCAGCAATACCAATGAGGTGTGTTAAACAAGTGCTGTTGACCACCCATTGAAGGTAGCAGTTATGGAGAGCAGTGGAAGCTGGTGGGAGGAGCTATAGGAGGATGGGCTCATTGTCATGGCTGGAATGGAGTCAAACCTGTGGTTTTCAAATGTTGTATGTGTTTAATATCGTTCCATTAATTCCATTCCAGAGGGAGCCGTTCCTTATAGCTGGTTATCCTCCCATAGGGACAATGCAGAAATCCCACTGAGCAAAAACTGGTTGAATCAACGTTGTTTCCACATCATTTCAACCCACAAAAATCTATGTGATGACGTCGAATCAATGTGGGAAAGTCATTTGATTTGCAAAAAGTCATCAATGTAAAGGGCATTTAGTCTTTTTTGCACTCAACTTTTTACCTAAATCCGATGAAATGGTGAAATGTTTTGTTGATTTCACGTTGAATTCACGTTAATTGACAACTCAAACAAATGTAGATCTAACTAGACGTTGAACTGACGTGTGGGCGATTCCATCCATCTAGAATTGTCTTCATCCCAACCTTGAAATGTCCCACAGACCCTGATTCAACCCCATGGAAAATAGGCGCTAGAGATTTCAATGATAACACATTTAGGATTATTCATGAAGTTCCATTTACTCATTTCTACCAGGTGAATTCTGGTGTAACTAAACACACAACAAGGCTCTGAGAGAAAGACCATGGATAATTGTTATTCAATGTTACATAGCAATAAGTATTACAGTAAATAGTGTTAGCTGATTAGGTGTTTCATGCGGTCATTAGATGATAAACCTTACAGTTGAGTACAACTGTCTGGAACATTTGATCTGATTCTGAGGTAGACTGGATTGGGAAACATTTGATGAGGCAGCAGATAGATAGGACCAAGAAGGAGATGGAGGAGAGGACTGATGCTGGGTGCAGGTACAGTATATTTATAGTCTACTTGAGAGAGGTAGTGCTGTAGGGAAGCCGCTGGCATTTTGAGGTGCAGATGAGTTATATCTGCTACGTTATTGATCATCAGTGCAACCGAAAAATAGACTTGGCTGCTCCATCGTTACTCTCTTTTATTTGAAGTGCAACCCCAGAAAGAACATGCGCATGCAGGAAGGAACACGCACACACACACACACACACACACACACACACACACACACACACACACACACACACACACACACACACACACACACACACACACACACACACACAGGAAAGACTAATTTTATCACCCTGATTATTTCCCACTGCAAGGAGCCAGATACTAATACCCAGGGAACACTTCTTTCTTCCAGGCTTTTAGACATGTTTTTTCCCCCATTGCTTTAATTCCGCTGTTGAAGCGATTTTCCCTTATGAGGCTGCATTTGCATGTCCTCCAACTCCTCCTCCAATCACTCCCTTTGTCACTTTATACAATTCCTTTGTTGTTATTTTCAGTTTAATGGCATCTAGGCATGATTAAGCTTTGCGCTCATTCACCGTTCTTCCTTCTTGCACAACACAGAATCAAAATAACGTTTGCGCATTTCCGGTGGGAGAACAGGGATTGGCCTGGATTGGTCTGCTTTTTTTATCCTACAGATCAATTGGGGCTCGGCGCACACCAATAGTCTGACTAAACAATGGAGTAGAAGATCTATTGTTGTGCAACAGAGACATGAAAGCGATTGCGCCAACACGAGGTACAGATGTAGGATCTTAATTTGAACCAGTTTTCTACAGCTGGAAAAAAATCCTGCTGCAACAGGAAACGTGAATTATTATATGGATTATATAATTCATGGACATTTTTGTAGGGGTTGATACATTTTTCATAAGGGGAAATCAATACTGACATTTCAAAGTGGAAATTGCTAACTTTAGAATCCTTTTTAAACCTCAAATACACTATAACTATTTGCATTTCATACTACAGTACATTGCTGGAAAGTTGTCCCGCAACAGGGTGATCAAATTAATATCCTACATCTGTATTGGTAGATAGCATTCATCAGGGAGCGATGGATAAATGACTTATCGTTTGCCTAAAATGCTCACACACATGCCACCCCTACCTTCTACACTCGTTCAGTTCTCCCTGAGCAACGCAATTATCTTTTCATTCATTTTCAGACAGGAGGGAGAGCGCCGGCCAGGCTTTGTGGCACCATACAAAGGCAGCAATCGATATGCAGCAATAACTCGTGATCATAGGGAATGCTGTATGGGATGCAAAAACTCGAACATGCAATCTACCATGAAAACCAGGAGGATATACACCCCAGAAAAATGAAAAGAAAATGGACAAATTGTGTTCATTGCGAAGATAATAAAGGGCTTCATTTATTTTTTCTAAAATGGTACAACAGTCCCAAAGATGATTTCAGGTCTTCAATGTGAATTTTTGAGTCATAGCTGGAAATAAGAACGTTTCTCCATATGACACAATGTATTAAAAAAAAAACGATATTTCTTCAGTTTAATCCTCTCTTCAGTTTAAAGGCCTATTATATCTAGTGATGAATCATAAGTCATGTTCTGGGATGTACTTCTGCTTCTGTAATGTGAAGTTAATGGTGTATTTGCATTTCAGCCCAGTGTGCACTCTAAGGTAATATAACATGTGAAACACTCATAAATGCACATAAGTGTAGTGCGTGTGTGTGTGAGCGTGATTGATACTGCATTTGTGTGCATAGACATTTGTGTGTGTGTCTTTGTGTGTGTACGTGTACTTGTTGATACAACAGTGGATAAGATGGGTAGAAGTGTGTGCATAATAAAGCGCTGCTCTGCCTTCTTAAAACTTCTTGACGCACCCATCCCGTTAGCGAGATCATTTTCGTCAACATCCGCTTAATTGCAGAGCGCCAAATTCAAGTTAAATTACAAAAAAGATGACATTTTCATGAAATCACAAGTGCAATATACAGTGGGGCAAAAAAGTATTTAGTCAGCCACCAATTGTGCAAGTTCTCCCACTTAAAAAGATGAGAGAGGGCTGTAGTTTTCATCATAGGTACACTTCAACTATGACAGACAAAATGAGGGAAAAAAATCCAGAAAATCACATTGTAGGATTTTTTATGAATTTATTTGCAAATTATGGTGGAAAATAAAATAAGCACAGCTGGCCCTTAAATCTACTGTACACTGTCACGCCTTGGTCTTAGTATTTTGTGTTTTCTTTATTTATTTGGTCAGGCCAGGGTGTGACATGGGTTTTTTTTTTTGGTGTGTTTTTGTATTGGGGTTTTAGTAGGTATTGGGATTGTAGCTGAGTAGGGTTGTCTAGGAAAGTCTATGGTTGCCTGAGACGGTTCTTAACCAGAGGCAGGTGATTATCGTTGTCTCTGATTGGGAACCATATTTAGGCAGCCATATTCTTTGAGTGTTTTGTGGGTGATTGTTCCTGTCTTTGTGTTTGCACCAGATAGGGCTGTTTCGTTTTTTCCCCCCACATTTCATTATTTTGTAGTTTCTTCATGTATAGTTTTTTCCTTCATTAAAATATCATGAATCATCATCACGCTGCATTTTGGTCCGACTCTCCTTCTCCACAAGAAAGCCGTTACATACACAGAGATCTAACATTATTAAAATGTACAGTATGTACATCTATCATGGCACAAAGTGGAAGAAAGATTGACTTCATCACTACTTGTTTTTGTAAATCAAATTTTATTGGTCACATACACATATTTAACAGATGTTATTGCGGGTGCAGTGAAATGCTTGTGTTCCTAGCTCCAACAGTACAGTAGTATCTAACAATACACAACATTACACACAAATTTAAAAGTAAAAGAATGGAATTAAGAAATATATTAATATTTGGACAATACATGCCACCAGAGGTCTCTTCACAATCCCCAAGTCCGGAACAGACTATGGGTGGCGCACAGTACTACATAGATCCATGACTACATACCACTCTATTCCACATCAGGTAACTGATGCAAAAAAATTCAAAGATCAAAATAGACCTTATGGAACAGCAGGGACTGGGAAGAGACACACACATAGGTACAGACACACGCATATGCACACTCACGCACTCTACACATATGTACATTGTAATATTGTTGAATGGTGGTATTATACATTTTGTGTTGTAGATACAGTATGTAGTGGTGTAATAATGTTATGTGATGTACTGTTTTATATTTAATCTTATGTGTAATGTAAGTGCCTGAATGTGTTTGGACCCCAGGAAGAGTAGCTGCTGCCTTGGCGAGAACTAATGGGGATCCCTAATAAATACAAATACAAATGTGTGTAAACACTTAGTTTACATGCAAAGCTTGCCCCCTCTTGTTATTCCCACAAAAGCACCCACCATCACCCCCTCACTATTCTTGAACACTTGTACATGTGTGAAATAGGACAAATATAAGCACCCATACTCTGTAGACTTAGCAACATTAACACTCCAGTCACACACACACACCCTCTCTCTCTCTCTCGCTTTCTCGCTCTGCTTCTTAACCTGCAGCGTCCTCCCATTTGAGAGGCATAATAGAGAGAGAGGGGTAATAGAGGAGAGGAGAGAGGGGGGTGGATTGAGAGATAGAGAAAGAGAGGGAATAGAAAAGGAGAGAGGAGGCGTGAAATAGATTGAACTCATACACAGAAAATGTTTTATTGTCAAAACCTGATAGGTGCAGTGAAATGTGTTTTACAGGGCCAGACATAGTTGTACAGCACCCGTGGAGCAAATTAGGGTTAAGTGCCTTGCTCAAGGGCACATTGGCCGATTTTTCATTTTGTCTGCTCGGGTAATTCAGTTACTGGCCCACTGCTCTAACCGCTAAGCTACCTGTCCAAGATGAGATGAAGCGGTCCTTGTGGATGAGTGGTGAACACCTGTGTTTCCTGCAGCTATAAGTAGTGAGGGATGGTGCCTAGAAGCTATATGTATTGAGGGACGGTGCCCTACAGCTATATGTATTGAGGGACGGTGCCCTACAGGTATATGTATTGAGGGACGGTGCCCTACAGCTATATGTATTGAGGGACGGTGCCCTACAGGTATATGTATTGACTGACGGTGCCCTACAGCTATATGTATTGAGGGACGGTGCCCTACAGCTATATGTATTGAGGGACGGTGCCCTGCAGCTATATGTATTGAGGGACGGTGCCCTGCAGCTATATGTATTGAGGGACGGTGCCCTGCAGCTATATGTATTGAGGGACGGTGCCCTACAGCTATATGTATTGAGGGATGGTGCCCTACAGCTATATGTATTGAGGGACGGTGCCCTGCAGCTATATGTATTGAGGGACGGTGCCCTACAGCTATATGTATTGAGGGACGGTGCCCTACAGCTATATGTATTGAGGGATGGTGCCTAGAAGCTATATGTATTGAGGGACGGTGCCCTGCAGCTATATGTATTGAGGGACGGTGCCCTACAGCTATATGTATTGACTGACGGTGCCCTACAGCTATATGTATTGACTGACGGTGCCCTACAGCTATATGTATTGAGGGACGGTGCCCTACAGCTATATGTAGTGAGGGACGGTGCCCTACAGCTATATGTATTGAGGGACGGTGCCCTGCAGCTATATGTATTGAGGGACGGTGCCCTACAGCTATATGTATTGAGGGACGGTGCCCTACAGCTATATGTATTGAGGGACGGTGCCCTGCAGCTATATGTATTGAGGGACGGTGCCCTACAGCTATATGTATTGAGGGACGGTGCCCTACAGCTATATGTATTGAGGGACGGTGCCCTACAGCTATATGTATTGACTGACGGTGCCCTACAGCTATGTGGAGTGAGGGATGGTGCCCTACAGCTATATGTATTGAGGGACGGGGCCCTACAGCTATATGTATTGAGGGACGGTGCCCTACAGCTATATGTATTGAGGGACGGTGCCCTACAGCTATATGTATTGACTGACGGTGCCCTACAGCTATATGTATTGAGGGACGGTGCCCTGCAGCTATATGTATTGAGGGACGGTGCCCTACAGCTATATGTATTGAGGGACGGTGCCCTACAGCTATATGTATTGAGGGATGGTGCCTAGAAGCTATATGTATTGAGGGACGGTGCCCTACAGCTATATGTATTGAGGGACGGTGCCCTACAGCTATATGTATTGAGGGACGGTGCCCTACAGCTATATGTATTGAGGGACGGTGCCCTACAGCTATATGTATTGAGGGATGGTGCCTAGAAGCTATATGTATTGAGGGACGGTGCCCTACAGCTATATGTATTGAGGGACGGTGCCCTACAGCTATATGTATTGAGGGATGGTGCCCTACAGCTATATGTATTGAGGGACGGTGCCCTACAGCTATATGTATTGAGGGACGGTGCCCTACAGCTATATGTATTGAGGGACGGTGCCCTACAGCTATATGTATTGAGGGATGGTGCCCTACAGCTATATGTATTGAGGGATGGTGCCCTACAGCTATATGTATTGAGGGACGGTGCCCTACAGCTATATGTATTGAGGGACGGTGCCCTACAGCTATATGTATTGAGGGACGGTGCCCTACAGCTATATGTATTGAGGGACGGTGCCCTAAAGCTATGTGGAGTGAGGGATGGTGCCCTACAGCTATATGTATTGAGGGACGGTGCCCTACAGCTATATGTATTGAGGGACGGTGCCCTACAGCTATATGTATTGAGGGACGGTGCCCTACAGCTATATGTATTGAGGGACGGTGCCCTACAGCTATATGTATTGAGGGACGGTGCCCTACAGCTATATGTATTGAGGGACGGTGCCCTACAGCTATGTGGAGTGAGGGACGGTGCCCTGCAGCTATAAGTAGTGAGGGATGGTGCCTAGAAGCTATATGTATTGAGGGACGGTGCCCTACAGCTATATGTATTGAGGGACGGTGCCCTACAGCTATGTGGAGTGAGGGACGGTGCCCTACAGCTATATGTATTGAGGGACGGTGCCCTACAGCTATATGTATTGAGGGACGGTGCCCTACAGCTATATGTATTGAGGGACGGGGCCCTACAGCTATATGTATTGAGGGACGGTGCCCTACAGCTATATGTATTGAGGGACGGGGCCCTACAGCTATATGTATTGAGGGACGGTGCCCTACAGCTATATGTATTGAGGGACGGGGCCCTAAAGCTATGTGGAGTGAGGGACGGTGCCCTACAGCTATGTGGAGTGAGGGACGGTGCCCTGCAGCTATATGTATTGAGGGACGGTGCCCTACAGCTATATGTATTGAGGGACGGTGCCCTAAAGCTATGTGGAGTGAGGGACGGTGCCCTACAGCTATGTGGAGTGAGGGACGGTGCCCTACAGCTATATGTATTGAGGGACGGTGCCCTAAAGCTATGTGGAGTAAGGGACGGTGCCCTACAGCTATGTGGAGTGAGGGACGGTGCCCTACAGCTATGTGGAGTGAGGGACGGTGCCCTACAGCTATATGTATTGAGGGATGGTGCCCTACAGCTATATGTATTGAGGGACGGTGCCCTACAGCTATATGTATTGAGGGATGGTGCCCTACAGCTATATGTATTGAGGGACGGTGCCCTACAGCTATGTGGAGTAAGGGACGGTGCCCTACAGCTATGTGGAGTAAGGGACGGTGCCCTACAGCTATATGTATTGAGGGATGGTGCCCTACAGCTATGTGGAGTGAGGGACGGTGCCCTACAGCTATGTGGAGTAAGGGACGGTGCCCTACAGCTATATGTATTGAGGGATGGTGCCCTACAGCTATATGTATTGAGGGATGGTGCCCTACAGCTATGTGGAGTAAGGGACGGTGCCCTACAGCTATATGTATTGAGGGATGGTGCCCTACAGCTATATGTATTGAGGGATGGTGCCCTACAGCTATGTGGAGTAAGGGACGGTGCCCTACAGCTATATGTATTGAGGGATGGTGCCCTACAGCTATGTGGAGTAAGGGACGGTGCCCTACAGCTATATGTATTGAGGGATGGTGCCATACAGCTATATGTATTGAGGGATGGTGCCCTACAGCTATGTGGAGTGAGGGACGGTGCCCTACAGCTATATGTATTGAGGGATGGTGCCCTACAGCTATATGTATTGAGGGACGGTGCCCTACAGCTATATGTATTGAGGGATGGTGCCCTACAGCTATATGTATTGAGGGATGGTGCCCTACATCTATATGTATTGAGGGACGGTGCCCTACAGCTATGTGGAGTGAGGGACGGTGCCCTACAGCTATATGTATTGAGGGATGGTGCCCTACAGCTATGTGGAGTGAGGGACGGTGCCCTACAGCTATATGTATTGAGGGATGGTGCCCTACAGCTATATGTATTGAGGGACGGTGCCCTACAGCTATATGTATTGAGGGATGGTGCCCTACAGCTATATGTATTGAGGGATGGTGCCCTACAGCTATGTGGAGTGAGGGACGGTGCCCTACAGCTATATGTATTGAGGGATGGTGCCCTACAGCTATATGTATTGAGGGACGGTGCCCTACAGCTATATGTATTGAGGGATGGTGCCCTACAGCTATATGTATTGAGGGATGGTGCCCTACAGCTATGTGGAGTGAGGGACGGTGCCCTACAGCTATATGTATTGAGGGACGGTGCCCTACAGCTATATGTATTGAGGGACGGTGCCCTACAGCTATGTGGAGTGAGGGACGGTGCCCTACAGCTATGTGGAGTGAGGGACGGTGCCCTACAGCTATGTGGAGTGAGGGACGGTGCCCTACAGCTATATGTATTGAGGGACGGTGCCCTACAGCTATGTGGAGTGAGGGACGGTGCCCTACAGCTATATGTATTGAGGGACGGTGCCCTACAGCTATATGTATTGAGGGATGGTGCCCTACAGCTATATGTATTGAGGGATGGTGCCCTACAGCTATATGTATTGAGGGACGGTGCCCTACAGCTATATGTATTGAGGGACGGTGCCCTACAGCTATATGTATTGAGGGACGGTGCCCTACAGCTATGTGGAGTGAGGGACGGTGCCCTACAGCTATGTGGAGTGAGGGACGGTGCCCTACAGCTATATGTATTGAGGGACGGTGCCCTACAGCTATATGTATTGAGGGACGGTGCCCTACAGCTATGTGGAGTGAGGGACGGTGCCCTACAGCTATGTGGAGTGAGGGACGGTGCCCTACAGCTATATGTATTGAGGGACGGTGCCCTAAAGCTATGTGGAGTGAGGGACGGTGCCCTACAGCTATGTGGAGTGAGGGACGGTGCCCTACAGCTATGTGGAGTGAGGGACGGTGCCCTACAGCTATATGTATTGAGGGATGGTGCCCTACAGCTATGAGGGATGGTGCCCTACAGCTATATGTATTGAGGGACGGTGCCCTACAGCTATATGTATTGAGGGATGGTGCCCTACAGCTATATGTATTGAGGGACGGTGCCCTACAGCTATGTGGAGTGAGGGACGGTGCCCTACAGCTATGTGTATTGAGGGATGGTGCCCTACAGCTATATGTATTGAGGGATGGTGCCCTACAGCTATGTGGAGTGAGGGACGGTGCCCTACAGCTATGTGGATTGAGGGACGGTGCCCTACAGCTATATGTATTGAGGGATGGTGCCCTACAGCTATATGTATTGAGGGATGGTGCCCTACAGCTATATGTATTGAGGGACGGTGCCCTACAGCTATATGTATTGAGGGATGGTGCCCTACAGCTATATGTATTGAGGGATGGTGCCCTACAGCTATATGTATTGAGGGACGGTGCCCTACAGCTATATGTATTGAGGGATGGTGCCCTACAGCTATGTGGAGTGAGGGACGGTGCCCTACAGCTATATGTATTGAGGGATGGTGCCCTACAGCTATATGTATTGAGGGATGGTGCCCTACAGCTATGTGTATTGAGGGACGGTGCCCTACAGCTATATGTATTGAGGGATGGTGCCCTACAGCTATATGTTGAGGACGGTGCCCTACAGCTATGAGGATGGTGCCCTAGAGGATGGTGCCCTACAGCTATATGTATTGAGGATGTGCCCTACAGCTATGTGAGAGGATGGTGCCCTACAGCTATATGTATTGAGGATGGTGCCCTACAGCTATATGTATTGAGGGACGGTGCCCTACAGCTATATGTATTGAGGGACGGTGCCCTACAGCTATGTGGAGTGAGGACGGTGCCCTACAGCTATATGTATTGAGGGATGGTGCCCTACAGCTATATGTATTGAGGGATGGTGCCCTACAGCTATGCCCCTACAGCTATATGTATTGAGGATGGTGCCCTACAGCTATATGTATTGAGGGATGGTGCCCTACAGCTATATGTATTGAGGATGGTGCCCTACAGCTATATGTATTGAGGACGGTGCCCTACAGCTATATGTATTGAGGGACGGTGCCCTACAGCTATATGTATTGAGGGACGGTGCCCAGCTATATGTATTGAGGGACTGCCCTACAGCTATGTATTGAGGGACGGTGCCCTACAGCTATATGTATTGAGGACGGTGCCCTACAGCTATATGTATTGAGGATGGTGCCCTACAGCTATATGTATTGAGGATGGTGCCCTACAGCTATATGTATTGAGGGACGGTGCCCTACAGCTATATGTATTGAGGGACGGTGCCCTACAGCTATATGTATTGAGGATGGTGCCCTACAGCTATATGTATTGAGGACGGTGCCCTACAGCTATATGTATTGAGGATGGTGAGGTATTGAGGGATGGTGCCCTACAGCTATATGTATTGAGGGATGGTGCCCTACAGCTATGTGTATTGAGGACGGTGCCCTACAGCTATATGTATTGAGGGATGGTGCCCTACAGCTATATGTATTGAGGGGACGGTGCCCTACAGCTATATGAGGGACGGTGCCCTACAGCTATGTGGATTGAGGACGGTGCCCTACAGCTATATGTATTGAGGACGGTGCCCTACAGCTATGTGTATTGAGGACGGTGCCCTACAGCTATATGTATTGAGGACGGTGCCCTACAGCTATATGTATTGAGGGACGGTGCCCTACAGCTATGTGTGAGGACGGTGCCCTACAGCTATGTGGGAGGAGGGACGGTGCCCTACAGCTATATGTATTGAGGACGGTGCCCTACAGCTATATGTATTGAGGACGGTGCCCTACAGCTATATGTATTGAGGGACGGTGCCCTACAGCTATGCCCTACAGCTATATGTATTGAGGACGGTGCCCTACAGCTATATGTATTGAGGGATGGTGCCCTACAGCTATATGTATTGAGGGACGGTGCCCTACAGCTATATGTATTGAGGGATGGTGCCCTACAGCTATATGTATTGAGGGACGGTGCCCTACAGCTATATGTATTGAGGGATGGTGCCCTACAGCTATATGTATTGAGGATGGTGCCCTACAGCTATATGTATTGAGGGACTGCCCTACAGCTATATGTATTGAGGACGGGTGCCCTACAGCTATATGTATTGAGGGACCCCTACAGCTATATGTATTGAGGGACGGTGCCCTACAGCTATGTGGAGTGAGGGACAGGTGCCCTACAGCTATATGTATTGAGGGACGGTGCCCTACAGCTATGTGTATTGAGGGACGGTGCCCTACAGCTATGTGTATTGAGGACGGTGCCCTACAGCTATATGTATTGAGGACGGACAGCTATGTATGAGGACGGTGCCCTACAGCTATATGTATTGAGGACGGTGCCCTACAGCTATGTGGAGTGAGGGCCCTACAGCTATGTGCCCTACAGCTATGTGGAGTGAAGGACGGTGCCCTACAGCTATGTGGAGTGAAGGACGGTGCCCTACAGCTATGTGGAGTGAAGGACGGTGCCCTACAGCTATGTGGAGTGAGGGACGGTGCCCTACAGCTATGTGGAGTGAGGGACGGTGCCCTACAGCTATGTGGAGTGAGGGACGGTGCCCTACAGCTATGTGGAGTGAGGGACGGTGCCCTACAGCTATATGGATTGAGGGACGGTGCCCTACAGCTATGTGGAGTAAGGGACGGTGGCCTACAGCTATGTGGAGTGAAGGACGGTGCCCTACAGCTATATGTATTGAGGGACGGTGCCCTAAAGCTATGTGGAGTGAAGGACGGTGCCCTACAGCTATGTGGAGTAAGGGACGGTGGCCTACAGCTATGTGGAGTGAGGGACGGTGCCCTTCTCCATCCTTTTCAAATCAAATCAAATCAAATTGTATTGGTCACATACACATGGTTAGCAGATGGTAATGCGAGTGTAGCGAAATACTTGTGCTTCTAGTTTCAAAAGTGCAGTAATATCTAACAAGTCATCTAACAATTCCCCAACAACTAGCTAATACACACAAATTTAAAAGGGTGAATGAGAATATGTGCATTTAAGTATATGGATGAGCGATGGCCATTCGGCATAGACAAGGTGCAGTAGATGGTATAACATACAGTATATACATGTATGAGTAATGTAAGATACGTTAAAATTATTAAATTGGCATTATTTAAAGTGGCATTGTTTAAAGTGGCATTGTTTAAAGTGGCATTGTTTAAAGTGACTAGTGATCCATTTATTAAAGTGTCCAGTGATTGGGTCTTAATGTAGGCAGCAGCCTGTCTGAGTTAGTGATTGCTGTTTAGCAGTCTGATGGCCTTGAGATAGAAGCTGTTTTTCAGTCTCTCGGTCCCAGCTTTGATTCACGTTTACTGACCTTGCCTTCTGGATGATAGTGGTGTGAACAGGCAGTGGCTCGGGTGGTTATTGTCCTTGATGAGCTTTTTGGCCTCCCTGTGACATCGGGTGCTGTAGGTGTCATGGAGGGCAGGTAGTTTGCCACCGGTGATGCGTTGTGCAGAACGCACAATGCTCTGGAGAGCCTTGCAATTGAGGGCGGTGCAGTTGCTGTACCAGCTTGTGATACAGCCCGACAGGATGCTCTCAATTGTGCATCTGTAAAAGTTTGTCAGGGTTTTGGGTGACAAGCCAAATTTCTTCAGCCTCCTAAGGTTGAAGAGGCGCTGTTGCGCCTTCTTCACCACACTGTCTGGGCGGGTGGACCATTTCAGTTTGTCTGTGATGTGTACGCCCAGGAACTTAAAACTTTCCACCGTCTCAATTCTCATTTACCCATCAATAACCCCCCTCCAGCCCACACCTTCCACTCATCCCTGACCTCTAACCCCTATACTAACCCCCCGACTCCCTGAACCCCCACCCTTTACCCCAACCAGTAATCAACCTTAAAGGGATAGTTTACCTAGCCGTTGCCACCATCCACTAGCTTTAACATTGTCTAACCAAAAACCAACCGTCACTGTAGGCCAAATTAGCATGCTTTACACTTTCATGCTAACTTTCCATATCATTACCCACTCAATACCCGCTAAATACCCACTCAATACCCTCTAAATACCCACTCAAAAACCTTCCTTCCCCTACTCTCCTGCCTTGTCCATCCTCATCCCCTGGATCCCATCCTTGGTATGCTGTCTTTCAACCATACAGATGTAGGATCTTTATTTGACCACCCTGTTACAGGAGAACTTTCCTGCAATGCAGGAAATGTCAAACTTGTAGTGTATTTGAGGTATAGAGAGTTAATAAAATCCACTTTGAAATTTCAGACTTGATTTGCCTGTATAAAATGTATCATCCCCTACATGAAATATTAAACACATTATAATTTACATTTCCTTTTGCCGCCAGATTATTTTCCTGCTGTTGCAAACTGGCTCAAATTCTAATCCTAAATCTATATTACTGTGACCACACTTCCCTAACCACCAACACCTAAAACCTCTTCCCTGCTATCTTTTCCCATCCCGTCTTCCAGTGCCTTGCCTCCCATCTGGCGTCTTTTCCACCCACCTCTTGGCCTGCCACCATTCCTGGATGGCTCTGTGCAGTCATGCCAGCACTAATGTTCATAGGCAGCTCCCTTTAGAGCCACTCTGACCCTGATGTCTCATAAATAGTACTGCTATCAGAGGGGCTGACAACACAATAGCTCACCAAGCAGGCACAATGTATCTCACACACCCATCACCAGCATTTGAATGTCTAGACTCTACTGTACATAGGCTCAATACAGACACAGCAGACATTAACATTTAATGTTCTTGTTGAAAACAGACTGACATGTGTAATGTGCAGTGCCAGGAGTTTTCAATAATGCATGGTTGTTTGTAAGATACTGTAGGCCGCTCTGTTTGACTGTGTTGTCTCTTGAGTGTGCTAAAAATAGGAGCACATTGAAATTTGTGGATTTGGATTCCAGTTTAAAATGTTTCAGCTTTTATACTGAACAAAAATATAAATGCAACATGTAAAGTGTTGGTCCCTTTTTCATGAGCTGAAATAAAAGATCCAAGAAATTTCTCTCAAATTCTTTGCCAAAATTTGTTTACATCCCTGTTCGTGAGCATTTCTCCTTTTCCAAGATAATCCATCCACCTGACAAGTGTGGCATATCAAGAAGCGGATTGAACAGCATGATCATTACACAGGTGCACCTTGTGCTGGGGCTAATAAAACCCACTCTAAAATGTGCAGTTTTGTCACACAACACAATGCCAAGTTTTGAGGGAGTGTGCAATTGGCATTTTAGAGTGCATTTCTTTTTTTTTTTACCTTAAGCCGCCTCCAATTTGGCAGTACATCCAACCTGCCTCAAAATCCGCAGACCACGTGTAACCACGCCAGCCCAGGACCTCCACATCCGGCTTCTTCACCAGCGGGATCGCCTGAGGAGGGGGAGGGGGTGCTGAGGAGTATTTCTGTCTTTAATAAAGCCCTTTTGTGGGGAAAATCTCATTCTGATTGGCTGGGCCTGGCTCCCCAGTGGGTGGACCTGGCTCCCAAGTGGGTGGGCCTATGCCCTCCCAGGTCCACCCATGGCTGCATCCATGCCCAGTCGTGAAATCCATAGATTTGGGCCTAATGAATGTATTTCAATTGACTGATGTCCTTCTATGAACTGTAACTCAGTAAAATCTATGAAATTGTTGCATTCTGCATTTATATTTTTGTTCAGTATACATAAGCTTTGACATAAGCATGAATGAAATGTTTTGCACCCCTTCTGGATTCAGTATTGTAAACAAGTCCTTATGTAGGTACCCTTAAAGATGGAATCTGCATTAGGGGAAATCAGCGCCACTGGTCGCCCCCACCGACTTTGTTATTGCTTTGTTGACGAAGTGAGATGATGAGCTTTGCGCAGCATGGTAAACATTTTTGGTTGTTGTAATATCCCAAACGGACGTGTCAGTTTCACCATTAAGGATTCCAGCTTAAAGTAACATGTAAAAAACTAATATTTGGGGTAGAGATATTGGATTTTCGGACTCCAAACTGAAGAATGTCAGATTGCTACTGGAACTATAACATGCCAATACACAAATAAGACAATATCTGACTCAATGATTACAGCATCTCAAATTACTACAGTGCCATAGGAACAATGCAAACAATACATTAATCCAAAGAAATGTGACCACTGTTTTAGAATTTGCAATTCAATATGAATTGAATGTTTGTCCATTTCCTGAATTGATTAACCTTGACTAATCACACACATATGCACATATCCTTTGATAACTTATTCAACATGCTAGTGTTTCAGCAATACACAGGCAGTTTAAAAAGCAGTGGTGAGCATGCTTTGACTTGATAAGCAGACCACTATGCAAAACATAAGTATGAAAAAACACCAATTTGTGTGCCTAAGAGTGTCACACACACACACACACACACACACACACACACACACACACACACACACACACACACACACACACACACACACACACACACACACACACACACACACACACACACACACACACACACACACACACACACACACACGCAGTGGTTTTGTCACACCCGAGAGGCTCTTTCTTGATGCATGAGGGAGCCTGTAAATAACCTGTAATCCCTCAACAAGATCTCTCTCTCTCACTTACATACTTACACACAACCACATATACATCTATGCATAATGGAATCATCACCTAGGGTAGCGCACCAACAGAACTAGCGATGGGGCCTCGGGGAAGTCTTGCCTATGCAAGATAAAATGACAGCTCTGTTTTCAACAGAGGGCGAAGGAACATAACCACAAAACACTTTCAGACACACACATACAGTACACTCTTTGATTTTTGGAATTCATTGGGACTTTTTGAGAGTAAAAATATATTCCCATTCAAAATCCTATTTTCCCTAACCGTATCCTTTTATTTGTTGTATTTTTTTCTTTCTTTTTCTCCCCAATTGTGTGGTATCCAATTGGTAGTTACAGTCTTGTCTCATCACTGCAACTCCCATAAGGATTCGGGAGAGGCAAAGGTCGAGAGCTGTGCGTCCTCCAAAACACAACCCAGCCAAGCCGCATGCCCGCTTAACCCAGAAGCCAGCCGCACCAATGTGACAGAGGAAACACTGTACTCTTGGTGACCAGGTCAGCATGCATTGAGCAATTTTGCGCCGCGCCATGGGTCTCCCGGGCGCAGCCGGCTGCAACAGAGCCTGGACTCGAACTAGGATCTCTAGTGGCACTTAGACAACTGCGCAACTCAGGAGGCCTCCTAACCTTAACCTTAACCCCCAAACCTAACTCCTAACCCTAACCATAACTTTAACCCAAAACCAGTCAGGTAGACTAGTCGTTAGGAGTGTTAGGCCAGTAACCAAAAGGTTGCGGGTTTGAATCCCTGAGCCGGCAAGGTGGGAAAAAAACACCACTCTGCCCTTGAGCAAGGCAGGTATAACCCCCAACAACAACTGTTCCCCGATGACATTGATTAAGGCAGCCCCCTGCACCTCTCTGATTCAGAGGGGCTGGGTTAAATGTGGAAGACACATTTCGGTTGAATGCATTCAGTTGTGCAACTGACTTGGTATTGCATTTCCATAAGCCTAAAATAGAATTTGAACAATTTAAGGACATGAGTCATGACTTTTCAACATTTTTCTTGTTTTCCTATCTGGTCAGGAAATTCTGGTGACTTGTCAGGACATTGCGGTCCTTAAAAGGTAGGAAGACATGTACGCACACACTTTCTTTCTTTCTCTCTCTCGCACACCAAAGTCATAATTGCTCAGAATCCTCACAGCGCACCTGTAAACTTGTTAAACTCTGGAGGACTGGAGGCTATAGCAGCAACATCGTTTCAGGAGAGAGAAATATTCACCAATCCATCATGATTCACCTCAGGCCTCTCCATCTGGTGCCATGCAATCAATGTGACTGTTATATGACAAGGCCTGTAAAAAGAGGGTTATACTGTATGTGGGGTCTCGTAAGGGCTAGATTGCAATGGAAAGAAGCTTATCCTCAAAGGCCCAGTGCCCTGTGGCTTGGCTGGACTGTGTTCTTGTTGTTGTGCACACATACACACATGTGATCTTGGAGGGTTCAATACCAACCCTGGAAGCTATTTTCCTCTATTCTTTTTTTCTGAGAGCAGAATTCCCCAAAAAAGAAACGGAAGACATGAAAGCATCTACTGACATTCCCACCTCACTTTGGGAGCACGAGATGGAGGGCTGGAGTGAGGGAGACCTCGGAGGACCTGGAGAAAAGAGGAAATAAAAGGAGAGGGGGAAGAGGACGGAACTGAGACTCTTTAAGTTATTTTTCTGTCCATAGACGAGCCCTTAGGGGAGCTCGCCCAATCACGTTGTCTAATGTAGCACCTAAAATGTAACCCCGGTAATGCAAGCTAAGCAGAAATAATTGATCCCAGAAGTAATTTATTTTCTCTCTCAATGTCAATGGGGGCAGAGGATATAAGTAAAATATAAAAATAGTTGGTTGGAAACAACATAATGGTTTGGGCACATTGCTCCAGTGTGTTGACATGTGCACTCTTGTGCATATAACATTGTTTATAATATAGAAACTGGAACATGTGACTGGGAATTTATTCCTAAGGGTCAATAGTTCAGTTACATTTTCCATGTAACTTTTTTATGAACTGAGGTGATTACAACCCCGTTACTATAGGGCCCTGACTAGTCTAAACTTCTACTGCTGCTGTACCTGTGTTTACAATGTGAACAACCTATAGGCAAACCATTTACAAAGTCACAAGAAAATTACTTGTATATGAATTCAAACATGTAAAGTATAGTTTTGTAACAGTTCAGGTGTCACGATCGTCGTAAAGAGGAGACCAAGGCGCAGCGTAAGTAGAGTTCCACATCATTTTAATCAACTGAAACTCAACTAACAAAAAAACAACCAAACGAACAGTGACACGACAGGTGTGCACTCACGCAACTCAATGTAGACAAGATCCCACACCAGAAAGTGGGCAACAGGGCTGCCTAAAATAATCAGAGACAACGATAAACAGCTGTCTCTGATTGGGAACCATATCAGGCCAACATAGAAATACCCCTAGACCTACAACAACCCTAGACATACAAAACCCTAGACAAAATAAATAGAAAACAGAGATATCTAAGGTCAGGGCGTCAGGACATCAGGAGTAATCACATTTGAAGCTTTAATTTGCCACAGACCCTCTGATTGTTTTCGGGCACTGAGCAAATATCAGGTCTGCTGAGCAACACCCTGGTGCGCATTTACTGTGAACACTGAGGCTGTACCCAATTTGGGTACAGGTTGAACACTGGCCAAGGAGGCTGCTGTTGCTAGTTAATCATAATGTAAGCCTACCAGAGTGGCCTACCATAAAAAAATGCATAACATAACATTTTAAAATGGAAATAGCTGTTCTGTCATTCAGTCTAAAGTAGCAGCAAATGTGCAGTGTTCAATGTAGGCCTAGATTCCATGAGACCTTTGAAAAAAACATGCTTCAGCCAAGGAGGTGACTGAAAAAGTTGTGTTGTTTGATGAAAGAAACCACTTTACAGAGTTCATTATTATTCCCATACCATTATTAGAGAGAATCAGACAAATTATGATACCCTCTGCCTATTGGCCACTTAGCTTATTCAAGACCGCCTCTAAATACAAATCTGCCTCTTTAAGAATAAAAAAAAGTATCTTTACCTGACTCACTTTTCAAAGATGGCTAGATATGCACACATTTTGTGCTTTTGTAGGAAGCAACCACTGTTGACAAGAAATTAGCTATAGTTGGGCTAATAACTCACTAACTAGCAAAGAATAAGAACAAATATATACAGGTGGCTACATGCAGTTCTCCGTTTGATCTCAAAATAAGTGCAACTACTCACACCACTCATACTGTAAAAACAGTCCAGTTCAAAGTGAATGGCACAGATCCATATATGGCAATGGCTATTTGCATATCGGTCTATTGCAGTTCTGATTGGTTATGGCGCACAGGTCTGTGTAGAGTACAGGACTGAGTCTTGCCTGTCAGTGCTATAAAATCCTACTTCAATGCCCTCTGCCTACAAGAAAAGTGCTCGCACAGATAGTTTTGCATACTAAGTCTTGCCTAGGTTGTTGTGTTTCAGTATGTTACATTGAAAGTGACTAATATTGCGTTGATTCAGCACAATTCCCACAGTAGAGCGAAACATTGATAGTGTTAACTAACGGGGAATAGTTCAATCTCCTACAGCACAGGCTGATATTTCTTCTGCATGGCAGTCCGATGGGAGCTGCCAGCCGTGCATGAGGGCTGCTTAGAGGGAACATTGCCACAAACCAACCACCCACTTATGCTCATACACACAAACTACAGGATTTACCTTGCCTCTGTTTAATATCATTGGGGGTAAAGTATGCATTCTGCATCACAATTCTGTCACTGTATGAGAAGTGTACAGATATTATTTACAGAAGGCATGGGTCTGCAGTGTGTGTGCATAGAGAAGATGTCAAGGGAAAGATTGGAGTTGGGACTCGTCTGTGTACAGTAGAGTGCTAGTCGCCCACAACAGACTCCCAGTTGAGTGGATATCCACACAGAATGTTATTTAAGGATGCTGACAACTGCTTGCCATCATGTAATGCTTCAGTTGGGGTTATGACAGGTTTATGTCCAACCCATCCCAAACCATCTCAATTGGGTTGAGGTCGGGTGATTGTGGAGGCCAGGTCATCTCATGCAGCACTCCATCACTCTCCTTCTTGGTCAAATAGCCCTTACACAGCCTGGAGGTGTGTTTTGGGTCATTGTCCTGTTGAAAAACAAATGATAGTCCCACTAAGCACAAATCAGATGGGATGGTGTGTATCGCTGCAGAATGCTGTACTGTTTTAGCGACTGCACTAGAAGAAACTTTCAAAGTTCTTGCAATGTTCCGGATTGATTGACCTCCATGTCTTAAAGTAATGATGAACTGTCATTTATCTTTGCTCATTTGAGCTGTTCTTGCCATAATATGGACTTGGTCTTTAACCAAATAGGGCTATCTTCTGTTAATTGAAATGCATTCCAGGTGACTAGCTCATGTAGCTGGTTGAGAGAATGCCAAGAGTGTGCAAAGCTGTCATTAAGGCAAAGGTTGGCCACTTTGAAGAATCTCAAATATAAAATACATTTTTGGTTACTGCATGATTCCATAAGTGTAATTTCATAGTTCTGATGTCTTCAATACTATTCTACAATGTAGAAAATAGTAAAAAAATAAAGAAAAACCCTTGAATGAGTAGGTGTCCAACCTTTTGACTGGTACTGTAGATCCCAGAAGACTGAAATATAACAAAACCGCTTGACTTTGAAACACTGGATTTTCTGTGTAAACATTCCACGCATGAGGCCACTAGAGGGCGATTTGGTCATTTGACTGCAGGAAAGGGCTACCTTCTGCCTCCTGTCAATGTACAGACACAGCTGCCTAGAGGTGTTTACACTCTTTGGCCATGTGACTGGCTTCTGAGCTCTCATTGGGGCACTATTCTGCTCTAACCCTGATTCCCCCTTCTATCCATGTGGATGTGTTGCCTTCAGTGGCTTTCCCCGTCGCCTCTGACTTCTCTCTTTGATGCTGTCGCAGCCTATCAGAGCGATGCGGTCCAGTGAACGTGACAGGCTGGTAAGTTGGACTTTTTCCTTCTTAATACTGAATGATAGACGGTCATGTTTGAAGAGATTCCAGAATATTCCCCTGAGCAAAAGCATCTCTTTTTCTTTCTCGTGGTTTCAACTTTAAGAAATGCAGTGCCGTCATTCACACCCTGAAAAGGAGTGGTTATGTCATTGGACTCTGCAAAGTACACTAACTTTGCTACTGCGAGTATATTCAGAAACTCACCAACCTTGAACGCATTAAGACACATTACATTTATAATTCCTGAGCACATGATGTAATACGTTTCTAAAAAGTTCAACTTCTGAAGTGAGAGAAGGTTCTCCTGTTATCTGTTTCCCCCAAGGATGACATCTATCAAAGCGCTTTGTGTGATACATTACATTTATTACGTTATCAGAAAGTCCTCTCTCCCACAGTCCTGGACCAACAAGGCCTTATATCGTGCTTACTTCCTCTCCTATTCCAAGGGGCAACAGATTATTACTGCAGCTAAAAATGGCCACAGCTTCATATGGGGCGCCCCCAATAGCGGAGAGAACTGGGCCTGGGATGTGGAGAGAGGGGACCTATCAACCAGAATACACGTTTTTTCCTATGTAGGTCGAGGCTCAGGCACTTTTATGATTTATAATTGCAGATCCCTGACACTTAAAAGTCCTCCACTCCACGCCTCCTCAGATGACCGAGCGCTGGTGTGAGACACAATTAAGGGCAGGCTGTCTGTTTTTTAGCTCATTTATTTTTTATAATGATCGCATCAAATTTCATTCTCGCTAATCTGCAGACACTGTGGGGAGAGTCTATTAACATAGACTATACCCACAGTCAGAAACTGGGAGCGTCTCAGTAAGAGGGGCATCTTTGAAAGTTAGAGCTAGTCTTAAAAATCGTTGCCCTTTCAGAGTGATGACTCACCAATTGAACACGCCAGCCTGGTTACAGGGACAACTGTCTGGGCTGGGCACTCTAAAAAGGGCAAGGACTTCGTCTCCATGGACATCGTCCTGACAATTTTCCACACCATGATAACAACTCACCTGGATTGCTGTGCCACAGCGTGGCTTCCCACCCTACATCAGTGCAATAAGACAGGTCTTAACCAGCTACAGCTTCCCACCATGCATCAGTGTAATAAGACAGGTCTTAACCAGCTACAGCTTCCCACCATGCATCACTGCAATAAGACAGGTCTTAACCAGTTACAGCTTCCCACCATGCATCAGTGCAATAAGACAGTTCTTAACCAGCTACAGCTTCCCACTCTACATCAGTGCAATAAGACAGATCTTAACCAGCTACAGCTTCCCACCATGCATCAGTGCAATAAGACAGGTCTTAACCAGCTACAGCTTCCCACCATGCATCACTGCAATAAGGCAGGTCTTAACCAGCTACAGCTTCCCACCCTGCATCAGTGAAATAAGACAGGTCTTAGCCAGCTACATTGTATCATCAACAGGGCTGCTCGTATCAACACATAAAGAAAGAGGTTCTTCTGCAAAAAGCTGGAACCACTGACGGTCAGGATCCATTACAACACCCTAGTGACTGTTTTCAAGGTGACACAGCACAAACTGCCTGAATACATGTCAGACCTGTTCAGGTGTGAGTCTCCACCCATCCTCCGGGGGACGCACCAGAGCAGCAGTCAAAGCCTATGACCAATGGGACAAGCACCTACTGGCACAACCCTCAGTTAAAAACATTTCAAGGCAGTCTGCAGTTCTTTGGACCATTGCTCTGGAACAAGCTGGACTTATCCACACGACAGCTAGCTAGCATGTCCGCCTTCAGAAGAGCAGTGCACATTGCTGCAATGTGAGCGTGGTTTTGTACGTATGCCAATGTGTATGCTGTATATGTTTTCATTGATTCTATGGAACCCAAGACTCCCTGGAAAACAGTGGCGAATGTTACTGAGTGGACTATCCCGGCTAAATAAATGAAACACCTATTGTTTCATATATCTGAAGGGTTATTTAAGCAACATGGCACAAGGGGGTGTGGTATATGGCCAATATACCAGGGCTAAGGGCTGTTCTTATGCACAACACAATGCGGCGTGCCTGGATTACAGCCCTTAGCCGTGGTCTATTGGCCATATATCACACACCCCAGAGGTGTCATATTGCTATTATAAACTGGTTACCAAAGTAATTAGAGCAATAAAAATAAATGTTGCGTCATACCCGTGGTATACAATCTGATATACCACGGCTGTCAACCAATCAGCATTCAGGGCTCGAACCACCCAGTTTATAATTAGTCATTTTACCTTTTAGTGTAATGCCCATTTCTTATGGCAGTGGGGTGAATAGGTATGTGGAAAAATAGATTTATCCAATCATTCATGAAATCCCTATAAAGAATACTTGTTCATGCTTCAAATCAATTCTTATTTTATAAATTAACAATACATGAGTCATTGCATGCAATCACATCCATTACATCATACGCACACAATTTAAGTTGGGTTAAAGGCCCAGTGCACTCAAAAATGTGAATTTCATGTGTTTTATATATATTTCCACACTATGAGGTTGGAATAATACTGTGAAATTGTGAAAATTATGATAATGCCCTTTTAGTGTACCATGCTGGGTGAAAAGGCCTGAAATGTCAAATCACAACTGGATTGTACAATATTTGCCCATTATTCTTTTATCTTCAAGTTGGTTGTTGATCATTGCTAGACAGCCATTTTCAAGTCTGCCATAGGTTTTCAAGCTGATTTAAGTCCTAACTGTAACTAGGCCACTCAGGAACATTCAATGACGTCTTGTTAAGGAACTCCAGTGCATATTTGGCCTTGTGTTTTAGGTTGTTATCCTGCTGAAAGCTGACTTTGTCTCCCAGTGTCTGTTAGAAAGCAGACTGAACCAGGTTTTCCTCTAAGATTTTGCCTGTGCTTAGCTCTATTCCATTTATTTTGATCAACAACAAAAATAACCTAGTCCTTGCCAATGACAAGCATACCCATAACATGCTTGAAAATATGAAGAGTAGGTGCCTCTTAACATTTTTTAAAACAATGACAGGGATAGCTTGGCAAAATCAGGCAGGAATGAGTTACAGGTAGAGCTTCTATAGGTAATTCAGAATTGAGAATGAGTTGTTCTTGAATATGGGTGACATAGCTATTGTCTGTTTCTTCTTTCTAGTTATGGAATTCATTTGTGGCTGTAAAATAGTTTTTGAAGAAAGAGGGTAATAAGTGATTTAAAGTTCCGTAAAGAAATTGATAAACTTGAAAAAAAAATATTTGATAAATATTCAGGAGAAAAGCGGTGCTGAATGGTCTCTAAAACAGAGCGTTTTTGCAGGCGATAGAGTGATAGCAGTATGGTATGGTGTGTGCTGGCCCATATAATGTTACAGTAACTGATGAATGGGAAGATCATTGTGTAGTAGAGACTGAGAGCAGTGCTTCTGTTTAGGAGATCTAATTTTGCCAAGTATTTTTGGCGATCTTAGTGGTTATGGTTGTCTTTATGTGTGGTTTTCATGACAATTAAACATCAATCAGAACATAAAGACAGCAGATTTTACAGGCATGATCAACAGGTATACAATGAATATGGATCCCTATATAATTTGTATTGTATTTGTATTTTTTTGGACCAAATAATATATATATATTTTTTATTGAGTGACAATTTGTTCATTTTAAACCACCACAACAGGGTTGCGGAAGTCAGACGCAGGAGAGCAGAGATAGGTAATAGCCGGAGCAGTTTAATTAAAATACCCACGGCATTATAAAAAGAATCTACATGGGTACAAAACCCGACGCGCACCAGTAACATAGCTGTTACGGATACAGGTATCCTGTGTGTGTGTATGTATCCTGTGTTGTTTTCTCTCCTTCTCCCCTCACAGGTGAAAAACATCAATCCCCAATCAGTCAACAATCAATCATCAATCAGAAGACACACCTCCTCCTGTTTCCTACCCAATCACAGTTCCTTTCCCTTGGTTTAAAAACCCCATCAGTTGTTTAGTCAAGAGCTCAATCTCTCTGTAAATGCCATGTCTGTAGGCCTCTGTGTTTCACTCTCTCTTTGTATATTAACCTTTCTTTTGTTTGAGCACCTCCATAGCACTTTGTCATCACCTGTGAGTATTGTTTTTGGTTATGGTGTTTGTGTTTGATTGCTGGTGGGAAAAGGGGAAACCGAGACAAGTCGCCCATGGGAATACACTACACGTTGGTAAACTTTGTTAAATACACTAGTTAGAACTGGGCGGACCACCCACTGTATTTTTGGTTAGCTGTTGTTAAAGTAGACTAGTCTAGCTTAGGGGTGTTTTTGAATACTTATTGTTTCTTTCCTTGGGTCCAGCTCAGCCCCTTTTCCTGCTCCCCCATTACCGTGTGTTTACAAATAAACCTTGAGTTTGATGGTAGATCTCAGTTGTCGTGGTTATTTCGTTCACTCTTTTACTTTGTCACAATTATAATTTGCATGAGTTATGTTACGGGTCTCACTACCATCCCCCCCTAGACTGTCGGGCCAAAAGGGATTCGTAACAATAGCGTTCAAGCTCTTACAAACCAAATATTCCACACAAGGACATGGGGGGAACAGAGGGTTAAATACACAACAATTAATGATGGAAATGCTGTGTAAGAAAAAATAGACAAAACAAATGGAAAATTAAAAGTGGATCGACGATGGCTAGAAGACCAACCCACATCCTGATTAACCAACCCACATCCTGATTAACTCTCTACCTGGCTGTTTCACTCTGTGTGAAAACCTGAGGTAAGGCTGACCGAGACCCCCAGACGTTCCATGAACGCCCTTCAGACCCTGAGACATTTATGGTCTGTTTCATATATCTTAGAGGCTATTTATACAGACAATGGTTATAAAACCTGTATAAGCTGTATTTATAATTACATGACAATACTTTTGGTTGACTATACTTCCTGTACACAATTTCTGATACATCACATACTTTTATTTTTCTGCATAACTAAAAGCAAGAAATGCATCAGGAAATGCGATCCAGAGGACTGATCTCGCTATCCAAGGCCAACATGAGTAAGGTCTTCAATCAGGTCAACACTGGCAAAATCACAGTCCAGAAGGTATTCCGGGGAGGGGGGGGTGAGTTCTCAGAGCATATGCAGATCAACTGTTTCAGAGCATACGCAGATCAACTGTCTCAGAGCATACGCAGATCAACTGTCTCAGAGCATACGCAGATCAACTGTCTCAGAGCATACGCAGATCAACTGTCTCAGAGCATACGCAGATCAACTGTCTCAGAGCATACGCAGATCAACTGTCTCAGAGCATACGCAGATCAACTGTCTCAGAGCATACGCAGATCAACTGTCTCAGAGCATACGCAGATCAACTGTCTCAGAGCATACGCAGATCAACTGTCTCAGAGCATACGCAGATCAACTGTCTCAGAGCATACGCAGATCAACTGTCTCAGAGCATACGCAGATCAACTGTCTCAGAGCATACGCAGATCAACTGTCTCAGAGCATACGCAGATCAACTGTCTCAGAGCATACGCAGATCAACTGGCAGGCATAATCGCAGTCATTTTCGACCTCTCCTTGTCCCAGTCTGTAATCCCCATGTGTCTTAAAATGACTACAATAATTCCTGTTCTCAAAAGCACTAAGGCTTTATGCTACAATGACTAAAGCCCTGTAGCACTCACATCTGTAATCATGAAGTGCTTTGAAAGTCTGGTTATGGCACACATCAACTCCATCATCCCAGACACCGTAGACCCACCTCAATTTGCATACTTCCCCAGCAAATCCATAGATAACGCAATCTCAATTGCACTCCACACTGCCCTATAGGAATACCTATGTGAGAATGCTGTTCATTGACTACAGTGTTCAACACCATTATTCCCTCCAAGTTTGTCCATCCAGGACCTCTATATCAGGCGGTGTAAAAGGAAGGCTGGGAAAATCATTAGACTCCAGCCACCCAAGCCATAGACTATTCTCTCTGCTTCTGCATGGCAAGCGGTACCGGTGCATCAAGTCTGACACCAACAGGTGTCATCCCCAAGCCATAAGACTGCTAAATAGCTAACAGAATGGCTACCCGGACTATCTGAGTTGACCCTTGTATTTCATTTTTATTTTTGCAGTCTCTATGCACACTCACATGATTCTACACCTCATGCACACTGACTCTCCAACACACAAATAATATACACACACATTTACACAGGCTCTACACACACGCACTCACATACAATCATAATTTACACTGCTGCTATTCTGTTTATGATACATGCTGAGGCTTATACATACAGCCTTATACATACACTATACATATAGTATACTATATACAAAATTAGGTGGACATCCCTTCAAGTTAGTGGACTCGTTTTTTTCAGCCACACACCTTTTGCTGACAGGTGTATAAAATTAAGCACACAGCCGTGCAATCTCCATAGACAAACATTGGCAGTAGAATGGCCTTACTGAAGAGCTCAGTGACTTTCAACGTGACAACGTCATAGGGGGCCACCTTTCCAACAAGCCAGTTGTTCAAATTTCTTCCTTGCTAGATCTGCCTCTGGCAACTATAAGTGCTGTTATTGTGAAGTGGAAACATCTAAGGGCAACATCGGCTCAGCCGTCCACACAACCTCACATGACCGCCGAGTGCTGAAGCGCGTAGTGAGTAAAAATATGTCCTCGGTTGAAACTCTCACTACTGAGTTCCTAACTGCCTCTGAAGAAATGTCAGCACACAAACTGTTCATCTGGAGTGTCATTAAATGGGTTTCCATGGTCGAGCAGCCGCACACAAGCCTTAGATCACCATACGCTATGCCAAGCTTCGGCTGGAGTGGTGTAAAGCTCAGCGAATCTGGGTTTGGCGGATGCCAGAAGAAAGCTACCTGCCCCAATGCATAATGCCAACTGTAAAGTTTGGTGGAGGTGGAATAATGGTCTAGGGCTGTTTTCATGGTTCAAGCTAGGCTCGTTAGTTCCAGTGAAGGGAAATCTTAACGCAATAGCATACAATTACATTCTAGATGATTCTGTGCTTCCAACTTTGTGGCAACAGTTTGGGGAAGGCCCTTTCCTGTTACAGCATGAGAATGCCCCTGTGCACAAAGCAAGGTCCATACAGAAATGGTATGTCGAGATCAGTGTGGAAGAACTTGACTGGCATGCACAGAGCCATGACCTCAACCCCATCGCCTTTGGGATGAATTGGAAAGCCAAATGTGAGCGAGGCCTAATCGCTCAACATCAGTGCCCGACCTCACTAATGCACTTGTGGCTAAATAGAAGCGTGTCCTCGCAGTAATGTTACAACATCTAGTCAAACGCTTTCCCAGAAGAGTGGAGGCTGGTTTAGCAGTACAGTGGGGACCAACTCCATTAATTCTCATGATTTTGGAAGGAAATGTTCGATGAGCAGGTGTACACATACTTTTGGTCATGTAGTTTGTCTACCTCTATCACTCCAGTATCCCTGCACATTGTAAATATGCTATTGGAACTGACCCTGTATATAACTTCTTACTTCTTGTGTTCATATTATTTCTTATTTTTATTTATTGTGTGTTTTTGTTCTATCTTATGGTATTTTTTGTACTATATTGATATTGATTACTGCACTGTTGGGTTTGGAGCTTGCAAGAAAGGCATTTCACTGTACTTGTGCACATGAAGCTTGAAACAACTTGAAACTTGACCTATGCCTCTACTGCCATGCATTCTAATTAGACTGGTTTTGGATTTCTCTCTGGCCAAGATGGCTGCCATTTTGTCCCCATTCTGTAACTTTGAGGGTTTATGACATAGCCCCTCTAGTGATTTAATAAGATCTCTATTGTCATTGAACTGATAGAACTAGATAGGTAAGCAAACTGGTTAGTGAGGTCTCCAGAGAGACATGGCAAGGTAGAGGTACAGCAGGTGGTATATGTTCGGAAGTAGCTGTTTCAGGACCGAGAAGGGTGTGCTTGAAAGGATGCACATAATTCTGCAATGTTGGGTTGAATTGGAGAGAGTCAATAAATCTTAAATCATTTTCCACTCACAGTCTGTGCCTGTATTTAGTTTTCATGCTAGTGAGGGCTGAGAATCCACTCTCACATACTGTAGGTATGTAGTTGCAAAGGGCATCAGTGCAATTTATCAAGGCAAGAAACTCTGAGCGCAGCCCTATCCAGAAATCTCGCAGTGGCTTCTGATTAAATTCAATTTTGATGAGGCTCTCTTGTTCAGATATCGGTAAGTGAACTGGAGGCATGGCATAAAAGGGATAAAGAATCCAATTGTTTGTGTCGTCCGTTTCAGGAAGGCACCTGCGTAATTGCGCACCCAGATCACTCAGGTGCTTCGCTATATCACATTTGACATTGTCCGTAAGCTTGAGTTCATTTGCACACAAAAAAACACACAATTATGAAAAGACCTGTGTGTTGTCCTTGTTAATGCGGACAGAAAAGAGCTCCAACTTCTTAAGCATAGCCTCAATTTTTCCCCGCACATTGAATATTGTTGCTATTGACGGCAAGAGCCTCTCGGTGGATCCTGCAGTTGACCCAAGTGACGTTGGGAGAAACTTCTTGCACAATCGTTACCACTTCACTATGTCTCCGTGTCATGGCTTTTGCACCATGTACAGATACCAACACATCTTGACCACCAAAGTCCGATTGATGTCACAAAGCTGTCCAGTACTTAAAAAAGATCCTCTCATGTTGTCCTGGTTTCCAGTGGTTTGCAGAAGAGGATGTCTTCCTTAATTTACCCCCCATAAACATAACGGACATATACCAGGAGCTGTGCCAGGCCCACCACGTCTGTTGACTCATCCAGCTGTAAAGCATAGAATTCACTGGCTTGTATGCGAAGCAGTAATTGTTTCAAAACATCTCCTGCCATGTCACCGATGCACTGTGAAACAGTGTTGTTTGATGGAGACATTGTCTGTATGGTTTTTGGCCTTTTTCCCCAGCATTGTCCCAGCCATGTCTGTGGCAGCAGGAAGAATTAAGTCCTCCATAAAAGTATGTGGCTTGCCTGTCCTAGCCACTCGGTAGCTCACCCTATAAGATTCTTCTAGCCCCTTCTTAATAATGGTATCTGTTGCTTTCATACATGTCTTACTACTCGAAAGTCATCTTTATTCTTAGCTCAAAAAATTCCCGTGGCTTATTTTTCAAATTGCATGTTTCATTTCTAAATCTCTGCGCAAGAGTGAAGGTTTACAGCGAGAGAGTAACGGTTAATGTGATTGGATGTTAATTATTTGACTAGGCTTCCTGTATTTGACATTGTGTTGTTATTTCACTGAACACTAGATGGTTACATTTTATTTTTGGCAGTGAAATGAGGCTATTCAGTTGAGAAAAAAACCTCACCCAAATGTATAGCCCAGTTGGAAAATATAAATGTACTGTTTGAAAATGTGAAAAAATATATATATTTGGCGTACCCCCAACGGCATTGCATGTACCCCTGGGGGTAAGCGTACCCCAGTTTGGGAATACCTGCTGTAGATGACCCTTGTGTAAACTGAAATGACATTTAATTTAAAAATATATATCATTTGTATTTATTTGCACCAAAGAAAATAAGTGATAGACAACAATAAAAATAAATAAATAGAAAAGTGTGCGTATGTGGGTGGAAGCACAAAGGCTTATACAAAAACAACAAAAACAACATACAATGTATAATCATGAAAAACTGTATTTGTTTTGTTTAAATGTGTGTGTGCATGTGAGTGTGTGAGAGTTAGGCTATATGGAGAACATTACTGGGTAGTTTGGTTGATCAGGCTGACCCTCAGTCACTTTTTAGTTATTGAGTTATTGAGTGATGATGATGTTTTGGCAATGTGAAGATAAAAATTCCAGAGTAAGGTACCTCTGTATCTGATAGAGAATTGACTATGTGAGGTGTGGCAGTAGGGAGGGTGAAGGTTATTGCAGTGGTGTCACGAAGTGGGCTAGTCCTCTAGCCATCGCCGCTCCAACTTTCATTTTCCATTTGTTTTGTCTTGTTTTTCCGCACACCTGTTTTACATGCCCTCATCACTCTATGTGTATATTATCCTCTGTTCCCCCTATGTCTGCGTGTGTAATTGTTCGTTACGTGTCATGTGTGATGTTCCATGCTGGTTTTTCGCCGGGTCTTGTTTTTCGCCAGGTCTCGCTTTTCGCTTTTGCCTTTGGCGGGTGTGTCGTTACGCCGTTGTGTCCGACTGTTTCCCTTCTGCCAAATAAAGTGCGCCTGTTCATTCATCTCTGCTCTCCTGCACCTGACTTCAGTTAACCAGTTGCGCACACAGTTGACAAGTGGATTTCAGAATGAACCTGTAAGAATCCATCAAAGGGTTTAGGTAAACTGTCTGGGAGGTATGAGTAATTGTAGATGAAAATGCATAATTGGAGTAAATGTATTTCGTATGATGTGTAATTTGTGTAGGTAGGAGGCATATGTACTGGCCCAGACAATATTACAGTAAATGAGATGTGGGTTAATTAAGCATAGTATAGAGTTAGGAAGCAAGCCTGATGAACCATACTGTCACAATCGTCGTATGGAGTAGACCAAAGCGCAGCGTGGTTAGAATACATTCTTCTCTATTAATTAAGAACACGAAAAACACAAAGAACACTTTGCGTGACAGTACCCCACCACAAAGGTGCGGACTCCGGCCGCAAAAACCTAATCTAAAGGGGAGGGTCCGGGTGGGCCTCTTTCACGGCGGCAGCTCGGGTGCTGGGCGTGGACCCCACTCCACCATAGTCTTAGACCGCTTTTGTGGCCTCCTAGGACTGGCAACCCTACTAAAGGACCCCACTGGACTGAGGGGCAGCTCCGGACTGAAGGGTAGCTAGCTCAGGACTGAGGGGTAGCTCAGGACTGAGGGGTAGCTCAGGACTGAGGGGTAGCTCAGGACTGAAGGGTAGCTCAGGACTGAAGGGTAGCTCCTGGCTGGCTGACGGCTCTGGCAGCTCCTGGCTGGCAGACGGCTCTGGCAGCTCCTGGCTGGCTGATGGCTCTGGCAGCTCCTGGCTTGCTGACGGCTCTGGCAGGTCCTGGATGACTGACGGCCCTGGCAGGTCCTGGCTGACTGACGGCTCTGGCAGGTCCTGGCTGACTGACAGCCCTGGCAGGTCCTGGATGACTGATGGCCCTGGCAGGTCCTGGCTGACTGACGGCTCTGGCAGGTCCTGGCTGACTGTTGGCTCTGACGGCTCAGGACAGACTGGCGGCTCTGACGGCTCAGGACAGACTGGCGGCTCTGACGGCTCAGGACAGACTGGCGGCTCTGACGGCTCAGGACAGACGGGAGACTCTAGCAGCTCAGGACAGACGAGGCGCACTGAAGGCCTGGTGCGTGGTGCCGGCACTGGTGGTACTGGGCCGAGGACACGCAGCTCAGGGCGAGTGCGGGGAGGAGGAACAGGGAGAACTGGGCTCTGGCGACGTACAGGAAGCCCGGTGCGGGGAGCTGCCACCGGAGGGCTGGTGCGTGGAGATGGCACCGGATAGACCGGACTGAGAAGGCGCACTGGAGATCTGGAGCACCGAGCCTGCCCAACCTTACCTGGTTGAATGCTCCCCATAGCCAGGGCTGTGCAGGCGAACCGGGGACACCATGCGTAAGGCTGGTGCCATGTATGCCGGCCCGAGGAGACACACTGGAGACCAGATGCGTAGAGCTGGCTTCATGGCACCTGGCTCGATGCCCACTCTCGCCCGGCCGATACGATGAGCTGGAATGTACCGCACCGGACTATGCACACGCACCGGGGACACCGTGCGCTCCACCGCATAACACGGTGCCTGCTCGGTATAACGCCCTCTCTCTCCACGTTAAGCACGGGGAGCTGGCGCAGGTCTCCTACCTGACTTTGCCAGACTCCCCGTGTGCCCTCCCACAACAAATTTTTGGGGCTGCCACCCGGGCCTCCAGCCGCGCTGCCGTGCTGCCTCCTCATACCGACGCCTCTCTGCTTTCACTGCCTCCAGCTCTGCTTTGGGACGGCGATATTCCCCTGGCTGTGCCCAGGGTCCTTTGCCGTCCAGAATCTCCTCCCAAGTCAAGAAGTCCTTTGATTGCTGCTGCTGTCCATGACCATGTGAATCCATTATTTTATTGAATGATGAAAAAAACACAAAGAAGACTTAAACAAAAACAACAAAACGAATGTGACGCTATGATAACGAGTGCTGACACAGGCAACTACACAGACGAAATACCCAAAGAAGATGGCTGCCTAAATATGGTTCCCAATCAGAGACAACGATAAACACCTGCCTCTACTTGAGAACCAATCTAGGCAACCATAGACCAACATAAACACCTAGATGAAAACAACCCCATAAATCTACAAAAACCCCTAGACAGTACAAACACCCTAGAATAAGACAAAAACACACATATCACCCATGTCACACCCTGACCTAACCAAAATAATAAAGAAAACAAAGAATACTAAGGTCAGGGCATGACTGTCACGGGATACTAGGAGTGGTGAGTTGGAATCAGGCGCAGAGAGCAGGGTTCAGCATATCGTGATTTATTCTCCGGACAAAAAACGGTCACGCCAATATAGAACAGACCAGCCCAAACACAGGACCAAACAGTCCAGAGAATACACACATGAAAACCACATCCAACAGAGTAACAAAAAAACAATCCCGCACAAAACAAGGGCGGGACAACCTACTGGGCAGGGGAGCCAGACAGGCAGGGGAGCCAACTTCGGGGGAAGTCGTGACAGTGACACATACCATGCATCTTTCTGACGATACCAACAGATTCAATCACTTTGCTGGAGACAAGTTGAATAATGTATGATCTTTCCAGGATAACTTTACATCAATTAGAACTCAGAGATCTAGTGGATGTGACTATTTCATTCCCACCAATTGAGATTATGGCTCTTTTTTTATACAATATTTCTTATTCTTACTAGTGAATACAATAAAGTTTGATATTTTTTTACATTTAAAGATAATTTGTTTATCTGGAACCATTCAGAAAATTAGGACATGCCTGAGTATGCTTCATTAATTAGTGAATCTAAATTATTGTGTGATAAAATCAAATTGGTGTCATCAGCAAAGAGAATGGAAAGTACGGTAGAAGACACAGCAGCAAGGTCATTGATATAGATTAGGAATAATGAAGGTCAAATGATCAAACCCTGTGGGACGCCACAGGATATCTTGGCCCTGGTAGAGGCACAGCCGTTTGCATAAACAAATAGTTCTCTATCATAAACATAACAACAGCATATAACTAATTATATGTCTAATCATGAAAACTGTAATAATGCAATTTAGAAAGTAATATTTCATGATCAACTGTGTCAAACACTGGATAAATCTAAAAAGATGCCAAGAGTGTATTCATTGTTGTTAAGGACTGTAAAGATTTCATCCACAAGTTGCAAAAGAGACTGTGGAATACTTTTTACCAAAACCATATTGGTTCTCATATAGAACACAGTGTTGATTTAAATATTTCAACATTCTCGTAAACACCACTTTTTCTAGTATTTTTGAAAAACATGGTAATACAGATATTGAGAGATAAATCATGAAAGAAAAGGAGGATTATTTATTGGCACAAGCGGGGAGCCCACCCAACAGTGAGTTGCAGTAGTCCAGATGGGAGAGGACAAGTGCCTTGATTAGGACCTGCGCCGCTTCCTTTGTGAGGTAAGGTCGTACTCTATGGATATTGTAGAGCATGAACCTGCAGGAGCGGGTCACAGCTTTGATGTTTGCGAAGAACGACAGGGTGTTGTCCAGGGTCACACCAATGTTCTTTGCACTCTGGGAGGGTGACACTGTGGAGTTGTCAACCGTGAAAGAGAGGTCTTAGAGTTGGTAGGGCTTCCCTGGGAGGAAGAGAAGCTCTGTCTTGCCAAGGATAAGCTTGAGGTGATGGGCCGATATCCAAGTTGAGATATCTGCCAGGAATGTGGATCGGGACCTGGGTGTCAAAAGGGGGGAAGGTGAAAAGATCATGTGAGGATATGACGGAGCCTAGTGACTTGGTGTATAGAGAGAAGAGGAGAGGGCCTAAAACCGAGCCCTGGTGGACACCAATAGTGAGAGTACGTGGTGCCGACACAGATCCTTTCCACGTCACCTGGTAGGAGCGGCCTGCCAGGTAGGATGCAATCCAAGAGTGTGCAGAGCCTGAGACGCCCAGTCCTGAGGGTGGAGAGGAGGATCTGATGATTCACGGTGTCTAGGAGGATGAGAACAGAGGAGAGTCAGCTTTGGCAGTGCGGAGAGCCTCCGTGACACAGAGAAGAGCAGTCTTGGTTGAGTGACCCGTCTTGAAGCCAGAATGGTTAAGGTCAAGAAGATCATTCTGAGAGATTATTGAGTTATTGAGATGGGATTGTTGTATATGTATATTTCTTATTCAACAGTTGATTGATGATTATCCAAGTTGACTTTAAATTATTTAATGGTTCTTGGAATTTGTTAGTCAAATATATTTTGGGCATATCCGAAGGTGAATAAATTTGTTCTTAAACTTTTAGTAATTTTCAGAATTCATGGGAGAAGGATTTGTGAGAAACTTTTTATACAAAACATTTTTTTTAACATGATGTTTTGAGATTGATTGTAAACCAGGGTTTCCAGAACCCTTCTGCTGATCTCTTAAGTGGCATAACTGAGGGGAAACTATTCAGAGATGTGATAAAAGTCTGGTAAGCAGACTCCACATAAGCCTGATTATAAACATTTTCCCATGAAATATCATCAATCAACATCTTAAAGCGCTCACAATTACTTTTAATTTCCAGATGCCAAAAAGAAGTGGAAAATTGGAAAGTGGTCTGAAATGTCAGTATAAAGTATGCCTGTATTAGCCACAATATTCATAAAAAATAATATCAATAAGGGTGTCAGATAAACTGGTCATCTGGTTGTGATCGTATAGATGAGGGGATACAGATAGCTGGAGTATAAAGTATTCAGAAAGACAGATCAGTGAGTGGTACTCATTTTTAAATAGCATTTTTATCTTCTATTAATCAAATGTAAGGTTGATGCAAGGATATCAATGAAACTACCAATGTCAGAATCGGGTGGCCGATAGATTATCACTTTTTTATCACCAAAAAATGAACAGGAGGGCATTTCAATGAAAAGAGATTGAACATCAATGTTATCATATGTAAGTGCAAGGTCCTCGCTTACAAAGAACTGAACATGTTTCTGAACAAAAATGGACACTCCTCCCACTCTTTATGTTCTACAGTGCTGAACAGCATTATAAGGAGACATGTCATGAAGCATGGTTGTCTCATCTGTCAACTATGTTTCTGAATGGTCAACAACTATCACGTTTCAGGTATGACCCAGATGCAGACAGTGTCAAAGAAACAAAAGTTTATTTCTAAAACAGGGGCAGGAAAACAACAGGTTAAAGGCAGGCAGGGATCAGTAATCCAGAGAGGGTGCAAAGGATCCAGAACGGCAGGCTGTCTCAGGGTCAGAGCAGGCAGGGATCAATAATCCAGAGAGGGTGCAAAGGGTCCAGAACGGCAGGCTGTCTCAGGGTCAGAGCAGACAGGGATCAATAATCCAGAGAGGTTGGAAAGGGTCCAGAACGGCAGGCTGTCTCAGGGTCAGAGCAGACAGGGATCAATAATCCAGAGAGGGTGCAAAGGGTCCAGAACGGCAGGCTGTCTCAGGGTCAGAGCAGACAGGGATCAATAATCCAGAGAGGGTGCAAAGGGTCCAGAACGGCAGGCTGTCTCAGGGTCAGAGCAGACAGGGATCAATAATCCAGAGAGGTTGCAAAGGGTCCAGAACGGTAGGCAGTCTCAGGGTCAGAGCAGGCAGGGATCAATAATCCAGAGAGGTTGCAAAGGGTCCAGAACGGCAGGCAGTCTCAGGGTCAGAGCAGACAGGGATCAATAATCCAGAGAGGTTGCAAAGGGTCCAGAACGGTAGGCAGTCTCAGGGTCAGAGCAGGCAGGGATCAATAATCCAGAGAGGTTGCAAAGGGTTTAGAACGGCAGGCTGTCTCAGGGTCAGAGCAGACAGGGATCAATAATCCAGAGAGGGTGCAAAGGGTCCAGAACAGCAGGCTGTCTCAGGGTCAGAGCAGACAGGGATCAATAATCCAGAGAGGGTGCAAAGGGTCCAGAACGGCAGGCTGTCTCAGGGTCAGGGCAGGCAGGGATCAATAATCCAGAGAGGGTGCAAAGGGTCCAGAACGGTAGGCAGTCTCAGGGTCAGAGCAGACAGGGATCAATAATCCAGAGAGTGTGCAAAGGGTCCAGAACAGTAGGCTGTCTCAGGGTCAGAGCAGACAGGGATCAATAATCCAGAGAGGTTGCAAAGGGTCCAGAACGGCAGGCTGTCTCAGGGTCAGAGCAGACAGGGATCAATAATCCAGAGAGGTTGCAAAGGGTCCAGAACGGCAGGCTGTCTCAGGGTCAGAGCAGACAGGGATCAATAATCCAGAGAGGGTGCAAAGGGTCCAGAACGGCAGGCTGTCTCAGGGTCAGAGCAGACAGGGATCAATAATCCAGAGAGGGTGCAAAGGGTCCAGAACGGCAGGCTGTCTCAGGGTCAGGGCAGACAGGGATCAATAATCCAGAGAGGGTGCAAAGGGTCCAGAACGGCAGGCTGTCTCAGGGTCAGAGCAGGCAGGGATCAATAATCCAGAGAGGGTGCAAAGGGTCCAGAACGGCAGGCTGTCTCAGGGTCAGAGCAGACAGGGATCAATAATCCAGAGAGGTTGCAAAGGGTCCAGAACGGCGGGCTGTCTCAGGGTCAGAGCAGACAGGGATCAATAATCCGGAGAGGTGGGGTAATGTAGAAAAACTGCAGGTAGGCTCAGGGTCAGGGCAGGCAGAACGGTCAAAACCGGTAAGGACTAGAAAATAGGAACAAGAAACAGGCAAGAGCAGGTGAACAAAATGCTGGTAGGTTTCACAAACAAAACAAACTTGCAACAGAAAAACAGAGAACACAGGTATAAATACACAGGGGATAATGGGAAAGACGGGCAACACCTGGAGACGGGTGGAGACAAGCACAAAGACTGTTGAAACAGATCAGAGTGTGACAACTACGGAAAGTTCATGACTGAAAGAAAATGGATAATGAACAAGGTGGTCAAGATTTTTAGGAAGACTGTAAACGTTCAAATGGAAGGTAGTAAATAAGATTGTCTTGGTATTAGATCAACTGCTGTACAGGTTGTTATATTGCTTGAGTTTATAGTAATCACAAGTGATAGACTTATTTCTGGATATTTCAGGAAATTTGAATCTGGATCAACACAAGAATTGTATTTATTGTTCGCTTCACTAATATATACAGTGCCTTTTTCAGTTTTTGATTTGTTAAAAAAGTTTGAAATATCCAATAAATGTTGTTCCACTTCATGATTGTGTCCCACTTGTTGTTGATTCTTCACAAAAAATACAGTTTTATATCTTTATGTTTGAAGCAGCCTGAAATGTGGCAAAAGGTCACAAAGTTCAAGGGGGACGAATACTTTCGCAAGGCACTGTATATGGGTTAAAGACCATGTTTTCAGAGTTGATATCCTGCCCAACTAGAGAGATACACAGTCGAAATCAACCAGAGAGTGGAACGGAAACATAGAAGTGCATGCCTCACATGTACAATACAATCATACAGTTGTGTTAGTTTTATCAATAAGGGTGGACATCCTATGGAATGCACATTGACCAGTCCACATAACACCACTGAAGACTTCAGAGGGTTATGGCATTTGGAGCAATGTGTGTTTTTGGGCATGAGGTTAAGTGTGTGTGTGTGTGTGTGTGTGTGTGTGTGTGTGTGTGTGTGTGTGTGTGTGTGTGTGTGTGTGTGTGTGTGTGTGTGTGTGTGTGTGTGTGTGTGTGTGTGTGTGTGTGTGTGGAAGGAAGTAATCAGCCCATGCACCTGATTCCACAAAAGTATTGATTTGTATGTTTGTTTTCCAATGGTTGAATTATGGTATGAAGATCTGTGAAATATCATCAACAACAATTAAAAACACCTGCTTGTTGCTCAGATACAACCAATAGAACTGACAGAAGGTCTCAACTGCCATATGTCTTGGTCAAATATGCAATGGTTGTATAACACTCAATAACAAATGACGACAGTTCTGTACAACCTCTTAATGCTTTTAAACAAAAAGTTTGATTGTTGGGCTGAAAAAATTATCTGGCAATGAGTCTTGTTGGTTCTGATTTTTTTTTAAAGTGATTAAATGATTTTGTTGGAGCACATATATGCTTAATGGCGTTGGCAAATTAGTACAATTAATCAGGAGTGTAAATGAGTTATTGATTTAGCGCTTCAAAAGGAAAACATTCCATTCCGGCGTTCTAGCGAGGTAGCTATGAATCATGATGAAATGACCACCTTGTTTACTTTACCTTCTCATACTAGTTCAGAATCAATTGAGGCATTATATAATCATTTACTCACCCTTACAAAAAAAGACTGCCGTTTTGAAACTGCAGTAAAAGTGCAGTAACTGCAGTCGACTGTGGTATTTTTGACCCATTAATTGCAGAATAACTGTAGTGTACAAAATTACTGCAGCAAAAAAAACGTTTATTTTGGACAAAGTATTTTTCGCATACTGCAGTTATACTGCACTCTGACAGAATTATTTTATTCATAAAGGCATAAATAACCTATCATATCAGGCCTCCCCGAGACAAAGTCAATCCTCGGGTATGAATGTTTGCTTCAATGATGACAAATGTGCATTAATTTATTTAATACTGATACTGCATTTCTGTCACACAACTCATATAATAAGGTCCATATTAAAATATCATGGCAATATGCACAGGTTCATCATGTGAGATTTGAATTTCTTTTCAGGGTTTTATTGTTCCTAATATAAGCACATTGTAGGAGGTTATGAAATCTGAAATCTGTTTTACATTACATTTAGGATGTTACGTAAGTGACATCATCATCATGGGACTGACACGCATAACTGTGAGAGAGGCATTATCACTGACAAGTCATGGCAGTGTGGATTGGATTCAACAACTGGGCTTTGATGATTGCAACATCACAGTGCTGGAGAAAAATGATATGCTCCATCAAAGTGCTGAGGGGTAAAGCAGAAAACTAGAAATGCTTCAGTGCCATCTAGTGGTGGATCTGGGGGGAACAGGTGGAATTCACAGCAAACAACTGCACTGTATTTCAAGTCCCAACCAACAAATAGTTACAAAGAAAGGTCAGGGACCTAATAATTGTATGACATGTTAATGTATATGGAGTTTGTAGATCATTAAACTGTACTTCATTTGGATGGGAGCAATCATCATTGGACTTATTAAGAAAAACATCAATGGATCTATTGGACTTCAACACCATTGGACTTGCCATAAACAATGCAGATTGTTTGCGTCCTCACTCATCTGGGTATTATTGTCAATTCTGTAAATATTTGAACAAATTCTAATCAAGTATTGGGCATCTAGTTTTTTATCCTTAAAATCACATTCTGATGCCTTCATCGCTCACCTAGATCATTGTGAGACATCTGTATGAATGAGCCTCAAGATGACATTGCCAAGAATTAATTAACTTGCTCACTCAACAATTTCCAGGAAAAAAAAGCAATTTTCAGGGAGTACGTTTTCATCGAGCCACCAAGCTCATCATCTCTGTTACGCCATGATAACCATATCATTATGCCTAGACACTCTTGTACTTCAAAATGATTGTCTTTGCCCACATATGCAAAAAAAACAGGTCATCTTCTGTTAGATCCATGAAGAGCAAATAAGGAAAGAATAAAATTGAATCTAATTTAACAAAGACTATACATTTATCCTTCACACATTATATCACACACGTTTGTCTGATCACACACACGCACACTCACACAAAACACACCTTGCCCTCATGCACATTCATGAGCACACTCCATACACACACATCCTCAAATCCAGTTCTGTCCTTGACAGGGTCACATACAGCTCAGCTTGCACTCTCTCTTCCCTCTTTCTCACTACACTGTTTAATATTATGTATGTCTACTAGGCTGGTTTGATGTTATATATGCCTACTATATACAAGCTGGTTTAATGTTATATATGCCTACTATATACAGACTGGTTTAATGTTATATATGCCTAATATATACAGGCTGGTTTAATGTTATATATGCCTACTATATACAGGCAGGTTTAATGTTATATATGCCTACTATATACAGACTAATATTATATATGCCTACATATATACAGGTTTTAATGTTATATATGCCTACTATATACAGGCTGGTTTAATATTATATATGCCTAATATACAGGCTGGTTTAATATTATATATGCCTACTATATACAGACTGGTTTAATGTTATATATGCCTACTATATACAGGCTGGTTTAATGTTATATATGCCTACTATATATATATGCAGACTGGTTTAATATATGTTATATACAGACTGGTTTAATGTTATATATGCCTACTATATACAGGCAGGTTTAATGTTATATATGCCTACTATATACAGACTGGTTTAATGTTATATATGCCTAATATATACAGACTGGTTTAATGTTATATATGCCTACTATATACAGGCAGGTTTAATGTTATATATGCCTAATATATACAGGCTGGTTTAATGTTATATATGCCTACTATATACAGACGGGTTTAATATTATATATGCCTACTATATACAGGCTGGTTTAATATTATATATGCCTACTATATACAGGCTGGTTTAATATTATATATGCCTACTATATACAGGCTGGTTTAATATTATATATGCCTACTATATACAGACTGGTTTAATATTATATATGCCTACTATATACAGACTGGTTTAATATTATATATGCCTACTATATACAGGCTGGTTTAATGTTATATATGCCTACTATATACAGGCAGGTTTAATGTTATATATGCCTACTATATACAGACTGGTTTAATATTATATATGCCTACTATATACAGACTGGTTTAATATTATATATGCCTACTATATACAGACGGGTTTAATATTATATATGCCTACTATATACAGGCTGGTTTAATATTATATATCCCTACTATATACAGACTGGTTTAATATTATATATGCCTACTATATACAGACTGGTTTAATATTATATATGCCTACTATATACAGACTGGTTTAATATTATATATGCCTACTATATACAGACTGGTTTAATATTATATATGCCTACTATATACAGACTGGTTTAATGTTATATATGCCTACTATATACAGGCTGGTTTAATGTTATATATGCCTACTATATACAGGCTGGTTTAATATTATATATGCCTACTATATACAGGCTGGTTTAATATTATATATGCCTACTATATACAGGCTGGTTTAATGTTATATATGCCTACTATATACAGACGGGTTTAATATTATATATGCCTACTATATACAGACTGGTTTAATATTATATATGCCTACTATATACAGACTGGTTTAATATTATATATGCCTACTATATACAGACTGGTTTAATGTTATTTTTGCCTACTTTATACAGCTGGTTTAATATTATATATGCCATCTATATATAGACTGGTTTAATGTTATATATGCCTACTATATACAGGCTGGTTTAATGTTATTTTTGCCTACTTTATACAGGCTGGTATAATGTTATATGAGTCCTATATTCAGGCCAACACTGGAATCTCAATCGAGCCCGCTGCTAACGGACTAAGTCCTACCTCCACGGCAAATGCCTGTGAATCTTAAGTGTGGCCCCGGACAGCACCACTGAGCATGATGAATGGCCCTGTGCTGCACTGCGTTCCGCTGCTGTCACAGTTTGCCAGTTGGATGGCTCGCCTGATGGACATAATTGGAATGGACAAAGTCTGGATGGTGGCTGTTTGTAACACTACAGCACGGCATAGGCGCACACATTTACAAAAACGAATACGTTTCGTCTGTCAACAACGTTGAATACAAATATGTATTTGAACTAACTGCCAATTGCCCGTGGGGTTGGTCCTTCAGTCGGTCAACATTGGAGACAAAATATCCCCATTTAAGTATTATTAACCCGACTTCAAAATGCGTATCTCTGTCTGTGGCCAATCAAGACGAGTTTGTTCCTGACCCTAAGACATGTTCACAAGACGGAAGGACATGCAGGCTGATGCACATACTTACTGACGTGTTGCAGGTGTGGGAATGGTTTAGCGCATGTGCCAGGTAATAGAAATGTCAATGCAGTACCGGCATTATAATAAGTTCGGTATTTAATACTTTCCTTTATTCAACATTCGACCCACTGTAGGACTAACCACACAGACAACCGGTAGGGTATGTTCAAATGTAACTTTATTCAGCATTCTGGCTTCAACGGAAACGTTCCACGTTTTTCCACTGCTTAGTTGTATGCTGTATACCAAAAGCTGGTTTTCACAGGCTGATTCATCAGCCGACACAACAGTTATAACATATTCTACTCACACGCTCTTCTCTTCATGGGTTCTGGATGCAGGATAAACACAGAGTTGATTGCACCATGCACTGTCAATGAAGAAGAGCATCCATCCCGTATTAAGAGGATCTTCCCATGTCTTCAAGGAGGAAGATAATGAAGCCGGACACTGTCCTTATGCATCAATACAAAACTTACTCCGCTGAGATTGTTTGCTCTTCTGTCATGATCAGGCTGTGACCACATACAGTACTGTTTCTCATTTGAACTATTTACAACTCCTTTCACATTCAAAGTCATCAATACGGAATCGTTCGTTCCTGTCCTTGTTGGCCACTGTGCTCATACATATACTGAGTTTGTTCCAAGCTGTGAAAATACTTCCTGTTGTTATTCACCACCCCTTCAGCCATTACACATGTTTTCTAGAGGGAACTGGCAGTTAAGTGCAGCTAAATGCAATCCCCTGTGGAGAGGAACTACTGGTTCATGGCCATCGGTTTGTAAGAGAGGAGCTAGACTGTTTGCAGACATATCAATCAAATTAAATCAGTAAAATGTATTTATAAAGCACTTTTTTACATCATCAGATGTCACAAAGTGTTATACAGAAGCCCAGCCTAAAACCCCAAACAGCAAGCAATGCAAATGTAGAAGCATGGTGGCTTGGAAAAACTCCCTAGAAAAGCAGGAACCTAGGAAGAAACCTAGAGAGGAGTCAAAAACAAAAACAGTTGGTCCGGGACAATGTAGCACGTACAGTGAACAGGTCAGGGTTCCATTACTGCAGGCAGAACAGCTGAAACTGGAGCAGCAGCCTGACCAGGTGGACTGGGGACAGCCAGGTGTCATCAGGCCAGGTTGTCCTGAGGCATGGCCCTAAGGGCTCAGATCCACCGGGAGAGGAGGGAGAGAGGGAGAGAGAGAGAATTAGAGGGAGAATATTTAAAATCCCACAGGACACCAGATGAGACAGGAGAATTACACCAGATATAACAGACTGACCCTAGCCCCCCGACACAGAGACTATTGCAGCATAGATAATGGAGGCTGAGACGGGGGGGTCGGGGGACACTGTGGCCCCGTCCGACGAAACCCCCGGACATATCTGCCCATCATAGATACTGGAGACTGAGACGGGGGGGTCGGGGGACACTGTGGCCCTGTCCGACGAAACCCCTGGACACATCTGCCCATCATATATAATGGAGGCTGAGACGGGGGGGTCGGGGCACACTGTGGCCCTGTCCGACGAAACCCCCGGACATATCTGCCCATCATATATACTGGAGACTGAGACGGGGGGGTCGGGGGACACTGTGGCCCTGTCCGACGAAACCCCTGGACACATCTGCACATCATCAGTCAGGTGGTTGTATTCGCAAGTAAATAGGCTACCTTTCATAACTCCCACACAATATTTGCATGTTATAATGTCGCCACAGTGTTGTGTTGGCAACAACCATAATTCAACAAATAATTACTTGTGTACTACAGTATATAGAGGTTAGGGTTTTTCTCATTTGTCCAGTGTTAGCAAGCCTCCCTTTCTCCTAGCCTGGGTACCAGAGTGTTTGTGCTATCATTCCACTCCTTGTCACTTCTTGTCATGTGACACAGAGTACAAGGAGTGGAACGTTAGCACAGACAGGCCTGGATTTCAGGCTAAATTTCTCCTCCGTCTTATCTTCTAACTAAGCCGTTTGACAGGATGAGCTGAGCAAGGCACTGTACAGAATCACTGATCTACAAATCATTTTCCATCCCAAATAACTTTTCATTATGTTCTCGCAGCACCTTGCACACACCTATCCCCTGGAACACCCTATAGTCTATGACCATGGAGGATTGCCATTGCTGCAGTACCAAGTGAGGTGGCAGCCCAGGACTCCAGTTCACATATTCTAAAATCTTCCCTTGACTTTCCATCCTGCCGCCTTGTGACTTTGTCCTCCTGAATTGTCCCTTTATGATCCGTATTATCTTCCTCAATAAATCTTTAAATAACTATGTACTTTGAGGTGTTGCGTCAAGAGAATTGGGAAGTGTAGAGTATTGCTTGGCACACATACGTACCATGAATGGAACTTCCACAGGCACCATAGTCCAATTACAACCCTCTTCCTGGAATCTGCCCACTGCCACATCACCTACAGGTACAAAGTGTAAACACATTAGGAAATGTTCCCACTTATAAGCACAAACATGTCTTGAGAAATGATCATCTTTAATACTCTGCTGCTCAGTCTGTTAGTGTGTGCACCACAATGTCAGCAGCCATGGATTCAATCAGTTGTTCAATATGTCTGGATCTACTGAAGGATCCGGTGACTATTCCCTGTGGACACAGCTACTGTATGGGCTGTATTAAAGATTGCTGGAATCAGGATGATCTGAAGGGTGTCTATAGCTGCCCTCAGTGCAGACAGACCTTCACCCCAAGGCCTGTTCTGAAGAAAAGCACCATGCTAGCAGAATTGGTGGAGACTCTGAAGAAGACAGGACTCCAAGCTGGTACCCCTGCTCACCATTATGCTGGACCTGGAGATGTTGTGTGTGATGTCTGCACTGGGAGAAAACTCAAAGCGGTCAAGTCCTGTCTGGTGTGTCTGGCCTCTTACTGTGAGACTCACCTCCAGCCTCACTATGAATCTCCTACCTTTAAGAAGCACAAGCTGGTCAAAGCCTCCACACAACTAGAGGAGAAGATCTGCTCTCATCATGACAAACTGGTGGAGATTTACTGCCATACTGATCAGCAGTTTATCTGTTATCTGTGTACAATGGATAAACATAAAGGCCATGATACAGTATCAGCTGAATCAGAAAGGACTGAGAGACAGGTAAGGACAACAACTCTGTAATAATTGTTCATTCACAGTATCAATGTGAGAATACTATCAATTACAAAATATTATTCACTGCACATATATTTCTGTATGACATTGAAAAGGAAGTCAGCCCACACCCAATAACCTAAGGCTGGCAGGTAGCCTAGCAGTTAAGAGCATTGGACCAGTAACTGAAATGTGTCTGGTTTGAGTCCCTGAACCGGCAAGGTGGGTGGGTGGGTGCCCAGGACCGAGTTAAGGAAATCCTGGATTAAGGCAGCCACTGTCACCTCTCTGATTCAGAGGGGTTGGGTTAAATGTGGAAAATATATATTGGTTGAATGCATTCAGTTATGTGTATCTCCTTTCCCTGAGCTAATGCCTAGGCTTTGAGTGCTTTTGCAGGCGTATGTGCTTTTTTGGCACACAGGAGACCTGGGATAGAAAATGATTGGTCATGCGCATACAGACACGCATGTGACTTTTCTTCCATAAGTCATGGACTTTGACCTATCATGAAGTTTGATCTGTTCTCAGTAAGACAGAGTCACTTGTACACATGAACAATGGACTGACATTTGTTTTTTTTACACCAGAGTCAACTGGAAGAGAAACAGAAGGAAACCAAACAGAGAATCCAGAAGAGACAGAAAGAGATACAGGATGTGAGACAGGCTGTGAAGTCACTCAGGGTGAGAGTTGTTGACCATTTGGATGTATTTACTTAGAAGATAGTCCCCTTTAAAGTAAACTACAGTAAAACTGAAGCCAGTGATCAGCCCAGTGCTGGGCCATGTTCCATTCCCACTGACCCCACTGTTGGGAACAAGTTGTCTGGGTTTCTTGTGAGAGCTGAGTGAATGAACTGGTTGAAATGGAACCCCTCCTCTCTTTGTTTGTTTCCTAAAAGCGCTCTGCACAAGCAGCAGTGGGGGACAGTGAGAGGATCTTTACCGAGCTGATCCACTCCATTGAGAGAAAGTGCTCTGAGGTGAAAGAGCTGATCAGAGCCCAGGAGAAGGTTGAAGTGAGTCGAGCAAAAGGACTGCTGAAGCAACTGGATCAGGAGATGGCTGAGCTGAGGAGGAGAGAGGGCGTGTTGGAGCAGCTCGCACACACAGAAGACAACATTCAATTCCTCCAGGTGATATCAGTGACACTCTGTCCCCAGCATCAGGTGTTACTGCTGAAAGTGAAATGTTTGTATTTCTCAACAATAATCTTTTCTGTTTTTTATGTCTCTGTAGAGTTTCCAGTCTCTCTGTGTCCCTCCTCAATCTGAACACTTACTCAGCATCACTGTCAACCAACACATCTTCTTTGAGGATGTAAGGAAATCAGTCACTGAACTAAAAAGCCAATTAGGAAAAATCTGCTCTGGGGAAATTGCCAAGATCTCTGTAAAAGGTAGGTAACCTAGGCAACGACTGAGCCCTTTGACTTTCTGTAATGTTTTTGTCATGATCAGTATTGAACTGTGTTTATATATTTCATTTCCTGTTGTTTCCATAGTGACAAAAGTCCACATTGTTCCACCTTCTGAGCCCCGTTGTCTTCCGTCATTTGGCACAACTCAGTCTGGACTGTCAGTTGGTGGATTAGCATCACATGGGAATGACACCACCTGTCAGAAGACGAGGCCTGAACCCAAGACCAGAGAGGAGTTCTTAGAATGTGAGGAAAGAACATACCCCAGCTAGTGCATAACGTTCTGAGAACCATTTGTTTCTTTGAGCTTTGTGATAGCATGGTTATTTTGCATACAGTATTCTGAGAATGGTGCAGGATACCCAACTAGCACATAATGTTCTGAGAACCATGTTTCTTAGGTAGGAATTTTAGTAGTTCAGCATACGGATTTCTACATGTTTCCTCATTCTTTAAAAAAAAAAGTGCTACCGGTTGCCTTCAGACAAGTGCCGTGACACTTGTGGGGGTCGTAGAGCCAGTTAGTTTGTAGCCCAAATGGTTCGGACACTACCAAACAGAAGTTGGCACATCGAGATCGCCACTTTACATAAAAACCACAAAAAAACATTAAGTTCAAAGAACATTCTATGTGTGTTATTTAAAAACATATACATTCCGTTCTCAGCATCAACAAAACTCTATCTTGTTCATAAGTGTGTTCAGGTGTGTTGGCCGCATCCACTAATTTGCCACACCTGCTCTTAATGAGTGCTTGCCAGCCAGCACATTTTGTTCCTTGGAAGTTATGGGAATGTAAGTTGTTGGTTTCCCATTGGTTCTGGGAACGAAGCCAGTGTTTTATAAACGTTCTGAGAATGGAAGTAAAAAAAATGTAAATTACTAGGCTGCAGGAGGTTCTGAGAATGTTTTACTACAGTTCCCTGAAAGTTTTCCTGGGAGGTTTTATTAACTTTCTGAGAACAGAAATGATAGATTATTTGAAGGTAATTAAATAACATTCTAAGAACATGTTTCAATAAGACGTTTAATTACACTGCTAACTCAGTTTGGGTTAACTGTTTACAACTCCAAGCACAGATAGGACACCTTGGAAAGTCATTTGCTTAGGCATTAATTATGCATTTATTTTTTATTGTGGCACGGTGTCAGTGAGCCTCAAACCTATGATATTCTGTTCTCTATTCATGGTATTAGTCCACACCACTAGGACAGTTGTGATTAATTTTTTAAACTTATACAAACCTGTTTATTATAGTCTATTCAAACAGACCATATTTCAACATAAAAAATATCAATTAGTGGGCGTGGCCAGCATACCTAAACACACTTAAGAAGATAGAGGATAGAGAGAGTTTTGTTGACGCTGAGAACAGTTTTTTCGTTCCCACCTTCTGACACCCAGGTGGCAGCACACATTGTTGCGTGCCTAGCAGATATCTTAGCTTGGATGTTGGCCCACCACCTTAAGCTCTACCTCGACAAGATGGAGCTGCTCTTTCTCCCGGGGAATGCCTGCCCACTCAAAGACCTCTCCATCATGTTTGACAACTCCACAGTGTTCCCCACCCAGAGTGCAAAGAACATTGGTGTGACCCTGGACAACGCCCTGTTGTTCTCTGCAAACATCAAAGCAGTGACTCACTCCTGCAGGTTCGTGCTCTACAAGTTCAGTAGAGTACAACCCTACCTCACATAGGAAGCAGTGCAGGTCCTAATCCAGGCACTTGTCATCTCCCGTCTGGACTACTGCAACTCTCTGTTGGCTGGGCTCCCCGCGTGTGCCACCTGGAACTTGTCCAGAATGCTGCAGCCCGCCTGGTTTTCAACCTTCCCAAGTTCTACCATGTAACCCCACTCCTCGGCACACTGCACTTGAAGCTCACATCCACGACAAGACCATGGTGCTTGCCTACGAAGCAGAAAGAGGAACTGCCCCTCCCTACCTTCCGGCTATGATAAAACAAAAAACTTTAAAAAATGTTCACACAGCTTCCAAAGAACCAAATGTGCTAACTGGGACTGTACAATGCACATGAATATACTACACACACCAACACCTGGATGCACACATACATTTCACCTGTTGTTTTGTCTTCTCCTCAGATTCCTGTCAGCTCACATTGGATCCCAACACGGCATTTAACTGTCTGTGTCTGTCTGAGGGGAACAGAAAGGTGACACGGCGTTATAAGGACCAGCTTTATCCTGCCCATTCAGACAGATTTACCACCTACCCCCAGGTGTTGTGTGGAGAGGGTCTGTCTGGAGCCTGCTACTGGGAGGTGGAGTGGAGCGGGGACTGGGTTGATATAGCTGTCTCATATAAAGGGATAAGCAGGAGTGGACCTGACGAGGGTTTGTTTAGAAGCAGTAAACAGGCCTGGTGTTTGGAGTGTGATGCTTCTGGTTGCTCTTTCTATCACAATGATAAACCGATTGTCATACCTGTCTCCTGTTCCACCAGAGTAGGAGTGTACCTGGACCACAGTGCAGGAACTCTATCTTTCTACAGCGTCTCTGACACAATGACCCTCCTCTGCAGAGTCCAAACCACTTTCACTCAGCCCCTCTATCCTGGGTTCACTGTCTCTAGAACTGTGAATATACTGAAACCAAACAAGATTATTATAGCAAACTAAAACTGAAACTAAAACAAAAACTAATCTTGAAAAAACTATTCAGTAAACCGAAATAAAATAACGAACTAAATTGTAAAAATACATAAATAAATAAGTAAACAAACATAACCTAACTAGGCAAGTCAGTTAAGAACAAATTCTTATTTACATTGACGGCCTACTTGGGAACAGTGGGTTAACTGCCTTGTTCATGGGCAGAACGACCGATTTTTACCTTGTCAGTTTGGGGATTCGAGCTGACAAACCCGTTTTTAAAACTAAAACTATACTGAAACTATTATCTTTGACTCTGCAAATATCTAATATAGGGTTTTCAATGGGGTTTTCAAGCTTTTAAGGTGTTTTCAAGCTACTAAATCAGGAGAAGCCGATGTTTAAAATAGACATAGCTTGTGCATCGCTATCACTAGGGACAGACTTTGATTTGGAGGCCACAGGCAGATGCCAGTCTGAGCCCACCCTCCCCCTTGAACAAAGCAGATTAAAAAGGCTAATTGAAAACCTTTGAAATACCCTTCATTAGTAAAGGTCTTTGCATCACCACCTAAAGGGGTGGGCAATCATTTTGGCTCGAGGGGCACATCTGGATTCTAAAATTCAACAGACTTTTTTGGGACCAGTTTGTGTGTCAAAAGCAATTTGAGGCCCAGAAACAGGGCAGTTGTTTGAAAATAAGTATCATTATAGTTTCTACATACAGTGGTTCCTCCCTTAAAAGTTACGTCATACTGAAGCACACCTTGTGTGCTGCCGCAGCATTCTTAGGCACGTCATTTAATTCTCAGCCATTTCTTCTGTTACTGCAAGTTATTGCTAGTTTGACCACCAGAGGGCATCCTTGAGAAGCATTTGATAGTACTCCCGTATTGGCATTACCAGAGAACCTTTTTTGTAATAACATAGTATATGTGATTAATTTTAAGAAATTTGGCTTAATTAATTTGATTAATATTATGGTGTTTCTATTCAGAGAAAAAATATGCACAGTTTGTCTCTACGTTAGCTAACATATTCCTCTCAATTGTACATTGCACATTTTTGGCTTGACTCGTTATGACGTTATAACTACTTATATTTGCCTCCCGTAATGTTTTGTCAGCCATCTTGGCTGAAGAAAGTCACCAGGGAGGGGGGGCTCATGTCAAATTCTTCATTGGAACCACTCGATATGATTGGTCATATAAAAACCTATAGAGACATTAAAAAGGAACTAAGGTCAGCCCCCCTCCAAAGGTGCGGACTCTGGCCGCAAAACCTAAACCCATAGGGGGGGGTCTGGGTGGGCATCTATCCGCAGGGTGGCGGCTTTGGCGCGGGACGTGGACCCCACTCCACCATAGTCTTGGCCCACTTAAGTGGCGCCTTTGAAGAGGCGACCCTCGCCGCAGACCTCGGACTGGGGACCTTTGCAGCGGCCCCGAATAGACGGGAGACTCCGGCAGCGCCGGACAGGCGACAACATCATTGCTGTAAGACATGAAGGTCAGTCAATGTGGAAAATCTCAAAAACGTTGAAAGTTTCTTCAAGTGCATTCGCAAAAACCATCAAGCTCTATGATGAAACTGGCTCACATGAGGACCGCCACAGAAAAGGAAGACCCAGAGTTAGGATAAGTTAATTAGAGTTACCAGCCTCAGAAATTGCAGCCCAAATAAATGCTTCACAGAGTTCAAGCAACAGACACATCTCGACATCAACTGTTCAGAGGAGACTGCGTGAATCAGGCCTTCATGGTTTAATTTCTGCAAAGGAATAACTACTAAAGGACCAGAAGAGACTTTCTTGGGCCAAGAAACACGAAACATTGACATTAGACTCGTGGAAATCTGTCCTTTGTCTGATGAATACAAATTTGAGATTTTTGGTTCCAACAGCCGTGTCTTTGTGAGATGCAGAGTAGGTGAAACGGATGATCTCCGCATGTGTGGTTCCCACCATGAAGCATGGAGGAGGAGGTGTGATGGTGTGGGGGTGCTTTGCTGGTGACACTGTCTGTGATTTATTTAGAATTCATGGTACAATTAACCAGCATGGCTACCAAAGCATTCTGCAGCGATACACCAACCCCTCTGGTTTGTGCTTAGTGGGACCATCCTTTGTTTTTCAACAGGACAATGACCCAACACACCTTCAAGCTGTGTAAAGGCTATTTGACCAAGAAGGAGATTGATAGAGTGCTGCATCAGTTGATCTGGCTTCACAATCACTCAACCTCAACCCAATTGAGATGGTTTGGGATGAGTTGGACCACAGAGTGAAGGAAAAGCAGCCAAGCAGCCAAGTTCAGCATATGTGGGAACTCCTTCAAGACTGTTGGAAAAGCATTCCAGGTGAAGATGTTTGAGAGCATACCAAGAGTGTGAAAAGCTGACATCAAGTCAAAGTGTGGTGTTACGGCTCTCGTTTGTGGAATGACCGGACCAAGGTTCAGCGTTGTAGGCGTACATCGTTTTTTATTTGATGACACCAAAAGCAAAATAACGACTAAAAACGAAAGCGCACAGTTCTGTAAGGCAAAGAAACAATACAGAAAACAAGATCCCACAAAACCCAAATGGAAAATGACAACCTATATATGATCCCCAATCAGAGACAACGATAAACACACTTGAACCACACTCGGCCAAAACAAAGAAATAGAAAACATAGAATGCCCACCCAAATCACACCCTGACCTAACCAAATAGAGATATAATAAGGCTCTCTAAGGTCAGGGCATGACAGGAGGCTACTTTGAAGAATATAAAATATATTTGGATTTGTGTAACACTTTTGGGGTAACTACATAGTTCCATATGTGCTATTTCCTAGTTTTGATGTCTTCACTATTATTCTGCAATCTAGAAAATAGTAGAAATCAAGAAAAACCCTTGAATGAGTAGGTGTGTCCAAACTTTTGACTGGTACTGTATGTGGTAGTGGAGTAGGGGCCTGAGGCACTCACTTAGTGTGTTGTGAAATCTGTTATAAATGTATTGTAATGTTTTTAAATTGTATTTTGCCGGACCCCGGGAAGAGCAGATGAATGGTGATCCATAAGAAATACAAATACAAATCATATATTTTGTGTTGTGGTGGTGTGACAGTGTTATATGATGCACTATTTTATATTTTATTTTATGTGTGATGTAAGTGTCTTAATGTGTTTGGACCTCAGGAAGAGTAGCTTCTGCCTTGGCAGGAACTAATGGGATTCCCTAATAAAATACAAATACAAATGTCCATGTACTCTTATAATCTCCACCCGGCACAGCCAGAAAAGGACTGGCTACCCCTCAGAGCCTGGTTCTTCTCTAGGTTTCTTCCTAGGTTCCTGCCTTTCCAGGGAGATTTTCCTAGCCAATGTTTCCCTACATCTGCATTATTTGCTCTCAGGGGTTTTAGGATCAGGTCTCTGTAAAGCACTTTGTGACCACTACTGTTGTAAAAAGGGCTCTGTAAAGACATTTGATTGACTGATTTATACTAAGCCTAACCCTAAACCTGACCCAATAGACAGTTCACTAGACACAGACCACACCTCCAAATGCATAGTTATTACAAGATTTATTTAGGAAGATTAAAATGACAATTCATGAGGACAAAGTCACAAGGTGGAACGTTGGTTGAACAGTTGGAGAACTGGAATATGTGAAATGGCTCCCATTTCCCTTGGCAGGGTGATTGGCGTGAGCGAGGTGCTGCGAGAACATGCCCACTGGGCTCACACGTCAATTCAACACCTATTCCACTTTGGTTCAACGTCATTTCATTGAAATGGCGTGGAAATAAAGTTGATTCAACCAGCACATTAGTGTTGTTATTTAAGATGCAACATGATTTATTGATCAGTGATTCTGTACAGTGCCTTGCTCAGCTCCAAATTTGAGATTTTTGGATTCAAGCACAGTGTCTTTGTGAGATGCAGAGTAGGTGAACGGATGATCTCCGAATGTGTGGTTCCCACCATTAAGCATCTAGAAGGAGGTGTGATGGTGTGGGGGTGTAATGCTGGTGACACTGTCAGTGATTTATTTAAAATTCAAGGCACAATTAGCCAGCATGTCTACCACAGCATTCTGCAGCGATACGCCATCCCATCTGGTTTGCGTTTAGTGGGACCATCATTTGATTTTTCGACAGGACATTGACCCAAAGCACACCTTCAGGTTGTGTAAGGGCTATTTGACCAAGAAGGAATGTGATGCATCAGATGACCTGGCCTCCACAATCAACCAACTTCAACCCAATTGAGAGGGTTTGGGATGATTTGGACCACAGAGTGAAGGAAAAGCAGCCAACAAGTGCTGAGCATACGTGGGAACTCCTTCAAAACTGTTGGAAAAGCATTCCAGTTGAAGCTGGTTGAGAGCATGCCAAGAGTGAGCTTGGTGTCATCAAGGCAAAGGATGGTTACTTTGAACAATCTCAATAACACTCATGATTCCATGTATGTTATTTCATAGTTGTGATGTCTTCACTATTATTCTACAGTGTATAAAATCCCTTGAATGAGTACATGTATCCAACATTTTGACTGGTACTGTATGTGTAGTACATTATTTTACTGTAGTCATAGTTTCACCTAGAAGTGTGCATCACTGAAGAACTGGTAGTTCACTGCTGTTTGAGAATGACTCAACATTTGGGCTGATCTATGACCTTACAGAACCTTCCCTGGTCAGAGGGGGATGAAGCGACCTCACAGAGCTACACACCACGGCACTTTATGGACACACATCAGACATAGATTGGTGGTTCTATAATGGCCAGAAAACAGAGTTCATTAATATATTGTGCACAATACAATCTCTGACACTGCTTGAGGAACACAGAGTAGGACGGTATGTGACATGCAGTAATGAGGCTGGACAGATGTCCAGTGCCCTAACAACTGGCCCCTAGCAACCAACCAGTGGTCAGAGCCCCAGGTCAAAGAGGGGGCAGAGATCAGCAGGCAGACACCCCGACTCTTGCCGGAGAGGGCTCCTATTACAGAGGTTTAAGAGGGCTGTGAAATGACAGACACCGACAGGGAATTCATAACAATTGCCGTGGGTTTGTAATAGAGGAGCAACCAATCAGTTTTGTGGTTATGTGCCCAAGTAAATAAGCTACTTTTCACAGCTTTCCCACACAATATGTTTTGCCACATTGCTATGTTGGAAACAACCACAATTAAACTAAACGATTGCTTCTGTGCTACAGTATATGGAGAATAGGGTTTCTATGTCTCCAGTGTTTGCAAGCCTCCCTCCTTTCTCCTAGCTTGAGTACCAGAGGGTTTGTGCTATCGTTAGCACAGACAGGCCTGGATATCAGGCTACATTTCTTCGCCCTCGTATCTTCTAACTAACCAGTTTGACAGGATCGGCTGAGCAAGGCACTATACAGAATCACTGATCTACAACTCATATTCCATCACAAATAACTAGTCATTATGTTCTCGTAGCACCTTGCTCACACCTATCCCCTGGAACACACTGTAAGTCTATGACCATTGAGGATCGCCACTGTTGCCAAGTGAAATGGGAGCCCAGGACTCCAGTTCACATACTCCAGGTCACCCCCTGATCTACCATCATACTGCCTACAGACTGTTCTCCTGAGTCGTCACTTTAATCTTCCTCAATAAATCTGGTTATAGCTATGTACTTGGAGGTGTAGTGGTCTGTATCGAGTGAATTGTCAGTTTGGGAGAATGGAGTGTTGCATGACACACATACTATAAATAGAACTTCCTTAACCACCTCTGTCCAATCACAACCCTCTTCCTGGTGTCTGTCCAACACAACACTGTGTACAACCAGGAATGTTCCCACTCAAAAACACAAACAATTCTAGAGCAACGAAAGTAGTATCATTCGGCTAGTGTGTGCACCACATTGGCAGCAGCCATGGACTCGATCAGTTGTTCAATATGTCTGGATCTACTGAAGGATCCGGTGACTATTCCCTGTGGACACAGCTACTGTATGGGCTGTATTAAGGACTGCTGGGATCAGGATTATGTGATGGGTTTTCTGATCAGCTGCCCTCAGTGCAGACAGACCTTCATCCCAAGGCCTGTTCTGAAGAAAAGCACCATGCTAGCAGAATTGGTGGAGACTCTGAAGAAGACAGGACTCCAAGCTGGTACCCCTGCTCACCATTATGCTGGACCTGGAGATGTTGTGTGTGATGTCTGCACTGGGAGAAAACTCAAAGCGGTCAAGTCCTGTCTGGTGTGTCTGGCCTCTTACTGTGAGACTCACCTCCAGCCTCACTATGAATCTCCTACCTTTAAGAAGCACAAGCTGGTCAAAGCCTCCACACAACTAGAGGAGAAGATCTGCTCTCATCATGACAAACTGGTGGAGATTTACTGCCATACTGATCAGCAGTTTATCTGTTATCTGTGTACAATGGATAAACATAAAGGCCATGATACAGTCTCAGCTGAATCAGAAAGGATTGAGAGACAGGTATTGACGATCTATAATTCCGCTCATTCAGAGTATCACTGTGAAAATACCATTCATTGCTGAACATTAGTCACTACTGTACAACATAGCTTTGAAAAGGAAGTCAGCCAACACCCAATAATCATGCTGTGCTAATATACACACTCATGTGATGTTACCTTTACTGAGACCTGAATAGTTGCATTGGCTCTTTCAGCTAATGCCTCGGCTTTGGCTTAGCAGGCTAATGATATTTTCTGGCACACACGATCGGTCACACTCATACAGACTCACACAGACTCACACAGACACGCGCATGCCTTTTCCATATTGCATAGACTTTGACCTATCATAAAGTTTGATCTGTTCTCATTAAGACAGAATCACTTGTACAAAGGAACCATGGAATTACATGTGTTTCCCTGCAGAGCCAGGTGGGGGGAAAACAACAGAAATCCAAACAGAGAATCCAGGATAAAGAGAATGAGATGCAAGAGGTGAGACAGGCTGTGTATTCACTCAAGGTGAGTGTTGTTAACCATTTACATCTATTTACTTAGCAGTTAGCCCTCTAAAGTGACTTATACCTTCTAAACTAATCTGCACAAAAACTGGAGCCTGTGAGGAGCCCAGTGCCCATATGTTCCAATCCTATTGAGCCCCTCTGTAGGGAACATGTTGCTGGGGTTCTGATGAGAGCTGAATGAATGGGCTGGTTGAAATGCAACCCCTCCTCTCTTTTGGCTTGTCCTAACAGTGCTCTGCAGAGACAGCGGTGAAGAACAGTGAGAGGATCTTTACTGAACTGATCCAGTCCATTGAGAGAAGGCACTCTGAGGTGAAAGAGCTTATCAGAGCCCAGGAGAAGGCTGAAGTGAGTCGAGCTGAAGGACTGCTGAAGCAACTGGACCAGGAGATGGCTGAGCTGAGGAGGAGAGAGGGCGAGTTGGAGAAGCTTTCAAACACAGAAGACAACATTGAATTCCTCCAGGTGATATCAGTGACTCTCTGTCCCCAGCATCAGGTGTTTACTGCTGAATAAAAATAAAAAAAACTTTCACAGCAATAATCTTTTTCCTGTTTTCTAATCTTTTTTGTTTCGTGCATCTGTAGAGTTTCCAGTCTCTCTATGTCCCTCTTGGATCTAAGGCCTTACCCAGCATCACTTTCAATCAACACGTCTCCTTTGAGCATATAAGGAAATCAGTCTCTGGGCTGAAAAGTCAAGTTGAAAAGATCTGCTCTGGGGAAATTGCGAAGATCTCTGAAAAAAGTAGGTAACATACAGTATTAGGTCAGTATATGCGATGCAAGTTAGGGCTCGATAAAATCCATAGAGCAGATAATCTGCGTTGTAGCGAGCTTGATATTTAAAGGTAATTTCCGATTGAGCCGACACATGCAGTGTTTACTGTGAATGCAGTCTCCACGAACTCGCTACCATTGCCTTTAAATGCCATTCACGCTAGAACGCAGATATTCCACGCTACGGAATTAATCGAGACCCTATCTGCCATTTAGTAAGTTCAGTACATTTGGTGAACTTTATGCTTGAATGTTTGTTCTCAATGGAGAACCTTTTTCAGTTACTTATCCCATTGACTTGCTGTAATGTTTATGTCATGATCAGTGTACACAAGTGATACTTGATTTCCTGTTGTTTCCATAGTGACAAAAGTCCACATTGTTCCACCTTCTGAGCCCCGTTGTCTTCCGTCATTTGGCACAACTCAGTCTGGACTGTCAGTTGGTGGATTAGCATCACATGGGAATGACACCACCTGTCAGAAGACAAGGCCTGAACCCAAGACCAGAGAGGAGTTCTTAGAATGTGAGGAAAGAACATACTGTACATACACGTGTACAAACACACACACACACATGCATACACATGCTGACACAAACATGCACACATACATTTCACCTGTTGTTTTGTCTTCCTCCTCAGATTCCTGTCAGCTCACATTGGATCCCAACACAGCACATAAAGAGCTGCGTCTGTCTGAGGGGAACAGAAAGGTGACATGGAGTGATAACGACCAGCTTTATCCTGACCATCCAGACAGATTTACCACACGCCCCCAGGTGTTGTGTAGAGAGGGTCTGTCTGAGGCCTGCTACTGGGAGGTAGAATGGACCGGGGTGGAGGTTTGTATAGCTGTCTCATATAAAGGGATCAGCAGGAGAGGACATAATGAGTGGTTAAGAAGCAGTAATAAGTCCTGGTGTTTGGAGTGTGGTGCCTCTCGCTGCTACTTCTATCACAATGATAAACAGACTGACATACCAGTCCCCCGCTCCACCAGAGTAGTAGGAATGTACTTGGATCACAAGGCAGGAACTCTGTCCTTCTACAGTGTCTTTGACACAATGACCCTCCTCCACAGAGTCCAGACCAATTTCACTGAACCCCTTTATCCTGGGTTCTATGTCACTACATCTCTCAAGATACTGACACCAACTCAGTGATGAGTTACAGTTAGTTACAGTGATACATTTAGAATAAAGACAAGCAAAAGGGTCAGAATAGTGAGCGTAAAGATCCATATTATAAGATTAAGAAGTTTTACCAAGTTTAAATAAATGTGCACATAAATTATCGTGACTCTATTGCCTTAGTGCATTTTTCTAAAATGGGTTTTGTATAAAACTCCCACTTACACAGTCAGCATGAGCCCTCTACCAGAGAGGAACAGAGGCAGGTACGGTATGTAATATAAATACCTTGTCTTTATACCGTGGCGTGTATTCACGGACGGCAAGGGTAGCCAGGCTTCCCCATATATACAAAAAAAATGTCTCATTCATCTCTCTCAGTGTGTTTATCATTTTCCATCAATTCGCAAGGGGCTGAATCTCACCGAAGAAATCATTTGAGCGAGGGAAACAGTGCCCCTCTGTCTCAGTATGTGTAGCCCAAAATAGTATCACATGTTGCCGCCGTAGCATTTGATTGATCGATGCCAGCAAGCATTTGTACTTCCTTGATTAAAATATTATAAAATCATTAGCCAATCAGCATTGAAATGTGCTGAACTCTGGGTTGTCCTGGTGCAGTAAAACGCCCCCCAAGGGAGGGTAGTTTGGATTTGTCTTCACACCATTTAAATCACCTCCTATGCTAAATGTCATTTTCACGAAAACGTGTCTGTTTCTGGTCTGCTTGTGTTGATGTCTTGCAGTAGCTAGCTTGCTAAATCGTCCTTTTCCTAAGCCGTGGATGTAGATGGGGATTTGGAATGGTGGTTTTGGCTTAATTCTCTGTACAGGTCAATAATTATGATCTAACCAAAAATGAAAAGGTTGTGCCACCGGCCTTTTTTAGCTCGGTAGCCTCTGACAACAAAAACAAAGAGTGTACTGTATGACAGAGTCATAGACTGTTTTGCCAACATGAAAGATAGGAGGATGGTATTGGCGTTCAACTAGTCTACAAGAAGGGTGAACACGCAGACATATACACACACACACACAAATCCGTACCATGGACAGCCACACAACATTTATTGGACTAAATTGTTTTTGATATCATTAAGTTTGTTTTCAGTGTATTAAACTAAGCATAAATAGCCTTATTGATCTGATGATGTTTACATTTTTTAATTGAAATGGTGCTGGAATAGCAGAGGCGGTGCTCCTGTTGTGTTTGTGCTGACTTGTGGTAACTCCGTGATTCTAAATCAGTAGTTGTTTAGTAAACTGTTGAAAACATTAACTTGCTTGACCGTACTGCAGGTGATATAACTGTTTGTTACAGCTTTGTGGGCTTCACCGGCACAGCTAGAAGAGGACTGGCCACACCTCATTGCCTGGTTCCTCTCTAGGTTTCTTCCTAGGTTTTGGCCTTTCTAGGGAGTTTTTCCTAGCCACTGTGCTTCTACACCTGCATTGCTTGCTGTTTGGGGTTTTAGGGTGGGTTTCTGTACAGCACTTTGATATATCAGCTGATGTAAGAAGGGCTATATAAATACATTTGATTTGATTTGATGTTGCTCTTCGGTTTTGTAATGAAACAAACGTACGTGTAGTTGAATTTATTCCACCACTGTGTGATTGTTGTCTTTTTGTTGTCACTGCCTTATTGTATATCATGGTGGCATATGAACAAATGGGTTATAGAGCAAACAACACTATCATAACAACAGGTTGTAATATGGCTTTTTCACTGGCTTGGCTTATTTTCCTTAGTGATTTTACCCACACACCACTACTGTCTTTATATCACAAACAGTATACTACATTACTATTACTATCACAAACAGTATACTACATTACTATTACTATCACAAACAGTATACTACATTACTATTACTATCACAAACAGTATACTACATTACTATTACTATCACAAACAGTATACTACATTACTATTACTATCACAAACAGTATACTACATTACTATTACTATCAAAAACAGTATACTACATTACTATTACTATCACAAACAGTATACTACATTACTATTACTATCAAAAACAGTATACTACATTACTATTACTATCACAAACAGTATACTACATTACTATTACTATCACAAACAGTATACTACATTACTATTACTATCAAAAACAGTATACTACATTACTATTACTATCACAAACAGTATACTACATTACTATTACTATCACAAACAGTATACTACATTACTATTACTATCAAAAACAGTATACTACATTACTATTACTATCACAAACAGTATACTACATTACTATTACTATCACAAACAGTATACTACATTACTATTACTATCACAAACAGTATACTACATTACTATTACTATCACAAACAGTATTACTACATTACGATTAATATCACAAACAGTATTACTACATTACTATTAATATCACAAACAGTATTACTACATTACTATTAATATCACAAACAGTATTACTACATTACTATTAATATCACAAACAGTATTACTACATTACTATTAATATCACAAACAGTAGTACTACATTACTATTACTATCACAAACAGTATTACTACATTACGATTAATATCACAAACAGTATTACTACATTACTATTAATATCACAAACAGTATTACTACATTACTATTAATATCACAAACAGTATTACTACATTACTATTAATATCACAAACAGTATTACTACATTCAATAATCTTATTTTCTGAGCATTAATACCAGCTACTTTGATATTTGGATCAACTTCTCTGGGACCGTTACAAGCATCAAATGATCATAGACAGATGGGATTCTTATAGATGGAAGACACTACCTATTGTTGACATCCTGTATACTCCTATACTAGAGCGGTCCCTATGTTATGTTACATTGCTATAAAATTACAAGATTGTTACTTTGTAATCATAAATACTCTCTTTGTAGTTTCTCATTTGCACCGACTAATGTGTTTGATACAATTCAAACATGTGATCAGTGTTTGGCATGAATAAAACCCTGTCTTTGAGAATAAGTTGAAATAGTAATAGAATTAAAATTATTATTCTGTTTTTCACATTTTGTAAAAACATACTTTACCATAAATTAGTGCTTAATATTTCAGTAAAACTGATATTTTCACAATATGTATTAAAACAAGCAGCCAATCTGTGCTGTATTGTTCAGGTCAGATTTGTGTTGATAATTTAGTCCACCAGGTGGCAAACTATGCATAGTTTATGAGACTACAGTAAGGTAGGCAGAGCACTGGTGTTTGGAGTAGTACAGAGGTAGGATTTACACCTAATCCCAATCGCATCTCTCATCATTTTAAAGGTAATGAGATAAATGCACATAGGATTATCAATTAAGGACATGCATACACCAAGCAGAGTATAGTGCTGCTATTAATTGAGGGCAGTAAGATACAGTAGTTACCATTCTGCCTGATTTCAAAAAAAAGATAAGTGGTTTAATAAACTATGATCACATGAAAACATTATAAGCGCTGGATTAATAACTCTACTCTACCTACTCTGTACTGGTACCCCCCTGTTTATAGTATCGCTATTGTTATTTTACTGCTGCTCTTTAATTACTTGTTACTTTTATTTCTTATTCTTATCCATATATTTTTTAACTGTATTGTTGGTAAGCACTCGTGAGTAAGCATTTCACTGTAAGGCATACCTACACCTGTTGTATTCGGCGCATGTGACTAATACAATTTGATTTGATCAGCTTTGCATCTGGATTTGTGGATTTTCTCCCATTCATCCTTGCAGATTTTCTCAAGCTCTGTTAAATTAGATGGGGAGTAGCGATGAACAGCAATCTCCCAAGTCTTCCCAGAGATGTTCAACGGAATTCAAGTCTGGGCTTTGGCTTGTTTTAAAGTCATTCCAGTATTGCTTTGGCTGTATGCTTGGGGTCATTGTCCTGCTGGAATGTAGATCTTCTGCCTAGTCTAAGGTCGTTTGCACTATGGAGCAGGTTTTCATCAAGGATTTGCCTGTACTTGGCTCCATTTATTGTTCCCTCTATCCTTACCAGTCTCCCAGTCCCTGCCGCTGAAAAGCATCCCCATAGCATAATGCTGCCACCACCATGCTTCAGGGTACGGATGGTGTTAGATGGGTAATGAGCTGTGCCTTCTTTCCTTCAGTCATAGCGCTTTGCATTCAGGTCAAAGAGTAAAATGTTTTTTTCAACAGACCACAGAATTATGATCTCAGAGTCTTTCACGTGTCGTCTTACAAACTCCAGGCGTGCTGTCATGTGCCTTTTTCTCAGGAGTGGCTTCCATCTGGCCACCCTACCATAAAGTCCAGATTGGTGAAGTGATGTAGAAACAGTTGTCCTTCTGGCAGGTTCTCCCATCTCAGCCGAGGAACTATGTAGTTCCTTCACAGTGGTCATTGTGTTCTTGGTAACTTCCCTGACCAAGGACCTTCTTGCCCAGTTGCTCAGTTTGGTTGGACAACTAGCTCTATTTTTTTTCCATTTCCCAATGATGGAGACCACTGTGCACTTGGAAACTTTCAAAATTCTAGAAATTGTTTAGTACCCTGATATATGCCTCATCACAATTCTATATCGGAGATCTACAGACAGGCCCTTGGACTTCATGTTATAGTTTCTGCTGTGACATGCACTGTCCCAGAAACACACTGGGACCTTATATAGACAGGTGTGTTTCTTTCTAAATAATATATATAATAATATATGCCATTTAGCAGACACTTTAATCCAAAGCGACTTACAGTCATGTGTGCATACATTCTACGTATGGGTGGTGCCGGGGATCGAACCCACTACCCTGGCGTTACAAGCGCCATGCTCTACCAACTGAGCTACAGTCCAAACAATTGAAATAGCCACAGATGGACTCCAATCAAGTTGTACTGACATCCCAAGGATGACCAAAGGGAATTGAATGCACCGAGCTCAATTTGGAGTGTCGTAGCAAAGGGGTGTGAATACTTATGTAGGGAGATATTTATGTATTTCATTTTCAATAAATGTGCAAAAATGTCTAAAAACGTTTTCACTTTGTCATCATGGGGTGTTGTGTGTAGATGGGTGAGATTTTTTAATTTTTTAATCAATTTTGAATTCAGGTAACACAAAAAAATATGGAATAAGTCAATGTCAGTACATACACATGGGGGTTTTGCTTTATACATTTTTTTAAACCAGGTTTGCTGTTGACTTGCACTGTATGAAATTGAATGGAGTTCCAGGCATTTATGTCTCTGTATAGTTTTATTTAACTTGGCAAGTCAGTTAAGAACAAATTCTTATTTTCAATGACGGCCACGGGGGAACAGGGGCCTTGCTCAGGGGCAGAACGACAGATTTTTACCTTGTCAGCTCAGGGATTCGATGTAGCAACCTTTCAACCTCTCAAACCACTAGACTACCTGCCGCCCCAAAATAATACTATACGTTTCCTTGAATTTGTTCTGGACCTGGGGACTGTGAAAAGATCTTGTGGGGAGTTGTGTGAGGAGGTGTGTGTGACAGAACTGTGGGGTAAGTTGACTATGCAAACAATTTGGAATTTTCAACACATTAATGTTTCTTATAAAAAGCAGAAGTGATGCAGTCAGTCTTTCTTAAATTCTTAGCCAGCAGAGACTGGCATGCATAGTATAGTACTGATATTGGCTCTCTGATCACAATGAAGAGCAAATCGTGCCGCTCTGTTCTGTGCCAGCTGCAGCTTAACTAGTTCCTTCTTTGCAGCACTTGACCATATGACCAGAGGATAATCAAGAGGAGATCAAAGTAGAGCCTGCAGGACTTGACCATATGACCATATGACAATCAAGAGGAGATCAAACTAGGGCCTGCAGTACTTGACCATATGACCAGAGGATAATCAAGAGGAGATCAAACTAGAGCCTGCAGGACTTGACCATATGACCATATGACAATCAAGAGGAGATCAAACTAGGGCCTGCAGTACTTGACCATATGACCAGAGGATAATCAAGAGGAGATGAAACTAGGGCCTGCAGGACTTGACCATATGACAAGAGGATAATCAAGAGGAGATCAAACTAGAGCCTGCAGGACTTGCTTTGTGGAGTGTGGAGTCAAAAAACATCTAAGTTTTAACACCAAGTAATTCAGTGTCCTCAACTTGCTCAACAGCTACAACAATCATTACCAGATTCAGCTGGTGTATAGAACTTAGGGAATTATTCATACCAAATACAATGCTTTAAATTATGGGTTAAAACTTTATATGGTATTCTTCTGTTGCATGGCTTAGTCTTTTGGTCTCTTAAATGAAGAATACACATTATTGAAACATTCAAACCAGCACTTCAGAAATGCACTTTGGTGAAAAACAGACTAAAATGAAAAATAATTACAATTTTAATTGACAGGTACATACATTCTATTTTGCGACTATATTATGACATGTTTGGAAGAATTTTCGTTTTCAGGAATGGGATCATAGAGGTCATATTAGCTAATAGACCCAACTATTCAAAAACTTCAAAAGCTAGAGCCAGATTCGTGGGAGGGAGAAAACAGGGGACATCTGTGTATGTGAGGTGTGCACATCTACCACTTTGTGTAGCCATTAGCGACGTTACTGATGAAAAGTCTCTGGTAGATGGGAATGCTTCCCCAAAACCTTCTCAATTACAGTAAATGTCAGCTACAAAGTAGCTTATGTTAGCTGGCAGAATGATATCATGATTATTTGCATCACATGTGGTCAGAAAGTGCTTTACAGAAACCTGACCGTAAAACCCCAGAGAGCAAGCTAGGAAAAACTCCATGGAAAGGCAGGAACCTAGGAAGGAACCTAGAGAAGAACCACGCTCTGAGGGGTAGTCAGTACTCTTCTGGCTGTGCCGGGTGGAGATTATAAGACTACATGTCCATTTGTATTTGTATTTTATTAGGGAATCCCATTAGTTCCTGCCAAGGCAGAAGCTACTCTTCCTGAGGTCCAAACACATTAAGACACTTACATCACACATAAAATAAATTATAAAATAGTGCATCATATAACACTGTCACACCACCACAACACAAAATATATGATTTGTATTTGTATTTCTTATGGATCACCATTCATCTACTCTTCCCGGGGTCCGGCAAAATACAATTTAAAAACATTACAATACATTCATAACAGATTTCACAACACACTAAGTGAGTGCCTCAGGCCCCTACTCCACTACCACATACAGTACCAGTCAGAAGTTTGGACACACCTACTCATTCAAGGGTTTTTCTTGATTTGTACTATTTTCTAGATTGTAGAATAATAGTGAAGACATCAAAACTAGGAAATAGCACATATGGAACTATGTAGTTACCCCAAAAGTGTTAAACATATCCAAATATATTTTATATTCTTCAAAGAAGCCACCCTTTGACTTGGTGTCAGCGTTGCACACTCTTGGTATGCTCTCAAACAGCTTCACCTGGAATGCTTTTCCAACAGTCTTGAAGGAGTTCCCACATATGCTGAGCACTTGTTGGCTGCTTTTCCTTCATCTGTGGTCCAACTCATCCCAAACCATCTCAATTGGGTTGAGGTCAAGTGAGTGTGAAGCCAGATCAATTGATGCAGCACTTTATCAATCTCCTTCTTGGTCAAATAGCCTTTACACAGCTTGAAGGTGTGTTGGGTCATTGTCCTGTTGAAAAACAAATGATAGCCCCACTAAGCGCAAACCAGATGGGTTGGTGTATCGCTGCAGAATGCTGTGGTAGCCATGCTGGTTAATTGTGCCTTGAATTCTAAATAAATCACAGACAGTGTCACCAGCAAAGCACCCCCACACCATCACACCTCCTCCTCCATGCTTCATGGTGGAAACCACACATGCGGAGATCATCCGTTTCACCTACTCTCTATCTCACAAAGACACGGCTGTTGGAACCAAAAATCTAAAATTTGTATTCATCAGACAAAGGACAGATTTCCTCCAGTCTAATGTCCATTGATCAGGTTTCTTGGCCCAAGCAAGTCTTTTCTTATTATTGGTGTCCTTTAGTAGTGCTTTCTTTGCAGCAATTTGACCGTGAGGGCCTGATTCACGCAGTCTCCTCTGAACAGTTGATGTTGAGATATGCCTGTTACTTGGACTCTGAAACATTTATTTGGGCTGCAATTTCTGAGGCTGGTAACTTTAATGAACTTATCATCTGCAACAGAGGTAACTCTGGGTCTTCCTTTCCTGTGGCGGACCTCATGAGAGTCAGTTTCATCATAGCGCTTGATGGTTTTTGCGACTGCACTTGAAGAAACTTTCAAAGTTCTTAAAATGTTCCGGATTGACTGACCTTCATGTCTTAAAGTAACTAGACTAACATGTTGTCCATCCAGTTATAGATGTAGGATCAGAGAATTAACATAGTGTGTTGTATTGGGATTGTGCCACAGAGCATTATGGGGGTTCTATGTGTTGAGAAGCTTGGTGACATTGTTGGATAGAGATTACGAGTGAAGAGTGATTAGTATTTTTGGGACATTATTCAATCCAAATTAGTTTTTTTCAAATTATAGGAGATGGAGGAGGTATATTATACATTTTATTCTTGGGTTTAGATCTTTATTTTTGTGTCCAGTTAGTGCAATTTATTTAAATGTGTCTTGCTAACTTCAGTAGCAAGCTAGCTATCCGACGCGAGTGAGCATTTTTCATCCGCCAGAATGGTAGAATGGCCAACATGGCCGATAATGTTGTGGATTTTTTTGTAAAAAAAAAACTTTATTCTCCGGGTACACGGAAAAGTTGCAAGCAGTGTCGACCTCTGCCTGAGATCAGTTTCATGAAGAAGGATGAAAAGGTGAGGGCATTCAATATCAACTGGTATCAAATGTATAGCTGGTTCACAGGAGCCTATCATCAAGCCGCCTGTAATTGCACGTTAATATTCTTTACATGCTGAAAACCTTTTCTGGGTTGTCGAAAACAATTCTGAATGATTTGATAGCTCCATCGTATCATCCATTAAAAGGTTGACGCAGCACATTTTTTCGTTTGCGCTCAAGCAGGCTTTGCACTTTTCCCTGGTATTTATTTAGCAAAGATGATAACACATAATCACTCACACAAGCAAAAACTCATGACATAAATGTTGCAGCAGCCTAGGCTACACCTAAACATTAGAAATCTGACATGCTGTATGGGATGAAAACAATACTATTTTTCCATCTGATCAACTGTAGGCTACTAATAAGAGCAGCTGCATACAGCCTATGCACCCTGTCCATCTGGTCTGGGTGACTAATTAGTAGCGTTATGTATTTATAGTCCATTTGTGCGTCAGGAGAAAATGCGAATGTGATCAAATTGGGCTATCTAGGCTGCCTATATATTTTTTATCCAAAATTATCACCTGGAATGAATCAATCAACATAATAGTGATGGCAGCCTAGCCTTTTTTTTAAGGCCTACAGTTGCAAAGGCCTGCATGATGCAAACATGCATAAAGCAAGCTCAGCCCTGTGAGTTAAATTGTCTAGCAGTTGTTGTCTATGTGTCTGGGTAGAGGAAACCCCCCCCCTAATCTAGTCTAAATGGGTTGGCAGTTAGTCTAGTGCTTAGAGTGTTGAACTAGTAACTGAAAGGTTGTGAGATCAAATCCCCGAGCTGACAAGGTAAAAATCTGTTGTTCTGCCCCTGAACAACGCAGTTAACCCATTGTTCCTAGGCCGTCATTGAAAATTAGAATTTGTTCTTAACTGACTTGCCTAGTTAAATAAATATAATTAATATGAACAAATATAAGGTAGCTGCAGTTTGGAAGGGTTCATTCCCCCCCAATGCCAGTTTTTTTTCTGGAGTTTAAAAAAAAACATGTGACTTGATTAGGAAAAACTGGTCCCATCATAACCCATATAAAAGCTTTTTACAACTGATTAATCACTGTCATACCTTATAGGGTCCAGAATTTTTCCTAGTTAGGTTAACATATAAGGAAAAACTCCAGGCCCCAGGAGGTAAAAAATTGCCCCACCACTCTGGTGCCACCAGTCTGCTTGCAGTTGTCAGTTATCGTCAGGTACAGTGAGGCAAAAAAGTAGGAATCTGAGGAGGAAGACAAAACAACAGGTGAAATGTATGTGTGCATCCAGGTGTTTGTGTGTGTAGTATATTCATGTGCATTGTACAGTAGGTTCTTTCCTTACATTCCAAGACTCCTCTCTGGTCTTGGGTTCAGGCCTCGTCTACTGACAAGTGGTGTCATTCCAATGTGATGCTAATCCACCAACTGACAGTCCAGACTGAGTTGTGCCAAATGACGGAAGACAACGGGGCTCAGAAGATCGAACAACGTGGACTTTTGTAACTATGGAAACATAGGAAATGAAATATCACAGTTCAATACTGATCATGACATAAACATGTATTCAATAGGCTCAATAGTTGAAAGATGTTTAGGTAATTGGTTTAGTAATATCAATGACCAGATAAGTTACCAACTTTTTACAGAGATCTTGGCAATACTCCCAGAGCAGATCTTTTTAACTTGACTTTTCAGCTCAGAGACTGATTTCTTTACATCCTCAAAGAAGACGTGTTGGTTGACAGTGATGCTGGGTAACAGAGGGACATAGAAAGACTGGAAACTCTACAAAGACAAATCAGAAAAACAGAGAAAAGATGAGAAATGCAAACATTTCACTTTCAGCAGTAACAACTGATGCTGTGGACAGAGAACCCTTGATGTCACCTGGAGGAATTGGATGTTGTCTTCTGTGTTTGAGAGCTGCTCCAGCTTGGCGTCTCTCCTCCTCAGCTCAGCCATCTCCTGGTCCAGTTGCTTCAACAGTCCTTCCCCCGGGATCTGACCAGCTCCTTCACCTCAGAGTACCTTCTCTCAAGGTGGCAGGTAGCCTGGTGGTTAGACTGTTGGCCTAGTAACCGAAAGGTTGCAAGATTGAATCCCCAAGGTGACGAGGTCAAAATCTGTCGTTCTGCCCCTGAACAAGGCAGTTAACCTAAAACAAACGTTCCTGAATAAAGCCCTGATCATCTACATACAGTGGGGCAAAAAGGTATTTAGTCAGCCACCAATTGTGCAAGTTCTCCCACTTAAAAATATGAGAGGCCTGTAATTTTCATCATAGGTACATTTTAACTATGACAGACCAAAAAAAATTGCAAATTATGGTGGAAAATAAGTATTTGGTCAATAACAAAAGATTATCTCAATACTTTGTTATATACACTTTGTTGGCAATGACAGAGGTCAAACGTTTTCTGTAAGTCTTCACAAGGTTTTCACACACTGTTGCTGGTATTTTGGCCCATTCCTCCATGCAGATCTCCTCTAGAGCAGGCTGTTGCTGGGCAACACGGACTTTCAACTCCCTCCAAAGATTTTCTATGGGGTTGAGATCTGGAGACTGGCTAGGCCACTCCAGGACCTTGAAATGCTTCTTACGAAGCCACTCCTTCGTTGCCCGGGCGGTGTGTTTGGGATCATTGTCATGCTGAAAGACCCAGCCACGTTTCATCTTCAATGCCCTTGCTGATGGAAGGAGGTTTTCACTCAAAATCTCACGATACATGGCCCCATTCATTCTTTCCTTTACACGGATCAGTCGTCCTGGTCCCTTTGCAGAAAAACAGCCTCAAAGCATGCTCCCCCATGCTTCACAGTAGGTATGGTGTTATTTGGATGCAACTCAGCATTCTTTGTCCTCCAAACACGGGCGGCAGCGTAGCCTAGTGGTTAGAGCGTTGGACTAGTAACCGGAAGGTTGTGAGTTCAAACCCCCGAGCTGACAAGGTACAAATCTGTTGTTCTGCCCCTGGTTGTCTTAACTGACTTGCCTGGTTAAATAAAGGTAAAAAATAAAAAAATAAAAACACGATGAGTTGAGTTTTTACCAAAAAGTTATATTTTGTTTTCATCTAACCATATGACATTCTCCCAATCTTCTTCTGGATCAACCAAATGCTCTCTAGCAAACAATTTTGTTTCTGGTGTCCTTTGACAGCTCTTTGATCTTGGCCATAGTGGAGTTTGGAGTGTGACTGTTTGAGGTTGTGGACAGGTGTCTTTTATACTGATAACATTTTCAAACAGGTGCCATTAATACAGGTAACGAGTGGAGTTCAGAGGAGCCTCTTAAAGAAGAAGTTACAGGTCTGTGAGAGCCAGAAATCTTGCTTGTTTCAGTCTTCCCAGCCTGGTGCAGGTCTACAATTTTGTTTCTGGTGTCCTTTGACAGCTCTTTGGTCTTGGCCATGGTGGAGTTTGGAGTGTGACTGTTTGAAGTTGTGGACAGGTGTCTTTTATACAGATAACATTTTCAAACAGGTGCCATCAATACAGGTAATGAGTGGAGTTCAGAGGAGCCTCTTAAAGAAGAAGTTACAGGTCTGTGAGAGCCAGAAATCTTGCTTGTTTGTAGGTGACCAAATACTTATTTTCTGGATTTTTTCCCCCCATTTTGTTTGTCATAGTTGAAGTGTACCTATGATGAAAATTACAGGCCTCTCGTCTTTTTAAGTGGGAGAACTTGCACAATTGGTGGCTGACTAAATACCTTTTTGCCCCACTGTATGTAGATGATCAGGGCTTTATTCAGGAACATTTGTTTTAGGTTAACTGCCTTGTTCAGGGGCAGAACGACAGATTTTGACCTCGTCACCTCGGGGATTCAATCTTGCAACCTTTCGGTTACTAGGCCAACAGTCTAACCACCAGGCTACCTGCCACCTTGAGAGAAGGTACTCTGAGGTGAAGGAGCTGGTCAGATCCCGGGGGAAGGACTGTTGAAGCAACTGGACCAGGAGATGGCTGAGCTGAGGAGGAGAGACGCCAAGCTGGAGCAGCTCTCAAACACAGAAGACAACATCCAATTCCTCCAGGTGACATCAAGGGTTCTCTGTCCACAGCATCAGTTGTTACTGCTGAAAGTGAAATGTTTGCATTTCTCATCTTTTCTCTGTTTTTCTGATTTGTCTTTGTAGAGTTTCCAGTCTTTCTATGTCTCTCTGTTACCCAGCATCACTGTCAACCAACACATCTTCTTTGAGGATGTAAAGAAATCAGTCTCTGAGCTGAAAAGTCAAGTTAAAAGATCTGCTCTGGGAGTATTGCCAAGATCTCTGTAAAAAGTTGGTAACTTATCTGGTCATTGATATTACTAAACCAATTACCTAAACATCTTTCAACTATTGAGCCTATTGAATACATGTTTATGTCATGATCAGTATTGAACTGTGATATTTCATTTCCTATGTTTCCATAGTTACAAAAGTCCACGTTGTTCGATCTTCTGAGCCCCGTTGTCTTCCGTTATTTGGCACAACTCAGTCTGGACTGTCAGTTGGTGGATTAGCATCACATTGGAATGACACCACTTGTCAGTAGACGAGGCCTGAACCCAAGACCAGAGAGGAGTCTTGGAATGTAAGGAAAGAACCTACTGTACAATGCACATTAATATACTACACACACCAACACCTGGATGCACACATACATTTCACCTGTTGTTTTGTCTTCTCCTCAGATTCCTGTCAGCTCACATTGGATCCCATCACAGCACATAAAATGCTGTGTCTGTCTGAGGGGAACAGAAAGGTGACATGGAGTGATAACGACCAGCTTTATCCTGACCATCCAGACAGATTTACCACACGCCCCCAGGTGTTGTGTAGAGAGGGTCTGTCTGGAGCCTGCTACTGGGAGGTGGAGTGGAGCAGAGGGGCTTATATAGCTGTCTCATATAAAGGGATCAGCAAGAGAGGAAATTATGAGTGGTTTGGAGGCAGTAATCAGGCCTGGTGTTTGGAATGTGGTGCCTCTCGCGGCACTTTCTACCACAATGGTAAACTGACTGCCATGTGTGTCCCCCTTTCCACCAGAGTAGGAGTGTACCTGGACCAAAGGCCTGGAACTCTGTCTTTCTACAGTGTCTCTGACACAATGACCCTCCTCCACAGAGTCCAGACCGCATTCACTGAACCCCTCTATCCTCGGTTCTTTGTTGATAGATCTGTGAAAATAATGACATCAACACAGTGATAAATGCCAGGATTCAATCTGAGCACTCTAGTCAACAATGCAGCTTCTGGGTCAATCATTATAGTAAAATATTTCCATTGATGGGTCAATTCCCTTCCCATGATTTTACTGTAGTCACATAGTGTTACCTCACTGTGATTCAGTTATGGTTTTATTGATCATGGATGGATCGACAGATTATAATCATATTGTATTTCGGTCAAATTAATATTTTCACAATGATGTACTTACACAAGCAGCAATGAATTTGAGCTGTTTAGTTCAGTTCAGATTTGTGTTGATCGTTTAGTCCACCAGGTGGCAAACTATGCATAGTTTACGAGAATATCGTAATGTAGGCAGAGCACTGCAGTTACAATGTCTTTGAAGTGCAGGGCTAGGATTTAAACCTAATCTCAATCTCATCTCTCATCAATTTAAAGGTAATGTGATAAATTAGGATGATCATTTAGACATGCATACAATATTCAGAATAGTGCTGCTATGAATTGAGGACAATTAGATACAGTAGTTACCATTCTGCCTGATTATTTTAAATTTAAGATACGTGGTTTAAACTATGATTTGGAATTATAGGCCTAAAGGATCGTTTGAAAAAAAAATACTTAGTGCTGGATAGCTAGGTTTTCAATTACACTTGGTCTTCAACATATTACTACTGACATTGTGTTTTCAGATGTATGTTTAGAAGTGATATATCCAGTCATCAATGTTATGAAATGTCTCTCCAGTCTACAGATGGCTGAAAGCTGCAAAGATGGCTGCAGCCAAATATGCCTGGAATTGCAGACACCCACTCAAATGTTTTGAGTTAAAACTATCTACAACATTCTTCTGTGTTTACAAAAGCTCAATTCCATGGCTTGTTTTCTTGGTCTCCTATATGAAGAATTCACATTAATGAAATAATCAAACCAGTGGTGAAAAACAGACTAAAATAAATACACTTCATTAGGACGATATGATTGTATCTGCAGTGAAATAATGAGTGAAAAGGAAATACAATCCATAATCATGATTTTTTTTCTGAATACTTGTACACCACATTACCTAACATGACTACAAAGGACGCAGAGGAACACGCAAACCATGCAAATGAACCCATCAACCCCTTCCATCATCCCGACCGCGCACTTAGAACAAGACTGCCATTGTCTCAGAACCCAGCCACCGTCCACCCCCATTCCCACTCCAAGCTCCCTGCACACTTCAAGGAGAAACAAGGAGACTGTTGGTGACCTAAAAGTAACTGCCAGTGAAGAGAAGGCTTGGGCCCATTGTTTCAAGAAGTCGCATACACCACTATTGTAAAGGCCCCCCCCTAATGATTCATGTAATTGTGTTCATGTCCTCAAGTTGGACAGGGGTTCTCATCCAGCCGCATGCACAGTATCTTTGTTGTCTCATATTACATACAGTATTCTGCAACAGGACTATGTTAGGTTTCTATAAGGCTTTCTAAATCGCCATCCACTACTACATGACTGGAGAATAGGAAGCGAGTCCCACACACACATCACATTCAAGTGTGCACATGCACGCACACACACACACACCATCTCAATAGACTGTGTAGTAGGGTGATGAATGTGTGTGGTGCAAGACTCTAAAGATTATGTTTGAGGGATTCTCTTTCATGCAAGGAGCTATAGCCCAAACCAAGAGCTTCTGAACATGGACCCCTAGGAGATGAGTCAGTGGTGGGGGGCTATGGTTAGATATGGGTCAGTGAACTGGAGGCAGGGATTTTTTATATCCAATTCTCATTGGTTCCAATAGTGTCCATTTGTCATACCTTTGTAACATTCATATTAAAAATATAAGAGTTGTGGTGGTATACCTTTAATGTAGCATATTTACCATACATTTTGATGTATATTTGATCCATACATTTTGAGGTTCATAATGTATTGTCTTTGTTGAGGCATCACTTTACTTCATGAAGACATTAGGCTTATCCTGTAACTACACTTTCAATACTTATTCCACTTTGTAGGCTGGGTACTCTGTTATAACATCTGTCAAGTGTTAACGTGTACAATGCAAACAGATGACCATCATATAAATGATATGGCCATATTCACTGCACATAACGACAAGAAAAAATTGAATGGGAGTGACGTAACTTGACGGAAGTAGCCTACCTCACCGAGAGGGAGTGAGTGGCTCGCCTATGTGGGAGTGAACGAGAGAAAGCATAGTTTGCAGACAACCCTTGGATAGGAAGACCCTACTGGAACTGGCTGCATGACCAAGCGTCGCTGAAATCGTCTGCAGAGAAGCCACAAAGTAACCTGCGCTGTTCAATTCTTAGAAATCTTCTTCCTTGTGCGTATGTTTTGTTTTGTGTAAGCTATTTCTCTGTGAAATAAGAGTAGTCTTTTAAGAGCAGCCTTGCAAAGTATTCCTCTTCCGTCTTTCTGGAACTGTAGTAAATGTCAAGAGTATTGAACCCCAGAACGGATAACTGTAACTTAATCAACAACTTCGTTTTTCCAGATAAATACACAATATCGATTGACGCAAGCGATTGAAACTCTCGGACGCTCATGTTGACGTGAGGGTCAGCTGAAAGGATATCCAAAACTTATTACTGTTCGGTCTTGTTCCAATGGATTCCTGAAAGGGGGCGTACCATAAGCAAGGAGAACCAGACATTGCGCGCCGATCATGCTACAACATGGACGCATTATACTGTAAAGTTGACTTGCTACTGGAACTCGAAATGCATGTGATAGAATAAGAATAGCATTATTTATTTGATCTGATTAGATATGTGTATGTGCATGTTTTAATCAATTTGTTCAAGAAAACAGTATTTCCACTTTATTTTATTTGAGGCTATATGCCATTCGGAAATACTGTTTGATTTCATGTATATTTGTTTTTGCAGGGCTGGAACAAGTGTTGCAATGCAAGTAATGTGCTGTAGCAATATGTTAGAGATGCAATTTATCGTCTGATACCATATCTAATTTTAGGGGATATCTTGTAGGTCGTCTCAACCAACCATTGGAAATGTATTCTGCGTAAACAGCTTGCTGGGTATTAGGCTATAGCACCATGATGGCAAACGATAATCCTTATAACAGTCGCTTTATTGTTGAAAAATACATACATCACAAACTGTTGAAGAAGGGATTTGTATGGGAATTTTATCCAGAAAACTATTCCCCAAATAATGGTTTTGGGGAGCCCTCTCCCCCTAACTCCCCCGAAGTTTTTGCACGGAGGTCCCAACCCTCCGCGGAAGGCGTGGACACTGACTCTCCGCTCCAAAACAGGATCCCGCAACCGGACCGACATGCCCGGCTCCATAGGGTGCTGCGCGATGCGGGGGACGAGATTGAAATAATGTATCAGCGGGACTTTGAAGAGATGTCGGGGCAGTTGCATTTTACGCCCAGTACAGCACAGAGAAGGTTTACTGCTGTTATAGAGGAGCTCTTCAGCGACGGGGTAAACTGGGGTCGGATTGTGGCTTTCTTTGAGTTTGGAGGGACAATGTGCGTGGAGAGCGTCAACCGGGAGATGACGTCCCAGGTAGACAACATTGCCCATTGGATGACCGAGTACCTGAACGGACCCCTGCAGAACTGGATCCAGGAGAATGGTGACTGGGTATGTCTGTTAATAAATCATTCCACATTTGCTCAGCCTCTATCCACCTATCACACCTTTGCATCAGTTGCAAATACAATCACTTCTCATCAGTGCCAAGTGCATAAATATACAGTTTATGAATCCCTTCAGGTCTGCATGCACCCTACCCTACTATTTTGATTGACCAAAAAAAATCTGTCTACTAACACATGTCCACCACCATTGTCTAACATTTGGGACTATATTTCAGCCAACCCTGTTATCATGACTAGGGCAGTAGCCTAACCCTACATGGACAATGATTGATTTGTTGTCTGTTTCCGGGGTCCTTATATCTCCTGGCCAATATTTCAGTCAATCTAGGGAAACCCTACCCCTATTCTGACTGAAGGTCAAGCACACACACTCAGAAAGCCCACACTGAATTATCTTGACTGCATACCACTCTGTCATTAGTTCACCAGATGACTGCATACCACTCTGTCATTAGTTCACCAGATGACTGCATACCACTCTGTCATTAGTTCACCAGATGACTGCATACCACTCTGTCATTAGTTCACCAGATGACTGCATACCACTCTGTCATTAGTTCACCAGATGACTGCATACCACTCTGTCATTAGTTCACCAGATGACTGCATACCACTCTGTCATTAGTTCACCAGATGACTGCATACCACTCTGTCATTAGTTCACTGCATACCACTCTGTCATTAGTTCACAGATGACTGACTGCATACCAGATGACTGCTGTCATTAGTTCACCAGATGACTGCATACCACTCTGTCATTAGTTCACCAGATGACTGCATACCACTCTGTCATTAGTTCACCAGATGACTGCATACCACTCTGTCATTAGTTCACCAGATGACTGCATACCACTCTGTCATTAGTTCACCAGATGACTGCATACCACTCTGTCATTAGTTCACCAGATGACTGCATACCACTCTGTCATTAGTTCACCAGATGACTGCATACCACTCTGTCATTAGTTCACCAGATGACTGCATACCACTCTGTCATTAGTTCACCAGATGACTGCATACCACTCTGTCATTAGTTCACCAGATGACTGCATATTAGTTCCAGATGACTGCATACCACTCTGTCATTAGTTCACCAGATGACTGCATACCACTCTGTCATTAGTTCACCAGATGACTGCATACCACTCTGTCATTAGTTCACCAGATGACTGCATACCACTCTGTCATTAGTTCACCAGATGACTGCATACCACTCTGTCATTAGTTCACCAGATGACTGCATACCACTCTGTCATTAGTTCACCAGATGACTGCATACCACTCTGTCATTAGTTCACCAGATGACTGCATACCACTCTGTCATTAGTTCACCAGATGACTGCATACCACTCTGTCATTAGTTCACCAGATGACTGCACACCACTTGTCATTAGTTCACCAGATGACTGCATACCACTCTGTCATTAGTTCACCAGATGACTGCATACCACTCTGTCATTAGTCAGATGACTGCATACCACTCTGTCATTAGTTCACCAGATGACTGCATACCACTCTGTCATTAGTTCACCAGATGACTGCATACCACTCTGTCATTAGTTCACCAGATGACTGCATACCACTCTGTCATTAGTTCACCAGATGACTGCATACCACTCTGTCATTAGTTCATACCAGATGACTGCATACCACTCTGTCATTAGTTCACCAGATGACTGCATACCACTCTGTCATTAGTTCACCAGATGACTGCATACCACTCTGTCATTAGTTCACCAGATGACTGCATACCACTCTGTCATTAGTTCACCAGATGACTGCATACCACTCTGTCATTAGTTCACCAGATGACTGCATACCACTCTGTCATTAGTCATGACTGCAGTCATTAGTTCACCAGATGACTGCATACCACTCTGTCATTAGTTCACCAGATGACTGCATACCACTCTGTCATTAGTTCACCAGATGACTGCATACCACTCTGTCATTAGTTCACCAGATGACTGCATACCACTCTGTCATTAGTTCACCAGATGTTTGGACACGCCTGACTTCCTTTCTCTCCCCCAACATCTGTGGTTTGAGTGGAACTGCTACACAGTATGATGTCTCTGAGGAGAAAATTGGCCTGTTTCCGCAATTCAAGTTTGAATGAATGAACACAGCGTTTCCCTATTTAGAATCCACATCAAATGGAGAGAAAAAGCCTTCCCTCTTTTAGCCTCTGCTCTTAGTTCATTAAATCCCATCCGTCTGCTTTACCGCATCGCACTGGCATTGAATAATTTAAGTCTGAAATTGGAACAGGCACACCATGCTTTCATACCCACCAATCCTGGTCTAATAGATGTCTAGGTTGTAATAATAACAACCACACTCCTTATTTTGTTAATTCACTCCTCTGTCATTTATTTACACATTTGCAACATGAGCAAAGGAACTGGTCAAACAGTGAACATTGGTTACAGGGACTTCATATTTTAATTTGAAGTGAATTGAAATATCATGATATTGATGGGGCAATTTTGCTGGCTCTTCATGTCCTCTATACTTGACCCATCACTTGACCTGTCACCGTAGTTGGGGTGGAGTGCATGGTTTCCAAGACACAGGCAGATCTTTCCAGACAAGCAGATACTGTATGCATAGACTGCTGTATAAAGGGAGAGTGGAGGTGGTAGCTGTCTGGACTGAGCATCAACTGGAGCAGAATAAATGTCAGAGGCCAAAGGCTTCCCCCACCAACTCCAGGACGGCTAGGGAAATCACATTCTCATTGTATAGTTTTGTGGTGTTGTCCCCAGAAACAAGAAGAACTGTGTGGATGTGTGCATGTTTGTGTGTCTTTATAATATATTATTGCATAGCTGTAGTAATTTCTACTCGTTCCATCAGAAAACTATTAGGAAGCAGTCAGTACTGAGGTACTTTTCAAATTAAATCAAAGTTTATTGGTTGCGTATACAGATTTGCAGATGTTATCGCAGGTACAGTGAAATGATTGTGTTTCTATCTCCAATAGTGCAGTAATACCTAGCAATAAAAATAAATACACAAATAATCCAGAAAAATTAAGAAATATCAGAACGAGTGTTACGCGTGCTCCCTCTCCGGCCTGTAGGTCACCAGGCTGCTTGTTATGGTGCACACCTGTCACCATCGTTACGCGCACCTGCACGTCATCAGACTCACCTGGCCTCCATCACTTCCCTGATTACCTTCCCTATATCATTTATGTCACTCCCTTTGGTTTGTTCCCAAGGTGTCATTGTTTCTTGTTTTGTATTATGTACCGTTTATTTGATTAAAACACTCACTCCCTGAACTTGCTTCCCGACTCTCAGTGCACATCGTTACAGAATGATGCCTCATCTAAGGGAAGCATCAGGGAGTGTTTTTTTTTTTGTATCGGTGAGAATGACGTCGGGTCCAGGAGCCGCTATAGGCTCTCATGCCTCAGACAGATCGCCAGGCTCCCCTGCCCTCCGCCGGATTGCCAGGCTCCCCTGCTACAGCTGGCTCGTTGGGCTTTCATGCCTTCACCGGCTCGTCAGGCTCTCATGCCTCAGCCAGATCTCCAGGCTCCCCTGCCTCAGCCGGTCTGTCAGGTTCCCGCGCATCAGCAGGGGTGACCGGTCTGCTCCTGATCCACGGGATTGTCCCTTTGGTTGACGTCCTGCAGTGGAGCCGAACGCGCCGGGGAGAGAGTACTGTCACGTATGCTCTCTCCGGTGCTCTAGGTCGCCCTGCTCCCACGTCTCAGCCGGACTGACAGGTTTCCCGCGCCTCAGCAGAGGTGACCGGTCCGCTCCTGATCCCCGGGATCTTACTTTTGTTCGGTGTCCTGCGGCTGGAGCCATGCGTCATAGAGGGGGTACTGTCACATATGCTCCCTCTCCGGCCTCTAGGTCACCAGGCTGCTCGTTATGCCGCACACCTGTCACCATCGTTATGCACACCTGCGCGCCATCAGACTCACCTGGACTCCATCACTACCCTGATTACCCTCCCTTTATATGTCACTCCCTTTGGTTGCTTCCCCAGGCGTCATTGTTTCTGTTTCTTGTCTGTGTGCTGTTAGTGTTTCTTGTTTTGTATTATGTTCTGTTTATTAAAACACTCACTCCCTGAACTTGCTTCCCAACTCTCAGCGCACATCGTTACAACAAGAAATGTCAGAGACCGGAATATATACTGTACAGTTGAAGTTGGAAGTTTACATACACTTAGGTTGGAGTCATTAAAACTAGATTTTCAACCACTCCACAAATTTCTTGTTAACAAACTATAGTTTTTACAAGTCGGTTAGGACATCTACTTTGTGCACGACACAAGTAATTTTTCCAACAATTGGTTACATACAGTGAATTATAAGTGAAATAATCTGTATCACAATTCCAGTGGGTCAGAAGTTTACATACACTAAGTTGACTGTGCCTATAAACAGCTTGTAAAATTCAAGAAAATTATGTCATGGCTTTAGAAGCTTCTGGTAGGCTAATTGACATAAACTGAGTCAATTGGAGGTTTACCCGTGGATGTATTTCAAGGCCTACCTTCAAACTCAGTGCCTCTTTGCTTGACATCATGGGAAAATCAAAAGAAATCAGCAGACCTCAGGGGGAACAAGGTGTAGACCTCCACAAGACTAATTCATCCTTGTGAACAATTTCCAAATGCCTGAAGGTGCCACGTTCATCTGTACAAACAATAGTACGCAAGTATAAACACAATGGGACCAATGCAGCTGTCATACTGCTCAGGAAGGAGAGACGTTCTGTCATCTAGAGATGAATGTACTTTGGTGCAAAAAGTGCAAATATTTCCCAGAACAACAGCAAAGGACCTTGTGGAGATGCTGGAGGAAACAGGTACAAAAGTATCTATATCCACAGTAAAACGAGTCCTATATCGACATAAGGCCGCTCAGCAAGGAAGAAGCCACTGCTCCAAAACCGCCATAAAAAAGCCAGTCTATGGTTTACAACTACACATGGGGACAAAGATTGTAATTTTGGGAGAAATATCCTCTGGTCTGATGAAACAAAAATCGAACTGTTTAGCCATAATTGTCAATTTGTGTGTGTAGGTGGCAGGAAAGTCGGAGGGGCAGGTTTCAGGTCGAGAGCCAGACCCCCGGTGCCTCACTGCGGTGACGATCTGCGGCAACTTTCTGGCGCAGTACGGCGCGCTGAAGGTGGACATGGGCGGGTCCCATGTTTCCTCTGTGCGCCGGAACCAGTCGTCCACCACAGGAGCCTCTGTCTGATACCCCAATACACACTGAAATGGAGAAAGGTTAGTGGAGGAGTGGCGGAGCGAGTTCTGGGCCATCTCTGCCCAGGGCACGAACGCCGCCCACTCCCCCAGTCGGTCCTGGCAATAAGACCTCAGAAACCTACCCACTTCCTGGTTAATGAACATAATAATGATCCACAACGACCAAGATTGTGGTGTTACCCTATGAAGGTGGAAGATCGGTTATAAAATCCACCGACAAGTGTGACAACAACCGTTGTGGAACGGGTAAGGGTTGTAACTTACCTCTATGGCAGGTGTCTAGGAGCCTTGCACTGGGCGCACACTGAGCAGGAGGAAACATAAACCCTCACATCCTTAAATAAAGTGGGCCACCAGTACCTCCCACTAAGACAGCGCACCGTCAGACCGATCCCAGGATGACCAGAGGAGTGTGACGTGTGTGCCCAATCGATCAGCCGATCGCGGACTGCAGATGGAAAGTACAGACGCCCAGCTGGACACTGAGGGGGAACGGGCTCTGCATGTGACGCCCGCTCAATGTCCGCGTCCAGCTGCCACACTACCGGCGCCACCAAACACGAGGCTGGGAGTATGGGAGTGGGATCCATGGACCGCTCCTCTGTCATACAGCTGGGACAGTGTGTCTACCTTAACTTTCTGGGAGCCTGGTCTGTAAGAGAGGGTAAACACTAAATGGGTGAAAAACATGGCTCACCTTGCCTGGCGAGGATTCATTCTCCTCGCCGCCCGGATGTACTCCAGATTGCGGGGGTCAGTCCAGATGAGAAAGTGGTGTTTAGCTCCCTCAAGCCAATGTCTCCACACCTTTACAGCCTTAACGACAGCCAACAGCTCACGGTCCCTCACATCATAGATTTGCTCTGCCGGGCTGAGTTTCTTAGAGAAGAAGGCACATGGGAAGAGTTTTTGTGGTGTACCCGAGCCCTGAGAGAGCGCAGCTCCTATCCCAGCCTCGGAAGCGTCCACCTCCACTATGAACGCCAAAGAGGGATCCGGATGGGCCAACACAGGAGCCAAGGTAAACAGAGCCTTCAGGTGCCTAAAAGCCCCGTCCGCCTCAGCTGACCACTGCAAGCACACCGGGCCCCCCTTCAGCAGTGAGGTAATGGGAGCAGCTACCTGACCAAAACCCCGGATAAACCCTAAGAATCGCTGCACCTCCTTCACCGTGGTGGGAGTCGGCCAATTACGCACGACTGCAATGTGGTCACTCTCCATCTCCACTCTTGACGTGGAAATGCGATGCCCTAGGAAGGAGACGGACTGTTGGAATAACAGGCATTTCTCAGTCTTGACGTACAGGTCATGCTCCAACAGGCGCACCAGGGACACATGCTCGGCACGTGTAGCGGAGTATATCAGAATGTCATCAATATACACCACTATACCCTGCCCGTGCAGGTCCTTGAAAATCTCATCTACAACGGATTGGAAGACTGATGAAGCATTCATCAACCCGTACAGCATGACAAGGTACATGACAAGCATGACTTGTCTCCCTCTCGGTACGCACTCCGGAGATCCAGTTTAGTGAAGAAGCGCAACCCGTGCGTTGACTCAATCGCCGTGGCGATAAGAGGTATCGTGTAACTGTACCTCACCGTGACTTGGTTTAGACCTCGATAATCAATGCACGGGTGCAGACCTCCATCCTTCTTCTTCTTCAAAAAAGAAAGTCGAGGAGACCGGTGAAGTGGAGGACCGAATGTACCCCTGACGCAGGGATTCGGAGACATATGTCTCCATAGCCACCTTCTCCGCTTGCGTCAGGGGATACACGTGACTCCTGGGAAGTGCAGTGTCTACCAGGAGATCAATCACACAGGCCCCTGTTGATGGGGTGGTAATTGAGTCGCCTTTGTTTTTACAGAAGGCGAGAGCCAAATCGGCATATTCCTGGGGGAATGCGAACGGTGGAGACCTGGTCTGGACTTTCCACCGTAGTAGCACCAACGGAAACCCCTAACACCTACCTGAGCACTCTTGTAAACACCCCGTGAGAGCCCTCTGTGGCCAAGAAAGAGTGGGGTTATGATAAGCTAACCAGGGTAGGCCTAGCACCATGAGGTAGGCCTAGCACTGCGAGAGGCCAGCAGGTTGTCCAGCCGGATGATCAGGTCCACCAGCTGGTCGAAGGTGAGGGTGGTGTCTCTGCAGGCCAGCTCCTGACGGACGTCCTCGCACCGACTGCAGCGTTAATGGTCGATCAGGGCTCTGTTGTTCCATCCTGCGCCGGCAGCCAGGGTCCTAAACTCCAGGGCAAACTCCTGGGCGCTCCTCGTCTCCTGCCCCAGAAGATAGAGACGCTCACCCGCCACTCAGCCCTCTGGTGGGTGGTCGAAGTCTGCCCGGAAACGGAGGATGAACACCTCAAAATGGTCCAACGCCGCATCTTCCCCTCCACACACGGTGCTGGCCCACTCCATTGCTCTCCCGGTGAGGCACGAGATGAGGGCGAAACCCTTCTCACGGTCTGATGGAGCTGGTTGGACCGGCCAGATAAAGGTTTAATTAGAGGAGGAAACCCTGGCCACGCTCAGAATAGACCCGGGTTGTGCTGGTGGAGGCACTGGAAGAACTCCCTGTCTCTCCCAGCGGTCCATATTCTGGACAGCGCGATCCATGGCAACGCCCAGCTGCTTCTCCGTATGCTCCTGGACGCGTTCCTCCACCTCCATATCCGGTGTACTTTCTCCTGCTGACTTCATATTTAGGGTCAGAGATTATGTCATGTCGTGTGTGTAGGTGACAGGGAAGTCAGGCGCAGGAGAATCAAACTTGGTATAATGGAGTAGTTTAATAACGTAAAACACACTCCAAAACCAAAGTACATAATCAAATAAAATGTGGGTACAAGAACCCGTCGCACACCAATCCATAAATCACGAGCATAACAAGAAACAATCTCTGACAAGGACATGAGGGAAAACAGAGGGTTAAATGCACAACAATTCATGAATGGGATTGGAACCAGGTGTGTAGGAAGACGACACCAAACCAATGGAAAATGAACCGCCGAGCACCGCCCAAACAAGGAGAGGCATCGACTTCGGTAGAAGTCGTCGACCGCCACTGGCTGTACTTATTATCCTTTCTTTTGAATCCATGTGATTCATTAGTCCTCGGATAAAGCCTGCCGAATAATTGCACCGTCTGTGGAGAGGACATGGTTCAGCTGCGCTACCCTGTGCTTTTTCAGTACAACTGATATTCCAGATCCCCTGCTGGGACAACCCCAGTTTACCAGCATGTGATAAGACCCTCGTTTTGTATTAACCCTCTTTGATTTCTGTTTTCTTTTGAGTTTCTACAGAATTTCCTCTAGACGTGCTTTTGTATTTAGTCTACAGTCAACTGTTTGTGGTGACTTAACAACACCTGTGAAATGACACAGCAAGACATGATATCTAGTTGTTTATTCCCCCGAAAAGATTTAGACTTTGACTGCGGTTTTTGTTTTGGTAGTTTGATCGTCTGGGGGAATCCAGCCCAAACAAATCAGTGCTGATGATATGTGTTGTAAATAAGGTGGGGAAAAGGATAGGAATATTTAGAGGCAGGTAAAGGTCACTTGACATTGTGGTAACGGGACCACTCTTTGCCTCGTGGGTGTCTTGCAATCGAGTTTGGATATTTTCATGAACCCCTTTACTAAAAATAGCCCATAGCTACATTGCAGTTATCCTAACGACAGCTTAGGATAAAGACTTATGTATTGTACTAGTATAGGCTACAGCAGAGAACATCCCAATTATACTCTGATTCCCTATCTCTGTTATTGCAGAGTAGCCAGAGTATGCTCTGTGGGCCCATTATGGAACGCACTCTCTGTTTGTCCAGCTTCTTCTATGCTGGGAAGATTTTCCAGCAAATAACCATTTCTGCTTTGTCCGTCAGAAAATGGTTTCATCACAATCAAGGAGCTGCATATAGTAGTCTTCAATTAGTTGGAAGAGTTTTGATGTTCTTTAGGTTTTGGATTCGAGCATTGTTCTTTGTTGATGTGAGGGGATTGAGAGCCGACTTTGCTCTTTCATGTCTAAATGTAAAAAACGAACAAAAGGCTCCTCAAATTTAAAGTTACTCACCCTCTAGTACTGTGTAGTTGGGAATGTGTCAAGGTAAGACATGAATGGCATGATGATTTGCACTTGCCTGACGACTCAAACTGAATTCTTCCGCTGCTCTATTGTCTGCTACATACTTCAGTCTGAGACTGCCATCTTGAAGTAATTTGTGAGGGGTGTCGTACAAAACAAAGTCCTCAATGATTGGATCATCTCTAACCAATCACAGTATCAAAGCCAATGCCAAATTTTCAAAATGCTGCTATAACTGCGTGTGTTCAGGCCCTGGCCGAATCTCCTAGTATCTGTGACCAATCAGACAGTCTAGAATGGATTTCCATTCTCAAAATCGTTGGGGAGGTACTCAGCTCCAGACTCATTGCAGAGAAGAAACTTACGTCAGTGGGCGTGGTGTAGCACTTGGCCGGAGCAAGGAGTTTGGGTAGCCAGGCAAGAGGTGCACCACACCATGCTGTAGTTCACAGAAGACAGTCCAATAGTTAAAATCACTAAACTGGAAATATCAGTATCACCAACCAGATAAAATAATTTACACATTTCTTTACAAAGTAAAAAAATACATTGGCAGGAAACTACTTGGCTATGCAAATGAGGACATGTGAAGGGTGTTGATTTGCAAGTGGCAGATTGCAGTTTGCCTAACAAGTTTTATCTATCTCTTACCATGCTACAAATGATCAATGGTGGTTATCATAATCACTGTACATATTCCTAACTGCCTATAATGTGGACGAGGGAGAAATTACATTAATTTAATTGGAATAGCCCACTTGTTAATGTACTCCTCTGCTCTTACCTTTTGGCTCAGTTTGAGATGATTGCAGTTAGCCTATTGCTATTAAAATCATTGAAATAATTCCTTTGAGCAAAATCAAAACTAATGAGCGATAACAAACTATTAATTGTCTTAATAGAGCATAAATATCTCTGCAAACTTAATAGCAAATGTATTTTTTATGCTCAATCAGGGTGGGATGCTCGGTGTCATTAAGTTAACAACCTTTCAGCAGTTAGTTTGTGTAGACATTCAGGTGCTCAACCCACGCATCACATACCTGTGGCTCTTGCCATTTGTTTGTCTCGATGAAGGACACTAATTAGCTATGTTTAGCAACAGGTGGAGCTCAATTAAGCATTTTTGACCTTGTTGATATTTCTGGGGGTTTAATAGTAGAAAGGTGTTCAAAGGAAGAAAAAAGCGAAGGCGCTTCAATCAGTGGAAAGCTACCCAGTTATTAATTTCCCTGTGTATGTACTCCTTACCAAGCACTTACAAGTGGCATTATTTATGAAAGCCAACTGGACACAGAGTTGTATGTGAAAATCCCCAAAGATAAAGAAAAGAAAAACCAAGGGGGAGCTTTTCTCTTTCTGTTGTTTCCCCCGAAAAATGGCTTCAAACGAACCCACTGTATATCCTGCTGTACTTACCCTCACCACCTCAGGCTATGAGGGCAGAGGAGAGTGAAGAAAAGAACCAGGAAGAGTTTGAAAAGAGAAGAGAGCCTAGCTGATTGTAGAGATACAGCTTCCAATTGACTCATTCATCCCCCCTCTCCCCTGTAACTATTCCACAGGTTGTTGCTGTAAGTGTTCTCAGTCAACTTACCTTGAAAAGGAAAATAAAATAATAATACAATTGTATCCCCCTGTTGCAGGATAACTTTCCTGGACATGTGAAACTTCTTGTGTATTTGAGGTTTAAAAAGGCTTCTAAAGTTTGTAATTTTGACTTTTTTCCCTTTCGAAAAATGTCCAGTTGTTGCAGGATAATTTTTTGGAGAACACAACAGTTCATCTGAAAAAAGACTGCATCCAAACGTTACACTGTTGAATTCATGTGCATTTTACATTTACTGTACTTTCCACTGCATTTGTTGATAACAATATCTGAAAATATTCAGGGTACATTCAGTAACATAATAAGAATATTCATGGTAAATGTGGGGTAGGTGCAACATAAGACAAAGTAATGACAAAGGTTTGAGTGAGAGGACTAATTAGTGGTCTCAAGTGGCCAATACACCTCTCCAAAGTGTGCAAGGTTCCTAACTAATTTCAATGCACTTTTATGACTCAAAGAATAGTCTTCAACTATAAGGTGATTTTTTTGAGCTCTCCTAAATGGGCCGTTGAGGAACTAGAGCAAGCACACTTGTAGTTGTTTTGTTGGGACACAACCTTGCATCCCCGCCATTACACAATTACTGTTGCTGTTTACGCAATCCAAAAACGTCCCATTGCGCAATCTGGGTCAGGTGGGCATCATTTAAACGTTTGTTCTATTGTCAAAATGACTAGCTAAGTTCTAAAATACAATCTTACAGTGTTAGGCTTTCATAAGACAATTCTGAGAAAAATATCGTCATTTTGGTGGCATAGAAATGAGTCATGGATGCTTTCAGGTACATACTCCGCAGCAAATTTATCACAATAGACAAACATACGCTCATTCTGTTCAGAACCACTTTTTAGTTCTTTATATAAAATTAATGTGAAAAAAAACATAGCAGAATTTCAGAAAACTGCCGCAAAATCAAGCATTTTTGGCCACAGAAATCACAAACAAAAAATTGCAAACTCCTGGAGGGACCGACTAACCTAATTGACAGAGTGAAAAAAAGAAGCTTGTACAGAATATACATATTACCAAACATGCATCCTCTTTGCAACAAGGCACTAAAGTAATACTTTAAAAAATGTGGCAAAGCAATTTATTTTTTGTCCTGAATACAACGATTATATTTGGGGCAAATACAGTACAACACATTACTGAGTACCCCTCCTGGGGAGTTTTTCAGAATAAAAACTAAAAACAATGGAGCTAAGCACAGGTAACATCCTAGAGAAAAGCCTGGTCCAGTCTGCTTCCATCAGACACTAGGAGTTGAATGTACTTTTCAGCAGGATAATATCCTAAAACACAAGGCCAAATCTACACTGGAGTTTCTTGCCACGAAGACGGTGGATGTTCCTGAGTGGCCGAGTTACAGTTTTGACTTAAATCTGCTTGTAAATCTATGGCAAGACTTAAATGGTTGTCTGGCAATGATCAACAACCAATTTGACAGACCTTGAAGAATTTTTTTAATAATATTTTTTTAAATCTTCTTCACTTGTGTTGAGAGGTTCAGAGTTTCTTACCATTTCAACGTGGAGCCACCGCATTAAATGATTAAGTATGAGAGTATTTTTGAAAAGATAGAAATTTGATTTTAGTTTTCTAATGAGATAATTGTTTTTCATATAAGCTATGCACAGTCAGTAGCCACGCCAAAGTGATCTCAGAGTTTGTGTCAGCATGACAGAATGCCCCCTTTGGCCAGAGTGCTTAAAAGGACTCGCTAAGAGTTAACATAAAAGACCAAGCAGAGGTACAGTGTGAGCTGGACGTTACGAATGGTTAGACTACACTAGAAAGCGTGGAGCAGTGGCTCCACGTTGAAATGGTAAGAAACTCTGAACCTCTCAACACATGTGAAGAAGATTTAAAAAATTACACCAGAACATTCACAGTCTGCAGCTGTGGATGTAAAAGTGGTCCTATAACTTTGACTCGAGGGGGGAAGGACGACATCCCTTCTCGGACAACCGTTGGTGCATCTGAAGTATCTGTCTAACAAAGCTCTTACAACTAAGGACATTGTGACCTCTGGTGGACAACCAGAGCATTACACCCATCCAGCTCCTTCCTCGTAGAAGGATCGATTGGTTTCAACAGAGAAAGACATCTACGCGTAAATATATACATTGTATTTCTTATCCAAATGAGCAGTGGGTCATTGACCCCTTTTATAACCAACCGGGTTTTAATTGTATTACATTTCTAATCAATAATCTATACTGTTTGTGTTTATGTATTCTGTGTTATTATTTAGTTAGTAAATCAAAATTTAAGCCAATTTGTGTATTGCTCATTCATCAACAAGGTTAGGGTGTATGCGACGTTCAGAAGGAGATTGATATTAGGTAATGATTATTAAGTGACTGTTATCGATATAATATATATCTATATATCTTCCAAGAGATTAATTCAGGAGATGGTAACTCGTGGGGCGGCAGGTAGCCTAGTGGACAGAGCATTGGACTAGTAACCGAAAGGTTGCAAGATTGAATCCCCGAGCTGACAAGATAGAAATCTGTCCTTCTGCCCTCTGAACAAGGCAGTTAACCCACTGTTCCTAGGCCGTCATTGAAAATAAGAATTTCTTCTTAACTGATTTGCCTAGTTAAATAAAGGGAAAAAAAATAAAACAACTTATTCCGTGGTGCCCCAAATTTCTAATAAGTTAATTGTTATGTGATTCATTTACTCAAGTAATAAATCAACATAGTTGAGTCGATAAATAACAGTCGTCAGATTAACGATAGTCACATCACGACACTGGGTAATAATTAAGTATCTTACTGTTTTCAATTGAAATGGTGAAAAAGAAACAAAAATAGCTTCTTAGCAAAGAGTCATTTCTCAAGCAAGAATTTTGCGAAGACTGTGTGGGGGCGGGAAAAAAGAAAATGTGCTGTTATTGGCATAGAAGTTTGGAAATATCTTTCTTATTGGTCTATTAAATATTTTACTGCATGATGTCACCATGGAAGGCCCAAACTCTATCCCACCAAAACAGGCAGAAATCAAGCAGTCTTTTTCAAACAGCTCTTACGCTAAAAGGGCATTATCATCATATTCACAATTTCACAGTATTAGTCCAACCTCATAGTATGGAAATGATATAAAACACAGTTTTTGACTGCACTGGGCAATTAGAATTGCAGGAAATGAACTTTAATACTAAAGCTGTCTCCACACACACACTTTCTACGCACCACAAATTACTATTTATGTATAGGCCAAGCAAACCTGGGTTCAAATTATATTTGAGCATTTTTTATTTTATTTTTTAGCCTGCCTGAAGTGGCAGATGGGTGGTGTTTACTTTTGTCCTGGTTCCTTTTCACCAGGCAAGCTGAAACAAATCCAGATAAAATAGCATATGAATCCAGATACAATGCCAAGTACAGTAAAGGACTGTATAGCATACAGCCGGTTGGGGTCGCCCCAGTCTCTGCTGCAGACTGGCTTGGGTGATCCTTTGTTGACCAAAGCAGATTTGTCTTTTGTGAGGACTGTGGACATCTGATCGTAACTGATTTCTATCCCATTTTAAAGTGATGGGCTACTCGTATATGTTTTGCAAGACTTTTGTCCATCTGCTTTGGCTCAAAGCTATCAGCTTCCAATATGCTACCCCTCAGTCAGTTATTATCAATTACTGAGTGAGAGAGAGTAAGAGGGATGATTGAGAGACATATACAACAACATAACTCAGAGGAATTGCCAACATAAAAAACCATAGGCTTTGGAACGTAAAAGCTGTACAGTAGCATGCTATAAATTACTTCAGAGCTCAGGCTCTGCGCATCACAGCTCTGCATAAATTTTGACTGACAGATATTCTGAACTATGCGCGACAAGAAGTTGCCCCCATCCCTCCCGGTAATTGGGTAACTTTTGCACATTTTGTTGTCTGAGTGAAGGAAATGCTGTAAATTAAGATGACACGTTGAGGATTATAATGAATACCGCTTTGATGTCATACAAGCAATTCAAACACCTGTGAGTTCAAATGTGCACTCCACGTAACCCTAACCCATAGGGTGTTCTTTAATGGAAGCCTCTACAACATAATCCAGGTAGAATCAGGAATTCCCCAGGGCAGCAGTCTAGGCCCTTACTTTTTTCAATCTTTACTAATGACATGCCACTGGCCTTGAGTAAAGCCAGTGTGTCTATGTTTGCTGATGACTCTATACATGTCAGCTACTACAGTGAGTGATATCACTGCAACACTTAACAAAGAGCTGGAGTTAGTTTCAGAATGTGTGGCAAGGAATAAATTAGTGCTAAATATTTTTTTTTTAAACTTAAAGCATTGTATTTGGGACCAATCATTCACTAAACCCTAAACCTCAACTAAAACTTGTTATAAATAATGTGAAAATTGAGCAAGTTGAGGTGACTTAACTGCTTGGACTAACTCTGAATTGTAAACTATGGGCAAAACATGTTGATACAACAGTAAAATGGGGAGAAGTCGGTCCCCCTTTTTAACAACACTATCAAGGCAGGTCGTACAGGCTATAGTTTTGTCACACCTGGACTACTGTTCAGTCGTGTGGTCAGGTGCCACAAAGAGAGACCTCTGAAAATTAAAATCAGATTCAGGTATCATTAATAATATGCATGTAAATCATTAATAAATCATTAATAATATGCATGTAAATCTCAATGCTCAAAGTGGAGGAGAGATTGACTTCATCGCTACTTTTTTGTAAGAAGTGTTGAAATACTGAATGCACCGAGGTGTCTGTTTAAACTACTAGCACACAGCTTGGACACACATGCATACCCCACAATACATGCCACCAAAGGTCTCTTCACAATCCCCAAGTCAAGAACAGACTATGGGAGGAGCATAGTACTACATAGAGCCATGACTACATGCACCTCTCTACCACATCAGCTAACTGATACAAGCAGTAGAATCAGATTTAAAAAATGGATACAAATACACCTTATGGAACAGTGGGGAATGTGAAGACACACATACTGTACACATGATAAAACATGCACTCTACACACACGTACACATGGATGTTATATTGTAAATATGTGATAGTGAGTGGTAGCCTGAGTGAACGCACTAAATGTATCGAGTAAAGTGTTATTTTAAATATTATGTAACTGCCTTAATTTAGCTGGACCTCAGGAAGAGTATGGAGATCCTTAATAAATAGATTGTGATTTATAGTGGACCGATTTTGGATTGCGTAAACAACAACAGTAATTGTGTGATGGCGGGAAAACAGGGTTGTGTTCCTAACAAAAGAACTACAAGTGTGCTTGCTCTAGTTCCTCAACGGCACAGGTCGGAGAGCTCAAAAAGTGCCTCATGGTTGAAGACTATTCTTTGTGTTATAAAAGTGCATTGAAATGACTTAGGAACCGTGCACACTTTGGAGAGATACGTGGCCCCTTGGAGACACCAGTTAGTCCTCTATCATATTCTTTTGCCTTATGTTGCACCTACCCTACATTTCCAGCAATAGTCCTATCATGTTACTGAATGTATCCAGATTAATTTTCAGATTTTGTTGTTAACAAATGCTGCAAAAAGTACAGTAAATGTGAAATGCACATAAAATCAACAATGTAATGTTTGGATTCATAGTTGTCAGGTGAACTGAATCTTCCCATTATCTCTAAACTGTTTCCTTTCAATTGCTACCATGATTATACATATGCTTTTCATATTTGTTCTGTAATAAACATTTCAATTTAGCTCTTCCTCTCTATATAGGCCATATAGGGTTAAAAACTGTTTATGAAAGTATCCCCCCCCGAACCCTACACATCTCCAGACTCATTCGATTAATGACACACCATCATCCGCCTCCGGAGGGACGTTGCTCATGCCATTAGGTGACCAAAAATGATGTCCATAGGCTTTGTTCCGGTATGGGACATCAACATCAAACCCTTTTCCCAACTATGTCTAGTGTTTGGAATGTAGCCTGAAGATAATGATCTTTATGTGAAGATGTCAGTTTAGTTTCGTACGGTGTTATGTATTTCGGCAGCGCTAAGGTATCCAATGACTGTCCTGATCTTGCACGGAGATGGGGACAAAGCACCCTGTCAAGTCTTAAAAAGGGGAGGCTTTTTTCCCACTCCTTTAGCTGTGGAGTCATCTGTCTCCCGCACAAAGGGAAATCCGATTTTGTTTGACAAAAAATCCCTGCCGGTACCATGCAAGCCACCCCCCTCCCCTTCAAAACACGGCTGATTCAACCACCCACACAAAAGTTGTCAGCCCTGACGGTTGGCACATAGGAACACTTAACTGTAAATCCATGTCTCCCGCTCAAAGCGGGTACAGACACATACTGTACACATAAACAGACAAGTACAAAGACACAACAGACTGCTATTTGCACAAAAGGACATACTGTACACCCATGAAAATTATTCAGACTTGCATAAGAACATAATACTGAATATATACACACATAATACATACACACACAGGGTGCACATGCTGAAAACAGAAATGGGCAAAAGACACATGTTCAGATCAATATAAAGGCTTTGTATTTGGTGTGCTGGTTGCACCACACGGGTCTTACGTGTGGGAGGGTGTGTGGGCAGGTTTGGTGGGCTTGCTAATGGAATTAGTCTGGGAGCAGGGTACGGATTGCTTTGTTCCCTTAGATGTGTTGCTTGTAAACAGTCTGTTCTGCCATTGCCTCAGTCTCAATTCTGTGATTTGTTAATTTCCTCAATATACACCGATATAAAAGTCTCTTGCATGTAAATACTGGTTATCCACCATGTTTGTTTGTGTGTTGTGCTTGTCTTCATGTTTTGCTACATTGCTGTGCTTCCAATGTCTCTTTGTTTCTCTCTTGTGTACGAGCACTAGTTTGTTTTATTGTCCATTTCCATCCTGTATTTGGGTCTATTAAAACACAATTATGTGCGCTAGTTGTTGAAAATTGTATGATTCAAATACTGTATATGAGCATTTCTCTCTGCACTGATCTGGAATCAGGAAGGAATGACGAACTGTCCCTAAGGACTCGATTTAATCCCTATTGCTGAAGATCTGCGCGATTTAAATGAAAATGTCATTTCCGATTGAGCCGACATACAGTATGCAGTGTTTACCGGGAATGCATTCTCCGCGAACACCTTTTTAATTTGTGTTGCGCTAAATAACTAGTGTTTTCATTAACATGCCATTACAGACCAATTTGTCTCAGTGGAGGTTTGTCAAAAGTGTGGCACAGCACACACACGTCCATTCCAAGTTGTTTCTTTCCCTTGGCTCGCGTTGTCTGGAGAAAACAGATTCTGGTTCCCCTTAAAGCAGTGAAGAGGGGCTGAAGCCAAGTGTTCCCCCTCTCCGGCACCTCCAGGTCGGGTTCTGGCTCTGCCGCCGACCATCTGCTGCACTGTTTGCACCCGTCATTGCAGGGCCTGTAATCCCGGAAAAAGCGCACACACAAAAAAATGTATTTCCTACCAACGGTCCAACTGGAGCTCAGTACGTGAAAGCATGAATCCCCCTCTTTCATATGTCCACAGTAAGATTCTCTCTCAGGACTAGAGATAGCCAGCAGACCAACAACTCAGCTCCCATTCATAACTGCAATGATTTTGGACAATATTAGCTCTCAGTGTTTCCTCACTGTGGTTTTAACATAATGTATTCAGAGTATTTTGTGTGTGCTTTACACTGTTGTGCCCTCTATTGAACAACATTAAGAGGTTGGTAATCCTAAAAAACAGTGTTCCACCCAGGAGCCGTTGCTCCCTGCCACTGTTGAATGCTAATAAGCCGTTGTTAAAAAGATTCAGCAAAGTTTAGGCAGCACTGATGTCAGATATGACAGAATCAAAGTTTGGATAAGTCAACCTGTAACTATGTATTTTAGGTTCCCTCCAATGTGCAATGAATTATTAATCATGCTGGGGAAGGAGGCAATCTTCTTATGTTAACATTAAACATACTGACCCTTTGAAAAATGAAGTCGCTCATTAGCTAGCGACTTCAAGTCTCTCTTGACTGGGTAATGCCTCGGGTCATCCAATAGACCTGAGATATTACTCAGTGCTTCAGTGGTGCTTTGAGTTGGGGCCATTTAAAGCTCACATTTAGGTTGTATCCCAAATTCGAATACATCTCCTATTAGAATACTTTTTATTAGGAATGTCTCAAAATCAACACTTGTGTTTTGGAGACTCAACTCATCCATGTTCCACTGAACTGCTCATAGGCACATGGCTGCATACATGATTATTCTATTAGCTGCATGTTATCAGTCATTTAATCAAATGATTGTAGGTTTCCATAGAAGCTGGTGGATGTGCAAGATCATTGGCAGGCTTCGGTCTTATATATAAATAATGCATCACTCTTATGCTCTGTCTGTCTGTCTGCCTGCCTGCCTGCCTGCCTGCCTTCCCGCCACCCGTTCCTGGAGCCAATTTCCTGTGTAAATTAATCATTAATGGTGATGTTAATATCCAACCCCTAAATGTGCCGCGCTCACAACAAGAGGGCCATGTCCTCTTCTCTGCCGCCCAGTCATGTTCTTGTATGTGGACACAGATGGAAGCGAGGACGTGTTCACACCTCACAGATGCGTGTCGTGTCATCACAAGACGTCATGGGGAGGGTTGACAGCAAGCTAAACATAGCAACCCCTGCAGTGCAGTGTACACATCATGCGCATCACATTTACTGTAGAAATGTATTAACATGCAATGTACAGAATGCTTCCTGCTTTCCTCACATTGTCCTCCATTACTGGCTGTAAATATAGGCTATATGAGAAAGCATCTAGTAATGTTCCGTTGATGTGCTAGTGTTCTTGCACTTAAGGAGCTGGGTTGAACACTTTGACTCTAGGAAATAAATTGTATCATCCATAGGAATAACAAGTGAAAAATACACTACTGTTGCGAATCCTGGTTTGAGACTTCCAAATGTTTTTCCAACTTTAGCGACAACCAAGCTCTATCACGTGTCGAACTCATGGCCCGCGAGCACATTCAACCCTTCCTGCGGGTGTTTGAGTAAAAAAATATTGACATGTATAGAAATTACAATAACCCTACATTTACAACCCAACATTTATAGTCTCTTCACTCTGTCCAACATTCATCGAAACAAAAGCTAGACAGTCGTGGAACATCAAAAATTCCAAAAGCGTCGATAGAGAACTATTTTTTGCAAATGTTGATATCGAGGAAATATTATGCATTTGAAATATTACCCTCTGAATTTGGCCCGCGGGGAAAATGAATTTGAGGCCACTTCTCTATCAGAAGTGATTGTCCACTCATAAGACTGAGGACATGCAGTACCAATTCCAACCCCACCCTACCCTCAATCTTCATTGTGTCTGGGGATTGTGGGGGGATTTCCTGGATCATACAGAAGCCATGGTCAGTGCAGCTGGATTAGTGAAAGGCACGCCAGGGTCGTCAGTTGTCCCCATGCCTCATTCACAAACCTCCATGGGTATTATCCCAAAAATTCATAAACTCTGTCGTAATTGGGTCGAGCCGTGGCCACAAGCAGACTGAGACAGGAAGTCTTTGTGTGGGGCGCCATGATGTCTTCCTCCTATAGCCTCAGGGTTACCCCTGCCTTGGCAACACATTTCCACCGTCCATGCCACAGCTGAGGCTTCTGGAAGGGCAACAGCTACATATTAGGCCTTTTCAAAATATATATAACTAACTTAAGTTCAAGTGTTCACCCCCTGCTCATGGCTATATTTTTTACAACATCACATAATCAGCAAGAGACGGCAAAAAGATGCTGGTATGATCCAATTCTAATTCAAATCGAGATTCGTTATGGCTACTAAAAAATACCATTCTCATTCACTGACTGCCAAATAAGTGTCCATTTCCAATGATGCTTCTTTTGCAAGGGGGATGTCATTGACAGTCGCGGTATTGTAGTCTGTATTCAGTCAGACAAGGGCTTTCTTCAGAGAGAGGAGGAAGGCAGGACCCACCTCCTATCCCAGGACCGTAGTGACTGGGGAAAAAACGATACGGTTAAATATTGGGATATTATTTTTGACAATATTGCAATATTATTTTTGCGCTAGTTGGCTGTACCTACACCAAAATTCTAGTATTTCTTTTACATAGTGAGCCAATATTTTTTTCAGCGCTTTTATTTCCCTGACTGATCAAAACTCGTTTCATCATGCACTCTCTTGTCCCTCTGCAGCAGACATATGGTGAGCAATATGTTTGGAACATATAATCGCAATAAAAAATCATCACAGTATCGAATCGCAATACATATAGAATCGTGAAAACCTCAATGTATATCGTTTTGGCACCTAAGTATCGTGATCACATAGTATTTTGAGGTCCCTGGCTATTCCCAGCCCTACAGGACCGCATCATGATTGATAAGCATCTAAACTTTTAAGTTGTCAAAAAGTTCAGGTGGTGCTGAAGCTGGCAATGGTGGTGGCAGCAGATTGGAGTCCTCTCATAGGCTAAATCGGGCTCCTCCCACGGCTCAGCGTTCACCTTTGATGAGAGCTGATGGGGTTTGAAGTTCCCGGGAGAGGTGGAGAGGGGGATGGCGAGGAGGGGGTATACCTGAGTGATGAAGGGAGATGAAAGTGAGGGAACTGTCACATTCCAATGTAGTCGAGTGAAGAAACTTTCTCACAGATTTGCATGCGCACACACACACAAACATACACACACACACACACACACACACACAAACACACACACACACACACACAACATACACACACACACACACACACACACACACACACACACACACACACACACACACACACACACACACACACACACACACAAACACACACACACACACACACACACAAACATACACACACACACACACACACACACACACACACACACACACACACACACACACATGAACCCAAATACACATCTAGGTGCTAGTGTTTATAACAACATTCATGTACAGTATATTGTATGTACTCACACATATACACACACATTTGTACTTTGCTGCAAAGAGAATGCCTCATAACCATCCTTGTGTTTGTTTGGCAGACAACACTCTTGGGAAGGTTGCGAAATGAATTCCTCCTACAAGCTGCTTTGTGGGTGTTCTGCTCAGCTTAGCTTCAGAAACAGAATCTGTCCATGGATAAACTTCACCATCCCTGATGTTATTAGGCTTGTAGTGAGCTGTCTCTACCCCAGTGAGCTGTCTCTACCCCAGTGAGCTGTCTCTACCCCAGTGAGCTGTCTCTACCCCAGTGAGCTGTCTCTACTCCAGTGAGCTGTCTCTACTCCAGTGGAGCTGTCTCTACCCCAGTGAGCTGTGTCTATCCCAGTGAGCTGTCTCTACCGCAGTGAGCTGTCTCTACCGCAGTGAGCTGTCTCTACCCCAGTGAGCTGTCTCTACCCCTGTGAGCTGTCTACCCCAGTGAGCTGTCTCTACTCCAGTGAGCTGTCTCTACCCCCGTGAGCTGTCTCTACCCCAGTGAGCTGTCTCTACCCCAGTGAGCTGTCTCTACCCCAGTGAGCTGTCTCTACCCCAGTGAGCTGTCTCTACTCCAGTGAGCTGTCTCTACTCTAGTGGAGCTGTCTCTACCCCAGTGAGCTGTGTCTATTCCAGTGAGCTGTGTCTACTCCAGTGAGCTGTCTCTACCCCAGTGATCTGTCTCTACTCCAATGAGCTGTGTCTACTCTAGTGAGCTGTCTCTACCCCAGTGAGCTGTCTCTACCCCAGTGAGCTGTCTCTACTCTAGTGGAGCTGTCTCTACCCCAGTGAGCTGTGTCTATTCCAGTGAGCTGTCTCTACCCCAGTGAGGTCTCCCTAGGCCTGATTGTACTCATGTATTATGAAAGTAGCAATAGATTGTGTGTGTTTCATGGACTGTCATAATGCACAGAGTGAGTGGCCAAATCCTAACTGGAAATTAGTTTGTGTATCTCAGACTAAATCATGCAGTGATTTTATTGGTAGACCTGAGCGATTTATGCACAAATCTCAGTTAGGATTCGGGCCCAAGAGTATATAATAGGTTACCCATATCCTTCTTGTTTAAATGCCATTTCATTTGAGCAGAAAATGATACATTGATTACAAGAGTGAGCCAAACTATGGTAGTTAGTTCTACGTATTGAAGTGTCAGCATTTTCATGGAGGCCCTCAATCTGAAGATGTAACTCTCATATGGCTTTTTTCGGTTCACTTCCTGTTTTTGGATTTTCCTCGAACAATTGCAGTCTGGGAAAATGAGCTTTCTAGATGTGGTTCCATGGTACAATAAAGACCATGGCGAGGCGAAATTCAAACTTGAACCTTTGCGTTTTAACATTGGGACCTATAACGTTCTGAAATGTAACCCTTTGTTCAATTGTCAAAGTATTTAGGGGGAATAGTGAACATCCTAATGAAGGAAGAAGAACAAGGTGAGCACCTGGTTGTCTCATGTTTCTCGTCTTGTCACTAGGTAACGTTATAGCAGTAACTTCTCCGTGTGGGATGGATCTGCAGAGGAATATTAACCAGAGACTGTGGTGGAGACAATTTGTGTGGAACTGTTTCTGTTTGTTTTGATAGTCTGTTAATTTCACTGGCATAACACACACAGTCATTAAACCCATAAAGACAGTTTAACACCACTGTGATAGTGACGGAGAGTAACTGTCAATCACAAGTGGCTCGAACAATTGATGATGTTGACAATGGCACAACACAAGGCGGGCATACATGCCCACACACACACAATATCAGTGCACACATTAGTGCCACTGCCACACACATGCTGATTACACTTCCTCTCGCTCATGCAAACAGACTTGCATTATTCAAACCCAAACATGGGCTGCTGTTACACTCAGACACTACCACACACACATTCTGAAGCGGGAGATTGTATCTCCATAGGGGCAAGGGGGCGGGCATAAGGGGAACACAGTGGCAGATGGGTGATTTAGCATTCTGCGAGCCCAGAGGGGCGCCCCACAACTTCAGACTGGGGGGGGGTGTACAAGATGGAGAGGGGTGCTAGATGAGATGCATAGCAACACACTCTCTCCTTTCTGCTCAACACAAATGTATGTACCATTGTCTGTGTATTTGTTTGTATTCCTTTCAAGGTTGTTTTTATCACATTGCCCTGTGCCCCACTCGTCCTGGAGGCTCAATCTGTCAAACTACGCTTTGGAATATGTGCTTTTTAAGATCTCTGGGGTTGATTTAGAAGGATGGTCTTAAGGGCTCCAATGGATAGCTGGGTAGTTGGGGGGGGGTGCTATGGTTCAGAGAGGACAGAGAGTGTGGCTGTCTGAGTAACGAGCGTTAGCACTTTGACTCGATGCCCCTAGGACTTCCACTGAAGGAGACCAGACTGAATGGTTAACAACGCAATGGGGACGATTGATTTGAAGGCAGGCTAGAGGTTGCATTTGCCGTATGTCTTCAGTCACAGTGCTATAAAGACAGAGATGGATAGTGAGGCCTTGAGAATGGAGAGCTGACACCAGTTTGGTAACCTTGACCCCTCAGATGTTACCGGGACCGGTGGTTCCACCCTGTCCTCACCCTGCTTCCTTGTATTGAAAACACCAGAGGGACTATTGTGGCTTTGGCAGGACATTTGTCATCATTTGACTGTTTCCATCGTTTTTTGGACAATGCACTTGGCTGTCTTTCCTAGCAGAGGTACAATGTGTTGTGAATGAGAAGTCATCAAATGCTAACTTAATATTAGTATGGTACAATGCGACAGAGATGGTTGTGATAATTTTTTTGTTGTTTAATTGCCTCCGTTTATTTATTTTGAAAGAACCGATTGGCCCTTGCAGTGATTATAAAACAAGTTCTGAGTCTCAAACTGTTTCGAAATTGAAACAGAGAGAAAGGGCCCAACTACTGTTTTGAAGTGAATGCAAATATATGCAAAGGAGAAAAATCCCCATTTTATCAGGCATTATCTCTGTTCTGTTTACCATCTTGTTCCCATGACAGAAATTGAAAGTCCCCTCGGTATTCCCCCCTGCAAAAGGAGAACAAACTAAAACTTCATAACAAAACCCCTGGGGGTTTAGATGCTTAGTTGTAAGTACCATAAGGCTGGCAATAGGTAATAAAGCCACTATAAAGCTATAAGAAATGCTTGATGAATTATGCTATTATGAATATTTTAGGACATGACATATATTTTCACATGAAAATACATAATTACATTGTGAAATGTTTTTTTTGTTGGGTCTTGATACAATGTGTGTCTTTGAACGCAGCAAGTAACAGTCATTCAAACATATACGTGCCTCCTAAATCCAAGACATAATAGCCCCATCTGAGATGTTTTCACGGCAAGGATGGGAAAAAAACTCTAGCTGATCTAACACCAGACAGCCTGCCTCATAGGGGAAAATGGTTTGTTCCATACTTTTATCTGGTGATGAGGTCACCGGCCCCGGCGTCGCTCTTTGTGTTTTGCAAAAAGCCGCTTTATGGTGGATTACGCCCGGAGACGATCACACAAGACTAGGCCTCGCAGCAAAAAGATTTAACAGGAGAGTGCTGATCACTGATTCTCATTGTTCTGTTTGGAAAGACATAACTCTGGGGGGGAAAATAACATCTTTCTGGGCTAATTGGTAACCCTGCTTTCTGTCAATTTTTATTTGATGATCCAGATGGATGTGAAGCCCATGCTGGTGTAACAGTATTGCTTCCATCCCTCTCCTCGCCCCTATCTGGGTTTGAACCAGGGACCCTCTGCACACATAGACAACAGCCACCCTCGAAGCATCGTTACCCATCTCTCCACAAAAGCCGCGGCCCTTGCAGAGCAAGGGGAACAACTACTTCAAGGTCTCAGAGCGAGTAACATCACCGACGATTGAAACGCTATTAGCGCACCCAGCTAACTAGCTAGCCATTTAACTTCTGTTACACTGGCCATGTATTCACATTGCTTAATACTGTATTGATAGAGAAGGTCTTACTGGACTAATTCAATCAGTCTGTTGAACCTTGAATACTGATTAATAATCACTACCTTACATGTTGCATCAGAGACCAGCAAAGTTGTGATGGCATTGACCTTGCATTTGGAGAATTCCAAGAAGAGACACTTATTTAAGGCATTGTGTTCCTCAAAAGTTCAATAACGCATACTCAGGAATCCTAAAGTCCTACATTTGGTAGATAATCTCAGGTTTTCTGTCGGAGTGTTCAGAGCGCTGGCCGTGGAGTAGGGTTGATCTGATCGTTCTGACCTCACAACAGCAGTCAAGCACCCAAGCTAACTGGCTAACGTTGGCTAGCTCGCTAGCTACTTCCAGACACAAATGAGAACATTTTGCCAACGTTTACTGACACTGGCTATATTCAACGGGTGTTGAGCGTTCGTAAATTCATCAGTTATTCTGCGTTCATCAGTTATTCTGCGCTCAGATGAGAGTGCTCTGAAATCAGAGTAGATGCACCCACTGTATTCCTCTCTCTCTCTGTGGCTACCCAAGCCTATTAGTCTGGGTGCCCGTCTGTTTAGCTATCATTCCACACCTTACCACTCCTGCAATGACATAATAAGAGTACATGGAGTGGAACGTTAGCTTAACAGACTGGTACTCAGGCTACAAGCCTATTCCACAGAGAGCAAAATAAAGCCAGATTGTCTTACCCACCCCTGTATTAATGCTTTCCTCTCATTCATTTTCCTGGCCAGGGTGAGATCAGCTGATACCCAAGAACACACAGAACGAATGTGAGAGAGGTAAAAAGGTCATTTAACGTTTCCCTGGTTCAAGCCCCAGACAGAGGAAAGGGGGAGGCATGCGTGGGTGTTGAGCGAGGGAGTCAGTCAGCAGTAGGCGTGTGTGGGTGTCAGGGGAAGTTGGGGGTGGCGTGGGTAGAAGAGGTGAGACTGGCGATGACCTCTGCTTACAGCGTGGTTGGGGGGGATACATGAGAGGCCCCAGCTTGAAGCATTTCCAGCAGCAGCTCCCAAACAACCCCCTCTTTACCGTTCCCCCATGAGCTAATGCTGAAAACATGTTTTCTCTTTCTGCTTTCCTCTCTTTTGTCTGGTTGAATCTGTTCTGGGCCTCCACGTGGTCTGGTCACCACCCACAAAGCTTCTGTGGCCTGGAGAGAGGGAAGATTTGGTAGAAAGACAACTTTCTTTCTTACTTGTTCTTTCTAGTTGTCTTTTTCCATCTCTCATTCTGTCTTCATGTCTCCTTCCATCAACCTTTTTCTTTCTTTACCATCCTTCATGTCTTTTTGTATATTCCTCTATATCTCCCCGCAGTCTGGAAATGGCTGTTTACCACAGAGATGTATCAAATCAGATGAATGTGAAACAACATTAAATAATGTAACCCTGTGCAGGCGTGTGGATTCCCAGGCTTAGGGAAAAGACCATGGTGGTGAGCGTAGGCAGGAAATGGACTTTCCCTGCTTGTAAAAGCAAAGTGAGCTTTTTTGTTTTCAACATACCAGTCTGTCTTCATTTAGTTGTTTTGTGGTGATATGTATCCTTGATTCCCCTCTGTATGGGATGAACTCCTGAGAGAAAATGCTTTTTTCAATGCATTTGGTATCATCTTCACTAATTGAAATGGCTGTGAAGTAACAGAAGGTGATAATATGAACATAGCTGTTGTTAATTGAGATGTATGAGGCAATTGTATTGAAATACTGTTCAATAAGAGCATTCGATGTTTGATCTGATGTTCACTAACCTTGAAAAGCACAGCAATATTCCCCTGCAATGTTTCTCTCAGCAGTGATATAAAGCTATTTTAATGTATCCCCTCCTTTTCCACCCAACAAGTGGGACAGAAAAATGCTCATCCTATCATGCTGGCTATTACATAAATCTCTGTATGACGAAAATAGGTTGAACCAGGGGGTAAAAAAACATGGAGCTGTCTGGGCCCCACCGGACATGTGTGTGCGTGTGCGTGTGCGTGTGCGTGTGCGTGTGTGTGTGTGTGTGTGTGTGTGTGTGTGTGTGTGTGTGTGTGTGTGTGTGCGTGCATGCGTACGTGAGAAAAAACAACCCTAGAAAGATGTATTACCGTGTCACGTGGTATGAAACTGGACATGCCAGCACTGCAACGTGTTCAAGCACCAAGACAACATCAACATTAACTTAAGGACACTTCCATTCTTAGAATGGACTTGTTGACATTCTTTACATGCCGTGTTGCAGTCAGTGGTGACTCATTCCTACCACTAAAATAAACCTTCCTCTTTAAGATGAAATAACATGTCTCTATGATGTAGCTCATGAAGGGGACATTCCCCTTATTTGCACTGGCTGACTCATAGCCAGACACTAGGGGATTGGGTTGCCATTTCTGGACCATAATGATTTAAAGGGAGGAGGGGCGGAAACCATGTGTTTTCGAACACACATGGGCGTTTGTTTGTGTTTTGATATCCCCCTACTAAACATAATGGTCTATCATTATGACTCAGGCGTCATCACTGTAGGCTGTCAACTTTACGTAATACTGCAATGCCAACTCTGAATTTTCCTCAGTGGGGTTACCCATTATAGTGAATCTGAAACTGGTCTATTCAAGCAAAATGACTTGAATGTTAAAAGTGGCTGAGCTAGAGCGACAGGCATTATATTATTAAGTCTGGGCAGAACCGGAATATTTTGTTGCACTTGCTGCTCACACTGTGAAAAAATGTATTTTGGAATTCATCACCTGTACCCACATCAAAGTCAGGTCCATAGCTCTCCTGAAACACATCAGTGTTACCTCTCCCATCAATAGCTATAGGAGTTTTGCTCAACCAAAGTGTATGAAACTGCTTAGCGCCTCCATTTGCGGCTTTGTAAATTGCTAAGATCTGAATGTGAGCAAATGAAACATCAAAAGGGTGTTGAACTAATGTGTTCTACATCAAGAATACGTTGATGCAAGGGTGAAGTCTAGACTGCTTTGAAATCATTAGATGTTTTACAAGAAGGGAAGCTGATTTGGCTGTTGTGTCATGTCTTACTTTGTTTATTATTATTGACGACTAACATGAGGGAAAGTTAAGGTTATTTGTTAATTCGGCAATTTTTTCACAACAGGAAAATAATCCTGCAGCAACAGGAAATATGAATTATTGTATGGATTATGATTAATGGACATTTTTGTAGGGGGTGATATTTTTAGTTCGGGCAAATCAAGTCTGACATTTAAAATGGAATTTACAGACTTTAGAAGCTTTTTTAAACCTTGAATACATTACAAGTTGGCATTTTCTGCTGTGAAGGACATTGCCTGCAAGTACAGGGTGATCAACGAAATCTGAATATCTTCTGGATACATTTTAGTAGCATGATAAGAATATTCATGGTAAATGTGGGGTAGACAAAGTAAGACAAAGTAATGACAAGGGTTTGAGTGAGAGGACTAACTGGTGTCTCCAAGGGGCCACACCTCTCCAAAGTGTGCCCTAACTCTAAGAATACCGGTTGTGGTGAATCTCTTCCATTCTCAGAACGGGTGAGGCCTTCTAGAGATTACAGGACGATGGCATTTGTGAATATTAAAGAGATCTAAAGCGAAGGGAGTTGACCTGTTCATGGAGTGGTGCCAAGTCAAAAAATGAAAGACAGGAAACAAACCTTCCAAATCTATTTGCGGGGAAATGGTCGCTTCTGTACAATTCACCTTTTTTTATTGTCCTTTTTTTACACTGACCAAAAATATTAACACAACATGTAAAGTGTTGGTCTCATGTTTTATGTGCTGAAATAAAAGATCCCAGAAATGTTATATATGCACAAAAAGCTTATTTCTCTCAAATGTTGTGCACACATTTGTTTACATCCCTGTTAGTGAGCATTGCTCCTTTGCCAAGACAATCCATCCACCTGACAGGTGTGGCATATCAAGAAGCACCTTGTACTGGGGATAATAAAAGGCCACACTAAAATGTGCAGTTTTGTCACACAACACAATGCAACAGATGTCTTTTGAGGAAGCGTGCAATTGGCATGCTGACTGCAGGAATATCCACCAGAGCTGTTGCCAGAGAATTTAATGTTAATTTCTCTACCGTAAGCCACCTCCAAAATATTTGTGGATAATTTGGCAATACATCCAACTATCCTCACCACCGCAGAGCATGTCACGATCGTGTGTAGAGACGGACCAAGGCGCAGCGTACGTAGAGTTCCACATCTTTATTATCAAGTGAATCTTAGAACTAAAACAAATAAAGGACAAACGAAACGTGACTACATGGTGCACAAGCACAAAATAAAATCCCACAAACAAAGGTGGGAAAAACAGCTACTTAAATATTAAGTACGATAACCAGCTGCCTCTAATTGGGAACCAAACCAAAACACCAACATAAAAATGTTAAACTAGAACACCCCCTCGTCACGCCCTGACCTACTACACCATACTACACCATTATAATTATAATACACCCTTATACACAATTATATTAATTCGGGGACAGGTCAAAAAGCTAGCTTGCAGTTGCTAGCTAATTTGTCCTATTTAGCTAGCTTGCTGTTGCTAGCTAATTTGTCCTGGGATATAAACGTTGAGTTGTTATTTTACCTGAAATGCACAAGGTCCTCTACTCCGACAATTAATCCACACACAAAACGGTCAACCGTATCGTTTCCAGTCATCTCTCCTCCTTCCAGCCTTTTTCTTCTTTAAACTTTATATGGCAATTGGCATCTAAACTTTCATAGTATTACCACGACGACCGACGAACTCTGTTGTCTTTCAATAACCCACGTATCATCTCCTCATTGGTTATACCCACATGGGCGATTGAATCTGCTTCTATAAACCAATGAGGAGATGGGAGAGGCAGGACTTGCACCACGATCAGCATCACAAATAGAACTGACTTCTATTTTAGCTCTTGGCAACGCAGCAACTCATTGGCGCGCGCGAGCAGTGTCGTCAACATGTAACTCATTAAAATATTTTACATTTATTTAACTAGTATAAATGTATTCAGTAAGCAACCAACATCAACATACTAGGATCACCCATACTGCCAGTGCGTCACCTAATGCGCTTTTGAATTGTTTCCTGTCATTGGTTCATTTTGGTACAGTCGAGTTTTAATGACTCCAACCTAAGTGTATGTACACTTCCGACTTCAACTGTATATTCAGACCCATGTCTCTGTTTGAGGATTATTTGATGGTTTCCTGGTGAACAGACCTTTATACCTAGAAAAAAAGGACAGACAGTTGAAGTCGGAAGTTTACATACACTTAGGCTGGAGTCATTAAAACTCGTTTTTCAACCACTCCACAAATGTATTGTTAACAAACTATAGTCGGTTAGGACATCTACTTTGTGCATGACAAGTAATTATTCCAACAATTGTTTACAGACAGATTTTCACTTATAATTCACTGTATCACAATTCCAGTGGGTCAGAAGTTTACATACACTAAGTTGACTGTGCCTTTAAACAGCTTAGAAAATTCCAGAAAATGATGCCATGGCTTTAGAAGCTTCTGATTGGTTAATTGACATAATTTGAGTCAATTGGAGGTGCACCTGTGGAAGTATTTCAAGGCCTTCCTTCAAACTCAGTGCCTCTTTGCTTAACATCATGGGGAAATCAAAGTAAATTAGCCAAGACCTCGGAAAAAAAGCCAGACTAAGGTTTGCAACTGCACAATGGGACAAAGATTGTACTCTTGGAGAAATGTCCACTCGGTCTGATGAATCAAAAATAGAACTGTTTGAACATAATGACCATTGTTATGTTTGGTGGAAAAAGGGGAAGGCTTGCAAGCCGAAGAACACCATCCCAACCGTGAAGCATGGGAGTGGCAGCATCATGTTGTGGGGGTTCTTTGCTGCAGGAAGGACTGGTGCACTTCACAAAATAGATGGCATCATGAGATAGGAAAAATATGTGGATATATTGAAGCAACATCTCAAGACATCAGTGAGGAAGTTAAAGCTTGGTCGCAAATGGGTCTTACAAATGGACAATGACCCCAAGCATACTTCCAAAGTTGTGGCAAAATGGCTTAAGGACAACAAAGTCAGGGTATTGATGGGGCCATCACAAAGCCCTGACCTCAATCCTATAAAACATTTGTGGGCAGAACTGAAAAAGTGTGTGCGAGCAAGGAGGCCTACAAACCTGACTGAGTTACACCAGCTCTGTAAGGAGGAATGGTACAAAATTCACCCAACCTATTGTGGGAAGCTTGTGGAAGACTACCGGAAACATTTAACCCAAGTTAAACAATTGAAAGGCAATGCTACCAAATACGAATTGGGTGTATGTAAACTTCTGACCCACTGTGAATGTGATGAAAGAAATAAAAGCTGAAATAAATCATTCTCTCTACTATTATTCTGACATTTCACATTCTTAAAATAAAGTGGTGATCCTAACTGACCTAGGATAGGGCATTTTTACTAGGATAAATGTCAGGAATTGTGAAAAACTGAGTTTAAATGTATTTGGCTGAGGTGTATGTAAACTTCTGACTTCAACTGTAGGTGTCTAGGAGCAGTATTGCTTCACCCACCTTTCTTTAATTTGATATAGCAATCCTCTGAGATCTATAGTGCGACTGCAGAAAGATCACATGGAATACCCCAGTATGGTCTTAGAGAAAATTAATCTGATGGGCATGAATTCCATGTTTGGTGTCTAGATATCACAGAAGGGGTCTTTTAAGACTTACAGTATATGAATTCGAAATGATGATCTTTAAGGTATGACTAGACCGCATTTCTCCATATCATTTAATCCAATGTCTTTACATTTACTGTTTGTTTGCTGGTTACCATAGTTACTTGGACTCAGAAAGGGGGGGAAAGCACTGTACAACTAAGCCCCAACTGTACAATTATGGTACTTATATCTGCAGTGTGGGCTCCAAGTTTTGGAGTTGGCAGCCTTAGGTAATGCATGGAATGCAACCAAAACACCAATGTTTTATTTTGTACCGCTTACTGTACCTAAATGAATGTGCACTCTGCTGAATATGTGCAGGTTTTGAAATCAAAAGTCTCTCTCTCTCTCTCTTCTCTCTCTCTCTCTTTTCCTCCAAGACTATAAACAAGCTCGGAAATGCTTGCCAGAGCGTAAGGAATCATTATGCAAATTCTTAAGAGTATATTCCCAAGAAGCATGAATTGCTGAAGAAATTGCACGAGCAAACTCTCAGAGGGTCAAGATAATTTGACACATCTCCCCAAACCATGTTGTGAGGTGCATGCAGCCCCTGCTTGCAGAATATATTTTAAAGCATTTCTGCGATGACCCATAGCGTTAGCGTATGTTAGCTAATGAGGAGCTATCTAGCATATCCCACACAAAGACCCTTCTGTTATCATCGCCATCTTGATCGATTGTGGTCTGGCTCTGACTTTGAAGATATAGAACTTTGATCCAAGAAAGCCTGTTGGTGGAATGTTTTAAACTATACTTGAGGCCTTTTTTTTTATTCTCCAAAGAGCATGCATTGTAGGCCTATATAAGCTACATTTTTAGTTGAACTGCAGTCGTTATAACAGTTCCGCAGGTAATATAAGTACTTTCCCTCAGACTATGTTTTGGCTAGTTGGCAGGCATTTCGTGCCTGAGAAAACACACACAACTTACAACTTATGTCATGGTCTCAAAATATATATATGCTTATATACTGCTCTACAAATTCAATGTTTTTCACTTGCCTGAATGCCTTTCCTTTTTCCATCAGGACAGTCAATAGTCTTAAAGCAGATTGCTGAGGTAACAATACCTCCTACCTAAGCGGGTTAAAGGAAATATTCCTTATTTTACAGATTAAGCTCAGTCTACCATTTCAACAACATCATATTGTTCTATAAAGAGATTGCAGAAAATCTGAATTTACATACTTCTGTCATAACAACACGGGTCAATGTTTAGTAACATCTCAAAATCACCCCAACCCATATTTCACAAAGAAGCATCTCAATATAGGAGTGTCTCAGTAAATGTTTTATCAATTGTATAGATTTACACTTCAATGTATCATGACGTAGAAGCAGTTATGTTGGACCATGGTATTTTACAGCAATTGTTATTACATATCTCAGTGTTTTGAGAAATAACATAGTGGTATGTTAAATGGAATTTTCTAAAATGTTATTCTTCATATTCATCATCTCTTTAGCACCACCCCAACCATCAACATACTGTACGTGAAAATGGCACGTTTTTATGTTTTGTAGTAAAAAATATTATGGAAGATACGTGTTTCCAATGACATCGTCATCCAACTGGTAGACAATTAGTAAGTAATGCCTCCTCATTGGTTAAAATCAAACAATGCACACCAATGTCATTGGAAACACGTATCTTCCTCTATCTTTTTTACTAAAAAACATAGAAACGTGCCATTTTCACATACAGTATGTTGATGGTTGGGGTGGTGCTAAAGAGATGATGAATATGAAGTAAAACATTTTTTAAATGTCCCTTTAGGTGTCATCACTCTTTCTTGATATTGAAACATGTAGCCTCATAACCCTTGAGACTAAGCCTGATAACTCTCACCACATGCCACACCCAAGGGCTTTTTAAAATATGAAATCTCCTAACTATGACCCTGGGGCCTTGTGCTAGTTGGCTGTTGCTAAACCCACACTAACGCTGTGCAACCTCGGTGCAATGGCTTCTCCCTTTTGAATGTGTGGGATCTTCAGTCGCCCACTGGTTCCCCCTCCTCTTCTGTAGCAATGGTTTCCTCCCAGCCTGGGTTGCTTGTGGAGATTCTGAGCTAAAGTAACACAAAAGCTTTCACTGGTTTCAGAGGCTAAATGGTTAGCTTGGCCCTTAGCCTGCAGGGTCCTCACATTGCATTATTTATTCCTCATCCATTATTGCGCATTCTCACTTGAAAGTGGACATTTCGCCCTTGAATTAGTTGTTGAATTCAATATAATTGACTTGGGATTCAAATGGAACAAGATCAAGGGCAGAGAGACCAGTCAAAGTGTGGGCTCTATTCAATCAGTATGGCGGAAGTTCAGCTTTACAGCGTGATTGAAATGTAAAGGCAGTGTTCCTGCGTCAGCGGAGACTGCATTCACAGTAAACACTGCATATGTCGACTCAATCAGAAATGACCTTTATGTTTTCCATCGCTCAATCTGTAATGCTTCAGCCATACAGATCGAATAGAGACTATTCTTCCTAACAGGTTTTTAACAGGTCTCAGTAAAGGTCATTATATTTGAGTTGAGTTAAACTGGTTTAAACCTTTAAAGCACTGAGAAGGAATACCAACAGGAACTGCTGATGTAGACTTCTACTGGGAGAGAGATTTATTTAGAAGTGCACATCGTGCCTCTCAGGGTAGAGGCAAAGCACTTGTTCCCTTCCCCCAGTCCGTGAGAGATCTGTGCCAATCCCAATCCCAGAGAAACTGCAGCCAAAATCGCCCTCGCACTACCGCCTCTTACCACAATCATGCCTCCATCTCACGCATTCCAATAGTGCACATCGACCGCACATTCAAAACAGTTTGCAGATTAGACATCTCTACTAACTATAATACTAATGTTATACACTGGACTAAAATATGAACGCAGCATGTTTCATGAGCTGAAATAAAAGATCCCCAAATTGTCCATAGGCACAAAAATGTTATTTATCTCCAATTTTGTGCAGAAATATATTTACATCCCTGTTAGTGAGCATTTCTCCCTTGCCAAGATAATCCATCCACCTGACATTAATTGCATATCAAGAAGCTGATTAAACAGCATCTTGTGCTGGTGAGAGTAAAAGGCCACTATAAAATGTGCAGATGTGTCACACAACACAATGCCACATATGTCTCACGTTTTGAGGGAGCATGCAATTGGCATGCTGACTGCAGGAATTTCCACCAGAGCTGTTGCCATAGAATTTAATGTTCATTTCTCTACCATAAGCCACCTCCAACATCGTTTTAGAGACCACGCCAGCCCAGGACCGCCACATCCGGCTTCTTTACCTGCGGGATAGTCTGACAAGCCACCCAGATAGCTGATGAAACTGAGGAGTATGTCTGTCTGTTATAAAGCCCTTTTGTTGTGAAAAACTCATTCTGATTGGCTGGGCTTGGCTCCCCACCTCTGCTCAGTCATTTGAAATCCATAGATTAGGACCTAATGAATTTATTTCAATTGACTGATTTCCTTATATGAACTGTAACTCAGTAAAATCGTTGACATTGTTGCATGTTGCATTTATATTTATATTCAGTATATAATCCCCCTCTTTAGAAATCAGCCTGAATGTTGCAGAACATTAGCCAAGTTCTATATTTAAGTTAATTGTCTGTTTGTTAGAAGCAAACAGACCTGGGTTCAAATACATGTGTATTTCAGTATGTAGTATTTAAAATAAAATAAAATCCAAAACAAGTACTTTTATTTGAGTAGTTGAACAGTCATTTATAAAAACCAAATAGCCTACCAAATTGTATTTGAGAGTATTTTCAAATACTATTTTCAAATATCTGGGTTAAATGCATGGGGCTGTATTTGAGTCAGTGTATTTTAGTATTTTCAAATACTTTCCAAGTGTATTTCCAAATACATTCATCATCATATGTGTTGTAAAACCAATTTGCTAGTTTAAGAACCCAACATTGAAATAGGTTTTGAATATTTATTGAGGAAATGGAATGGACGTGAGAATGAGGATTTGGGAGGTGAATGAGAATGGAGCGGGTGAAGCCAAGGGCTGCAGATGAAGGATCCAGGGGGTATACTCTGTTTGGCTTGGATTCTCAGGTAGACATCATCGTCAGTTAGGCTGCTGTGGTGGTGGCAATTCCCCCCCCCCCCAGGAGATCTTTGGAAGAACCTAAGAGATACTAGATAGAAGTGGAGGGATGTAAAGCTTTTTAAGGCTCGAAATGCACAGTTTCAAGCAATGTGACATGCACTGCAGAACAAAGAGGAGGAATGTTAGTTTGGTCAGGTTTAAGTAGGGTTGCAGTGGTTAAGGAGAGTGAGGACAGGTGTGGAGGCTGATGAGCAATTAGTTGCAGCTGATGCTTGTTGAGGAGCTGCGTTCAAGGCAACTAGAATTTTTGTTCATTTTTAACACCATTAAAGTCCATAAAAAATATTGACTTAATTAATTTAACTAACTTAAAGAGAGATATGACACATGTCATCAATGGGGATATTTTTTTTCCTCAGAAGAAGAAGTAGATAACGTCTGGATGGAAATGTTACCTCAACTACTTCGTACCCCCGCACATTGACTCAGTACCGGTACTCCTTGTATATAGCCTCGTTATCGTTCTTTTGTTATTGTGTTATTATTTCCTTTTTATATTCAGCAAATGTTTATTGTTTTTTAACTCTGTATTGTTGTGAAAAGTGCTCGTAAGTAAGCATTTCACTGTAAAGTCTACACCTGTTGTTTTCGGCTCAGGTAACAAATAACATTGGATTTGATTTTGATTGGAAATGTCATACTGGAATGTGTCATGTACAGTCAACCAGCTGCTGCTGCTGTTGTTGTCTCTTGCCCATATAACTCTGTCTATGTAATAACCAAGGGCAGGTTACCAGTGTGTAACTGTATGCCCCTCTGTTCGGTCCTCCCATGCCTCTTTGTTCCAGTAAAAGACTCTCTCCCCCTCTCTCTCATTTCTGGGCAGTCTTCACAAAAGCAGGGCATCACTTAGGCTATCTCTGATTCATAATTTCAGGGAAATGTGAACCGGGCCTTAATGTATATTTTGTGCGGTTTCATGGTGTTATTTGTTACAATAGAGGCATTTGTTAGTAGGGCTCTCCAACACTGTCCTGGAGAGCTACCAACCCTAATCTAGTGCACCTCATTCTAATAGTTATCTGGTTGATAAGATTCATCAGGTTACAACGAGTTAGTGTGAAAACCTACAGGAAAGTAGCTCTCCAGGAACAGTGTAGGAGAGCCATGGTCTCATAGGCCTTGGGCCCTTTAAACGTTTAAGCAATGCTAAGCCATTAGAGTTAGTTGGCCTAATTCAATTAACATCACCAATTTCCTCTAAATTAGCATTAGCAGTGCTAATAACATTAATGTTCTTTGCCCTAGAAAGCCCCTTTCTTCCATGCATGCCAGCTGGGATGTTTTAGCAGGAGATGGGTGGGTAGAATAGGGAGGGATAGTGGTTAGGTTACTAATCGTAACTCTATTGCCGGGCTGCTGGGGTGGAATTCACCAGCACATGTTGTCAGCTGGTGCCAGTCATCGAGTGATGACTCTGTGTGCTAGTCCATTTTCCTCTTAATGCGCCAGCTCTGCTTTCAGATGAAAGAGTTTTATCGAGCGCCAACACACTGCCACGCGTCTGTTTATTTTTAGCATTAGCAGCACCTATAGTACAGTAGTGTTCTCTGATAGCACTGAAAACCCAGATATTGTCTTTTGAAGTTTCTCATTGTTAAATTGTTTTAATAAATGGTACAGTAGTGTAATGATTGTAATAAAGTATGCACCTCCTATTTGGTGAGGTTGTTGACCCTTTAAATATAAAAGTATTCTCCCTCTATTTCATCTCCCACAATCAGAGAATGCTACTCCTTCCTGTACATTGTTTTTAGTAAATTAATAATTATTTTTTTAATTTCCACATAATGGATCACTGGAAGAAAATGAGTATTTGTTTCCTTGAGAAAGTGTTGGGCCTTACCGGAAGCCAAGCCTTAAGGGGGTTCCGCCTGACACATGTGATGTATTGCATGTAACACCATCCTAATCCCTTGCTGGATTCATATTTAATGCCCTGGTCGTAATAAGGGAGTATGTATTTACAACAGGCATCAAGCTGCTAAATGATGTATAAACGTTGATAGACATCAGGTATGAGACCGATACTCTTCCAGGGAACACTTTGGAGGATGATTCTCCACTTCTCCACAAGATGGAAGTTTGTTTATGGCAGATGTTGAATTTGATGCGTTGATTATTCCTCCCAAATCATCAAGGTTATGATGCCGTGGAGCATCTGGAAAGTGAGCCAGGATACTGCTATGCCTATCCTTGTGTGTGTGTGTGTGTGTGTGTGTGTGTGTGTGTGTGTGTGTGTGTGTGTGTGTGTGTGTGTGTGTGTGTGTGTGTGTGTGTGTGTGTGTGTGTGTGTGTGTGTGTGTGTGTGTGTGTGTGTGTGTGTGTGTGTGTGTGTGTGTGTGCGTACGTGTGTGCACGTGTGTGCGGGGAGGGATAATGTTCACTCAGACACACTCCAATTGTAATTATGAAGAGTGATGAGACAAAATCCATCTACAAAGAATTTAAATGTTTTCAGCAAAGCCTAAAACAAATACTCGTGGCTAAATGTTACCTCAGAACTGCCGCAGATACAGTAGGCCCACCTCTTTAAATACCCCAGTTTTCACTCTCCGTAACAAACTACTAATACTAATAATGCTCAAGGTAACATGTAGTAATAAACTGTTGGTAATGGGATAACGGAAACCAAGGACGTACAAATCTATAGAAAAGCTGGATTTTCAATAATTGAATTGTTCAGTCAAGTCATAAAAGGCCCCGGTTTTAGAGGCTGAATGGGTGTTGGGTTTCAAAGAAGCCTCTATGAAAGTGTCCAACATGATATGGAGCCAGCCGTTCAAACAGAACAGTGGACCGAAGCTTTATGATGGTGAGCCAGGCTTTGACTAAATAAAAAATAGATACTGTACAGTATATGAATAAAAGAAATCTTGAAATTCATAACTTGACAGTGAGAATAAATGTTGTGCTTTCTCTTTAACTGAATGGACGTTTTATTTCAATATACCATTTCAATTTAAATACTTAGTGTTTGTTGGCACTTTGCTTGGTGAGACACTTGAACGTGCAGAGCAGGGTTATTCTTCAGTCAAAAGCCTTTTTTTCCATGCCCTCGATTGTTGCCAAAGCAGTCTTGCGAAGAAAATGTTTCTTGTTCCTTCTGATAGTAACATTTTGTAAGAACTTTGAACATCCTCTGACAATGCCCTCTGACCCTGAAGGATTCATATGCTATCAGTGCTTCAAAAATCCAACCACAACAATCAACCTGTAGATGCCTCATCGAGTAACACAGTCATCGAAAATATCCTCCTGCGGCATGATGTTATAGTCTCTGTCATTAGGAGCACAGCAATAAGACAGTATGAATATGTACATTATTCCTCACCAAATAGTTTGGGGTTTTGTTTTTGTTTCTTTTCATCTTTTTTTGCCTCTGCTTTCGGGGAGAGATTGAGTTGCGGCTCTCACGGGGAGTGAGCGAACTTGAGCTGCCATGGGAACACAGGGTATGGTTGAAGCCGAGGGACTAGATTCTGTGGCTCCAACATCAAACAACCTCGATGCCATTGTGTGACTAGTCACACACATACAGTCACTCACACACACACATTCTGAATGTATGTGGTTGACGTGAAGGAGAGATTGAACAAGAGAGAATTGACTGAGGAAGGGAGGCGCATGCACGTACCGATAGGACACATGGGGTGTAAGTAGGTCCATTTTGTATGAAACTATGATAATATGTAGAAACCAGACAGCAAACTTTAAATCAATCCTCTAAACTTGATAAATCAACATATCCCCAAGCAACTGGGAGAGTGTGAGCTTTCATTTTTGTACCACAGCAAAGCAATCAGCTGGTAAAACAGCGCAGCGACACAACAGTCCAATGGAACATGGCCTCCTTCAAAGGAAAAGGAAAGGACAAAGGGCAACAAGAGTAATAAACAGTTACATGCTATCCAGGAAAACATAGCTAAAATACTCTCAATGCTCACAAAAACGATCAAAAAGACAAGAGGCTATCGTGTCAGACATGTACAAACAAGGCGTGCGCGTGAACAAACAAGACAAAAAAAATGGGCCTTTTGGAAACAAAGTTAGAAACTTTAGAAGAAGAATCGGACCAGCACGATAACAGAATGAGACGTAACAACATGAGAATATTGTCCTTCCAAGAAAAAAGGAGACCTTTTCAGTTCCGTTGTCAAACTGATATCAGAGAAACTTGACGTGGGTATATCACCAGAGGATCTGGACCGATGCCAAAGGATCGTCGTGAAACAGAAGAACCCTAAACACCCACGGGGAGTAATCTTCAAACTATGGAACTATCAGACCAAAGTCAACATTCTGGCACACGGGGGGTGAGATCAAAATCCAAGGCCAGACCATGCGATTCGTCAAGGACATGTATCCTAAACTGAGAAAGAAATGCAAAGAATACCTGCCTATCAGTCAATGGGACCAAACTCCGCTTCCCAGCAGTGCTGTAGGTATGGAAGGGGATGCAAAGGATGGAATTCACAAGCGCAAATGAAGCCTTAATCAAGCTGCAAGAAACCTTTCAACTTGAAGGCCTACAAACATTACTTCCAGACTTGGAATCGTATCAACTCGCCACCCAAGGCTTTTACTTAAGACATATTGTACATTGCACTAAAGAGGAACAATGGGTACATATTGAAGATGAGCATGCTCATCCCCAGAATCTTTTCAAGTGTCTGTTTTCAAAAGGTGGATCTAACAACATTAAGAACTTTGACATCGGTTTTGCACATCGTTGTTAAACTAGACATTGAGCCGATACCGATGTTGGCATTTTTAGCTAATATTGTCCGATTCCGATATGTTCACCGATATATCGTGCATCCATATAAACTAATGTACAAAATGTATTATACAAGAGACAAAATTGACAAATACTAGCACAACAGCAGAGTCATGTCTTCAGTGTAAAACTAACAGTGACTCGATGTTTCATGCCTTCTTTGAGTGCTATAAAGGTGGAATTAAACATATTACAATATAAATGTACTTTTAATCCATCGATCTGCATATTTCAAGACATGGCATATGTGACCGACCACCTTGATTTAGTCTTATGTAGCAAAATGTTAATTTTAATTTTTTACATTGGATAAAAGCAGAGACACAGAGCTACAACATGGTATATCATACACTGCATTTAAAGGAACGATGGGAAAGTCATTCTGCTTTGAAAGTTGATCAACTTAACCTCACTTTTGAGAAAATGGCCCTTCAAATGTTTTGGTACTACTACTGGAGAGCCCTCCCTTGTCTACACCCATTCAGCATTGTTCACACCCTGTTAAGCCAGCCCCACTCATCTCTTTAAGGATTCACATGTGAGGTCATGTGCTAAACAGTGAGTAATGTAGTAAAGATTAAGACTAAACGTGGTAAAAGTAGTCGCCTACAATAAGGAAAAATTCCAGGTAAACTAAGTGTCCAGATAAAAATATGTGTTTCAATATTAGATGACACTTACCCAGACACACTTGTCTAAATTGGTGGGTCAAATGACTAAAACCAAAGGGAAAATGTGTATAAATGATAATGGCCCGACATTCTTCACTTTTTCCAGCTCGCTAATAATCACCCAAATTAAAGCTAGACAGTCAGATTATAGAAAATTCCAAAAACAATGGATATAGGATTATTTTTTGAAAATGTTGACAGGGAGGAAATGTAACCAATTTTCAGTGCAGCCCTCCGGACCATGTTGAAGACAGATTTTACCCCAGGGGCTGCATTGATTTGGACACTCCTGTTCTAGGCAGTCAATCCATTATCTGTCAGACGAGTGAGAACTTGAAAAACATGACCTTGGCAGTGTGTCTCAGTCTCTGACTCAGCTCTTGACACCTCGCCCCATGACGGAGAGAACGCCATCCCGTCCATTCTGGAACACTGTGGTTGTTCACAGGTTTGCAGGTGCTGGGCGGTCGTGTCTCTGTCTCTGACTCAGCTCTTGACACCCCGCCCCATGACGGAGAGAACGCCATCCCGTCCATTCTGGAACGCTGTGGTTGTTCACGGGTTTGCAGGTGCTGGGCGGTCGTGTCTCTGTCTCGCTCTGTCTCGCTTCTAGACACAAGCGGGTGTCCGACACTGCAGGGATTGCACCCCATGCAAATTAGTAGCAAGCCATGGATGTGAGTCAGATTCTCAACAGCTGTGGCTTTTTACACATGCACATACACACACACACACAGTTACACATATACAGGAACATTCAAGCACCCAAATCATACTTCAGCTTCATATGGCTTCCTGTGATTTTGTGTTGTTGTGTACAATATGCAGCACCTGTTCATCCTGCAAAATATCTTGCCTAAATTACCAAGCCAAAACAATCTCAAGTCTCACTCAATCCTGTAGCCAAGCTCAAGGAATGTCTCACAAGGCTCCTCCGTTCAATCATGAGGAAACATGCCTCTGGGTCAGTTTTTTTCCTCTGTGATGGTTTAAACCCTCAGAGCAGATGAATTAGCCGGCCGCATAACAATAGCTAACGCGGCCAACCACAGATGCTAAAGGCCAAGCAGGTCTTCACTGCTCTGTGGTGGAAGAGGCCAACAGTTCCTCTGGCCATTAATGCATCAGATTATAAATAACTCCCAGCACCTTTTAAAGAAGAGAGGAAGAGAGTCCTGGTGAATGGGGGAGACCTAATGCCTCCACAGACTTTGTGAATGGCCCCCTGACTCTGTTGTGGTCAGTGTGTTCCATCCTTATAAGGATGGTGACAGTTGTCGGTGACACAGGGTTGGATTTCAGAGTGACAGAGGCATCATTTCTTCAGATTTCCTGGGCGGCCTGGCTTGGCGCTAAACCAAGAGATTACTTAACCTCCCCCACAGATTTAACAGCATAGACACAGCAACTCTAGACTAGGAACTAAGAAACTCTTCTTCCTTTGTCGTATTTCACAATTTGGACTAAAAGGGAGAACGGTTTATATTGGGGCAGGGGCGTGCATCTTCTCAGTGACGGTTCAGCACCCACCCAACCTATCTGCCTTTTCTTCCTCCCTCATACATCATTCACTTTGACTAGCTAATACACACACAGTAATGGTCCATATCCCCCACACAGTAACTGTCCATGTCCCTCACACAATAACGGTCCATGTCCCTCACACAATAACGGTCCATGTCCCTCACACAATAACGGTCCATGTCCCTCACACAATAACGGTCCATGTCCCTCACACAATAACGGTCCATGTCCCTCACACAATAACGGTCCATGTCCCTCACACAATAACGGTCCATGTCCCTCATACAATAACGGTCCATGTCCCTCATACAATAACGGTCCACGTCCCTCACACAATAACGGTCCATGTCCCTCACACAATAACTGTCCACGTCCCTCACACAATAACGGTCCATGTCCCTCATACAATAACGGTCCATGTCCCTCACACAATAACGGTCCATGTCCCTCACACAATAACGGTCCATGTCCCTCACACAGTAACGGTCTATGTCCCTCACACAGTAACGGTCCATGTCCCTCACACAATAACGGTCCATGTCCCTCATACAATAACGGTCCATGTCCCTCACACAATAACGGTCCATGTCCCTCACACAATAACGGTCCATGTCCCTCATACAATAACGGTCCATGTCCCTCACACAATAACGGTCCATGTCCCTCACACAATAACGGTCCATGTCCCTCACACAGTAACGGTCCAATTAATTTTTTTATTTTACCTTTATTTTACTAGGCAAGTCAGTTAAGAACAAATTCTTATTTTCAATGACGGCCTAGGAACAGTGGGTTAACTGCCTGTTCAGGGGCAGAACGACAGATTTGTACCTTGTCAGCTCGGGGATTTGAACTTGCAACCTTCCGGTTACTAGTCCAACGCTACCCTGCCGCCCCGGCATGTCCCTCACACAGTAACGGTCAATGCAATGTTGAGCATTTACACAGTTAGGGCTTTATTTTCAGCTGGCTTTAAGGTGGCGCTACTGTTAAACGCCTGTTAGTTATTTCGTTATGTAAATACTGGTGCACTGGCATTTTCCAGTTCTAACGCCAGGTTCAGCAATTTACCTGTCTAACATCAGCACACTTGCGCTCAGATGGGAGGGGTGGAATTATTTGAGGAGTGTCCTTAAAAACATAATGATCCAACGTCCTTATTTCAGGGAGGTCTGGCAGGGATATTTAAGACCAACTAAAAGCTGGTTTAAGAGGTAACACGGATGGTCATGTCATGAATGTTGACGGCAGAAAACGCAGCCTATCCAGCCGTGACACACACTGCCCATATGAGCATGGACCAAGATGTGCTTTTGGTGCTATAAACACTATAAACACATAAAACACTCATGCTATGCTTAAACCAAGCATATCCTCCCTTCTTCTCAATGAAGTCTGTTTTCTTTTTGTCCTGACCAATGTAGCTAAACAAGTAGACTAGTCAAGACTGTCAAAGTGTTTGGCTTGTGAGACTGCTTGGAAATAAATCTTAATCACAAAAGCTTTATTAAAATATCAAGTTTGAGAGGAGCTAAACAGTGAGCGGACGTTCCCTTTTTATCTATGCATTGTTGACATTATCTTAGCCATGCTTTGGACGTGCCTAAAACCTCCTCCATGATGTAGGCTAAAGGTATCCATTGTTTTTCGTTGAATTTTATTAAAACCAAAGTTATTAGAATGATTCACTGTCCAATGCAAATTCTGGAGAATTGTAAATACGATCTATAGGATGGTTCCAATATGTACACTACCGTTCAAAAGTTTGGTGTCACTTAATTTCCTTGTTTTTGAAAGAAAAGCTCATTTTTTTGTCCATTTAAAATATTATCAAATTGATCAGAAATACAGTGTAGACATTGTTAATGTTGTAAATGCAGTTTACACTGGCCTAGCCCCTTTATCAGTGTGAATGCTATGTATATATTTCAACATTGAAGCTATGCAATTACTTACAACAGTGGAACAACAGGTTCAAGTGAACATATTTAGCAAAGATGGGATAGGTATACATTTTGTTATTTTGTTTCTGTAAGCTGTTTAACAAACTATAACAGACTAAAATTGAAGTTGTTTCCAAGGCAATACATCAAAGGCCAGACCTTTCGCGCCAATGCCAGCCACTTTCGCCAATAATTGTGGTTGTGAAAATAGCTAAAATATTTCTGAACCTACAGAAAAAATATTTCAGTACCTATAGCGGTACCTATAGCGGTACCTATAGTGGTACCTATAATGGTACCTATAGCGGTACCTATAGTGGTACCTATAGTGGTACCTATAGCTCTACCGCCAGCACTTTGATTGACCGTTGCGTTAGGTTTGTTAAAATAGATCCCTAAAGGTTAGCTAATGTTTTTACAGCTTTTAACTCCGTGTTTAAAAAAAACTTTATTTGCTTCTGTTCAAGGAAAATAAATTTGTCACGGATACTAAATGGTAAACTCTGGTCTTTTTCCATTGGCTAACATCAGAAATGGACCAGTAACTGAAAGGTCGCTATTTCGAATACCTGAGCCGACAAGGTGAAAAATCTGTTATTGTGGCCGCCGTACTACAATGGCTAACCCTGTAAAACAACATATTTTACTGCACCTATGTGGTGTATGTAACAATTTAAAAGTTTGCATGTGACACTTTTTATACTTTCTGTGGGAAAGGGATTTTCACGGAAGACCCTGTTGTCTTCACTACATTTTGGGCACATGTATATGGGGACAGGGAAAGGAGGGAAAGGAGAGACAGCTGGATTGGCTCTCTTGGAACTTTTGGCAGAATGGTGAATGAAACCAGATCGGTGGACCGCATTGGCTCGGACTAGATTGACCCCATCCCACTACTTCCACTTTCTGTCCTGTGCATCGGTTGTTGATAGCTTTGCTCAGCCACGAACAGGATTTACACACTCAAATTACCAATGTGACTCTCAATGGCCCAAAGCAGGCTTTGAGAAGTAACACATGCAACATGTCTGTTTATAGCAGAAACAAACAAGCATACACTATGTGACAGATGGGAAATATATATTTTTAATCTTCATTACAAATTAGATTATTGGTTACTAGGGATGTTTATACGACTTACAGGAGCAATTAGGGATAAGTGCCTTGCTCAAAGGCACGTCGACTCAGGGATTCAAACCAGCAACCTTTCAGTTACTGGCCAACGCTCTTAACAGCTAGGCTACCTGCTACTTATGTGTGTGATACCATGCACTGTAAAAGAGGCCGCTGTAAGCAGATCTAAGCCCTTGTCCCCAAAACAACAACAAACAGTACTGTATCCGGAGATGAACCAAAACAGGACCGGCAGAAGGTAGCTTCAATAGGAAGAGAGGGCAAGGGGATGAAATAAAAACCCATTAAGTAAAGTGGAGATGGGAGGGGACATGCCCCCACCCACCAAGATATAGGGCCTGCCACGTGTGCCAATCTCATTACCCATAAGGCTTTCCTGAAAAAGCAACAGTCTGGGCCTCCTCTAGGTTCAGTATCTAGTGTTCTGTTTCAACTCTCCCGGCCCTCCTAATCCTCTCATATCAGTGTGAGGCTGCCCTCCCCCAGTCACAGGGTTCAATGCCCCCCCCCAAAAAAAATACAAGCCGAGAAGGGGAGACATAGGAGGGAGGGGGATTGCACCTTGACCCAGTAATCCAATGCATCCTAAAAAGGTAATTACTTGCAGTTTAATCTCCTGACTCTGGTATAGTGCAATAGACAAAATACAAATCTCTCTCCCTCCAGGCTTTGTACATTTAACAGCATTATTCATGTCTCACTCTTACTTATGCCAATAGCATTGTTAGGCCTTAAAGAACAACAGTCAAACTGTGTTTCATCATTAAATTAAGGATATTCTCTGAGGTATAGAGTGTGAGGAAAGAATCATATAACGTCTTGACTAAGCTGCAGCTCTATGTGTGCTACCGCAAGTTAGTTACAGCTCCCTGAGAATGTCTCAGTATCAGTTTGTGTATTAAACACATAATAACATGATAGCAAAATAAAACCTATGAAACTGGGTTGACAAGATGTTCAACTTTCCTCTGTGGATTTTTTTATATTTTTAAACATCACACAGGGACAACATTGCATCTGCCCCAAACTACTTCATATAGACAAAATAATGTACTGCTTCCTGCGTTGCACTCACCCAGCCGTGGGGTGCATACAGATGGAGGTGCACGTTCAGGCCCTGTGGCTACTACATCAAAGTGAACAAAACCCCCCTCCCCAACCCTACTCTCTCTCTACCACACATGCATGCACACGCACACACACCATGGCCTACACACTGATTGGATAGGACTGGGAGGATGTGTGCTTTTTAATTCCCTAATGCATTTTTATCTGTGATACTGACCCCCTGAGGGAGGGAAACCTGGGAAGGGCCACAGGGGCCCCTGAAGTCAGAGATGGGTCAACCTGTGCACAGCAGGGTGGGTCCATCTTCACCTCCGTTACATTGCCTTAATGACTGAATCTTGTTTATCTCAAAGAGAAAAAACAGCTTTTAAGACCTCATTAGTCCACGGGGCTCCATGAAAGTGCGCTGTAAGGAGAGGAACTGTTGCTAGGGTAACAGCTAAAAGGAAGGTTCCTTGAAATTAACAAATATAATTTCAATGTCGTGGTCAGGGCCAATAAGGGCATAGTTTGTGTGCTTTTGTCGCATGTTAATTTCCCCAGGTAGTCACACTATTTTCTTTTATTATTTGGCATCAATGTATCTGTGACAAGCTATACAAAAGGTACTATGCATATATCCCATGTTGACGTAGTTATTTCTGTATTTGAAGTGTACTGTATGAATCATTCTAAAACGTTGAACCCTTCTCACGCAGTGGTCCTTTTAATTAGATGAATGCACTAATTGTACGTCTCTCTGGATAAGAGCATCCGCTAAATGACTAAAATGTCAAATGTAATTGTTGTTTGTATATCCCAGCATGCATCTGTTCCAATGAGAACACTCCTCTTCTTAGGCAGCTCAGTATAGTGTGAACTGTGCTCTGTTCCCTTTCCCATGGTGCCTTTATATCTATGACCAGCTAATTCATTTGCTCAACTGAAAACATGGCAGGGGTAAAAAAAAACAGACCCAGAGGCATCCTTCCACGTGATTGAATGGAGACATTGTACGATATTCCTCCTGTTCAGCTCAGGGGTTGTGTGAAACTTGAGGTCTTTTTGGCTGTATGATAAAGTTGTCGGATGTTACACGTTAGCTCTGCTTAGTGGCTGTGGGAAAGGATGTCATAATGTGTAGGAGGCCTGTGGGCCAAACACACATCATGGGATAGGCAGCAAGTAGATCAGCAAATTGTCACACGCTTGAACTCAGGAGCGTGTGAGTGTGCATCTGAGCTCATCATGGGACAACTCACACACTTCTAATCTCAGACACACATAATACAGCCACATCTGAGTACAGTATACACACACAGCACACACACATACATACACACACAGCACACACACATACATACACACACAAACATTGTTAAATCTTATCACATCACTCTGTCAAGTTGTCTTTTCCAGGGCTGACTACATTTGACATGTGATGTGACAAAGCCAGCGACATGGAGGCTATAACATGAACTATATTTCCTTGAACTTACAACAACAAATCAAATGGCCCAGCTATTGAAGCCGATAACAGGTCCGCTGTCATCTGACAGAGTGGGTGGGCCTGGATTGGAAGCCTCCCCATTTTCTGAAAGTTTTGCTTCCTTTCTCCTCGATTGCGATATCCCTCTGGCAAACTCTTTTTAGAATGTCTGCCAGGAATGAGGCCCTCACACTAAAATCTGTGTGTCTGCCGAGGCAGGGGGAGGAGGTTGGGGGGGGGTTCAGCACAAATGAGAGACAGGGACGTGTTGTTGCCAACGTGTGACAGGTGCCTGAGCAGGGCAAAGCCCTCAACGTTCCTGTTCTCATTCTCAACTCCCTGTTTAGCCTGACAAGAGTCCAAGAGGAGCCCTTTTCTCACGAGGAGAGTCCTTTGTTGGAGCTTTGAGAACTAATCTCTTCTTGTTTTCTCAGTCATTCCACCTTAAGAAGACTACCATACCTCGAATTGACCCACCTACATCATTTGATCAAAGCGATTGAATATCTGAGAGAGAGAGAGAGAGACACAGAGAGAGAGAGACAGAGAGACACGGAGACAGCAACACAGAGAGAGCGAGAGAGACAGCAACACAGAGAGAGTGAGAAAGAAAAACCGAGAGTGAGAAAGTGAGACACATAGTGAGACAGAGAGAGAGAGTGAGACAGAGAGAGAGAGTGAGAAAGAGAGAGAGATGGGAATATGAATGAGAGAGAGAGAGAGAGAGAGAGAGAGAGAGAGAGAGAGAGAGAGAGAGAGAGAGAGAGAGAGAGAGAGAGAGAGAGAGAGAGAGAGAGAGAGAGAGAGAGAGAGAGAGAGAGAGAGAGAGAGAGAGAGAGAGAGAGAGAGAGAGAGAGAGGTCCTTCTGTAGCTCAGTTGGTAGAGCATGGCGCTTGTAACGCCAGGGTAGTGGGTTCGATTCCCGGGACCACCCATACGTAGAATGTATGCACACATGACTGTAAGTCGCTTTGGATAAAAGCGTCTGCTAAATGGCATATATTATTATTATATTAGAGAGAGAGAGTGAGAGAGAGAGAGAGAGAGAGAGAGAGAGAGAGAGAGAGAGAGAGAGAGAGAGAGAGAGAGAGAGAGAGAGAGAGAGAGAGAGAGAGAGAGAGAGAGAGAGAGAGAGAGAGAGAGAGAGAGAGAGAGAGAGAGAGAGAGAGAGAGAGATGTGAATGTGAGATGTGAATGAGAGAGAGAGAGGGAGAGAGAGAGATATGGGAATGAGAAAGTAGAAGGACGAGACCGAAGGAGAAAGGAATGAGAGAGATGGAAATTAGAAAGAGAAAGAAAAAGAGAGTTTGATTGTCTCTCCACGATAAGCCATTTTATCATGCTGACCCTCCAATGAACCGAGAGAGGAAACTCCCAAGACGAAGAATTCCCCCATTATCCAGTCTATGCCCTAATCAGCATATCATGCAAATTCGTCTAAATCCCATCCATTTGGCTAATCCCCTGGATTAAACGACCTAATCAAGCCCTTATTAACCCATGTGTGGGTACAGTGAGTCAGAGACTGTCACATTTGGCAGGCTATGTTACAATACCTGGGCTTTGATCCAAGGCATTAGGGAAAACTCTGGGAAAGGGCTTGGTTGACTTCTTGGGCTGCATACAAAGCAAAGTCTGTAAAACAAAGAATTACATATGTTTATCTAGCAGTTATTGGATGTGGCGTTCTGAAGATTCACAACTTTGTCTAACCCTTTGTAAAGAATCTCAGTAAATATTAGTACAAAGGCAAGTGAATAACCATATTTTTTTATTCACCTAGGGAAGATCTCAAATGAATACTCCTCGCGTCTTCTTTCGTCATCTCCTTCTCAGAACCCATTGGATGAAAAAGTCAGAAGTCCCTCCCCTCTGACCTTCTCCTCCAATTGGTTTTGAGGAGGAGAGAGGATGCGAGGAGTATGCAATTGAGATATTCCCCTAGACACGGTTAGCATTAGCAGTATGTAATCCAAAACAACCCACTCATCGTCGACTAGACGTTGAATTGACGTATGTGCCCAGTGGGAAGTAGGCTAGTATATCCTGGTGACCATGACAGCACTGGTAAAACCTGCTGGGTTCCTGCTCGGTTACCTCAGTTAGCTAGCTCAGCTCCTCCAGCAGGTCAGAGTTGTGTTCAGAATCCATTAGCGCTGGCTTTGGGCAAACCTAGCTCGTCGGTTTAAACACACGCTGGAAGCTCACCTAATGACATGTTTGCCGAGGTGGGGGGAAAAAGCAAACAGAGATGACAACATGTTGGAAATCCAAGGGCCCTGTCTGTTACCAACCCTCTGGCTAGTAAACAGGACCATAGAGCAACCTGGAGAGAGAGATATTAGGACAACACCATAGAGCAACCTGAAGAGAGAGAGAATAGGACAGCACCATAGAGAAACCTGAAGAGAGAGAGATATTAGGACAGCACCATAGATAAACCTGAAGAGAGAGAGATATTAGGACAGCACCATAGAGAAACCTGAAGAGAGAGAGAATAGGACAGCACCATAGAGCAACCTGAAGAGAGAGAGAATAGGACAGCACCATAGAGAAACCTGAAGAGAGATATTAGGACAGCACCATAGATAAACCTGAAGAGAGAGAGAATAGGACAGCACCATAGAGCAACCTGAAGAGAGAGAGAATAGGACAGCACCATAGAGAAACCTGAAGAGAGAGAGATATTAGGACAGCACCATAGAGAAACCTGAAGAGAGAGAGATATTAGGACAGCACCATAGATAAACCTGAAGAGAGAGAGATATTAGGACAGCACCATAGAGCAACCTGAAGAGAGAGAGATATTAGGACAGCACCATAGAGCAACCTGGAGAGAGAGATATTAGGACAGCACCATAGAGCAACCTGGAGAGAGAGATATTAGGAGGACAGCACCATAGAGAAACCTGAAGAGAGAGAGAGAATAGGACAGCACCATAGAGAAACCTGAAGAGAGAGAGAGAATAGGACAGCACCATAGAGAAACCTGAAGAGAGAGAGATATTAGGACAGCACCATAGAGCAACCTGGAGAGAGAGATATTAGGACAGCACCATAGAGCAACCTGAAGAGAGAGAGATATTAGGAGGAAAGCACCATAGAGCAACCTGAAGAGAGAGAGATATTAGGACAGCATCATAGATCAACCCGAGGAGAGAGATATATCAGGACAGCACCATAGAGCAACCTGAGGAGAGAGATATATGAGGACAGCACCATAGAACAACCTGAGGAGAGAGATATATCAGGACAGCACCATAGAGCAACCTGAAGAGAGAGAGAGATATATCAGGACAGCACCATAGAACAACCTGAGGAGAGAGATATATCAGGACAGCACCATAGAGCAACCTGAAGAGAGAGAGAGATATTACGACAGCACCATAGAACAACCTGAGGAGAGAGATATATCAGGACAGCACCATAGAGCAACCTGAATAGAGAGAGATATTAGGAGGACAGCACCATAGAGCAACCTGAGGAGAGAGATATATCAGGACAGCACCATAGAACAACCTGAGGAGAGAGATATATCAGGACAGCACCATAGAGCAACCTGAAGAGAGAGAGATATTAGGAGGACAGCACCATAGAACAACCTGAGGAGAGAGATATATCAGGACAGCACCATAGAGCAACCTGAATAGAGAGAGATATTAGGAGGACAGCACCATAGAACAACATGAGGAGAGAGATATATCAGGACAGCACCATAGAGCAACCTGAAGAGAGAGAGATATTAGGAGGACAGCACCATAGAACAACCTGAGGAGAGAGATATATCAGGACAGCACCATAGAGCAACCTGAAGAGAGAGATATTAGGAGGACAGCACCATAGAACAACATGAGGAGAGAGATATATCAGGACAGCACCATAGAGCAACCTGAAGAGAGATATATATTAGGAGGACAGCACCATAGAACAACCTGAGGAGAGAGATATATCAGGACAGCACCATAGAGCAACCTGAGGAGAGAGAGAGATATATCAGGACAGCACCATAGAACAACCTGAGGAGAGAGATATATCAGGACAGCACCATAGAGCAACCTGAAGAGAGAGAGCTATTAGGAGGACAGCACCATAGAGCAACCTGAGGAGAGAGATATATCAGGACAGCACCATAGAACAACATGAGGAGAGAGATATATCAGGACAGCACCATAGAACAACATGAGGAGAGAGATATATCAGGACAGCATCATAGAACAACCTGAGGAGAGAGATATATCAGGACAGCATCATAGAACAACCTGAGGAGAGAGATATATCAGGACAGCATCATAGAACAACCTGAGGAGAGAGATATATCAGGACAGCATCATAGAACAACCTGAGGAGAGAGATATATCAGGACAGCATCATAGAACAACATGAGGAGAGAGATATATCAGGACAGCACCATAGAACAACATGAGGAGAGAGATATATAGCAGGACAGCATCATAGAACAACCTGAGGAGAGAGATATATCAGGACAGCACCATAGAGCAACCTGAAGAGAGAGAGCTATTAGGAGGACAGCACCATAGAGCAACCTGAGGAGAGAGATATATCAGGACAGCACCATAGAGCAACCTGAGGAGAGAGATATATCAGGACAGCACCATAGAGCAACCTGAGGAGAGAGATATATCAGGACAGCACCATAGAACAACCTGAGGAGAGAGATATATCAGGACAGCATCATAGAACAACCTGAGGAGAGAGATATATCAGGACAGCATCATAGAACAACCTGAGGAGAGAGATATATCAGGACAGCATCATAGAACAACCTGAGGAGAGAGATATATCAGGACAGCACCATAGAACAACATGAGGAGAGAGATATATCAGGACAGCATCATAGATCAACCTGAGGAGAGAGATATATCAGGACAGCATCATAGAACAACCTGAGGAGAGAGATATATCAGGACAGCATCATAGAACAACCTGAGGAGAGAGATATATCAGGACAGCATCATAGAACAACCTGAGGAGAGAGATATATCAGGACAGCATCATAGATCAACCTGAGGAGAGAGATATATCAGGACAGCACCATAGAACAACCTGAGGAGAGAGATATATCAGGACAGCATCATAGAACAACCTGAGGAGAGAGATATATCAGGACAGCACCATAGAACAACATGAGGAGAGAGATATATCAGGACAGCATCATAGATCAACCTGAGGAGAGAGATATATCAGGACAGCATCATAGAACAACCTGAGGAGAGAGATATATCAGGACAGCATCATAGAACAACCTGAGGAGAGAGATATATCAGGACAGCATCATAGAACAACCTGAGGAGAGAGATATATCAGGACAGCATCATAGAACAACCTGAGGAGAGAGATATATCAGGACAGTATCATAGAACAACCTGAGGAGAGAGAAATATCAGGACAGCACCATAGAACAACATGAGGAGAGAGATATATATAGCAGGACAGCATCATAGAACAACCTGAGGAGAGAGATATATCAGGACAGCATCATAGAACAACCTGAGGAGAGAGATATATCAGGACAGCACCATAGAACAACCTGAGGAGAGAGAAACAGAAGAAAGAAGGGGGGACAATGACAAGAGAGAGTGTGTGTGTGTGTAGGGGGGGTGTATCAGGTGATCAACAAAGAAGCTGTTGTTGCGGGTGTAAACACCTAATAGCCCTTGCTTGTGGAATAAACCGTGACATCAAACCAGCGTTGTCCATGTTATGGACAGCTCTCTATCACGGTACTACTGTGTAGCCCCATACTGTAGAAGTATGACCGTGACAGCAGAGAGCCAGTGTGACATTTATGGTTTACAGTACATGCACGAGGTTGTTCTGTTGACACTGGATATGCATGATGAACTGTACTTTCCTGGACACCTGTTCCCCTCGCTGGAATCGATGAATTGGAATTACCCGTGATATGACTTTTATTAATATGCTAATGAGGTAGGTATGCTAATGATGCAGTTCCTATGGTGATGCTGATGTATCCAGACTGAGCCAATCAAGGAATTTCCCACGATGTCATCAATCTATTTTTTTGTTTAATGTGTGTTCTCGTAAATGTAAACTTTGAAAGATGCCCCCCTCGATTTCCTACTTTTATTACAGTAAGCACCTTGGTGGAGATTGAAGTGTAAACAATGGCTATGTACGTCATATTGCTGGAAGAGAGGGGTATTTTGTACATAATATGATGCGGTGCTCTTCATGTTACAAGACACAGGATATCAACCTGTGGCTGTCAGAGAAATGGTCAAAGACGTGCACTTTTCTCATAGTCATATAGTTTCAAATTAGGGAAAGTACGTGTGTATGGGAAATTGGGAACATTACATACTGGAAGGGTACTTTCATATCCTATCCATTCTGACTAGAGGATTATCCTAGGTTATGAAGACAGACTTTTGTGTGACCTACACTAATGAATCTATGGTGCTGAATATTGCATCGACACTCTGACTTTAGCTCAGAAGAAGCGTGAACTCTAGCCAGAGTACTCAGCAGCACATTTCCTCTCTCTCTCTCCCCTTCTACTCTGAGTCATTTTGATGTGCAGCAGTTGTGGGTTAACCTCCTCCCAGCACCAGAAGCATGCCGTTACCACTCCTTCTCTTTCCACCCTTTCCTCTCGGTCTCTCCTCTTCACTTCTCGTCATCTGCTCTAGCTGGTTTTGATGTGCAGCAGTTGTGGGTTAACCTCCTCCCAGGCAGCACATTGGCGAAGCTTCCTTCCTGCAAGCTGTTCAGGGCTAAGAAGCTAAAAAAACGGGTCTGCCCTGCAGATATTCTCTCCACTGACAAGATGCTGGAACCAGTGGGAAGGGGAATCATACAATCCAAACAATTGCGCACGAGCCGACCCCTCACTGGGCTAGAACACTGGGGCCTGAACGCAGCCTACGGGCTTGAGCTGGAGATGAGAGTCTGTGCCAAATGTAATGTGGTACAAGCACGCTGCAATAAAAACACGGCTTTACTTATTAAGCAGTCTACTCCACTGTGTATGGGGTCTGGGGAGGGGAGGAGAAAACGGAGGCACACTAGTATTCAGTTTACCAACCACACACACACACTGGGATCTAGGGTTCTGGAGCTTAAAGCTACAATATGTAGCTTCGCTATACTCGCATTAAAACCTGCTAACCATGTGTATATGACCAGTAGAATTTTATTTGTATCTTTTTGTGCGACCATACCAAATTCACATAGAAATGTGAGTTATAGATATTTCTCCTTGAAAGCAAGTCAAAGAAGCGGAGATCTATGTGCGCTATTTCTATGCTTCCCGTTCTTCAGTTTAGTTTTAGCGTCTTCTACTTTCAGTTTTGTGCCCCAACAGCTGAAAATATCATATTTTTGGTTGTGGAAAATATATTTCACAGTGGTTTAGATTGTTTAATTATTTTCTACACAATGACTACTTGTTTTGTCATATAAACTGAAATTAGGATAACTATTTAAATTTCAGCAACCAAAGGCCATAGAAAAGACACACACACACTTAGATTTCACAAGGTCTGGGAATACAGTGTTACATATCCAACTCTTAGTACACAACCTGGGTCGCATATATATAATATAATATATGCCATTTAGCAGACGCTTTTATCCAAAGCGACTTACAGTCATGCGTGCATACATTCTACGTATGGGTGGTCCCGGGAATCGAACCCACTACCCTGGCGTTACAAGCGCCATGCTCTACCAACTGTGCTACAGATACACACAGGAATACAGTTTACAGTGCTAAACGACCTTAAAATATGTAAAACACTGGAGGCAGTCTAGCACTGGAGGCAGTCTAGCACTGGAGGCAGTCTAGCACTGGAGGCATTATTGTATGCTCTAAATTTGTAAAGATCTAACCTGAAGACGCTGTACTGTGTATTGTTATAGTGTACTGTGTATTGTTATATTGTACTGTGTTGTTTTATTGTACTGGACTGTGTGTTGTTATATTGTACTGTACTGTGTATTGTTATATTGTACTGTGTTGTTTTATTGTACTGTACTGTGTATTGTTATATTGTACTGTACTGTGTATTGTTATATTGTACTGTGTTGTTTTATTATATTGTACTGTGTATTGTTATATTGTACTGTACTGTGTATTGTTATATTGTACTGTACTGTGTATTGTTATATTGTACTGTACTGTGTATTGTTATATTGTACTGTGTTGTTTTATTGTACTGTACTGTGTATTGTTATATTGTACTGTGTTGTTTTATTGTACTGTACTGTGTATTGTTATAGTATACTGTGTATTGTTATATTGTACTGTGTTGTTTTATTGTACTGTACTGTGTATTGTTATAGTGTACTGTGTATTGTTATATTGTACTGTGTTGTTTTATTGTACTGTACTGTGTATTGTTATATTGTACTGTACTGTGTGTTGTTATATTGTACTGTGTGTTATATTGTACTATGTATTGTTATATTGTACTGTACTGTGTGTTGTTATATTGTACTGTACTGTGTGTTGTTATATTGTACTGTACTGTGTGTTGTTATATTGTACTGTACTGTGTGTTGTTATATTGTACTGTACTGTGTGTTGTTATATTGTACTGCACTGTGTGTTGTTATATTGTACTGTACTGTGTGTTATATTGTACTGTGTGTTGTTATATTGTACTGTACTGTGTGTTGTTATACTGTACTGCGTGTTGTTATACTGTACTGTGTGTTGTTATATTGTACTGTACTGTGTGTTGTTATATTGTACTGTGTTGTTATACTGTACTGTGTGTTGTTATATTGTACTGTGTGTTGTTATACTGTACTGTGTGTTGTTATATTGTACTGTGTGTTGTTATACTGTACTGTGTGTTGTTATACTGTACTGTGTGTTGTTATATTGTACTGTGTGTTGTTATACTGTACTGTGTGTTGTTATACTGTACTGTGTGTTGTTATATTGTACTGTGTGTTGTTATACTGTACTGTGTGTTGTTATACTGTACTGTGTGTTGTTATATTGTACTGTGTGTTGTTATACTGTACTGTGTGTTGTTATACTGTACTGTGTGTTGTTATATTGTACTGTGTGTTGTTATACTGTACTGTGTGTTGTTATACTGTACTGTGTGTTGTTATATTGTACTGTGTGTTGTTATACTGTACTGTGTGTTGTTATACTGTACTGTGTGTTGTTATACTGTACTGTGTGTTGTTATACTGTACTGTGTGTTGTTATACTGTACTGTGTGTTGTTATATTGTACTGTACTGTGTGTTGTTATATTGTACTGTACTGTGTGTTGTTATATTGTACTGTACTGTGTGTTGTTATACTGTACTGTGTGTTGTTATACTGTACTGTGTGTTGTTATACTGTACTGTGTGTTGTTATATTGTACTGTGTTGTTATACTGTACTGTGTGTTGTTATACTGTACTGTGTGTTGTTATACTGTACTGTGTGTTGTTATACTGTACTGTGTGTTGTTATATTGTACTGTGTTGTTATACTGTACTGTGTGTTGTTATACTGTACTGTGTGTTGTTATACTGTACTGTGTGTTGTTATACTGTACTGTGTGTTGTTATATTGTACTGTACTGTGTGTTGTTATACTGTACTGTGTGTTGTTATATTGTACTGTACTGTGTGTTGTTATATTGTACTGTACTGTGTGTTATATTGTACTGTGTGTTGTTATACTGTACTGTGTGTTGTTATATTGTACTGTGTTGTTATACTGTACTGTGTGTTGTTATACTGTACTGTGTGTTGTTATATTGTACTGTGTGTTGTTATATTGTACTGTGTGTTGTTATACTGTACTGTGTGTTGTTATACTGTACTGTGTGTTGTTATATTGTACTGTGTGTTGTTATACTGTACTGTGTGTTGTTATATTGTACTGTGTGTTATACTGTACTGTGTGTTGTTATACTGTACTGTGTGTTGTTATATTGTACTGTGTGTTGTTATACTGTACTGTGTGTTGTTATATTGTACTGTACTGTGTGTTGTTATACTGTACTGTGTGTTGTTATATTGTACTGTACTGTGTGTTGTTATATTGTACTGTGTTGTTATACTGTACTGTGTGTTGTTATATTGTACTGTGTGTTGTTATACTGTACTGTGTGTTGTTATATTGTACTGTGTGTTGTTATACTGTACTGTGTGTTGTTATACTGTACTGTGTGTTGTTATATTGTACTGTGTGTTGTTATACTGTACTGTGTGTTGTTATACTGTACTGTGTGTTGTTATATTGTACTGTGTGTTGTTATACTGTACTGTGTGTTGTTATACTGTACTGTGTGTTGTTATACTGTACTGTGTGTTGTTATATTGTACTGTGTGTTGTTATACTGTACTGTGTGTTGTTATATTGTACTGTACTGTGTGTTGTTATATTGTACTGTACTGTGTGTTGTTATATTGTACTGTGTGTTGTTATACTGTACTGTGTGTTGTTATACTGTACTGTGTGTTGTTATACTGTACTGTGTGTTGTTATATTGTACTGTGTTGTTATACTGTACTGTGTGTTGTTATACTGTACTGTGTGTTGTTATACTGTACTGTGTGTTGTTATATTGTACTGTGTGTTGTTATATTGTACTGTGTTGTTATACTGTACTCTGTGTTGTTATACTGTACTGTGTTGTTATACTGTACTGTGTGTTGTTATACTGTACTGTGTGTTGTTATACTGTACTGTGTGTTGTTATACTGTACTGTGTGTTGTTATATTGTACTGTACTGTGTGTTGTTATATTGTACTGTACTGTGTGTTGTTATACTGTACTGTGTGTTGTTATATTGTACTGTACTGTGTGTTATATTGTACTGTGTGTTGTTATACTGTACTGTGTGTTGTTATATTGTACTGTGTTGTTATACTGTACTGTGTGTTGTTATACTGTACTGTGTGTTGTTATACTGTACTGTGTGTTGTTATATTGTACTGTACTGTGTGTTGTTATACTGTACTGTGTGTTGTTATATTGTACTGTACTGTGTGTTGTTATATTGTACTGTACTGTGTGTTATATTGTACTGTGTGTTGTTATATTGTACTGTACTGTGTGTTGTTATACTGTACTGTGTGTTGTTATATTGTACTGTACTGTGTGTTGTTATACTGTACTGTGTGTTGTTATACTGTACTGTGTGTTGTTATATTGTACTGTACTGTGTGTTGTTATACTGTACTGTGTGTTGTTATATTGTACTGTACTGTGTGTTGTTATATTGTACTGTACTGTGTGTTGTTATATTGTACTGTACTGTGTGTTGTTATATTGTACTGTACTGTGTGTTGTTATACTGTACTGTGTGTTGTTATATTGTACTGTACTGTGTGTTGTTATACTGTACTGTGTGTTGTTATATTGTACTGTACTGTGTGTTGTTATACTGTACTGTGTGTTGTTATATTGTACTGTACTGTGTGTTGTTATACTGTACTGTGTGTTGTTATATTGTACTGTACTGTGTGTTGTTATAGTGTATTGTACTGTGTGTTGTTATATTGTACTGTACTGTGTGTTGTTATACTGTACTGTGTGTTGTTATATTGTACTGTACTGTGTGTTGTTATACTGTACTGTGTGTTGTTATATTGTACTGTACTGTGTGTTGTTATATTGTACTGTGTGTTGTTATACTGTACTGTGTGTTGTTATACTGTACTGTGTGTTGTTATACTGTACTGTGTTGTTATATTGTACTGTACTGTGTGTTGTTATACTGTACTGTGTGTTGTTATATTGCATCAGATATGCATTCATAATTTTTCCATCCAGTTTTTAAAAAGCAACAGATTACCAGGAACAGCTATTCATTAGGGTTATCCCCTTGCTTGTCATATTAGTATTACACTCTATTACATTCCACTAAACATGTTGGGGGAAGAACCTGAACGTTTCCTTGTAACCGGACCAGTGGACAGATTTGGGGAAGAACCTGAACGTTTCCTTGTAACTGGACGAGTGGACAGATTTGGGGAAGAACCTGAACGTTTCCTTGTAACCGGACCAGTGGACAGATTTGGGGAAGAACCTGAACGTTTCCTTGTAACCGGACCAGTGGACAGATTTGGGGAAGAACCTGAACGTTTCCTTGTAACTGGACGAGTGGACAGATTTGGGGAAGAACCTGAACATCTCCTCTTGTTTCAAAACCAGATAATATGCACAGATACATTTGTGTGTGGTTTGTAGTTGTGTGGGATCGGATGTTTTGGTCTTACTTACTGTATGCCTAGTATGCAAAGAAGCTGTGTGTGTGTGACTGTGTGTGTGTGTGTGTGTCTGAGGGGGGGAGAGGCGACGACACGCTAAGGAGCTTTCTTGCAGAGATGCTGGCTGTGAGACATGGTTGTCTATTCCTCTGTCTTTTGTCCCTGTGTGTACCACAGACAGAGGAGGCTCAGGGATAGAGCCACAGAGATATGGGCCCCATGTAGCCATGGTCATTGAGACATTTTACTGATGCATAGTGTCTATATAGAGCTATGAAAAAATTACATTGAGGGCTTGATGGGGCACGAACTGATATTATAACAAACTAATTTACATGGCGAGTGAATGTTCAGTAATTAGAATAAAGAACAGTTGTAGTGATGATACTAACCTCTCTCTCTCTCTCTTTCTTAGGACGCCTTTGTGGAGATCTATGGGCAGCAGAGGATCTCTGCCTTCCACTCCTGGCCCTACCTAAAGACAGTGTTCGGCCTGGCCGCCCTGGGTGCAGCCGGAGTCACCATTGGAGCCTTGTTCATCCAGAAGTGATATAAAAGACCCCAGAGGACCTTTCCCCTCCCTCTCGCCTCTCCTACCAGGTTCTTACCCAGTAGCCCAAAAAAAGAAAGGCAAACAGCACTTTTTTCCCTTGAAAAACTGGCGACCTATAACTTTGCTGTGCACGGACTACAATATTTCGTCTCTCGTTCCTCGCTTTTTCTTTTCTCTTTGAAAGCACCTCACAGCTCAGCACTGCCCATCCCGGGCCTGTAGCCCGGTTCAATCCCAGAGCTGCCGGATCTTCAAAGGAGACCGCACCGCTCTGTTGCTTGGTTGCTTATTTCATATTCCATGACCCGTCCTCTTGCGTATTGAAAAGATGAAAAAGAAAAATAAGTATACAAATCAATCACACGGAACGCAACATGTTTTTTCTGACAAATGCAGCCTTGTATATTCATACAGACTTACAGATGGATTCACCCAATGCGTACTGTATACTAGACAGCTACCAACAGGGAATATCATTGGAAAGATTGCATACACACTTGATCATTTTATACTAATGCATAAACACATACCAACGGGTAGATACTGAATGTTGCAGGCAAACATATTCACACAAACTCATGTGTGTGCTCTAACAATTAAACAAATGACTTTTATGATGTATGGTTAATGAACATAAGAAAGGTGATTGTTTATTCATAAACTGAAAAACAAGATTTTCTTTCTTTTTAATAACTATTTTCAGCATGATTCTGTGGTGTATGTAGCATGTGACATTGACAGAAAAGTAAACCATTTTAAAAAAACATCCCAAATGTACTGTACATACAGCTTCCATCGCCAGCATGAGTGGTGAAAGTGGTCGTTTTTGCCTGAGTGACCATTTATGCATGATGACTTTTGATGGCAGGAATTATTGGTTAGTTTTTCTAGTTTGGGTGGTGAAGGCTCACTGTGCACAAACCCCCAAGGGAACTTCAATCAAATCCAATAGATGTGAGAATTTCCTATTAAAGTTCTTGTCTCTGATTCGTCCCCCATGTTTCTTTGTTTGTAGAACACAAGAGCGTGACCTAAATGTTGAGAAGGAATATTCTCCGGAGTTTCTCTCGCATGCTGTATATTCTAAGGATCGAAAGCCATTTTCAAGCACACCTGATTGTGTAATTATAGCCAGTTCCAATGTGCCAACTACCCAATCCCTTTGGCCCAAACCCTGATGGGATAGTAAAACGAGGATAGTAAAACAAGGACAATTTGTCAGTCCCCACATGGAAAAAGGCTGTTTTAAGCTTAGGGCTTAGGTTGAGGGTGTTGGTTGCAATTAGGGTTTGGGTTAAGTTAGGGTTACATGCTGATGACACCGGCCACGCGCATGCGTCCACATGCTTCATTGCACTCCTGTTGATTTCATCCATCCACACCAGACGTGATGACGACACGCTGGTTAAAATATTAAAACCAACTTTGAACCAACTATATTCATCTGGGGGCAGATCAAAACACACGTTCATGGGCATTTAGCTAGCTAGCTGTTGCTAGTTTTTCCTAGGAGATGAGCATCGGGTTGGTATTTCACCTGACATGCATGCGCATGGTCTTCTTTTTTAAGATGGTTCTTTGTAGAATTTTGACCCGGCGTCATACATCATCGTGTGTTTCTCTACTCCAACTATTCACAGATAAAAGGGAAACCTAGTTAGTTACCTTAATTTCTCTCTCCTCGTTTGTCTTCCAAGCCTACACGTGGGGTTGGATCTTCTGGATATCCAATAAGGATCTCCTTCCAGAGAGACATAAGGGACTTTAACATATGGGGGTTGAATGGAGGTTGAACAAAGAAAACAGACAAATCTAATCGGTCTGTTGCTGCTTCCCCCTAAGAGAGAGATGCATCGATCACCTGGTATCAGATAACGGCCCATGTCTACTCCGATGGGAGGCTTGATTTCCGATCAGCAGAGACAGACATTGAGGCATGACTATCTGTCAGGGAGACACATGAGGACGTCGCTGATATATTTACGGTTCTTATTGGACAGAGGGGGTTTTCCATGGACTCTGGTTGGTTCCTCCTGATGTCTAACTACTGTCATGGTACCTCCTGATTAGCTATATCCATAGAAAAGCAGGGGACTGTTCAGGAGGGTACAAGGTTAGGATTAAGATCGAAATGTATTGTGAGTTGAGATTAATTCGACTGAATCTTCCAGTCGCATAGAAACCAAAAGGAAGCCGTGGAGTTTGCATATAGTATCTTAACTAAGGGTTGTAGGATCCACCAAATAAATCTATTCTATTTCTGTCGATTGTGTGATAAGTCTGTTAAAGCTGAACATACAAAAGAAGCTCCAAAAAAATGTTGGTTGGCAGCTTTTTTTATTTTCCCACAGCTCGCTCTCTTATCAGGCAAGACAGATCAGGTCATTCATTTTCTTTTGAACTTCCATCCTCTTGAACTTATACATTTTTTTTTCTATCCTCAGTTTTCACAGTTTACATTGCCTTTTTGTATGCATCGTAAAAATATAAATCCTATATGCAACAATCATAGCTACATTCTGTATTAATTTGCTTTTACTCATTAGAGCACAGGTCCATGAAATGTCTTCCTGACGTTGCAGGTTGAAATGAAAATAGCAAATATAACGCAAAACAAATGGAATCATTATTTCCATATGGAAAAATGTAAAGTTTTACTGCACTATTTAAAATGAATACTCAAATACTTCTCAAGTATGGCAATGTCAATGATAGCAGTACTGTACTTTGGTACATTGCCCTGTATCATCAGGAAAATGTCTGATAAAACCCAGACACCCCATGCACAGCAGACTGATGACATCCATCACGTTCTTTGACTGCAATGAAGATCCCAAATATTTTTTACACCAGCGGTTTTGAACAGCACATACAGATTGTATGGATTAGTAACTGTATATTGACCTAAACAAAAACCACGAAGATGTGATAGCCAACCAATCTTAACCAATCTTAACCAATCTTAACCAATCTTAACCAATCTTAACCAATCTCAACCAATCTTAACTGTTATATGTTTACAGATTTACATGAAATATGACCTATAATGAATTAAAATATGAGGAAAGGTAATTAAGTATGTAAAAAAAAAAGTGCTTTTCTGTATTGGAAAGGTGTGGGGGTACCCCAACAACAGAATGGTGGGGGTGTATAGCACTCAAACAAAAATATTTATGACAAGTTAACAGCTCATTGGCCAAGATGAAGTCACGTTATATGAGGAAATAGCAAGCATTTTTGAGATGCAAGTTTGAGGTGGGTTTTTTCTCTAATTCAACAAATACGAGCATAGGACGAGTAAATATTATTTGGGTATGAGTTAACAGAATATGAACTTTTAAAAGTGAGATTTTCACTGGATAGTTACTTTAATTTATGCATATTTCACTTCTAAGGCAGAAATTGTTTTTGATAAACTGTACACACATTCCATCTAGTAGTATTTGACTGGTCCAAACTAAAAACTTTCTCCATCTTGAAAAAGGAACAAAAACTAGAAATAAACGAGAACATTTTCATGACATGGGTTTGTTTTATGAATTCTTGGAGTCAAAGGACAAACATGCAGGTATTTTGGCAGTGACTTTGCACCTGATTTGCGCCTGTTGTTGTTTGGGACTAAAACTAAAACACATAGGACAAGCAGAAGAAAATAAGATCGTAAAATGTGGACAGTTTTGTATCTTTCTTTATTCCTTCTGTTGTTGATTCACCTCTTAGCGATCTTTTTTTCTCAGGGAAATCTAACTATATTCAATAATATTGCATTGATACTGTATATGCACATAAATAGGTTTACAATTAAGTTATTTCATTATAATTCTGTATGTAGACCACATGTCTCTAGTCTCCTTGGTAGTATCTCATTGTATAGCCATGCTACTTCATTATTATGTATGATGATAACACTTTAATCGCTCTGTGTAATTTTAATATCTTTGATAATAGTTCAAGCATGACTATCTGGTTATTTAACATCATTTTTTTATCATCTGAAATATTGAAATAATTCTAGTAAAAATAGAGAGAAAAAAGGTCATTTGTGAAGAAAAAAGCAAGGCTTGAGATCCTAGTATGCCAAGACACACGCATTCATGGATTTTTTTGAATATTTGTTTTGCTTCTGACAATGAGATCAGTTTGTTTAATGTGTATGCTTTGACATATATTTTGTAGACCTTACAGTGAAATGCTTACTTACAAGCCCTTAACCAACAATGCAGTTTAAAAAATGAAAAAAAGCATTAAGTTAAAAGAAAATGTAAGTAACAAATAACAAAGTGCGCTTTGTCCGTAGATTGCTAACAATGAAACTAAACAAAGATGTACATTTGTAATTTGGGTGTACTTGTCACGAACGTCGTCAGGGAAATGACCAGACCAAGGTGCAGCGTGGTGAGCGTGCATTTTCCTTTATTAAGAATGTCGCCAACAAAACAAGAAACACCAAAAACGAACATGCCGCTTACTAGGGCTATAGAGGCCACTAAACAAAGACAACTACCCACAACTAGGTGGCAAAACAGGCTGCCTAAGTATGATTCCCAATCAGAGACAACAATAGACAGCTGCCTCTAATTGGGAACCACACTCGGCCAAACATACAGAAATACAAAACATAGAATGCCCACCCCACATCACACCCTGACCTAACCAAATAGAGAAATAAAACAGCTCTCTAAGGTCAGGGCGTGACAGTACTATTCCTTTAACATGCTGTATAAAACAAGAATGGTTTACTTAGACTCCATGAATAGCACTCACATTATGATATCTTCAAAATGCACAGTACTGTATGGAACACATTAACAGCTCCATACACTCAAGTGCAGTAAGGTGTGTGAGTGTGTGTATGTGTGTCCGTGTGTGTTGTGGTATTTATCAGGGCTTCCCATTGCAGTATTACAGTAATAATCACCTAAGAGAAGGAACAAAGCTGTGAAGTGTGACAATGACTCAGTTCGAGGTCGCTAGCATCAAAAAGCCCCCTGGTGTATGCCTGTACCAAATAGCAACCCCTGCTCTCTATTCTGCCTGCCTCTCTACTACTGTTACAGCTGCTACAGAGGTCGATGATGATGAGGATGATGATAATGATCGTCATCATCAGGTAGTCATCATATCACTGATAATAATCTGGATTAATCCAATGCCAACAGTCTAATTACTACTGTTTATCTCCCTGGACAACCAGGGTTCCAAATTATGATGCAATAACCCCTCTTAGCATCCTACATCCGCAGGACTTAACCCCCGTCCTCAGAATCATAACATACTGTACCATCATGATACATGGGAGGGACACAGTGTGGGATCTACATCCCGCATGGAACTGTGAAATGCATTTAATTTGTGTCCAGAGTTCTCACTGTTGAAAAGAAAACCACACACTCGATGTACGAAATACTTGAGCTGCAGAGGAGAAGAATAAAAAAAAAAGTTTTTAGTTGGCAGTTTCGCTTGTGGGGTTGGTAATTGTGTGGATAGCTAGATAATTGCTGGCATCGAGTGCTGTTTTCTCGCACTCTCGGGTATCGAAAACTGATGACTGTGACGGAATTTAAGACCGTGTTTAATTTCAGGGTTAGAAATGGAAGTGGAGAACAGGAGTATGTTTAGTTTTGCTTTTTGTACAGAAAATTTTTTATACAATTTCAGAAATGTGTGCTTAAAAATTCATTAATGTTGCTGCAGCTAATCATCAGTTTAACAGATTCTGCAGGATGAACAACATTTTGCCTTTATAGGAATTCATCCACAATTAACGTTGGTCACAATATGTTTTACTTTGTTTATAAAAAAGAATCTATCTTAAAATAAGGCTCCAAAAGAAGAATAGATTCTCAGCCCTGAAAGTGAGAGCAATGTTAGATGTTTGTGTCATGTTAAAAGGGTAGTTTACTCAGAATACAAATGAACACAGCCAAGGAAAGGGAAAGAGGGATACCTAGGCAGTTGTACAACTGAATTCCTTCAACTGACATGTGTCTTCTGCATTTAATTCAACCCCTCAGGTAACTGGCAAAATCATAATCGTTTGTATTTAAAGTTAACTATCCTTTTAACACGACACAAAGGCCTCACCTACACTAGGTCTGAGCGATTAGTGCTTTTTGATGTCGATTTGGTTTCATTATAAAAAGTCACAGATTTCGGTTTTGATTATTTGGGTTGAATTCTGTAACACAGAATAAAACAATTAAAGTCCCATGATGGTAGTGACTGCTCAGTACTGCTTATCACTTATTAACCATCATTTATTCACATTACTTTTATGAAATATTTAATTTGTGTATATTACATTTTTATTTTCATTTTATATGACTACTTTATTATTTCATTCCTAGCGGTGGAAAAAGTACCCAATTGTCATACTTGAGTAAAAGTAAAGATACCTTAATAGAAAATGACTCAAGTAAAAGTGAAAGTCACCTAGTAAAATACTACTTGTCTAAAAGTATTAGGTTTTAAATTTACTTAAGTATCAAAAGTCAATTTAATTGCAAAACATATACTTAAGTATCAAAAGTCAGTATAAATCATTTAAAAGGACTTATAATAGGCAATCCAAACAGCACAATCCAATGTCAGTCTCAAAAGATAAGACAAACTATGACTAAACTGTGTTAGAAGATGTTTTTGTGGATCATATGGAAACCAAATGGGTAAACATATTTTATAAATATCAATTATTTATTTTTTCAATAATCTTTCAGGAGAGTTAGAGAGGAACTGAGTGAAAAAAAAGCGAGCGAGAGAGAGAGAGCAAGACATGACTGTGTTGCATAAGACTATGTCAATCTCAAGAGATAGACATGACTGTGTTGCATAAGACGATGTCAGTCTCAAAAGAAAAGACACACTATGACAAAACTGTGTTAGAAGATTATATGTGGATCATATGGAAACCAAATGGGTAAACATCTTTTATAACAAACAATTATTTATTGTTTCAAGAATATTTCAGGTCACTCCTCTTGTAAGAGCATTGTCAAACTGAGCCAAACTGTTTAGATCTGTTTCCTGGACAGAAATTAGTCCTGGGCTAAAAAACAACTCTAAATGGAGGATCTCCACTGAAAACCCTTTTTAGTCCAGTACTAGGCTTAAACTGTGTCTGTGAAAACCAGTCGTCAGAATCAAGTGGTGTGTTGTCTTCATCAGTGTATGAAACCAAAGAGACCAAAGAGACATTAGGGTTTGAGTTTCGTTAGAAACCGTTGATGTCACTTTCCGTGTATAGTCATGAGGTAGTTCGTCTTGAGTCTCAGGCGATGGTCACCAGTAAATGCAAAAGCGGAAGTGAGCTCAGCCACACTTGAGATGAAAAAAATAGTATTTTAGTTAAGGTTAAATATTATAACCACTTATGTTGTGAGTCAGCAATGCACAAAATGGGCTATGAAGTCATTTGGTTGACTTGAGAAAAAGTGATTCAACCGATTCGACCAAATCATTGGGCACAAATGTCTCTGTTCACATGTTCACACTACCATTAGATTGAAGCTATGTATTGGATATGCATTGTAAGTGGTTTGCTAGTATAGCTATTGTAACTTTGCCATTATTTCCAAAATGCCTTGAAGTGGATTTCTATCTCTCTATTAATGATTGTTTTATTCAATAACTACTCTCATGGACTGTCGCTCAGCCACGAGACAGTTCACTTCACACATTAAATAATAACATAAACAAATGCCAACAGTTGAAAGGAAAAAACTTGATTATTGTAACCATCGATACACTGGAGAAACAGGGAAGGTAGCAATTCATTGTGGCACCAGAGCAAACAGCAGACAGAAAAGAGCCAAATGCCCTTCTGCCATGTTATCTTCAGGGGTAGAGTGAAAACAAATCAAATCAAAGTTTATTTGTCACGTGCGCCGAATATAACAGGTGTACCTTACAGTTCGGGTGGCCATTTGATTACCTGTTCAGGAGTCTTATGGCTTGGGGGTAAAAGCTATTGAGAAACCTTTTGGTCCTAGACTTGGCGCTCCAGTACCGCTTGCAATGCGATAGTAGAGAGAACAGTCTATGACTAGGGTGGCTGGGGTCTTTGACAATTTTTAGGGCCTTCCTCTGACACCGCCCGGTGTAGAGGTCCTGGGTGGCAGGCAGCTTAGCCCCAGTGATGTACTGGGCCATACGCACTACCCTCTGTCGTGCCTTGCGGTCGGAGGCAGAGCAGTTGCCGTACCAGGCATTGATGCAACCAGTCAGGATGCTCTCGATGTCAGTCTCCTGAGGGGGAATAGGTTTTGTCGTGCCTTCTTCATGACTTTCTTGGTGTGTTTCGACCATTTGTTGGTGATGTGGACACCAAGGAACTTGAAGTTCTCAACCTGCTCCATTACAGCCCCGTCGATGAGAATGGGGGCGTGCTCGGTCCTCTTTTCCTGTAGTCTACAATCATCTCCTTTGTCTTGATTACGTTGAGGGATAGGTTGTTATTCTGGCACCACCCGGCCAGGTCTCTGATCTCCTCCCTATAGGAAGTCTCATTGTTGTCGGTGATCAGGCCTACCACTGTTGTGTCATCTGCAAACTTAATGATGGTGTTTGAGTCATGCTGTCGTGGGTGAACAGGGAGTACAGGAGGGAACTGAGCACGCACCCCTGAGGGGCTCCAGTGTTGAGGATCAGCGTGGCAGATGTGTTGCTACCTACCCTCACCACCTGGGGGCGGCCTGTCAGGAAGTCCAGGATCCAGTTGCAGAGGGAGGTGTTTAGTCCCAGGATCCTTAGCTTAGTGATGAGCTTTGAGGGCACTATGGTGTTGAACGCTGAGCTGTAAGTAAATTAATAGCATTCTCACGTAGGTGTTCCTTTTGTCCAGGAGGGAAAGGCAGTGTTGAGTGCAATAGAGATTGTATCATCTGTGGATCTGTTTGAGCAGTATGCAAATTGGAGTGGGTCTAGGGTTTCTGGGATAATGGTGTTAATGTGAGCCATTACCAGCCTTTCAAAGTACTTCATGGCTACGGACGTGAGTGCTACGGGTCAGTAGTCATTTAGGCAGGTTACCTTAGTGCTCTTGGGCACAGGAACTATGATGATCTGCTTGAAGCATGTTGGCCTTGCGAATGTTGACCTGTATAAAGGTCTTACTCGCGTCGGGTACAAACAGTGTGATCACACAGTCGTCCGGAACATCTGATGCTCTCATGCATGTCTCAGTGTTGCTTGCCTCGAAGCGAGCATAGAAGTGATTTCGCTCATCTGGTAGGCTTGTGTTACTGGGCAGCTTGCGGCTGTGTTTCCCTTTGTCGTCTGTAATAGTTTTCAGGCTTTGACACATTTGACAAGCATCGGCGCCGGTGTAGTACAATTCAATCTTAGTCCTGTATTGGCGCTTTGCCTGTTTAATGGTTTGTCTGAGGGCATAGCAGGATTTCTTATAAGCTTCCAGGTTAAAGTCCTGCACCCTGAAAGCGGCAGCTCTAACCTTTAGCTCAGTGCAAATGTTGCCTGTAATCCATGGCTTCTGGTTGGGGTATGTACGTACAGTCACAGTGGGGACGATGTCCTTGATGCACTTATAATCAAGCCAGTGGCTGATGGTGTACTCCTCAATGCCATCGGAATAATCCCTGAACATATTCCAGTCTGTGCTAGGAAAACAGTCCTTCTGACCACTTTTTTATAGACCAAGTCACTTGTGCGCCCTGCTTTAATTTTTTTGCTTGTAAGCAGGAAACAGGAGGATAGAATTATGGTCAGATTTGCCAAATGGAGGGCGAGGGAGAGCTTTGTACACGTCTCTGTGTGTGGAGTAAAGGTGATCTAGCACAATAAATAAATTAGGGTGAGTTAATTCCAGAGGCAGTATCCTGTCAGGGTCAACTGCAGTATACCGTCTGAGAGTCAACTGCCGTATACCGTCTGAGAGTCAACTGCGGTATACCGTCTGAGAGTCAACTGTGGTATACCGTCTGAGAGTCAACTGTGGTATACCGTCTGAGAGTCAACTGTGGTATACCGTCTGAGAGTCAACTGCAGTATACCGTCTGAGAGTCAACTGCAGTATACCGTCTGAGAGTTAACTGTGGTATACCGTCTGAGAGTCAACTGTGGTATACCGTCTGAGAGTCAACTGCAGTATACCGTCTGAGAGTCAACTGCAGTATACCGTCTGAGAGTCAACTGTGGTATACCGTCTGAGAGTCAACTGCGGTATACCGTCTGAGAGTCAACTGCAGTATACCGTCTGAGAGTCAACTGCAGTATACCGTCTGAGAGTCAACTGCATTATACCATCAGTCAACTGCAGTATACCGTCTGAGAGTCAACTGCAGTATACCGTCTGAGAGTCAACTGTGGTATACCGTCTGAGAGTCAACTGCAGTATACCGTATACCGTCCGTGAGAGTCAACTGCGGTATACCGTCTGAGAGTCAACTGCAGTATACCGTATACCGTCTGAGAGTCAACTGCGCCATCAGTCAACTGCGGTATACCGTCTGAGAGTCAACTGTATACCGTCTGAGAGTCAACTGTGGTATACCGTCTGAGAGTCAACTGTGGTATACCGTCTGAGAGTCAACTGCAGTATACCGTCTGAGAGTCAACTGCAGTATACCGTCTGAGAGTCAACTGTGGTATACCGTCTGAGAGTCAACTGCGGTATACCGTCTGAGAGTCAACTGCAGTATACCGTCTGAGAGTCAACTGCAGTATACCGTCTGAGAGTCAACTGTGGTATACCGTCTGAGAGTCAACTGCGGTATACCGTCTGAGAGTCAACTGCAGTATACCGTCTGAGAGTCAACTGCAGTATACCGTCTGAGAGTCAACTGCATTATACCATCAGTCAACTGCAGTATACCGTCTGAGAGTCAACTGCAGTATACCGTCTGAGAGTCAACTGCGGTATACCGTCTGAGAGTCAACTGCGGTATACCGTCTGAGAGTCAACTGCAGTATACCGTCTGAGAGTCAACTGCGGTATACCGTCTGAGAGTCAACTGTGGTATACCGTCTGAGAGTCAACTGCGGTATACCGTCAGTCAACTGCAGTATACCGTCTGAGAGTCAACTGCAGTATACCGTCTGAGAGTCAACTGCGGTATACCGTCAGTCAGCTGCAGTATACTGTCTGAGATTCAACTGCGGTATACCGTCTGAGAGTCAACTGCAGTATACCGTCTGAGAGTCAACTGCAGGATGCTGTCAGAGTCAACTGCAGTATACTGTCTGAGAGTCAACTGCGGTATACCGTCTGAGAGTCAACTGCGGTATACCGTCTGAGAGTCAACTGCGGTATACCGTCTGAGAGTCAACTGCGGTATACCGTCTGAGAGTCAACTGCGGTATACCGTCTGAGAGTCAACTGCAGTATACCGTCAGTCAGCTGCAGTATACTGTCTGAGATTCAACTGCGGTATACCGTCTGAGAGTCAACTGCAGTATACCGTCTGAGAGTCAACTGCAGGATGCTGTCAGAGTCAACTGCAGTATACTGTCTGAGAGTCAACTGCGGTATACCGTCTGAGAGTCAACTGCAGCATACTGTCTGAGAGTCAACTGCGGTATACCGTCTGAGAGTCAACTGCAGTATACCGTCTGAGAGTCAACTGCAGTATACCGTCTGAGAGTCAACTGCATTATACCATCAGTCAACTGCAGTATACCGTCTGAGAGTCAACTGCTGTATACCGTCTGAGAGTCAACTGCGGTATACCGTCTGAGAGTCAACTGCAGTATACCGTCTGAGAGTCAACTGCAGTATACTGTCTGAGAGTCAACTGCAGGATGCTGTCAGTCAACTGCGGTATACCGTCTGAGAGTCAACTGCAGTATACCGTCTGAGAGTCAACTGCAGTATACCGTCTGAGAGTCAACTGCAGTATACTGTCTGAGAGTCAACTGCTGTATACCGTCAGTCAGCTGCAGTATACTGTCTGAGAGTCAACCCAGAGAGAGTACACAACATGCAACCAACAATTAACAATGGTACTGTAATACACTACACAGTGAGGAGAAGAAGGGTACTAACTATGCCAACTGAGAAGTAAAGGGTCTATACCATGGGGAAATTTCAAACGTCAATGTTCCAGTCCTTAGAGAGTTACTCTAATATCACAACTTTCAACTCCAATATCAAAACCAACCTTTGTGGTAAAGTGATGCTATTGCGCTGAACCACTCAAAGGAAGGCAAAATCTTGAAACTACAAGGAATACCAAACATTCTTCAAGAGAGCGTTCCTGAAATGGGAATTTTGTGGGAACGGTTAAAGTCACTTGTATGTCGGAATGCGCCGGAGGCGGAGGCTCGGAGTGAACCTGTATCCTGAAGGGATTGGGAAAATCACTTTATCCGTCCTCTTAGTAGAGTGGAGCCTGGTAACGTATATCCTGGGAGGAACTATTTTTCTGCCTTCCCTAATTAGGTGGAGGGAGTCCTTCAGCATAGCACGAACCCTGCTCTTCAAGTCTCAACTCCAGCTCCAAACTGTGGGAAATACCCAATCCTCAACTGAAATGGCTTAATCTGTCTTTCTCTCCCTCTCTCTGTATCTGTCTTTTTCTAACTCGTTTCTTTCAATTTCCTTTATCTCATTGACACATTTCATATCAGCCTATTTATTTTTTGCGCTCTTCTTTCATTTCTACATCTCACTGTATTCACTTCTACTCCATCTCTTCCCCTCTGCCTCACTTTTTCCCTCTCTTTACCTCCCTCTCTTGCCCTGTGTCTGTCTTTTCTCTCTGTCTGTTCTCTGCCTTGCCTCACTCTGTGTTGTGGTCCAATTCATTTCCTGGCTGGATTTCTCCTGAGGTAGCATTTTACTTCCTCCATGAATGCTATAGGGTTTCTCAATGACAGGAGATGGAAAGAGAGAGTTTGTGCTACTTCCGACACAAACAGGCACAGCCAGGTGCTCATCCCCATCATTGTTAACAGGGTGTGTCTGGGGGATTTCTCAACTGAAGCCCTGGCTCAAACACCTGAGCGCTCTCGCTCTCTCTCTCTCTCTCGCTCTCTCTCTCTCTCTCTCTCAGGGAGCAGGTGCTGTAGGTGAAAAGGCTGTGTCTACTGCAAGTCTGAAACACAATATCACCGCCGCGGGAATCTGAGATCTGCACAACATGTCTGGTGGAGCTGGTCAGATTAGAGTGGGTGTGGGGATTTTTTTCTGATGGAAAGAGGAGAAAAAAATGGTTTTGTGAAATAGATTTTTATTCTAACATTGTACTCTATCCATTTTATATAGGGTGTAAATCCAATGTGTAGGCCAGTGGAATACCAGAGTTGAATATTTTTGTCCTGGTTGAATTAATATACTGTACACTACTTACTTACTAACATTTTGGATTTCAGTCAAGCAAGACTATATGTTTTCACATCTTCAGCATTTGGCCTATCGGCCTATAAAAATAGTGTGATACAATGCTAATGTTATGATAATTAAATCAGGATCACTTGTACCGAGACTGTGCTCTGTAACATTGCACCAAACTGTGGTAACACTGTACTTGAACCCACCATCATAACATTGTAGTTCCACTGCACTAGTTCTACAATACTGGTGTGGTAGTGTAGTGTATGTCACAAGAAGTCATGAGAGCAAATGTATAAAATTACAGATCTCTATCGTGTTGCGTACATCAGTGTGCAATCTAACCGTGTCTTACATTTTAGCAAGCTAACGTTACACATTAAACCAAGTTTTCCGGTGCTAAGTCAGATGGCATAATCTGATATCAGTTATTATTCATGCTTATTACATACGTCCTGCTAATGACAGTCAAAAGACCATTTTTAAAACATGAATAAAATAAGACTGGTCTAGCAAAACAACATTATTTACACTCAAAAGTGAGGACCTTTATCAACTGACCTAGGTTCAGCTCTCCAGACCACTCTCCTAGCCTTACCCACTTCTCCAACACCACACAGATGGTACACTATCAGACAACGAACGGACGAGAGAGAGAGAATAACACGATTACATATCAATCTTGAAATCATCTTTAGTAACCATTCTATCTGATCAAAAATTAAGAGGGCTTGAAACACTAGATTATTCAAAGTATTTCATTGCATTATTGCTTAATCCATTTTATATTTAATTGGGATCCAAATTCAGGAGAAAGCCAGCTTATCACAGTCTTGATTGTGAGTAGACAATATATCATATACAATATTATTATTATATACAATAAACCTTTGTTGTAATTTCTCATATGGGGAGGTTGGAACTTGTAAAGAACGAATCACCATTCCAACAATGTGAAATAAATCTTCCATAGAGTGAGTTTATATTGCCACCTTGTGTTTGAACTACAATATTGGCAATATTCAGTTCAAGAAAAACAGGTATATGTCATGTTAATGTACATTCAACAGTAGCAGTGTGATCTTTCCCCTCTTTCTGAACATTACTGGTCAGCATTACACCTTTTACACCAAACATCCTAATCCTGTGAAGAAGAAAAGAACAGACATTCAACATCTAAACAAACAAATCATAAAACAAGAGGAAAGTTGGTCCACATTTACACTGCATAAGAGATTTTCGTAATGTAAAAAGTTTGGACTGAACCTACAGTATTGAGAGCTAAATCTACTTAGAGCCAAAAGTATTGAGAGATGAACCTATTGTGCCTTTGGAGCACTTCCAGAACATGTTTTTGAATACAACATTCCACCCATCCACCTGCTACAAATACACAGTGCAGCCCAGTACACCATATTTGTGTCACTGAACTCAAGTCACGCCATTGCCCAGTGAGCATTGCTGAAATACTGTATACACCCTTTCCAAAGGGAGAGCTTATCATTTACCAAACACCTGGTCCTAGGGCCAAAGTCCCATATTGTATTACTTGAAGGAAACGTGATCGATCATTTTTGATAGGTCTATTTGGCTTAGGTGAGGTGATTCCAAGCATCTTAAAGCAATACATCTAGCCAAGCATGTAACTGTTTGACCTCCGTCAAGTATTTGGAAATAGTTCAATTACGTTACAATTTTACGTTACAAAACAATTGAATAAATTGTTTTATTGTGTGCCATGATGAACATGATCCAGCTGTGATTATGATTTGATCACTAGGATTTAGATGCAATTTTCTCCTCTTTGTTGAGCTTAGTTCAGGGCCCTTTCTCCTTCTCCTTGAGCTGCTTCTGCTCTGTGTTGAGATTCCTATGTCGTCATGAGGAGCGTCCAGGAGGTTGTTGTACTGTGGCACTGAGCAGTCACTCTTACCTATATCCGGAAACGAAAACAAAAGACAGACAGCATATGAAACGAGAGGGTTAATTAACACATATACAGTCGTGGCCAAAAGTTGAGAATGACACAAAAAATTAATTTCCACAAATTTTGCTGCTTCAGTGTCTTTAGATATTTTTGTCAGATGTTACTATGGAATACTGAAGTTAATTACAAGCATTTCACAAGTGTCAAAGCCTTTTATTGACAATTACATGAAGTTGATGCAGAGTCAGTATTTGCAGTGTTGACCCTTCTTTTTCAAGACCTCTGCAATCTGCCCTGGCATGCTGTCAATTAACTTCTGGGCCACATCCTGACTGATGGCAGCCCATTATTGCATAATCAATGCTTGGAGTTTGTCAGAATTTGTGGGTTTTTGTTTGTCCACCCGCCTCTTGAGGATTGACCACAAGTTCTCAATGGTATTAAGGTCTGGGGAGTTTCCTGGCCATAGACCCAAAATATCGATGTTTTGTTCCTTAAGTTATCACTTTAGCCTTATGGCAAGGTGCTCCATCATGCTGGAAAAGGCATTGTTAGTCACCAAACTGTTCCTGGATGGTTGGGAGAAGTTGCTCTCGGGAGGATGTGTTTGTGCTAAACGGTGCTGTAGTAGATGGCAGCTATCTGACCAATTCTCCTATTTTGTGTTGTTTTTTTTCTTAACTTTGGTACATAATGTCCCCGACATCATTTCCTATGACACAAAATATTGACTTCAATGAGTCGGCAGCGCTGGAAATTCTGCTTAATTTGGACCAGGCCTTAATCCCTAGGTTTTGAAAGAAGAAGCGGCAGTGACGAAAGAGGCAGGTGAGCCGGCATCCTGACGAGAATACATCAGCGAGCAAATAATCCGCCATTGCCCGCGGTTCTATAGGCGAACGTGCAATCACTGGAGAACAAACTGGAGAGACTATCCTATCAACAATAAATGTTTTATATGCATCTCACTGGATTTACCTCATTTTTACCAGCATGTCACCTGTGCAACTAGAGGCAACAAAACTGTAAATGACTTTTGATCCATACACAGAAACGCATACAAGGCCCTCCCTCGCCATCCATATGGCAAATCAGACCATAACTCTATCCTCCTGCTTCCTTCTTACAAACAAAAACACAAAGAGGAAGTACCAGTGACGTGCTCAATACGGAAGTAAGAAGCAGACGGTAAGCTACAGGACTATCATGTTAGCTCAGACTGTAATATGTTCCGGGATTCTTTAGATAACACCGAGTAGTTTACCACATCAGTCTCTGGCTTCATTAATAAGTGCATCAACGACGACACCCCCACAGTGAGCATAGGTACATACCCCAACCAGAAGCTATGGATTACAGACAACATCCGTACTGAGCTAAAGACTAGAGCTGCTGCTTTCAAGAAGCGAGACACAAATCCGGACACTGACACGACCTCAGACAAGCAATCAAACAAGCAAAGCGTCAATACAGAACTAAGTTTGAATTCTACTATGCCAGCTCTGACGCTCAATGAATGTGGCAGGGCTTGCAAACTATCACAGATTACAAAGAACCCCATCCATGAGCTTCCCAGAGACATGAGCCTACCAAATGAGCCAAATGGTTTCTATTCCCGTTTCAAGGCAAGCACCAGCTGTTCCGGACTACTGTGTGACCTCGCTCTCCGTAGCCGATGTAAAACGTGGTGTAGCCTAGTTCAAGGCGTGGTGCCATTACGTTTCGAAAATGCAATACCACAATCATACACACCAGAGAAAAAGATTCAACAGTATGTTTTATTACTTTTTCAAACAGCAAAGTAAAAAATAAAACTGAAAAGTACAATATGTATTACCATTATACTGTCGTACTCAACCAGTTCTATCCATTTTCAGTGGATAATCCCCTTATTGAGACCACCAACAATACACCACAACCTAATCCACAAGGGAAAAATAAAATCTAAATGACGAAGAACATTATTTTACAGCATTGTATACACAGAAAAAAATTATGATCAATACAGAGTACAAGATATCTTGCATGCCTCCAAGTAACTGGAGAAGTAAAGAGAAATGTTGGATATAGGCAGCTGCTGTTCCTTGAAAAGCATTGAACAACAAAGTCAAAGTCAGCATACCGTCACCTCACATTCGTTCTCTTCCACCCTCTAAAATAGTTAAGCACAGAGAAAATACGATTTAATAAATACAACTTTGAATATCTTTACAGCATAATTTCAAAATTAACATTTCAGGAATATAACAGACAAACTTTGATTCTAGAAAATTCTCAACATCAACAAAATAAACACAAGGTGTGATATATCATGTTTTTGGTTTTGGAAACGCTCACATTCAGTTTTAACACGTTTTTGAACATTCTCCAGCTCTCTCTCAGCCAATGACGTGTGACTACTTGTGGGGGCGAAAGGCACCAATGACGTTAAAGACAGGACATCGAGCACAGCCCGTTGTCAAAGGGACATCATAACTAGCAGGGCGGGAGGGGGATTGGTATAGTTTTCAGAGAGCCTCTGTTACGTTCACATAACCTTGTGCAAATAAAGCTAAAAACAACACTCCCTGAAGGAGGAGAGCAGACAGAATCATGATAAAGATGTAGAAGTACACTGGAACAAAAAAATAAGCTTAAAAGACTGATATTCAAACCATTTGTGTGCTCATGGTTGAGACTATGATCCTGTCCAGAAACAATCCTTAGCCCCTAACTTCTATGCCAGTGGTTTTCAACCAGTGTGCCTTGAGGAACTTGAAACTTTTCCCTAATCTTATTTTTATCATTTTTTAAAATCATTTAAACACTCAAATATTTCAAGTCCGGTGCACTCAGGCTGTAAAATTTGTATCATCCGAGGGTTGCGCATCACAAGCAAAGTCATTTGAATCATTAAAAAAAACTTTGCCTGTGACTGAGAACCACTAGCACAGGCAAGTCTGATTAAGCTTAGCTGTTCCACAGCCTCTGCCATAGAAACATATGGGGAGCATGGCTTTATCGGTGGTTACATCTTTACAATGCAGAAAAAACTCATCTCTAACCAAAACGCATCAAAACGAATTACCTATTTCCCAAGAGCTACATTTTTGTAAATTTCTAGCGCGGAGTCACGAGGCACTCTTGGATACACACAAATGAACCCTATTTATCTATAAGAAAAGCATTTGTCACAGAAAATAGCAGTTTGGGTGAAATGGGGGTAATTTCCACTAATATCGATTAATAGGGACATTTTAGGTGTGCCACAGAATTTGTCTCACCCTAAGGTACACCCCGGTTCAGAAAAGGTTGAGAACCACTGCTCTAGGTAGACACTTGGTGTAGACAGGACAACATGGTGGTAGCTCTGCCTTTCTCTCTGATAGGCTAGGTGGAATATTAGCCACATTGCTCACACCCATCCACTCCTTTCAAGTCTACACAAGTGCCTAGAAGATAGGGACTACGGGTTGTTTCTGAATTGGGCCCACAGACAGGTGATGCTGGAAGATCCAGAGGTAAATGGACGGGGGTGTTATAGTGCACAATCTGGAGAAAAGGGAGGCACAACCCAGTTATAGTAAAGTGATCCCTGGTTGGTTAACCCGAAAAAGTCACCCATGTGACCATCTCCCCAATCACAGAAAATTACCCATTAGGACCCTGGTAAGCCGGAGTGTCACACTTCTACTAAACCACCCATCCCAAGAATTAGATCCAGCCTCTTTCTCAGCTCGCTCCTCTTCCTGAGTCAACTTCCTCTCACAGCAGCGTCATGGCAGGTCAGTCACGTACGGCTTGTAGCAACGGCCATGGATGTCACTCTGCCTCTCCTTCCTCAGCATCCTTGGGTCCAGCTTCAGTCTCTACCTTCACTACTGCCTCAGACTCCGCCACGGCCTCAGCATTCCCCACCTCAGCCTCTGTCTCGGTTTCAGCCTTAATCTCCACCACCACCTCTGCTTCATCCTCTGCCATCCCCACCACAGCCTCGGTTTCAGCCATAACCTCCACCTCAGCATCAGTTTCAGTCTTGATCTCCACCACCATCTCTGCTTCATCCTCTGTCATCCCCACCTCAGCCTCGGTTTCAGCCTTAACCCCCACCAACTCTACCATCACCACCCCAGCTTCAGACTTAACCTCTACTTCCTCTGCCTTGGTTTCAGCCTTAACCTCCACCTCAGCCGCCATCTCTGCCTCAGTTTCACCCTTAACCTCCACTACCTCAGTCTTGATTTCTACTTCCACCACCACCTCAATCTCAGTCTTACCTTCCACCTCTGCTTCATCTTCCACCACCACCTCAGCTTCCACTAGAGCTTCTACCTCAGCTGCTGGTTCAGCCACCACTACCTCGGTCTCTACCAATGTTTCTGGTGGTTCCGCAGTCTCTGGTTCTGCCTCTACTAACATCTCTGGTGGTGCCTCTGCTTCAGCCTCTTCCTGTAGTTCTGTATCTGCTGCTACCTCTACCTCTGCCTCTACTAACATCTCTGGTGGTGCCTCTGCTGTGGCCTCTTCCTGTGGTTCTGTATCTGCTGCTACCTCTACCTCTGGTTCTGCCTCTACTAATGTTGCTGGTGGTGCCTCTGCTTCTACTTCTGGTTGTGGTTGGCTGTTCTTCCTGCAGATACCTAGAGAGAGAGAGCGAGAGAGCGAGTGAGAGCGAGAATGAATGGGTTAGCATGGAAGTGTCTCAGAGACTCTTGTCAATGCTTATGCAGATGCATTCAGAGATGTGTGCATGACCAGTTAGCAGTGGAAATCTATTTTTGTTGCTCTCATTAAGTGTAGTTAGCTGCATACCCATGCTAAATTAAAACATGGATGTTCCTTGAGTAATGCAATTAGATAAGATAAATCTCAATTAAGCAGGAGGCTAAATCTATTTGCCGTAATTGGTGGGGAGCTCTCATCATGTCTACCCAAATCAAAATTTGGGATTTTGCTGCAGCTCAGGAAAGACCTACTGTTGGATTGTTGGTGGCATCTCTGTGTGTACCTCTTTAAAATGTCTCATGCAATCTTCTTAGCTCAGAGATGTGAGGTTTTGCCTTGCTGTTGAATACCATGTACATACACGTTCTCCTAAAGCAATTAGGCCCGGGGGGGGGTGCTATATGGCCAATATACCACAGTTAAGGGCTGTTCTTATGTACGGCGCAATGTGGAGTGCCTGGATACAGCCTTTAGATGTGGTATTATGGCCATATACCACAAACACCAATGGTGCCTTATTTCTATTATAAACTAATGTAATTAGAGCCGTAAAAATACATGTTTTGTCATACCTGTGGTATATGGTCTGTTATACCATGGCATATTGAATACTTGTTTCTGTTTGCCTTGAACGGCATTGTAGAGTGTGAATCATCTCCCTATAACGCACAGTGTATTATGCACGGTAGAATTCAATGGCCATAGTTAGTTCTTACATGATCTACGCTTGAGCTTCTTTTGAAAGCAAGTCAAATTGAAAACATGAGTGGCTTTGTTGAATTGTATTTTCATAATGGCAAGCTAGGACAGACGGTTTGGTTAGCTAAACTAGCAAGTCTGTTTGTTTGCTTGTTACCTATAGCTATCTAGTAAACTTCCAAGCTACTTACTACTTCAGTGGATGTTGAAAACATCTATTGGCAAATTAACACCTTTCTAGCGGCAAATGTGTTCAATTTTAGCCATGGTATAAAAGGGATAAACAACTTGGCGCTCTACACATTCTCTCAATTATAAATCAAATCCGTGGTGGGTCAGTTCCACTCCGCTAGCGCGTCGTGGAATACACCTATGTCATTCATCATTTTTTCTCATAGAACGCATAGCCCCTCGTTGATTATCCCTTACATATACCACGGCTGGCAGCCAATCAGCATTCTGGGCTCGAACCACCCAGTTTGTAGTTCCCAACATTAAACCCAACACATTGGGCGTGTTAATATTAACCACACTTCCCCAAGCAGATCATTAATATGCAGTGTTCGACATCTAGATATAGAGCGGCAGCAGTTAAAACACCTGCACAACTCCGTCATCTCTGACAGGCTGAAAACAGGGGGTTGTGTGTATTAGGGGATGCAACAGAACATTTGTGTCATGTTTTGCAATAGAAAATGGGCATTTCTTATTAAACAAGTCCAGGTGTTGTGGCTTTTCTGACAAAGTTTGCTCAGAAAAGCTCTGTGGGCAGACTTCAAATACAGACCTTAATAGGAGAAGTATGTAGAGAGAGAATTCTGCTTTGTGTTAGATTCTAGACCTCAGCAACATAGGTTACTTCTTGCCATTCGAGATGAATCACAATGTTTACTGATACAGCTCTCCAAATAACACCAAGGACCAAATAAAACTAGCTTAAATATTAACATGAACATAACGATGAGACACCAGCTAAACAAACTCAAGGTGTAGAGTCTGGGTAAAGGTAGAAATGTTTTGACAATCTGATTAAGTGTGCCAGGCAAGTTAAAGAAAATGACTATTTGAACCCATGTCCGGATGGTTGTAGCAAGGGGGAATGTGTTGACATGTAGAGATGAGTCTGATGGATATAGGCTGGGATCAGACAGTGGGACTGGAGGGAAAGAGGGATGGAGGAAATGAGAGAAAGAGGGATGAGGAGAGGGAAATAGGGATTAGGAGAGGAGGGAATGAGAGATGGAGGGGAGGGGAAGTAGTAGAAAAGCGATCCATCAGGGAGGAGACAGAAAGAGAGGAGAGGGTGGGGCATGGAGAGATAAATGGTAGGGCCTGCTACTCGGTCATCACTCAGCCTTCATGACACAGGCACGATAACACACACTAAAGGAACATTCTCACTCAGGCTAGAACACATTTGTACACAGCACAAAAACAGACACACGCTTAACCACAAGCTTGATTATGTGTGAGCAAGCAAACCCTGTGTATTCCATATAGCATGGTCCCCCTCATCAGTAACTTCCCCAGCATGTTCCAATACCCTAGAGAGAAACCACAGGCACATTCCACAGCCTACCGCCTCAGACAACCCAGACTAGACCTGGGTTAAGAACATGAGTCAAATACTTACACATTTGAGGTGCACTTGATATGGAATAGTTGAGACTATTCCAAAGTTTCCATTGTACCAGGTAAACTAAATCAAGTGCAGCTCAAGTACCTGAAAGCATTCAACACACAGCATGTATATGTCCCAGGGCCAAATCAGACTAGCCCGCGCCACACCGTGCCATGCCATATCATACCGGTTTACAGAGGCCTTCCTTTTGTCTATTGTTGGGGGTGGAGACAGGACAGGGTGGAGGTTTTTATTTTATTTCTATTAGGAGGAACGCTGGGCGTTTATACCTGCAGGGGCGAGCACCAGGGCCTGCAGGATGTCCGACAGGGACACGATGCCCACGATCCGGGCATTCTCATCCACCACAACCAGCCTGTGGACCTGGGGACCAGAGGAGCAGGAATATAATAGGAAGAGAGGATCAAGGTTAGCAGAGAAAAGAGGAGAGAGTGCTATATTATATCTGAGACTGACAGGAGACGGTGCGATATTATATCTGAGACTGTGACAGGAGACGGTGCGATATTATATCTGAGACTGTGACAGGAGACGGTGCTATATTATATCTGAGACTGACAGGAGACGGTGCTATATTATATCTGAGACTGACAGGAGACGGTGCTATATTATATCTGAGACTGACAGGAGACGGTGCTATATTATATCTGAGACTGACAGGAGAGGATGCTATATTATATCTGAGACTGTGACAGGAGAGGGTGCTATATTATATCTGAGACTGACAGCAGAGGGTGCTATATTATATCTGAGACTGACAGCAGAGGGTGCTATATTATATCTGAGACTGACAGCAGAGGGTGCTATATTATATCTGTGACTGACAGGAGACGGTGCTATATTATATCTGAGACTGACAGGAGACGGTGCTATATTATATCTGAGACTGACAGTGCTATATTATATCTGAGACTGACAGTGCTATATTATATCTGAGACTGACAGGAGACAGTGCTATATTATATCTGAGACTGTGACAGGAGACGGTGCTATATTATATCTGAGACTGTGACAGGAGAGGGTGCTATATTATATCTGAGACTGACAGGAGACGGTGCTATATTATATCTGAGACTGTGACAGGAGACGGTGCTATATTATATCTGAGACTGACAGGAGACGGTGCTATATTATATCTGAGACTGACAGGAGACGGTGCTATATATCTGTGACAGGAGACGGTGCTATATTATATCTGAGACTGTGACAGGAGAGGGTGCTGTATTATATCTGAGACTGACAGGAGACGGTGCTATATTATATCTGAGACTAACAGGAGAGGGTGCTATATTATATCTGTGACTGACAGGAGACGGTGCTATATTATATCTGAGACTGACAGTGCTATATTATATCTGAGACTGACAGGAGACTGTGCTATATTATATCTCAGAGTGTGACAGGAGAGGGTGCTATATTATATCTGAGACTGACAGGAGAGGGTGCTATATTATATCTGTGACTGACAGGAGACGGTGCTATATTATATCTGAGACTGTGACAGGAGACGGTGCTATATTATATCTGAGACTGTGACAGGAGACGGTGCTATATTATATCTGAGACTGTGACAGGAGACGGTGCTATATTATATCTGAGACTGTGACAGGAGACGGTGCTATATTATATCTGAGACTGTGACAGGAGACGGTGCTATATTATATCTGAGACTGTGACAGGAGACGGTGCTATATTATATCTGAGACTGTGACAGGAGACGGTGCTATATTATATCTGAGACTGTGACAGGAGACGGTGCTATATTATATCTGAGACTGTGACAGGAGACGGTGCTATATTATATCTGAGACTGACAGGAGACGGTGCTATATTATATCTGAGACTGACAGGAGACGGTGCTATATTATATCTGAGACTGACAGGAGAGGGTGCTATATTATCTGTGACTGACAGGAGACGGTGCTATATTATATCTGAGACTGACAGGAGAGGGTGCTATATTATCTGTGACTGACAGGAGACGGTGCTATATTATATCTGAGACTGACAGGAGACGGTGCTATATTATATCTGAGACTGACAGTGCTATATTATATCTGAGACTGACAGTGCTATATTATATCTGAGACTGACAGGAGACAGTGCTATATTATATCTGAGACTGTGACAGGAGAGGGTGCTATATTATATCTGAGACTGACAGGAGACGGTGCTATATTATATCTGAGACTGTGACAGGAGACGGTGCTATATTATATCTGAGACTGACAGGAGACGGTGCTATATTATATCTGAGACTGACAGGAGACGGTGCTATATTATATCTGAGACTGACAGGAGACGGTGCTATATTATATCTGAGACTGACAGGAGACGGTGCTATATATCTGTGACAGGAGACGGTGCTATATTATATCTGAGACTGTGACAGGAGAGGGTGCTGTATTATATCTGAGACTGACAGGAGACGGTGCTATATTATATCTGAGACTAACAGGAGAGGGTGCTATATTATATCTGTGACTGACAGGAGAGGGTGCTATATTATATCTGTGACTGACAGGAGACGGTGCTATATTATATCAGACTGTGACAGAAGACGGTGCTATATTATATCTGAGACTGACAGTGCTATATTATATCTGAGACTGACGGTGCTATATTATATCTGAGACTGTGACAGGAGACGGTGCTATATTATATCTGAGACTGTGACAGGAGACGATGCTATATTATATCTGAGACTGTGACAGGAGACGGTGCTATATTATATCTGAGACTGTGACAGGAGACGGTGCTATATTATATCTGAGACTGTGACAGGAGACGGTGCTATATTATATCTGAGACTGTGACAGGAGACGGTGCTATATTATATCTGAGACTGACAGGAGACGGTGCTATATTATATCTGAGACTGACAGGAGACGGTGCTATATTATATCTGAGACTGACAGCAGAGGGTGCTATATTATATCTGAGACTGACAGGAGAGGGTGCTATATTATATCTGAGACTGACAGGAGAGGGTGCTATATTATATCTGAGACTGACAGGAGAGGGTGCTATATTATATCTGAGACTGTGACAGGAGACGGTGCTATATTATATCTGAGACTGTGACAGGAGAGGGTGCTATATATCTGTGACAGGAGACGGTGCTATATTATATCTGAGACTGACAGGAGACGGTGCTATATTATATCTGAGACTGACAGGAGACGGTGCTATATTATATCTGAGACTGACAGCAGAGGGTGCTATATTATATCTGAGACTGACAGGAGAGGGTGCTATATTATATCTGAGACTGACAGCAGAGGGTGCTATATTATATCTGAGACTGACAGGAGAGGGTGCTATATTATATCTGAGACTGACAGGAGAGGGTGCTATATTATATCTGAGACTGACAGGAGAGGGTGCTATATTATATCTGTGACTGACAGGAGACGGTGCTATATTATATCTGAGACTGACAGTGCTATATTATATCTGAGACTGACAGGAGACGGTGCTATATTATATCTGAGACTGTGACAGGAGAGGGTGCTGTATTATATCTGAGACTGACAGGAGACGGTGCTATATTATATCTGAGACTGACAGGAGACGGTGCTATATTATATCTGAGACTAACAGGAGACGGTGCTATATTATATCTGAGACTGTGACAGGAGACGGTGCTATATTATATCTGAGACTGACAGTGCTATATTATATCTGAGACTGACAGGAGACGGTGCTATATTATATCTGAGACTGACAGGAGAGGGTGCTATATTATATCTGAGACTGTGACAGGAGAGGGTGCTATATTATATCTGAGACTGACAGGAGAGGGTGCTATATTATATATGTGACTGACAGGAGAGGGTGCTATATTAAATCTGAGACTGTGACAGGAGACGGTGCTATATTATATCTGAGACTGACAGGAGACGGTGCTATATTATATCTGAGACTGACAGGAGAGGGTGCTATATTAAATCTGAGACTGACAGGAGACGGTGCTATATTAAATCTGAGACTGTGACAGGAGACGGTGCTATATTAAATCTGAGACTGACAGGAGACGGTGCTATATTATATCTGAGACTGACAGGAGACGGTGCTATATTATATCTGAGACTGACAGGAGACGGTGCTATATTATATCTGAGACTGACAGGAGAGGGTGCTATATTATATCTGAGACTGACAGGAGAGGGTGCTATATTATATCTGAGACTGTGACAGGAGACGGTGCTATATTATATCTGAGACTGACAGGAGAGGGTGCTATATATCTGTGACAGGAGACGGTGCTATATTATATCTGAGACTGTGACAGGAGAGGGTGCTATATTATATCTGAGACTGACAGGAGACGGTGCTATATTATATCTGAGACTGTGACAGGAGACGGTGCTATATTATATCTGTGACTGTGACAGGAGACGGTGCTATATTATATCTGAGACTGACAGTGCTATATTATATCTGAGACTGACAGTGCTATATTATATCTGAGACTGACAGTGCTATATTATATCTGAGACTGACAGTGCTATATTATATCTGAGACTGACAGTGCTATATTATATCTGAGACTGACAGTGCTATATTATATCTGAGACTGACAGTGCTATATTATATCTGAGACTGACAGGAGACGGTGCTATATTATATCTGAGACTGACAGTGCTATATTATATCTGAGACTGACAGGAGATGGTGCTATATTATATCTGAGACTGTGACAGGAGAAGGTGCTATATTATATCTGAGACTGTGACAGGAGACGGTGCTATATATCTGTGACAGGAGACGGTGCTATATTATATCTGAGACTGTGACAGGAGAGGGTGACAGAGACTGTGACAGGATGTGACAGGAGACGGTGCTATATTATATCTGAGACTGTGACAGGAGAGGGTGCTGTATTATATCTGAGACTGACAGGAGACGGTGCTATATTATATCTGAGACTGTGACAGGAGACGGTGCTATATTATATCTGAGACTGACATTGCTATATTATATCTGAGACTGACAGTGCTATATTATATCTGAGACTGACAGGAGAGGGTGCTATATTATATCTGAGACTGTGACAGGAGAGGGTGCTATATTATATCTGAGACTGTGACAGGAGACGGTGCTATATTAAATCTGAGACTGTGACAGGAGACGGTGCTATATTAAATCTGAGACTGTGACAGGAGACGGTGCTATATTATATCTGAGACTGACAGGAGACGGTGCTATATTATATCTGAGACTGACAGGAGACGGTGCTATATTATATCTGAGACTGACAGGAGACTGTATCTGAGACTGACAGGAGAGGGTTATATCTGAGACTGACAGGAGAGGTGCTATATTATATCTGAGACTGACAGGAGAGGGTGCTATATATCGGTGACAGGAGACGGTGCTATATTATATCTGAGACTGTGACAGGAGACGGTGCTATATTATATCTGAGACTGACAGGAGACGGTGCTATATTATATCTGAGACTGACAGGAGACGGTGCTATATTATATCTGAGACTGTGACAGGAGACGGTGCTATATTATATCTGAGACTGTGACAGGAGACGGTGCTATATTATATCTGAGACTGACAGGAGACGGTGCTATATATCTGTGACAGGAGACGGTGCTATATTATATCTGAGACTGACAGGAGACGGTGCTATATTATATCTGAGACTGACACAAGACGGTGCTATATTATATCTGAGACTGACAGGAGACGCTGCTATATTATATCTGAGACTGACAGGAGACGCTGCTATATTATATCTGAGACTGACAGGAGACGCTGCTATATTATATCTGAGACTGACAGGAGACGGTGCTATATTATATCTGAGACTGTGACAGGAGTGGGTTTTGAAGGTCTGGTGTGTGTGTGTGTGTGTGTGTGTGAGACAGTCACCTCTGCTTTGACTATCCTGTCCACTATGGTCTCCAGTGTCTCGAGCCGGTTGCACTTCATGACGCCCTCAAAGTACTGTGAGCGATGCCTCAGAGCCTGGGTCACCGTGATGTCCAGGTTGTTGTAGGTCTTCTCAGCAGCAAGGTTCTACACACAGTAAAGACAAACAACTACTCAGTCCATCTCTGAACATTCACTTATGATAAGAAATATTCATCAACATTGAATTAGTCAACTTTTTAAACAGGTGTTTGATGAAGTATTTGATTAAATTTTTAGGAAAGGGATACATTTAAAACATATATTTAAGAAAGAAAAGGGTTACTTACAATGACATCAAACTTGGAATAGATATCCACTACTTTTCCTGAAAAGTGGAAAAACCAAGAGATTCACAATCCGGCTAAAACCATACAACCGACACTTACACAAATGACTGATTGGCTGAAAGAAATTGATAATAGTCAATAGTCAGCTTGTGGAAACTTTCGTTAGACTTCAATGCGGGCTTATGACATTATCGATCATCATCATTATCGAAAAACTTGTATTATTGCTTTTTATCCCCTGCTACAACGTGGATGGAGAGTTACCTGTCTACCAGAACACAGAGGGTGTTCCTTAGCGGAGGCCTCTCCAACATAATCCAGGTAGAGTCTGGCATTCCCGATGGCAATTGTCTCGGCACCTTTTTACAATCTTTACTAATGACCTGGCACTGAGTAAAGCCTTTGTGTCTATGTATGCTCATGACTCAACAGCATACTCAATACCCCAGCAAGTGAAATCCCCGAGCTGCAGTCCGTTTCAGATTGGGTGGCTAGTAATAAACTAGTATAAATATTTCAAAAACTAAAAAGCACGGTATTTGAGAAAAACCATTCCCTAAACCTCAACAAAATGTTGTAATGAATAATGTGAAATTTGAGCAAGTGGAGGAGACTAAACTGCTTGGAGTAACCCTGAAAGTAAACTGTAATGGTCAAAACATATTGACTAGCTAAGATGGGGAGAAGTCTGTCCATAATAAAGCACTGCTCTGATGTGGTCATCCTGTCTGGGTTGGCGCCCCCCCCCTTGGGTTGTGCCATGGCGGAGATCTTTGTGGGCTATACTCAGCCTTGTCTCAGGATGGTAAGTTGGTGGTTGAAGATATCCCTCTAGTGGTGTGGGGGCTGTGCTTTGGCAAAGTGGGTGGGGTTATATCCTTCCTGTTTGGCCCTGTCCGGGGGTGTCCTCGGATGGGGCCACAGTGTCTCCTGACCCCTCCTGTCTCAGCCTCCAGTATTTATGCTGCAGTAGTTTATGTGTCGGGGGGCTAGGGTCAGTTTGTTATATCTGGAGTACTTCTCCTGTCCTATTCGGTGTCCTGTGTGAATTTAAGTGTGCTCTCTCTAATTCTCTCTTTCCCTCTTTCTTTCTCTCTCTTGGAGGACCTGAGCCCTAGGACCATGCCTCGGGACTACCTGACATGATGACTCCTTGCTGTCCCCAGTCCACCTGGCCGTGCTGCTGCTCCAGTTTCAACTGTTCTGCCTTACTATTATTCGACCATGCTGGTCATTTATGAACATTTGAACATCTTGGCCATGTTCTGTTATAATCTCCACCCGGCACAGCCAGAAGAGGCCTGGCCACCCCACATAGCCTGGTTCCTCTCTAAGTTTCTTCCTAGGTTTTGGCCTTTCTAGGGAGTTTTTCCTAGCCACCGTGCTTCTACACCTGCATTGCTTGCCGTTTGGGGTTTAAAGCTAGGTTTCTGTGCAGCACTTTGAGATATCAGCTGATGTACGAAGGGCTATATAAATACATTTGATTTGCTCTGCTTTCTTGATATTGCCATCAACAAAACGCGTCCTACAGGCCCTAGTTTTGTCGCACCTGGACTTCTGCCCAGTCATGTGGTCAAGTGCCACAAAGAGGGACATAGGTCAATTACACTTTGCACTGAACAGAGCAGCACGGCCGGCCCTTAAATGGAGAGCTAACATCAGTGGCACTCATTTCAATCTCTCCTGGTTCAAATTAGAGGAGAGATTGAATGCATCACTACTATATGTCTTTGAGAGGTATTGACATGTTGAAAGCAACGAGCAGTCTGTTCAAACGACTAACACACAGCTAAGAGACCCATGCCCACAAGACATTCCACCAGGGGTCTCTTCAGTCCCCAGGTCCAGAACACACTCCAGGAAACACAGTACTACATAGAGCCATGACTACATGGAACTCCTATTCCACATCAACTAACTCATGCAAGCAGTAAAATCTGATCAAAACTAAACCTTATGGTGCAACACGGACTGTAAAGAGACACACACACACTCCACACAAACGCACATTGTAATATTGTTGTATGGTGGTATAATACATGTTGTATTGTCGATATGTGTAATATGTCGATATGTGTAATAATGTTATATGATGTACTGTTTTATGTGTAATCTAAGTGCCTTAATGTGTTTGGACCCCAGGAAGAGTAGCTGCTGTCTTGGCAGGGGATCTCTAATAAATACAAAATACATCACCACACGTCTGCTCAGCCTGAAGCACACACACACCTGACTCGTCCACCACTGGCAATGCGGACACCCTCCGGTCCACAAAGATGTTGAGGGCCTTGATGATGGGTGTGTTGGGGTGGATGAAGGCAATGTTGTGGTAGGTCCCGATGGTTAGTTCCTCCAAAGTCTGCTTCATAAAGGCAGGCTTGGGCATCTCGCACACCTGCCACATATTCACAAGGGAGAAAACGTTTGGAAATTCTTATTAACATTGACTGAAACCAGGCAGAACTACCAATGAGAAACACTTTTGGAAATGTTGTAAAAGGTTTTTTGTTGCGTGACCTAATAAACATGAGATAGGAGAGATGGGACAAAGCACTTTAGGATTAAACTGGTTTCGCCTCCATTTGACTATCTAATGTAGTGTCAGCAGTCATTCCATCAGTCTACCGGTGCCATTTTTGATATTGTCCATGTCTGTCTGACCTTCTTGCATGCCCTGCTCATATTACCATGAATGTCTGCCGGTCTATTTTTCAGTCCATCTGTCTCATTCTCCATGTCTGTCGGTCTTGTATTCTGTCCGTCTATACCTGTGTGTGTACAATCACCTGGTCTATCAGTTCCTTAGTGCGCCAGGTAGCCTAGCAATTAAGAGTGTTAGGTCAGTAACCAAAAGGTCACTGGTTTGAATCCCCGAGCCGGCAAGGTAGGAAAAAAAATCTGCCATTCTGCCCTTGAGCAAGGCAATTAATCCCCAAACACGACACACACATTTCAATTGAAGGCATTCAGTTGTGCAACTGACTAGGTATCCCCTTTCTCCTAACCCGCGACAGACGGATGTCCTTCTGTCAAGTAGGTTCATATTTCCTAACGTCTTTCCTGTAATCTACTTTATTATGCAGAGATACATTTCACACTCCCTTCTACAGGTCAGACACCTTCGCCTAGACAAGACTGCTTCTCTAGCCAGCAGCCTGCTACAGTACTACCTTAACGCAACCAATTCATTCATTTATTAAACAACATTTAATTTCATGAATTAACTCTCAAACGGATTGAATGAATATAAAATAAATTTCCTAAATTAGTGGATTTGAAACTGGTAACTGCGTCATATAGTCACAACACATCGTTAGACTTGAGGTCATCCAGGCAAAATCAGATGTTTTAGTTTTATTGAACCTTTATTTAAATAGGCAAGTCAGTCAGATCGAGTAAACCACGTGCCAAACTCATTCCACAGAGGGCCTAGTGTCTGTGGGTTTTCCTTCCTCCCTTGAACCTGACTGATGAATTAAGGTCAGTAATTAGTAAGGAACTCCCCTCACCTGGTCGTCTAGGTCTTAATTGAAAGGAAAAACCAGCAGACACTAGGCCCTCCACGGAATGAGTTTGACTCCCCTGGATTAAACTAATCCTCTACTGAATCAGATAAAACCAGCCTCTCTAGACTCCATCCTTTCATCATCCTACCTTTGTAGGTGTCCTCCTTAATTTCCTTCCCTCATCCCATCTTTCAGAGTGTATGTTACCTTCAATTCTACAGAGATCCAACAGGGGGCAGCATACTCTTAAATTGCCACCCACCGTGTGTTATTCCTATAAGAGAGCCCATGCTTCACACATCCAATTTGACTTACGAAGAGCTGGAGGAACTTGAGGATCCTCTTGTGCGTGAGGATATAAAGCGCGTTGCCGCTGACTGGGTCGATGACGGGCAGCCGGTGGATCTTGTTCTTGATGAGCGAGTACACCGCGTCGAATATGCTGGGAGAGAGAGATCAATAGTAATAGAAGATTGGGTTAAAATAACACAGACAACCTGTCTTTGCCAATAAAGCACTCGAGACCGAGGGTGTTGATACATTGACTCTCTCTCGCTCTCCATCAATCGTCTCCATCTTTAAAACAGCACGTCGTGGCCGAGTCTCCAGAAAAACAGGTTCACAGTCCAGGCTACCTTTTTAAGTACTGCATTGGCTAGGAGGCTTTCGTAAAACCTGTTTCAGAACATTCTGCTTGGAGAGAAATGCTACAGTATCTAATGGAGGCGCCATAAAACACTAAGTGGACCTAATTCAGCGAAAAGCTCAAGCAAATTGACCAGATGACGTGCAAACACAAAGTATCCATGCATGTTAAACCATGAACCACACAGGAAGTCATCAGAAACAAGGGGCTAACTAGGAAGGTAAACAGATCTGCTCTCTATGCCAGTCTTTCTCCTTCAGACTCAAACCAAATATTCTATCAGAAAGCAAAACCATGAAGACAACGGATTCAGTCATTAAGCAATTCAATGATACTGATGTTCTCCCAAAAGGAGGCAGAAACCAAACCAGAGGCATGTTAACCTGGGATGATGCCGTAGTCGAGTGCCCTAGGTGGTATTTTAAGCAGAGGTTCTTTTTTTAGAGTCTGGCTCATATGGCTTTTCACGGGATGGACCGTGAATTATTCAGTGTGAAGAAAATAAACAATGGGAAAGGCTGTCGCAGAGCAGGGAAAAGAGGACAAAAATATGAGGGGAAAGTACCAGAACTTTCCCCAGAAATCTAGGGAACGTACGGCATACTTGAAACTCCACCTGGGAGAGCTTATTGACAATAAATGACTCTCGAAATTCTAACTGAGTGAGAAAGCCAGGCTAATTTGCAATGTTTATGACCATAGAAATACACTTCCAATTATGTTTATGACTATGATGTAGAAAGAAACGAGTAGACAAATCAGATTTCTCAATCAACTTTGAGTTGAATATGGACCGTTAGTATAATGGAGTCCCTCAGTGTAATGATGAGCCAAGTAAAGTTAATCATGAATGGATCATTACTATCCTGTTCATGGATCTGCAGGTTCATTTCCCCCTCATACATGTTGTGTTTTATTCGAACTTCCTATATAAAATAAAGACGAATATGAAATGCAGGTGACATGTATAAGAAATGTGGAACAGGCTCACCTCGCATCAGGTGATATGTTCACTAATGGCTTAAAGGTTTCTTGTAGGTAGAGCTCTACAGGACAGAAAAATAACAAAAAGCACCAAACTATCAAATCAATTTCTTTATAATCTGTTGACCAACTGATAAAAAGGGTTGTTTTGAAAGTGGAAATCTGCTGGAAAGTTGCTATACCTCTCCATGTTTCAATCTGATGTTCCTCCAGCTCGTAGATTTGTACCTATAAGACAGAACATTCAACAGTTAGTGATATTTAACATGCTTTCCATGACTTGAACATAGCACACACCCTTACATTTATAATGGTTTTCTTTTTATAAGCATTTGTTACAATTATAAACTTAATAAATATAAAAATATATAAATCACAGCAATTGTCAGAAGAAAAACATGTAAGCACTGGCATCATGAAAAATCAAACAGGTGGGAAAGTACCAGAATTTGGCACCACTATCAAGTTCTCTCTCAGTCTCAGCTAATGACAGGGACTATTTCCTCATCAATATGCATAAGTCTGATATGGAAGGTTCCCTAGAGGGTCTCAATCAGGTCCACCTCAACCCTCTCCGACGTAAAACAAGACAGTTATGAGAACCGCTGCTAATGAATAACAACAGCAAAGAAAGGAAGGGGGGGATGAGGGAGCAGTAGGTCCTCAATGACTTCATTACAAAAACAAAGGCCATTTCTATGGTACCCACAGCTACATTGAGCCCATTAGGAGAATATGAACAACGGGGGATTTGCTTGGTAATGCGTGTCGATCATTCTTTAGAATGGTGGTGTGACAAGACTAGCGAGGTGGATGGAGGATAGACAAAATGCCCATTGAGCTCTATCATCTCTTGAAGTACCCTTAGGCAGATGGAGTAGAGGGTTATAATACAATAGTCAAAGCCCTGAGGCCTTTTCTGTTCTTCTGTAAAACAACAGGTACATCACATTCACAATAACACAATTACTGATCCAGGACTCTCTCTGTGTGTGTGTGTGTGTGTGTGTGTGTGTGTCAGCTTGACCACAAACTCACTCAAAAAGTCCACAAACAAATGAAAGGCCATTGGGCAGCCCACTCGTCAGTCAGTCCAGACTAGAGGAACTTTGACTCATCTTGGGGTAAGGTTGGAAAATTCAGGCTAAAACCGGGGAATTTTTGGAAAGCTACCAGAATTTGGCAACACTCTCAGTGATCTGTCTTAGGCAATAACAGAGGCACTGACTATTTCCTCATGAATATGATATGGAAGGACTGACAAACGCTTCACTGCATTGGTTGTTCTCTTGACTATGGATTAACTAAGGATAGCCATTAGGATGCCCACACGCTGTCGCCGTCACCTGGCCTAACAAATACCAATAAATATTGGGACGGGGAAAATCCCAAGCTGGGCCTAGCCTCACTAGCTGGGCTTTCTATAATATGTGTAATATGCAGGAGTGACCACTCAGGTAACACGAACACAGAAACTCCCATCTCTCACCACTGACAACACTTCCATTGAGTCAAATTACATTATGAATGACACATTTTATTTTTTAAATAACATGTCAAATGTATTTTCTAGCTGAAAAATCATTGGTCATTGTTCATAACAGTTTTGCTGCTATTTTGACCAGGCCTCTCTTGAAAAAAACATGATAATACTGCACTCTGCCATTATTAAGCTTTAGCTGTACTAGGGAGGACTCCTGGAAAACAGCTACATGGAAGTGGTTCTCATTACACGACACAACTGAGCAATGCAGGCTATTTAAACTAAAGCCTACTGTAGTCAGCTGGCTGGCACATCTGCTGTGGTGAGTGTGAGGGTGTTCAGTGGGTGTGTGTGTGTGTTATACTTGACTACAATCACTGTGGGTGAGCTGGTGTGAGAGACTGTTAAGTGAGAGTGTGTGTGTGTGTGTGTGTGTGTGTTATACTTGACTACAATCACTGTGGGTGAGCTGGTGTGAGAGACTGTTAAGTGTGTGTGTGTGTGTGTGTGTGTGTGTGTGTGTGTGTGTGTGTGTGTGTGTGTGTGTGTGTGTGTGTGTGTGTGTGTACACAGGGTAAAACACGTGTGAAAGCCCTGGGTCAGAACAGAGAGACCAAAGCCCTGGGTCAGAACAGAGAGACCGTACTGCAGAATCACCATCTTCTCGTGACCTGATGATTAATGACGATGTCTCTCTCCACTCTGCCTGTAAAGCTCCATGACACAGTGCCTGAGATGGAGGTGTTGTTTAAGCTCCCAGCCTCCCAACACAGCACTGCTGTCCAGTCAGTTAATGTCTCTGGCTGTGGTGACAATAGGAAGCCGAAGCCATACAGTCAAACCATTTCAAACTACAGTCATGTTCAGTAGTATGGACTGAAACAGGGAGTAACTAGCTGGACATGCTCAATGAGAAAACACTCATTTTCATTTTCTGTAGCAAAATATTTGTACATTATTTCCATTGGCCAAATGAGCATGACCCAAAAGTCCTTGGGATCTGTCTGATAAGGGGTCACGTACCATGGGAGACTTGTAGTATCTATGGAGGATGTTGATGAAGTCTGTGATGGTTAACATTCCTGAAGAGAGAGCGAGAGGGAGAAAAAGGAGTGGTCTTGTTTATTGCAATAATTATTCACATTGCACAGGTGTTGGATTTGTCCAAGCACATACACTCACAGTGGTACTGACAGGGGAGGGAAGGGAGACAGGGGAGAGAAGATGAGAGGAGCAGCAGAGGGAGGTACAGGTGGAACAGAAGGGTAATGTGTGAGATAGGGAGAGGATAGGGAAAAAGAGAGGATAGGGAGTGGAGAGGATGGGGAAGGGAGAAGATGGAGGGGATAGTGAGAAAGAGGATAGAGGGTGGAGAGGATGGGGAAGGGAGAAGATGGAGGGGATAGTGAGAAAGAGGATAGAGGGTGGAGAGGATGGGGAAGGGAGAAGATGGAGGGGATAGTGAGAAAGAGGATAGAGGGTGGAGAGGATGGGGAGAAGATGGAGGGGATAGTGAGAAAGAGGATAGAGGGTGGAGAGGATGGGGAGAAGATGGAGGGGATAGTGAGAAAGAGGATAGAGGGTGGAGAGGATGGGGAAGGGAGAAGATAGGGAGGGGATACTGAGAAAGAGGATAGAGGGTGGAGAGGATGGTGAGGGGAGAAAATAGGGAGGGGATACTGAGAAAGAGGATGGGGTGGAGGGATGGGGAAGGAGAAGATAGGGAGGGGATACTGAGAAAGAGGATAGAGGGTGGAGGGATGGGGAGGGGATACTGGGATGGGGAGAGGGTGGAGAGGATGGGGAGGGAAGATGGAGGGGATAGTGAGAAAGAGGATAGAGGGTGGAGAGGATGGGGAGAAGATGGAGGGGATAGTGAGAAAGAGGATAGAGGGTGGAGAGGATGGGGAGAAGATGGAGGGGATAGTGAGAAAGAGGATAGAGGGTGGAGAGGATGGGGAAGGGAGAAGATAGGGAGGGGATACTGAGAAAGAGGATAGAGGGTGGAGAGGATGGTGAGGGGAGAAAATAGGGAGGGGATACTGAGAAAGAGGATAGAGGGTGGAGAGGATGGGGAAGGGAGAAGATAGGGAGGGGATACTGAGAAAGAGGATAGAGGGTGGAGAGGATGGGGAGGGGATACTGAGGATAGAGGGTAGAGGGTGGAGAGGATGGGGAGGGGAGAAGATAGGGAGGGGATACTGAGAAAGAGGATAGAGGATGGGGAGGGGAAAAGATAGTGAGGGGATACTGAGAAAGAGGATAGAGGGTGGAGAGGATGGGGAAGGGAGAAGATTGGGAGGGGATACTGAGAAAGAGGACAGGGAGGGGGTTGTGAGAAAGAGGACAGGGTGTAGAGAGGATGGGGAGGGGACAGTGAGAGGAGAGGGAGAGTGAAATAGATGGGCCTATTTCTGGGACATCCTCTCCATATACACCTCATTGAGGTCAGTACAGCCTAGGGGTGAGAGAACAGTGGAGTGGAACAGAGGGCTAGATTCTTAGTAAAGCCCATCTGTGTGTGTCATACACACACACGTTTCTCTCTCACTCTCAGTTGAGTGGACTTGATTTATGTATGCGAGGCTGCAGGGAGACATCAGACTCTACACTCATATCCTAGTGATGAAACCAGGACAATTGTGCAATATGGATGTCCCCTAACCATAGGTGGGCACATAGCGATATTGTTCAATGTATCCTTGATTCAAGTGTTGAAAAACATATAGACCTAATATGGTAAGAATATACTATTGAGTTCATTTCTGCCATCTCAAATTAGCACTAGTGAATGGAAGCCCATGACCATGGCTCATTATAACTTGTCTGCCTGTCTGTTCTCAGAGCCGGCTAGAGAGGAGAGAACAGTATTTATATCCGTCTCCATGACGCTGGCCCAGATACAAGGAGAGGAGGCTGCCTCTTGAGGGGAAGAGAGGGAAGGAGAGGATGGAGTCGTCAAAATGGAGGGCAGAGTAAGCCAATGGAAAGGAGAGAGAGAGAGAGAGGATGGATGGATAGAGAGAGAGGATGGATGGATAGAGAGAGAGGATGGATGGATAGAGAGAGAGGATGGATGGATAGAGAGAGGGGATGGATAGAGAGAGGGGATGGATGGATAGAGAGAGGGGATGGATGGATAGAGAGAGGGGATGGATGGATAGAGAGAGGGGATGGATGGATAGAGAGAGGGGATGGATGGATAGAGAGAGAGGATGGATGGATAGAGAGAGAGGATGGATGGATAGAGAGAGAGGATGGATGGATAGAGAGAGAGGATGGATAGAGGATGATAGAGAGAGAGGATGGATGGATAGAGGATGGATAGAGAGAGAGGATGGATGGATAGAGGATGGATAGAGAGAGAGGATGGATGGATAGAGGATGGATGGAGAGAGAGGATGGATGGATAGAGGATGGATGGAGAGAGAGAGGATGGATGGAGAGAGAGGATGGATGGAGAGAGAGAGGATGGATGGAGAGAGAGGATGGATGGAGAGAGAGGATGGATGGAGAGAGAGGGGATGGATGTAGAGAGAGGATGGATGTAGAGAGAGGGGATGGATGTAGAGAGAGGATGGATGTAGAGAGAGAGGATGGATGTAGAGAGAGAGGATGGATGTAGAGAGAGAGGATGGATGTAGAGAGAGAGGATGGATGTAGAGAGAGAGGATGGATGTAGAGAGAGGATGGATGTAGAGAGAGGATGGATGTAGAGAGAGGATGGATGGAGAGAGAGGATGGATGGAGAGAGGATGGATGGAGAGAGAGGATGGATGGAGAGAGAGGATGGATGGAGAGAGAGGATGGATGGAGAGAGAGGATGGATGGAGAGAGAGGATGGATGGAGAGAGAGAGGATGGATAGAGCAGAGACAGAAAAGGGGGGAGGAGGTTGAGGAGAGGGAGGTACAGTGCAAAGACTGAAGCATTAGTAAGAGGATGGGTAGAAGTGAGGGAGAGCACACAAAGGAGAGGGGGGTTCTAAGGATGAGGGGAATGGGGGAAAAAAAGAGACGAGGCAATGATTATATTAGGGGGGAGGGTATTAGGGATGTGGCTAGCCATGATGTAAGAGTGATCCAACAGATTCAGGCTAGAGAGAGATTCCTATGTTACATAATATTCAGTGCATCTCCTGGATGTACAGTAAGTATGTGACGTATTTCAATGTGTGTGAACACTGGCCACCAGCGCCCTCCCGCAGTGGAAAAATACATCTTTACACCTTTATTTCATCTTTATTTAACGAGGCAAGTCAGTTAAGAACACATTCTTATTTTCAATGACGGCCTAGGAACGGTGGGTTAACTGCCTTGTTCAGGGGCAGAACGACAGATTTTTACCTTGTCAGCTCGGGGATTCAATCTTGCAACCTTACAGTTAACTAGTCCAACGCTCGAACCACCTGATTACATTGCACTCCACAAGGAGACTGCATGTTACGCGAATGCAGTAAGCGAAGGTAAGTTGCTAGCTAGCATTAAACTTATCTTATAAAAAACAATCAATCATAATCACTAGTTAACTACACATGGTTGATGATATTACTAGTTTATCTAGCGTGTCCTGCGTTGCATATAATCGATGCGTATCGTTGCTCCAATGTGTACCTAACCATGAACATCAATGCCTTTCTTAAAATCAATACACAGAAGTATATATTTTTAAACCTGCATATTTAGCTAAAAGAAATCCAGGTTAGCGGGCAATATTAACCAGGTGAAATTGTGTCAGTTTGGACCGCCTAATTTGCCAGAATTTTACGTAATTATGACATAAAATTGAAGGTTGTGCAATGTAACAGGAATATTTAGACTTATGGATGCCACCCGTTAGATAAAACACGGAACGGTTACGCAGCTCACTGAAAGAATAAACGGCTTGTTTTTGAGATGATAGTTTCCGGATCCAACCATATTAATGATCTATGGCTCGTATTTCTGTGTGTTATTATATTATAACTAAGTCTATGATTTGATAGAGTAGTCTGACTGAGCAGTGGTAAGCAGCAGCAGGCTCGTAGGCATTCATTCAAACAGCACTTTCGTGCGTTTTGCCAGCAGCTCTTCGTTGTGCTTCAAGCATTGCTCCGTTTATGACTTCAAGCCTATCAACTCCCGAGATTAGGCTTGTGTAACCGATGTGAAATGGTTAACTAGTTAGCGGGGTGCGCGCTAATATTGTTTCAAACGTCACTCGCTCTGAGACTTGGAGTGGTTGTTCCCCTTGCTCTGCATGGGTAATGCTGCTTCGAGGGTGGCTGTTGTCGATGTGTTCCTGGTTCGAGCGAGGAGAGGGACGGAGGCTATACTGTTACACTGGCAATACTAAAGTACCTATAAGAACATCCAATAGTCAAAGGCTAATGAAATACAAATGGTATAGAGAGAAATAGTCCTATAATTCCTATAATAACTACACCCTAAAACTTCTCACCTGGGAATATTGAAGACTCATGTTAAAAGGAACCACCAGCTTTCATATGTTCTCATGTTCTGAACAAGGAACTTAAACGTTAGCTTTCTTACCCGGCACATATTGCACTTTTACTTTCTTCTCCAACACTTTGTTTTTGCATTATTTAAACCAAATTTAACACGTTTCATTATTTATTTGAGGCTAAATTGATTTTATTGATGTATTATATTAAGTTAAAATAAGTGTTTATTCAGTATTGTTGTAATTGTCATTATTACAAATAAATAAAATGTTTAAAAAAATAATAAATAATAGTCCGATTAATCGGTATCGTCTTTTTTTGCCCTCCAATATCGGTGTTGAAAAATCATAACCGGTCGACCTCTAGCAGGGACACACACATTTTATCATTTGCATGGACTATGTCATTTGATCAACTTTCCTCATCACCTCTCAGTTTCTATACCTACCCTCCTTTATAGTTGTGATACCCTCATCTTTCCCTCTTCTCTATCCCAGTCTGACCATTTCTCCTTAAGAACTTGATTTGGTTCCATTCTGTTCACTATGTATGGAAAATACAGTAACATTTGACTGCAAAGAAAAATATATTTTCCCACTTACCGACAAAGCTCTGCTTCTTTGTCTCCCATAGTGGGGCTGCCCGCACCCCGTTGGCAACCAAGGCGAAGAAGGCCTTTTTTACCTACAGGCGAGAAGAACACACAACAATGTTTTTACAAGACTTGTTAAACATGTATTTTATAAAATGTAGGTGGAATAGAGCAGCATTGTCCACCACTTCCCAGCCCCCTCTGCCTTCCAAGCTCCCAGTTGAGGGGTCAGACAACACAACATCTCCCCCCTAAAGAGTGTGTTTCTGGGCAGGGCAGGGTTTCATCACACCTCTCTGGCTGTGTCAGTTAGCATCCACTGCTTCCTCCCCGTTACCACTAGCCACTGTGTGGTTAGATGTCTGTTAACTGGGGACAGGTATACAGTACTGTGGTCTTTCATCACAAAAAACAATGTTGCTGTGTGTGGTTCTGGTGGTTTGACTTTTGTTCCCTGTAAACAACAGGCAGTGGAAACAATTCTCCTCACTCAGGACAAATAAGTATCCATCTTTCCATCTACTTTCATGGAGAGAATAATGCCCCCTGGGCCCAGTTTTTCAAAAGTTATCTGGATTTTGCCTATCAGATTGGATTAAATGCATAGAAATAGAATAAATAGAACATACTTGAATGGGGGAGGGGGGGGGACTCCCATCCTGGTCCTTCTGTAGCTCAGTTGGTAGAGCATGGTGCTTGTAACGCCAGGGTAGTGGGTTCGATTCCCGGGACCACCCATACGTAGAATGTATGCACACATGGCTGTAAGTCGCTTTGGATAAAAGCGTCTGCTAAATGGCATATATTATATACTATTCCTTTGCATTAATCCAATCAGATAAGCGAAATCCAGACAGCTAACCTTTGAAAAACTGGGTCCTGGACATTCCAGTTTGGTGTGATGATAAGATGGTATAAAATCAAAGACTCTAGTTCAGATCTTCGTATCTCTAAGCCAGAGATACCTGACTGACTGGATACTGTACCATGACTCCATTCACCTCAGCTGGGGGTAAAATAACTACGTAAACTCGTAAGGGGCTTGTGTAGACATGCTGAACAGATACCATTTCCTCATTAGAATTCATTCCCATTAGCATTCATTGTGAACGGCTCTCCCTGAGAAGCAGGTATCTGGTAATATTGTAATCCTACTGATACTGTATATCATTGTACTGCACCTCCCAAGATACTAAATGACTTAAAACCATGACACCGCAAAGGGAAACCACAGATGACTATCGCCCTCCAAAGACAAATGCATGGTCGTCTCTCCAATTGAATGCCTCTGCCTTTTTAAAATTCATATCCAATGCTAATGGCTTGGGAATGAACACACAAGCATGCTATTAAACCCCATTGTCTCCAGGCACTGTAAAACATTAATGAGAGCATCTATTTTTCGTTTGGCATTTCTGAAAGAGTAATCTTAAGAAGATTAAAGTTTAATGAGGCCGTGTAGCCATAATGAGAAGGTTCCTTCAGCCTTCACATGGAAACTTTAATCTTCCATTGAGGTCAGCCTCAGTCCGTTTCTGTTCTGGGCTGCTGGTCTGGACAAGCACTCAATGAAAGACTGGGAATCGGATAAGCAACTACTACCAGACAAAACGTGGATGTGATTAGAGCTATAGAGCTGCCCGAATTCCCAATCGTTAATACAAGTATATTCCAGGAAGCGGGAGGGACGACACATTTTCCTATCTTCGTTTCCTCATCCACGTGTCAAATACATTCCCTATGAAGAGAAAGAACCCCCTCATTGACTGCAGAGAGTTCCTCCTAAACCCTCTGTAAAACTTGACATACATAAAAGAGAACTACAGAAGCTAAAAGACTACACAGAACTGACCTGTCTTGACAAGAAAAGGTTTTAAGAATGAAGGGGGAGGCGTTCGACTAACGCTGTCTGTGCCTCACACTGTCTGGGGCACAAGGTGTGTGTGCGGGGGGGGGAGTTCGTCTTACTGTGTGCCTGATACCACCTGCTCCTTGATCAGAGAGCTGGCTGTCCTGAAGGAGGAATTGGGAGCCATGGACCAGAAACTAGGCGCTGTGGAGACCAGGCTACAAGCCAGCGTGAGCCAGGTGGAGGAAGTGAAAAGTATGAACAAAGTTCAGGAAGAAGAACTGAAGACATTAAAGAAGAAGGACTTAGCAGCTGGTCAGCCAAAGGTGGCCTTCTCTGCAGCTCTCAGAACATATGGTTCTGGGAACATTGGACCCTTCACCACTGACATACCCTTACAGTACAAAAGTCTTCTCCAACGTCGGCAGTGGATACAACCCTGCTGCAGTTGTCTTCACAGCCGTGGTCAAAGGAGTGTATTACTTCTGCTACACCGTGTTCTACAACGGAAACGCCAACGCTGCCGTGTCTTTGCGGAAGAACGGACAGCTGCTGGTGTCCTCATGGGACGTTAGGTCTGGACCGGCACAAGACTTTGCCAGCAACGCAGCCGTAGTGGAGCTGGAGGTGGGAGACAGCACTGAGCTCGGTGTAGACACTAACAGGGAAGTATTTGATGATGGCGGAAACTACAACACCTCCAGTGGGTTTTTACACTTTCCCATGTAATATGAGTAACAGGTTTACAGTTCATTTGGCTGTACATAACAGAAGAGATTTTGGGACAGTATGAAAGTAAAACAAAATAAAACATTTACAAAAATAAAAAGTAGCACACTGATTAAACTGTGATGTTGAGAGAGGACCAGGTCTACTAGACAAATATAACTATTGCATTCTTGTGACCTGCGCACTAGTCAAAGGTGTAATAGTTGTGGTTTGATGTTTAATGAAGAACAGGTTCAAGCTGTTTGACTGAGGTGTTGGTGGCTGTTTGTTTGTTATTCTTCTCCATTGTTTGACTGCTGGACTGCAGCAGTTTCATTAAAGCCTTCTCACTGCTTCCTTGTTTTCACCGACATCATCTCTGTAGACCGACATCATCTCTGTAGACCGACATCATCTCTGTAGACCGACATCATCTCTGTAGACCGACATCATCTCTGTAGACCGACATCATCTCTGTAGACCGACATCATCTCTGTAGACCGACATCATCTCTGTAGACCGACATCATCTCTGTAGACCGACATCATCTCTGTAGACCGACATCATCTCTGTAGACCGACATCATCTCTGTAGACCGACATCATCTCTGTAGACCGACATCATCTCTGTAGACCGACATCATCTCTGTAGACCGACATCATCTCTGTAGAGTGTAGTGTGGTCTAACCATGGAAGGATGAGACCTCCAAGCGACATGGTGGATAAGAGATAACACTTATCTGGATTAAAATGTAGAGCTTTTTAATTGCAGATTTCTATCAAGTCACAAGTTCAGACAAAAGCTATTTTTCTAGCTGGTGCTTTTGAAGATAAAACAGTGGGAGAGATTGCGAGGGGTTTTAAAGTGTGACAAGCTTCAAGAGAGAGGAACTGAAAGACTTTTACAAAGAGGATATCATAATAGTATATTCTGGCCTGAGGAGAAAGTCTCCAGCTAATTTCTGTGCTGCGTAGACATTTGTATCACTTTCCAAACCAAGACCATAACGGAGTTTACTTGTTTAACAAAGCAGATCAATTAGTAACCGGAGACATAGTATCATGGCTCAAGCCATGACGCAAATGCATTCGAAGTTACGAGTCGATAAAACATACAAAAAAAAGTTTCCTATTGACCACCTGTGTAGATGGAACATTATCAGAAGGCGGGAAAACAGAACAATGTTCTGTTACTGTCAGAAGTCTTTGTACAATAGATGTTCATTAGACGAAGCACTTACCTGCAGAGTAGTGTCAAAAACCACGAGCTTAGAGCTGGTAGGAACAATGTCGTAGCACTTGTGTGACTTCATAAAGCGCATGTAGATATCACTTTCGGATTCTTCAAAAGCTGAAAGTAAAGCACATATATGCACAAGCATTAATTCGATGTTCTTACCAGAAAACATTAATACACAAAATACTAGGAATGGAACAACAATGGAAATCCTGAAGCCTTGTACTTTGACCAGTAATGAGGAGGTAAAATGACTTCCACTGATTCATGGTTTGCTCTATGCACATCTTCTTCAAAGACAATATGGAAGAGACGTGGTACATGGAGAAAATGACTTCCTGGGCATTTTCATATAGCTACAAAATATGCTCTCAAAACCACTACATTGTTGTGTGATATCCTGGGTGTCTGATATCGCCTTTCTTCTCAAAGGACCTGAATATAAAGGGTATATTCAATGAACGAAGAGACTGGAAGTTTCTCACTCGCTGACTACTGACTCAATCTCCAGGGCCGGTTGCCATGGTAATTCTCCCTGTACTATTCAGCTACACTAAACAGACTTTTTTTTGTTAAGCTCTTGAGACAACAGAGCAGTCGTTTGTTCTATGATTGGAAGGAGCCGCCATGCTCCCCACTCACCTTCCTCAAAATCTCTCCTCAAGGAGTCTAGACGATTTGGCCGACTTCGTCTGGACGTTGCCATGCATTCTGGCGGTGATTTGAACCGACACTGCAGTCTAACTGCTGTGCCGTCTGTACACCCGTCAGTGTATCAGGTTGATGCGTAAGACTGACAGCTCCACTCCCATGGCTTTCGCCCTGTCAGTTCTAATGATGGGTGAGGAGGCTATGTCAACACCTCTGCCGATGGTCACAGTCCAGGTCCATACATATATATATCACAACCTGGGTATCCGAGCCCAATGCAGCATTGCTAAGCCACAGTCAATGCCTAAAAAGGGACGTGAATCCATGTCCATGGACATTGTGCCACTTGAAATAAATCTAATGCCATAATAACAACCTCTTCCATCTGCTTTGTCCTAGATGTTCGCCGCCCAACAATCCCACAATAGCTCTGTTAGACCTTGCTCCTTTGCTATGCAGAGCAGCAGGAGAATGCAGCCTTACAAACCTGAGAGAAACGAGGTGCATTTGATTGAGACTAGATCAAACTGGTTTAAGACAACCCTAATGTAGTCGGAATGTCCTCGGGGGGGAAAAAAACTGAACATTTACATTTATATGTGTTCTGTTATCAATAAATTAGAGTCTTGGTTCTATGGAAAACCTTGGAACTTAAACCACTATAGGTTAGAGTATCAAACAGAGGTTTTATAGAGTGCACAACGCACATACCAACTCCCAAAATCCCTGAACACAATGGCTGTGGCTGGTGCCCAAAGCCATTGCCTCACGATCACACTCCCACCAATCTCCAAGTAAAACTACTCTGACCATCTGAGTATTTTGATGTACCACTGAGCACAGGCTTGACACTCTGGCAAGCAGCCATGTTGGCTATTCTGATAATTGAATTAATGTAAAATGGTCTGTTTGTTTTGAAGAGCCTTGATTCACATTTGACCAACGTTGAAAGAAGGCTGCAGTAGCCTTCCATCTCACAGCCTACTGAATGATGGTTGGCTCATATGTGGCTTAACTGGAAAAACAAAATGGGGGGAAAAAAAACAAATTATGTAAATAGGATTTAGTTTACCAGATTTACCCAGATGTCTGGTGTTGATGCCTTTATGTAAACCTCAACAGAGTACATCTAAGCTATTTCCATCTGAATGGAATGTTATGTAATAATGGTACCATGATGATAATTTCACATCTTCTCTGTAATAAAGGTATAGTAAAATGAGTGTTCAACCCCCATCCCACCCACCCAGTTTTTTGAAGCAAGCAGCATCATGCTCACTGAATGTGCTGCGTGTGCCATGCATACTGTTATGTGACACACAGAGTGAGAGCTGCTGGTACAGTGAAGAGCCTTGGGGAAACACTCAGCGCTGACGTACCTGGTTACCTTAAACATTACAGGGCACGAAGATCACCACCAGTCATGAAAACGAAGAACAAAACCATGGCTTTGTTCAGCAGGGCAGAGCGTTCAGAACTGTTGCAGATACAGTGCATTCGTAAAGTATTCAGACCCCTTCACTTTTTCTACATTTCCTTACGTTACAGCCTCATTCTAAAACTGATTCAATTGTTTTTCTTCCTTATCAATCTACACGCAACAGAATAAGGCCGTAACGTAACAAAATGTGGACAAAGTGAAGAGGTCTTAATACTTTCCGAACGCACTGTAGATATGTGGTGTATAGAACGGGCATGACATTATATCCTGTAGATATGTGGTGTATAGAACGGGCATGACATTATATCCTGTAGATATGTGGTGTATAGAACGGGCATGACATTATATCCTGTAGATATGTGGTGTATAGAACGGGCATGACATTATATCCTGTAGATATGTGGTGTATAGAACGGGCATGACATTATATCCTGTAGATATGTGGTGTATAGAACAGGCATGACATTATATCCTGTGCACTACGCAACTTAATCTAAGCTCTGAGCACTCACAAATAGGCTACTGACTAAACTTGAAAATGTCGCCAAATGTGTTGAAGACCGTGTCAAGTGACCTGATCTCACTGTACTAGAAGTGACTTTGGATAAGTGAGTCTGATAAGTGGCATATATATTGTATTTCATGTAAAGTTTAGGGTAGCTGCCTAGGTGGGTAGATTGTGGCAGTTTTTTCTAGTTCTACTTCACATGTAATTGGTCTTTCATTTGACGTCAGATAGTAAACACATCTGGTGAAGTAAATCATATTCACAAACATCAAGATTAAGCTCCCTTTATCAAGGCAGAATAGCACTGCCCTGTCAGTAGCCCCCATCATCTCCTTGTTCAAGCCCTTCTGTAGTGTATTTCTGATTAGATCAGTTATTTACAGCGAAGCTGAGACGCTATTTGGTATAAACACTAGATAAAATGGATATGCTATGATTCAGCATTCTAAACTCATTAATATACCACTGTCAAGCTATGGGGTAACACTACCTATGCTGCAGCAGTACTGTATCTGATACAGATGCAACATTGCATTGTGTCTGGACTGAGGGAGGCAGCCAACAGGTTAGCATGGATAACAGCAAACAAGTTCCCCCCTAACATGAGCTGAATCCCCTTCATACTAACAATGAAGGTCCCTGCCATCCACTATAAAGCTTCTTTCTATACATTGACATGATGGGCTACAGAGCTGGTATATAGTTCGGTTCCACCTTTGATATACTCAGAAAGCAGTTCAAAACAGGTTGTTTTTTTATTACATGTTTTGATTATTAGACTACACCACTCGAATAATGGGAATATGATCCATGGACGGGATTGTTTGGGCAAAAATACATTTACCACTAAATGTGTTATTGGCATGATATATGACTTGAAGGCACCATGTATGTTCAATTGACCAATAATCAACGGGCTACATGGCCTTCATGAACTGTTGCTTAGGCTAATTACATAAAAATCATAGATTATCCACAGGTCCATTTGGCTGACGCATTACCTTGTCAACTGCCATGACAAAGGTTATGCATGGGTTTGCGGATCTACTAGTTGAAAATACATTTCCAAAAAGTTTGCAAAGAGGCTTACCTTCATCTTCTAGATCAAGTTTCTCCAGCATGCCTTCAGCTAAACCGTGGACCTGTAGATAAGAGGTACAGATAGCCAATTGACCGACTGACTCTTCCCGCTCCTCTTTCACTCCACAACCCTGCACAGGCAACGATGGCAGCAGAGACCAGAGCGCAGTCGGTCATGAAATACTAGTTGGTCGTAGAAAAAGTAACGGTTGTCAACCACACTATGGTGGATACAACGTAGCGAACAGATAGATAGCTTATGTTGCCTTCCCGAGCTGCAACTAGCCTTCCGAACTGGTAACGTTACTGATTTGACAGTCGCCGGGAATGAGAAACTCCTCTCCTCTTGTGCGGTGCCAACACGAAAACGAGAAACACAGTCCAACCGTTTCGTGCATAAAAGGCTCCTGCGATTTTCATGGACGCATGTCTTGCTCGGTGTTGGTAAAAAGAGTAGAGTAAGCGTATTTTAGTAGACTAGAGAGCATTGTCAGGTAACCTACATCCCGTAATTTCGTGCCGACTGACGACGCTTGACGTAAAATAGGATGCACGCTACCAATCCCCTATTCAAGTAAAAGTGGAACATTCCAATTTGCTGCAGTCGCTATGAAAAATACAATGAACGCCTGCCAGATCTTACAACGCCTGGATATGTACTTTTACCTATCAGCTAACCACATCATATGTTTTAGCAATCTGTCAGTCGATGACCGGCATTGGCTGCGTTTCAAACTCATTCAAGACACACCCTCCTCCACTTACCATTGCCTCACAGGCTGACTAAACCGTTGGTGTGCATGCCTTGCAAAATCAATTTAGAAATCTATGTTATTCAATTATTGCACCCACACTGCTCGTGGGCTCCAACGAGCATCTGCTTTACCAATGGCTAAAATAGAGGTAATTTATATTTCTGACACAGATCGCGCTGCAAGTCCTGGCTATCCCATCTCCTCATTGGTTTATAGAAGCAGGTACCCACATGCCATCCCCTCATTGGTTATACCCACGTGGGTGACTGAAAGATGAATGAGGTCAGTGGCAGTAATGCACCTAATTTATGAAAGTTGCCAATCGCAATATAAAGTCAAGAGAAGAAAAAGCCTGGAAGAAGGAGAGGTGACTAGAAACGATTCGGTTGACCGTTTTGTGTGTGGATTAATTGTCGGAGTAGAAGACCTTGTGCATTTCAGGTAAAATAACAACTCAATGTTTATATCCTAGGAGAATTTAGCTAGCAACAGCAAGCTAGCTAACTAGGACAAATTAGCTAGCAAGTGAAGCTAGCTAGCTAAATTGCCGTAAATGTTTAATGCTTTTCAACTTTTCCCCAAATTAATGTAATTGGTTCAGAGTTTGTTTTGATATTTTAACTTGTGTCGTGATTGTGTTTTGTGTGGGGGGATAAAATACATATATGCACTATGGCGCACGCGCGCGCAGCTGGTTTGGGTTCTGTGTTATGCCCTTGGGGAATCCCTGAGACCATCTTCGTCGTCGATCCCAATTGATTAGCCAGCCGAGGGAAGTTGCCAACGTAAGCCTCTCAGCCCTCGTTTTTAATTGAGTTTGCGAGTGTACAATTATGTTCACTTCAGGGCCTGAAACGCCCCATAATGCAATTCGCGATGATCGTACATTTGCTAAGAAATGTCAGTAAAAACTTAAAACCTCAATGTCAATATGGAGAATTTAATATTTTGTTTGTATTCACAGGAATGTCCCTGTATTGATTTGTAATATTGTTATTATTGTTGCAATATAAAAAAAATACTGAAATATAAAATATGGAAAAGTCAACATACGAAGATAAAAAAGTAAAAACGAATGTAAATAAGTTAGAAATGTTAATACTAATGCACTAACATGTCTCAAAAGTCATATTTTTGTTTGGTTAGCTTTTGGAAATTGTAGAAATAAAACATTTTCCTTCTTCAGAAGCTAGGCAGGCCAACATTAGTTAGCTTATTAATTTGCTAGCTATCATTCAGTAGGCGTATATTAATAATTATGTAGTTAATATAAGTAAACATGCAATCCTAATTGACTCTAGCACATAAAGCACCCACAAGTTACCGAAGCTGAAAATACAATAGTCGCGGGACAAACGACGGACAAATTTCAGGGCAAGGCAGTCATGAGAAAAATGTATAACTTCCTCCCTCGCCCCTTGCCCTGCAAGTGTCAGACGTCATCAGAAGTGTCCACTTAATTTGAGGGCTGAGGGGAGAGGGTGTGTTAAGTGTTTGGAATACAGCCATTTTTCACATTCTTGATTAGCCTTGATTAGTCCTCCAATTACAAATTATGATACCAGGCAGACAATGTTAATTCAGTGATTAATGAAATTGTATGCAAATGACAACACACATTCACAATTTATAATGTGCCATGCTCAATCAACTTTGGTTCTGAACCTATCATTGTAATATTTAAATTGTGAAGTATGGAATAAGCAAACATATGCATGAGAGATAGAGCTATAGAGACCTTTAAGATTTCTCTAGATTGAAGTTGTTGACTATTGTGGTTGTTATACAGTGTCTCTCTTGCCTCATCCAGCCATCTTGCCAACTCCTATGATCATTGCCATGCCAAATAGCATGTCAATGACCATAGAAGTTTGCAAGACAGTACAAACAGATCTGGGATCAGGCTAGTGTCTCTCCACTAGCTGAGTGAAACCAGTGTATCACCTGGCAGAGACAGAGAGGGATCCCACTGCGCAAAAACGTCTTGAATCAATGTTGTTTCCATGTCATTTCAACCCCAAAAATCTATGTGATGATGTTGAATCAACAAGAAAACTGATTGTATTTGCAAAAAGTAATCAACGTAAGGTCTTTTTTAAAAACCTAAATCCAGTGACATGGTGAAATGTATTGTTGATTTCACTTTGAATTCACGTTAGTTGACAACTCAAACTAGATGTTGAACTGACGTCTGTACCCAGTGGGATAGAATGCACAGTAAGGGCAGAGATACCAGCAGCATACTGTTGTAGTTCTCATGGGCCACAGAGACAAAACAGACTCTAAATTCACAATTCTAAATAAAACAGTGCAGCTGCTTGGAATTCTATATAAGTTAGATAAATATCAAATTAGATGGACGTTACAGTGATGACAATCATTTGCATGAAGCGACAAAATATGTAAATGCTTATGTTAATGTACCCAGCTGTGGTCTGGACCACCCATCAATGCATAACGGGAGGGAACAGCCACCAGAACTGACTTCATAGATGAATCTCAATAGTTTGAAGTAGCTTCCTCTCCTCATCTCCTTTCCTTAATCTGCACTGATCTGAAAGGACCATTGCAGTATTGCTTTTGCCTATCCTTTATGGTCAGATCAGTGCAGTTGAAGAAGAAGAATCTGCTTTAGACTATTCAGATGCACCCTATTTCAACTAGTTTTTATCAGTGGGGTAGTACTCACTGGTCGTGATCGTGAGTTAGCGATGGGGGCGGAGGGAGTCATGGGTGGTTTGGAGCAGCGTAGACTGAAGCGCTGCCCGGTGTCTGGCGGGGATGAGTAGGAGCGCATCCGTGCCTCCAGCCTCTCCGGCTCGCTCCGATAGGCCTCGAGCGGGAACGCCGGCGGCTGCTTGGCGGCCTGCGTCGGAGGAGTTGAGGGAGGCGATGAGATCCCGGAGGCTAAGGAGAAATGAAGAACGGGAACAAGAGGTGGATTAGACTTTCAGTATGAAAAAGACCTGAGGATCTTTCTGCCGTAATCTAACATGTCTGAGGGCGATGGGCATCCAGAGTGCCACTATGCAAGGAACCACAGATGGGGTGTTATCTGATTGAACATTGAACATAATTGAACATTTAGCAAGGATTCAGAATGAGATAGATAGGGAATAAACCTGTAGTGCTGCCTTTTTGCAAGTTGAGACAACATTATTTTGGTGATGTGGACAGAGCTTGGAGATGTTAATCAGATTCTCCTGTCATTTCTATATGTATTTTTTTTTAATGCAATATACAGTCAGTCAGCCTGTAGGTTATTCAGAAGATTCAGAGAAGATTATGTAATTCTACACCAGCAGTAATGGAGTTCAGAGACAAAAAATAGCTGGAAAGTTATTTAAAACCCCTCAGAGAGGATAATTTATTGCTGTAGCAAGCATTTTTACACTGTAACAAAGCCAGGAGGGATGATCACCTTTCAACTTCGAATTCAAAAGGACAGAGCTAGATCAAAAGACATCTTAATTTATAACAACATAGCCCTTAGAGAGATATTCAAGAAGAGGTTTCAAAAGAAACGACAGAGACACCATTTAAACAGTCAAGTGTGAAGAGAAAGTCCATATTATACTAATGAGCTACTGTCATACTAGTTACCTTCTCATCACATACATGGCATACACACATCCTCCTTTCTGGCTATCCAACAAAACAGGAATTTACAGGGAGTACTCTTACTCCCAGAGGTTCTAATCTAACACAACCTTATTGACATGCAGATGATGCAGTACATCTTCCTTGATGAGCCCAACCATAATCAATAAAGTCCACTAGGCACTTAACCAGACCTTTAAGCCCTTACACTCGTGGGAATTGGCCTATATGGATAGGGCTAAATTCTAATGTATAACCATGGTAGGAATCAAAAAGTAACAGTTTGGAGATTATGGGGAAATTATTAGACTAAATATGAGGACAAAACAGTTAATCTGACACAAGACTGAACCCAAACGTTACACTGTTGATTTCATGTGCATTTTACATTTACTGTACTTTCCCGCATTTAATGACACAATCTGAAAATATTCTGGACACATTCAGTAACACAATAAGAATATTCATGGTAATGTGGGGTAGGTGCAACATAAGACAAAAAAAATGACAAGGGGTTAATTTCAATGCACTTTTATGACTCAAAGAATAGTCTTGAACTATAAGGAGCTATTTTGAGCTCTCCTAGCTGTGCTGTTGAGGAACTAGAGCAATCAAACTTGTAGTTGTTTTGTTTGAAACACCGCCCTGCATCCCTGCCATCAAACAATTACTGTTGTTGTTAACGCATTCCAAAAAAGCTCCATTATAAATCGCAAGCTGGTCAGGTGGGCATAATTTTAAAGCGTGTTCTATTGCCAACATGGCTAGCTAAGTTACAAAATAGGATCTTACTGTGTTAGGCTTTCACAAGGCAATTCAGAAAAGCAGATCGTAATTTTGGTGCGCATAGAATAGTCACGAGTGCATTCAGATGCGTTTTCAACGCCAAATCTATTCTCAATATGACAAACATAGGCTCATTCTGTTCAGAACAACCCAGGGTATGACGCCATGTCATCTTGTAACTGAATATCAAGCATAGTGATCATAAACGTTGACACTGTATTAGGGCTGACCCCAATTAGTCGACTGGTCGATTGTTTGGTCGTTAGGCTATTGGTCGACTGAGATTGTTTTAGTCGAGCAGTAACAATATATATTATATACACTAACGGTCAAAAGTTTGGGGTCACTTAGAAATGTCCTTGCTTTTGAAAGAAAATATTTTTTTTTGTCATACGGTATAGATGTTATAAATGACTATTGTAGCTGTAAACTATTTTTTATGGAATATCTCCATAGGCATACAGAGGCCCATTATCAGCAACCATCACTCCTGTGTTCCAATGACACACTGTGTTAGCTAATCCAAGTTTGTCATTTTAAAAGGCTAATTGATCATTAGAAAGCCCTTTTGCAATTATGCTAGCACAGCTGAAAACGGTTGTTGTGTTTAAAGAAGCAATAAAACTAGCCTTCTTTAGACTAGCTGAGTATTTTTGAGCATCCGCAATTGTGGGTTCTATTACAGACTCAAAAGGGCCAGAAACAAATAACTTTCTTCTGAAAATCATCAGTCTATTCTTGTTCTGAGAAATGAATGCTATTCCATGCAAGAAATTGCCAAGAAACTGAAAATCTTGTACCATGCTGTGTACTACTCCCTTCACAGTACAGCGCAAACTGGCTCTAACCAGAATAGAAAGAGGAGTGGAAGGCCCCGGTGCAGAACTGAGCAAGAGGACAAGTACATTAGAGTGTTTAGTTTGAGAAACAGACGCCTCTACATTTTTTTTTCTCTCACTTGGTCATATGTATAGACTAGTACAGATGTAGGATCTTAATTTGATCACCCTGTTGCAGGAGAAATTTCCTGCAATGCATGACATTTTAAAGCAGCAATATGTAACTTTGACGACCTGACCAAATTCACAATGAAATATGTGTTGCAGAGTGCACAGAATACAGTTAGGTACTGTAGGGTGAAATACGGGTAGGTTCTGTAGGGTGAAATATGGGTAGGTTCGGGTAGGTTCTGTAGGGTGTAATGTAGTCCTCCCCAGCAGAAGACGTGAACGGCATTACAATGAGGTCTAAAGTGAAACCTGTAAGTGATTGTGTGTGTCGGATGATCTTGCGTCAATTAATAAATAAAGGTGTAATTTCCTACAGTTTCCTACATACTATTTAAGCCATTGTAACAGTATAACTTTAGACCGTCCCCTCGCCCATACCCGGGCGCGAACCAGGGACCCTCTGCACACATCAACAACTGACACCCACGGAGCATCGTTACCCATCGCTCCACAAAAGCCTCGGCCCTTGCAGAGCAAGGGGAACTACTACTTCAAGGTCTCAGAGCAAGTGACGTCACCGATTGAAACGCTATTTAGCGCGAACACCGCTAACTAGCTAGCCATTTCACATCCGTTACACCATGCCATTAGCTTTCAAAACATTTGCTGTAACCCTAGAGATTGATTCCCAGAGCTGTCGGAGCTCTATGGAGAATACATTAGTAGTAAACTCCATTGGTGAGCAGTAAGGCATTAAAACTCCCTTTAACACAGCAGACCGGACATCACATTGTCCTACACCAAGCCATCCATTCTCTCTGTCTCTCGGTGGGTGCTACACACAACTGCAAGAGAAACAGGACAGGTTCCCTTTAAAGTCATTAGGCTGTGGAGGAGAGGAGAGGGATGCAGGGAGAGGGGGATGGAGGGAGGGAGACACCATTTTAGCTATCTAACTAATGATATTTTGGATTACCCTAAAGGTCATAATAGACTTCTCCATAAAGGCAGGAGTGTAACTATTTCAAAGAGTTTTGCATAAACTGCCTGAATCATGTAAATGAGAACTCCTTGTGGTGTATTAAAACCTCTTAAGGTATAGGGGGCAGCATTTTCACTTTTGGATAAATAGCATGCCCAATTTCAACTTCCTGCTACTCATGCCAGGAATATAAGATATGCATATTATTAGTAGATGTAGATATAAAACACTCTGAAGTTTCTAAACCTGTTTGAATCATGTCTGTGAGTATAACAGAACTTATGTAGCAGGCAAAACCCTGAGGACTAACTGTTCAGAATTGTTTTTTATTTTTTTGCCTCTGACTGTTCCCTGACTTGTCATTGCCAAGGGATATTTCTTAAGAACCTGTTTTCAGTTCCGACCGTCCCCTATACCAAAATAAGGTAAGTTATTAATAAACCATCTAGGCACATTTGGGCAATCTTGACATACAATTTTGAACAGAAATGCAATGGTTCATTGGATCCATCTAAAACGGTGCACATATGCTGCTGCCATCTAGTGGCCAAAATCTAAATTGCACCTGGGCTGGAATAATACATTATGGCTTTTCTCTTGCATTTCAAAGATGGTACAAAATACAAAAACAATGGTAGTTTTTTTCTTTGTATTATCTTTTACCAGAACTAATGTGTTATTCTCCTACGTTAATTTCACATTTCCACAAACTTCAAAGTGTTTCCTTTCAAATGGTATCAATAATATGCATATCCTTGGTTACGGTCCTGAGCTACAGGCAGTTAGATTTGGGTATGTCATTTTAGATGAAAATTGGAAAAAAGGTGCGGATTCTTACTAATTTGGCCTTTTGTCTGTCTTTTTTAATAATGTGTGCTGGCCTACATGTTCCATCACCTGGGCAATTACAAGAAAGGTTAATTGCACAGTTGAAATTACAGCTTGTCTGCTATGCAGCAAGGCAACCACTGTAAATATAGATAATATTGTTTACTGCGCCATGATGGTTTCCATGTGTCGACTAATCTGGAATTCTTCTCGCCATGGTTGTGTGATCTATGAAACATCTGCTAGCCTCACACTCTCACAGCATGTGTCTGGCTTGTCTGACAGAAACGACAGCTTGCTGCCCCTCATGTCTCTCTGTCTGTCAACATCCCTACCTCCATCTCACTCAGGTTTTATATTTGCATTCATGTCCCTATGTCACTGTAGTATCTGTGGGCATCATAACATCAAGATGTCACAAGAAGGTTATGATGCCAATAAATTACATGCATCTCTACCTTATTGGTTATGGACTGTATTTGTTTGATGTGGAATTGGACATTCTTGTGAATAAAGCAGTTGGACTAAATAATCACACTATGATGGAATTATAAACACACTATTAAATATATTATAAACAAATGAACAGTTAATTCACGTGAATAGCAGTGGCACCAATTGAACTATACTACAGAGCACTTTACACACTTCAAAGGGCACTTTAAAGGGCTGGTTTCAAGTGTCTTCTTCACTGGCAATTAGGGAGCTGGAATTATTCACTTGAACAAAAAAATCGCTCTCCATTTCAGCATAATTTGCCTTTAAGTAACACTCATGACCAGTGGTGACCTGTCATTGGGGGGGTTGCCTGTTTTGCATGTTTGCATGTTATTTTGGCATTCATTTGTGTCACATATCAGTTTGCAAACAATGTAAATAATATATATATCATTGAGTTAATAAAGCTGCTAGAAACATCGTCTCTTTTTTATTTTCTTGAGTAAGGCAGCTCCAATGCAGGAGTTTCAGCCTAGCTCAGCGCTTTCTGTGGTGGTGGGGCAAGCCAGCAGAAAATCTGGAGAATTGTGCCGTGATTGGCTCAGTGTTCTGTCACTCATGAGGACACGACGTCACTACCAAGTCCAAGGGTAGACCTCGAAAATCATAGCCCCTTGGGTGCTGCCATAGAGTTACATTAGAAGTGCCCTTCCAAGAAGGCTCAAGATAATTGGCCACAGATAAAATTACATCAAATCACGGTATATCTACAGTAGCTTTGATTGGACTGATCATCATACTTTCAAAATCTTAGCTAGCAGTCATCATCATGAATCAAGTCGACAATCTACTGGCAAATCCGTTTTAATCCTTGTCATATGAAGATAAATAATGAAGAGAAAATATAGATAAAACGTATCGGTGCTCATCAGCCATTGGATATAAACATTACACAACAAGTTGGAAATCTCAAATTCAACAATGAGTGGTTTGGAAGGAATCAGTGGCTACCTGCAAACATTGCAAAGCAGTTATTAGCCTGCTATTCAGTGGAGTGGCTGTGTGGTACCAAGTCTATGATGAAGGGTCTCTTTTCCTAGTTTAAAATGATAAACATTCAACATTGGCCATGCTGTCAATAAAGCATGATTTGTGCCCCGTTCAAAACAACTTAACTCGGAACTACAACATCTGGCTGTAGTGAATTCAAGACAACTGGGAACTCGGGGAAAAATAGCTACGACTGGGAAAATACATTTTGAACTTTCATCCAACTCAGAATTGTAAATCCGGAACTCGGGCCTCTTTCGAGAGCTGCGACCTGAAGATCACTAACGTCATCATGATTTACATTTACATTTAAGTCATTTAGCAGACGCTCTTATCCAGAGCGACATACAAATTGGTGCATTCACCTTATGACATCCAGTGGAACAGCCACTTTACAATAGTGCATCTAAATCTTTTAAGGGGGGGGGGGTGAGAAGGATTACTTTATCCTATCCTAGGTATTCCTTAAAGAGGTGGGGTTTCAGGTGTCTCCGGAAGGTGGTGATTGACTCCGCTGCCCTGGCGTCGTGAGGGAGTTTGTTCCACCATTGGGGGGCCAGAGCAGCGAACAGTTTTGACTGGGCTGAGTGGGAACTGTACTTCCTCAGTGGTAGGGAGGCGAGCAGGCCAGAGGTGGATGAACGCAGTGCCCTTGTTTGGGTGTAGGGCCTGATCAGAGCCATGTAATGATTCGACCAGTTGTCTTGAAAGAACCATAAATCCAGAGAATTGCAGACTTTGATGTCAAAATTTGCCCCCGAAGGACCACCGCGCCACCTTCCTGTTCAAGTGAAAAGTGTGGTGTACCGCAGGGCAGCTCTCTAGGCCCTCTACTCTTTTTTTATTTTCACCAATGACCTGCTATTGGCATTAAACAAAGCAAGTGTGTCCATGTATGCTGATGATTCAACCATATACGCATCAGCAACCACAGCTAATGAAGTCACTGAAAACCTTAACAAAGAGTTGCAGTCTGGTTTGGAATGGGTGGCCAATAATAAACTGGTCCTGAACATCTCTAAAACTAAGAGCATTGTATTTGGTACAAATTCTAGACCTCAGCTGACTCTGGTAATGAATGGTGGGCTGTTGAACAAGTTGAGGAGACTAAATTACTTGGCGTTACCTTAGATTGTAAACTGTCATGGTCAAAACATATAGATTCAATGATTGTAAAGATGGGGAGAGGTCTGTCCGTAATAAAGAGATGCTCTGCAGTGTGTGCAAACCTGGTCAAGAACTACAGGAAACGTATGACCTCTGTAATTGCAAACAAAGGTTTCTGTAACAAATATTAAGTTCTGCTTTTCTGATGTATCAAATAATGATGTCATGCAATAAAATGCAAATTAATTACTTAAAATTCATACAATGTGATTTTCTGGATTTTGGTTTTAGATTCCGTCTCTCACAGTTGAAGTGTATGATAAAAATTACAGACCTCTACATGCTTTGTAAGTAGGAAAACCTGCAAAATCGGCAGTGTATCAAATACTTGTTCTCCCCACTGTATGTTGTGTGGTAAGCTGTTAGTAGCTCATGTGCCTCACCCTAATAATTTGGTCTATTTTCACCTCTTAATTTCGCCTACTGTTCTGACTTGGTGGTGCACATGTAGCCTATAACCTATTTTTGACTAAAGTAATCATTGAATATTGTAAGAGCTTTCATTGTCTGCTTATATGACCCCTTTATTTATCCTACAGTTCTGACTTGGTGTATAGGGATAACACTGTAAGAACAAAAGTGTTGAACAAATAGTTATATTGACTACGTCCGTCCTAGCTCGCTCTTAATGTCTTAATCAAAATTACAGATGGCATCTTATCTGCTTGTCGTCCCCTTATGCCATAGTTTGTACATTTCAATTGTCAGTAAAAAAACACATTTGATTAAGCAAGTCAACCATATCAGCTATGACTTTTTAAAAGGCAGTAATTGAGGCTGAATGAACTGTTTCGCTGCCAGACAAGGCTCCGCTGATAGCCAGGTGTAGCAGTGGTAGGGTGTTGGAACTCTGCTGTTGGGACAGCTTTATGTAGGCCCTAACAGTTTGTGACCGGTATAGTGCAATTAATGTATTATTTAGTGTTGAGTAGTGGCTTTGCTGGCATGCATCCCACATAGATTGTTTTTGCCCGACTAAGATTTACATGCTAAAATGGCCTCTGCTTATGACTAAAAAAAACACTCAACCCCTGTCTACCAAAAGTCTCCTTTTGTTACCATACACTTGACATTGGACGGGTGTATATTTCACTAATTTCAATGCATTCAAAATGTTGTTGAACTCATTGGCTAGCAGTAGAGCTATTAGTGATGATCTTGTCTGAGTCTTCATCGCACCATTATATTTGTATTCGGTACTTGATGTGTGTCACTGTTAGCGTTGCAAAGCTACAAGTAATTTACCAAAGTTCCCGGAATCTTCAGTAATTTGGGTAATTGACAAAATCTATGGCACTCTATCGTAACTTTGGTAATTTTATACTTGAATAACTTGTAAAAACATTGAAAGTGTCAAGTAATATACCCTCCCTTTGCAACCCTAGTCACTGCTACATCATGAAGCAGATCGAGAGAAATAAATAAGCACAGTTCGCCTGACGCACTCGCCAGCTGATAAAATAAAATGGCACGGTACAAACTGACTGAAAGAGACAATAATTTAGTTATTTGACAGCTCACAATCCATTTGGATTAGCAGGGATGTGTGGGTGGTCTGCACATCCCTGCTAATCTTAACAAAAATCCTAACGACTTAGAAGTCAAACAACCCCTGGGTTTCATTAGATCACAGTGCCATATAATCAACAAGTTGAATCATGGGATGTCATGGTGTGAGAACCATGGTAACAGAGTGTATGTATGAGAGTGAGAGAGAGGGCACTATTGGGGAGTTTCCATCTGCGACAGTGTCATGTAAGGTGACAGAGAGGCGAGCGCATTCAGCAGGGTGTACCACCATTCATTTCAGGGTGGGCGGGGGAGCATTAACCAAAACAGAACCTAATAGGATGGTTAGATTTACACTTTTCACACGCGTGCGCACACACACACACGGCCATGTGACACCTCCAGTGTTTTACAAGGGAGAAATACTGCTGACTTATTCTTGACATTCAATCATTTGGATGAGTGGTCACTGGTCACCCATTCAGACCTACAGTATTAGAAGTGTTACTCTACCTAGAGCTAGACACCTAGCTCTACCTAGAGCTAGACATTAATCATTTGGATAATGAAGAAAGCCTCTAACCACATTCAATGGCTAGCGGGGGCAACAAACTATGACCTTTCCAGCCCCTACAATACTTTACATAACAACTGTATAATGACTTTAATTGTGTGATCATAAGTAGGGAGGTGAACAATAAATTGATTGATTGACTAATCAATCAATGGCACTATGTTTTCATAACGGTAAGAGTCTGACTTGCTATGTCCTCCAATGTCATTCCTCAAAGAGCTTTGCACACAACAGCCAGACAGGAGAGGTGCAGTTTTAAAGTGTGCAAATACCCTGACCACATTATACTAAACAACGATCAGTACCCTTTTTCATAGGCCTGCACCAATATACTTGGGATAAACTGTAATCGTTCGCATAGATTTTGGTAAAACACAACAAAAGATGTATTCACTGTTGTTGATTGTTCATCTGAAAAAGGAAGACGTTTGAATTCTAAAGGAAGCCAACAGTGCCACCTAATGACGTCAGAAAACAACTGCATTCCTCCATGTCAAACGAAACTCCACTGAATACCCATTCAAACATTCTGTCATAGCACAGTGCTAATGCAGTTTTGAATTACTCTGCAAACACCCGGTTGCCAGTTTGGATCAAATGCAGATTTCAATCTAAATACAATCTGTAAAAACAAACAGACAATCACCCCACCCAAAGTATTGGGGTGGCAGGGTAGCCTAGTGGTTAGAGCGTTGGACTAGTAACTGAAAGGTTGCAAGTTCGACTCCCTGAGCTGACATGGTACAAATCTGTCGTTCTGCCCCTGAACAGGCAGTTAACCCACTGTTCCTAGGCCGTCATTGAAAATAAGAATTTGTTCTTAACTGACTTGCCTAGTAAAATAAATAAAAATACAAAAAATGGACAGTCAAAGCTCATGAATTCAAACATTTCCCTCTCACCTTAAATGATCATCCTCTATTGGAAAATAAAAAACTACAGGCAGTAAATAAATAATCAGTGATGCAGTATGTGATGCTGAGCTACTGTAAATAACTACAAGCATTTCCAGGTCTAGGTTGTTTCTTCTGTTTGGTGCCTAATGAACACACGTTTTGTTACTAGATGGAGTGTTGACAGGAAATGTTCAAATGTCAGCCCTTCGATAAGTGAAGTTAAACCAAAAGGTTATTTAAAAGCTCTCTGTGTTTATCACTTGTTGGGGTTGCAATTTGAAAGCGCATAGATGACAAGACTACATGACACCCCTCACATCTACTAGGAAACGTATTTGACATTATTTACAGACTTTGAGGTGATCGTCATGGCGTTTTAAGAACTTCAGAGCTGTCGAGTAATTTCAAGGCAGCCAATGAGGAAACAGTAGTATCTTTATTAATCAAATGTTTTCCATGTCAGACTTTCAAACCTATGCTGTTTGCTCTGTTCATTTTATTTATATTTCTCATTTGTACTCAAAAAAATGAGGAACACCTAATTCCACTTTTAAATGTGAATAAAAAAAATCCTAAGCATAACGTCAATAATGCAAAATAGCAACTGTCTCTGCGGTCTAAATGTGGCTTTACATCTTGGCCATCCCCAGAAGTATTCCTGTAATCTCAGGCCTTCACACTGTAATCTGTCACTCCATTCTCATTCACTGACAGTAGCCATGGTGATTACGTAAATGGCTGGATTTAGTTTACAATGGAACCATCTTCCACTCCCTGATGGTAAAAATAAGTGTGTGTATGTGGAAGGAGCATATCCTTTCCTCGCGGTGAAAGGATGTAAGAGAGCTCAGTATCAATCCAAAGAATGAACTGCAGGCACTCTAGGAAATTAGCTATCCAGCCAGTGTGGCCCACAGTGAGAGTGCACTACCCCAAGCTGAGATCAGGCCCATGAATGCTTTTTTCAAATTTTGTCATAATACATTTGAAAAATCTTCCTTTATGTTACAGAAAGAGATAACTGAAATGCTTTAGTTGTTTCACTGGCATTTTCTTCCTCTCAATAGAAACTATATTTCTCTGGCTTTTCATGCTATCAACACCCTGGTGACATTACAACATCCTAAGCATCCTGAAGCTTCAGTTCATCAAGCCAGCTCCTTGAGAAGACAGTGGACTTTATGTTAGATCCAAGCAAACTATCACACTCACTCCCACACACAGTTACTTACTGTGGCAAGTCTTTTCTGAAGACTTGCCACAGTTTTGGCATTAAATGTACAAACCTACGCTTTTAAATCACATCTACTGTAACTCTTTAAGTACACATTGGTATTAGTGTGCATACAAATGCTGCCCGCTTACTGTTTCCCAAGAGGTCATGGGGCTCGGACTGCCTCCTCCCTGTCCGTCTATCCGGCTCCTTCTTCTTCTTGCTCGCCCTCAGGCTCCCGAATCGCTTCATGGGGCACGATGGGACACAAGTATAGTGTATAAACCCAAATAGTACATAGCCAACTAAATACGAGATATGATTCAATCAAGCCTGAACAAGACCCGATTCAAGCATCAATGTTCACCTTGCAGAATCCGCACTTGATCCGCACCCTGCCAAACTGATCCAAGGACAGTACTGAGTAGTGACCGTCAATCCAAGTAGATGATCCCAGGGGTTCTCTCCAATATAGACAGCGTGGAGAGACTGGAGATTAGAGCCAGCTAGATAGTTCACAGTAGAAACACAGTAGGAAGGGAAGCAGGAAAGAAATCAAGCAGGCTGGCAAGCAGGCTGGCAAGCAGGCTGGCAAGCAGGCTGAAAGCTTAACCCCCAGAGGAGAGCTGGTCTCATATAAATCTCCTTCAGCTCTGAATCGGATATTCTTCTTAAATGCACTTCCCAAGAGAACCTGTTCTGTCCTTTCCCTGCAGCTCTCTCTCTCTCTACCTCCCTCCCTTTGAATGTTTGAACGCTCTGATCCACTGAGGCGTCCAACAGCAACAGAGTCCCTGCTGCCGTAGACTGTCATGTACAGCTGTGTGGCTGGTGTTCCTTTAAAAAAGAGGCTGCATCACAGAGAGGCTGTAAAAGGAAACGAAACTAAACCCGCTCCCTCTCACACACACACACACACTCTCTACTTCTGACAGTCATTGGCTCTGAGCAAAGCCTTGACAACCCCCCGCCTGCCGCTCAAGCTCTCCTGTTCTTCCAGAACTCTCCATCTCTCTCACACAACACACAACTTTCCTGCGTAGTGTTTATTTAGCATGTGATAGGGTTGATAGCAGGTATCTGACAATATAACATGGTTTTATTACAGAAGTGCCTCTGTTGATTTCTACTATCAGGAGGGACAATATTATGAATGTTCACTGATACGTAATATTTTTCATTCAAGGGTCAAAGACACACACTCACACACACTAATGCATGGACTAAGCCGATGCCCCAGGGACACGCATCAGTACCTGTAAGTTACAGACCACAGATTAGTATGAGAAGGGAAAAGTGTGCTGGGAACTACCTGGCTAGTCATAGGTAAAGCCTGGTTGGTCCTGAGGATTTTTAACTTGAACAAGGCTACCAATCTTGTTCAGGGAGACCATCATTAATAGCACTTCTGTAAAAACCCAAAGCTTTGGAGACATTTTTTGTGGGGAAGAGCATCCTGCCTTCTGCATGGAAGAGCATCCTGCCTTCTGCATGGAAGAGCATCCTGCCTTCTGCATGGAAGAGCATCCTGCCTTCTGCATGGAAGAGCATTCTGCCTTCTGCATGGAAGAGCATTCTGCCTTCTGCATGGAAGAGCAGCACACGGCCTCAGAGCTACTGTTCTTTTCTCAGCCCCTGATATGCTAAAGACTATCTGAGGTAAGCTTGAGTTGGTTTGTGTGTAGGGAGCAGTCTTTTTTGAGAGTGGTGATATTTCTTTCTTTGGGAAGTCTACGCTCAACTGAACACTGGCTGGAGCAGGGACGCGTGTGAGAGGGAGAGCAGATTGTTTCGTCAACGCAGTTGTCGTCCTGGAAAACTCCACAGTTCAGCTGCGACCACACAGAGTCAGTTGTATTGTAAACACCATGGGGCTAATGAAGTCACAAAAGAGAATTAAAAAGCAACAACAAATCAACACTAACATTATAACACTTTAATTCCACAAAGCTCTTTACACCTCCTACCTGGGAGCCAAAGTCCATAATTAATGTTGACGACAAAGAGATCAGGAATAACCTATTGAAACCTAATTTAAATTGCCAAATGCCCCCTCCATCCCCCCATTGATGCCCATTGCAACCCCAGAAAACTGTGACAAAGTAAAAATGGCTCGACTCTTCTTCAGACGGCAGTGTTTGGCTTCTATAAAAGTAATTAAATAGGCTCTGATGGATCTCCTCTCATATTCATCATATCCCTGCCCTGTTATTTTCTGTTTAGAGGGGCACTAATGTGCCAGTAAATCTCCAAACAACCTTATTTAAGTCCGATTTTTTAATTCTTCTTGTGAGCGGGGTTGAACTAATCCCTCCCAAAATCTTTGACTTTCTTTTTTTTTAAACCAAAATGCAATCAGGAGTACAGGCCAAAGATAGAAGGGTGAGAGGGGGAGAGAGAGAGAGGGGAGAGAGAGAACAATATAGAGAGGTTGTGTGAGGGAGGAAAAGAGAGAGAAAGACAAAGAAAGAGAGAATGGCAGAGACAGTGGGGCAGAGAGATACAGTGCCTTGCGAAAGTATTCGGCCCCCTTGAACTTTGCGACCTTTTGCCACATTTCAGGCTTCAAACATAAAGATATAAAACTGTATTTTTTTGTGAAGAATCAACAACAAGTGGGACACCATCAGCAAGTGGAACGACATTTATTGGATATTTCAAACTTTTTTACCAAATCAAAAACTGAAAAATTGGGCGTGCAAAATTATTCAGCCCCCTTAAGTTAATACTTTGTAGCGCCACCTTTTGCTGCGATTACAGCTGTAAGTCGCTTGGGGTATGTCTCTATCAGTTTTGCACATCGAGAGACTGACATTTTTTCCCATTCCTCCTTGCAAAACAGCTCGAGCTCAGTGAGGTTGGATGGAGAGCATTTGTGAACAGCAGTTTTCAGTTCTTTCCACAGATTCTCGATTGGATTCAGGTCTGGACTTTGACTTGGCCATTCTAACACCTGGATATGTTTATTTTTGAACCATTCCATTGTAGATTTTGCCTTATGTTTTGGATCATTGTCTTGTTGGAAGACAAATCTCCGTCCCAGTCTCAGGTCTTTTGCAGACTCCATCAGGTTTTCTTCCAGAATGGTCCTGTATTTGGCTCCATCCATCTTCCCATCAATTTTAACCATCTTCCCTGTCCCTGCTGAAGAAAAGCAGGCCCAAACCATGATGCTGCCACCACCATGTTTGACAGTGGGGATAGTGTGTTCAGGGTGATGAGCTGTGTTGCTTTTACACCAAACATAACGTTTTGCATTGTTGCCAAAAAGTTCAATTTTGGTTTCATCTGACCAGAGTACCTTCTTCCACGTTTGGTGTGTCTCCCAGGTGGCTTGTGGCAAACTTTAAACAACACTTTTTATGGATATGTTTAAGAAATGGCTTTCTTCTTGCCACTCTTCCATAAAGGCCAGATTTGTGCAATATACGACTGATTGTTGTCCTATGGACAGAGTCTCCCACCTCAGCTGTAGATCTCTGCAGTTCATCCAGAGTGATCATGGGCCGCTTGGCTGCATCTCTGATCAGTCTTCTCCTTGTATGAGCTGAAAGTTTAGAGGGACGGCCAGGTCTTGGTAGATTTGCAGTGGTCTGATACTACTTCCATTTCAATATTATCGCTTGCACAGTGCTCCTTGGGATGTTTAAAGCTTGGGAAATCTTTTTGTATCCAAATCCGGCTTTAAACTTCTTCACAACAGTATCTCGGACCTGCCTGGTGTGTTCCTTGTTCTTCATGATGCTCTCTGCGCTTTTAACGAACCTCTGAGACTATCACAGTGCAGGTGCATTTATACGGAGACTTGATTACACACAGGTGGATTGTATTTATCATCATTAGTCATTTAGGTCAACATTGGATCATTCAGAGATCCTCACTGAACTTCTGGAGAGAGTTTGCTGCACTGAAAGTAAAGGGGCTGAATAATTTTGCACGCCCAATTTTTCCGTTTTTGATTTGTTAAAAAAGTTTGAAATATCCAATAAATGTCGTTCCACTTCATGATTGTGTCCCACTTGTTGTTGATTCTTCACAAAAAAATACAGTTTTATATCTTTATGTTTGAAGCCTGAAATGTGGCAAAAGGTCGCAAAGTTCAAGGGGGCCGAATACTTTCGCAAGGCACTGTAGCAAACAAGATGGAAAGAGAGGTTGTGAGAAATGTCCTTGACTTTGCTTGACCGCTTGGACATTTAGCTCGGAATCCTTTCATGTACTGCTGGTACACATTCAGCAGATCAAAGTGTGTGTTGGGGTGTGTGTGTGTATGTTGTTATCACTTGTCTTGCATCATGGCTTCAAGCCATGACATTTACCATTATAGTCCTTACTCACAGTATAGGTCCCTTACTTTATCACACTCCAGTACTAACCCTGCAGCACTGGGGGCTCATGGGAAAACATGTACATAATAGTTCAATACATTCATAAATGGGTGGGGGGGGTTAAATTCTGCCGGATTCTATGAAAACCTCATCTGCTGGCTGCGGAAGGTCAACTTGTGTTTCTGGACAGAATCCAGATCAGTCTAGTCCATGCTAATTACTCACCTGTTGACACCCTCTTAATAAAACACACAATCATTTACAGAGTGGGAGCCATGTGTGGAAATGACCTACCTGTCTGTCAAAGCTACCTCTAATGCAGCTTGGTTTGAAGTGAGAACCTGGTGAACTTGCATACTAATGCAGAATATGGCAACATACTAAGAACAAAATGACTACGTGAGGTCTGTACCAGAACTGTGTTCAAGGACTGTACCATACCTGTGTTCAAGGACTGTACCACACCTGAGTTCAAGGACTGTACCACACCTGAGTTCAAGGACTGTACCATACCTGGGTTCAAGGACTGTACCATACCTGGGTTCAAGGACTGTACCATACCTGGGTTCAAGGACTGTACCACACCTGAGTTCAAGGACTGTACCATACCTGGGTTCAAGGACTGTACCATACCTGGGTTCAGGCACTGTACCATACCTGGGTTCAAGGACTGTACCATACCTGGGTTCAAGGACTGTACCACACCTGGGTTCAAGGACTGTACCATACCTGGGTTCAAGGACTGTACCATACCTGGGTTCAGGCACTGTACCATACCTGGGTTCAGGCACTGTACCATACCTGGGTTCAAGGACTGTACCATACCTGGGTTCAAGGACTGTACCACACCTGGGTTCAAGGACTGTACCATACCTGGGTTCAAGGACTGTACCATACCTGGGTTCAAGGACTGTACCATACCTGGGTTCAAGGACTGTACCATACCTGGGTTCAAGGACTGTACCATACCTGGGTTCAAGGACTGTACCATACCTGTGTTCAGGGACTGTACCATACCTGGGTTCAAGGACTGTACCATACCTGGGTTCAAGGACTGTACCATACCTGGGTTTGTTGGCTTTCTAAAACTTTAGCTGCGCTTGATTTAACCTGTCCAGATCTGCACCAGAGGAAGATCCTTCTCTCCATCACTATATGTCAACTTCACAACAACATAGTATAACTATGGGTTGTGCTATAAGCAAAAGAGTTGCATACTGTTAAAGTCCCTGGCCTGAGCCCTCCCCTATAGGGTGATTATAGGGTGATTAGCCAATCTCCAATGAGCACAAACACCTGTCAAAACCTCTCTCCACGGCAGCCAAGACTAAGCTCTCCTTGTAAGTCAAATAACTTGATATCCGTAATGAGAAGGGAGAATGGTCAGTAGTCTAACCACTGTTAATAAATAAATAAATAATGTATTGCCTAGATTGTTTGCCCATATTTTTCACCCACACATGGCAGTGTCGAAATAATCTAAAATGAGTGCGGGAAATGCAGAAATAGATGAAAATGCTGAAAAAAAAGTTGAATTGAACAGTATAAAACAATCAGAATGGAGAAAGACCAATTGAAATCACTTAGAATGTGTTTTGCCACCCTAAGGTCACACACTACTCATATAGCAAATTTAGAACTTTTATTATACTGTCAAACACCGTCATTCCGTCCAATTTTTTAAACACGTGATATGATATTTTGGCCATATCGCTCAGCCCTATCCAGGGCAACTATAAGGGTAGGGTTCCCACAATTCCATAACTAGAGCTCAGTATTACAGCAGAATGAAGCCAGCCAGTGCTGCCACACATCTACTGTCTGGTTCATGGACAGGCCACCAATGTTTCTTACACAATCAAACAAAATGGCTAACCACAAAACAAATTGACCACACAGCTCAGCAGCCCACAATCCATATAGCAAATCTGAATGATTGAGGGGTGTACTCACATACTTAAGTGACTTGCACCCATACTCACAATCCCAACATAATTACACATTCACAACTAAACATTGTCCTCCATCTGTTCTTTAAAGCACGTCTCGCAATGTGGCTGAGAATGGGCCTTTCTCACAATGTGGCTGAGAATGGGCCTTTCTCACAATGTGGCTGAGAATGGGCCTTTCTCACAATGTGGCTGAGAATGGGCCTTTCTCACAATGTGGCTGAGAATGGGCCTTTCTCACAATGTGGCTGAGAATGGGCCTTTCTCACAATGTGGCTGAGAATGGGCCTTTCTCACAATGTGGCTGAGAATGGGCCTTTCTCACAATGTGGCTGAGAATGGGCCTTTCTCACAATGTGGCTGAGAATGGGCCTTTCTCACAATGTGGCTGAGAATGGGCCTTTCTCACAATGTGGCTGAGAATGGGCCTTTCTCACAATGTGGCTGAGAATGGGCCTTTCTCACAATGTGGCTGAGAATGGGCCTTTCTCACAATGTGGCTGAGAATGGGCCTTTCTCACAATGTGGCCGAGAATGGGCCTTTCTCACAACACACAAGCATTTCTAAGTTCCTACGATGCTGTTCTTTATGCTTTCAGTTTGCCCTTCACAAGTTAGCAATTAACAGAGAGCGAAAACACTGCCTGAATTTGGAAATACAAATACACTGTAATCTGGCAAGCATTTGTATCTAGATATGGAGCAAGTATTCAGCCTCAGAGTTCCAGGGTAGTGGACATTCATTCCTTCCCTAAGATGAAGGGATCCATGATGGAATCCCTTTTCTGGACAGTGTGCAGAGAGATTCAGCCCAGTTATGTGGCTAATAGGGAGTTCCGACATTTACACGCACTCAGAGAATGTGGTGATTGTCACGCCGCTAAAATAAGGGCTTCTGTGACACCCTGGTGTCACTCTCCTGTTCCAGTGCTAACTGGCCAGTCAGCTGCTCCACGCGCGAGGACGCTCGCTGGCGATGCTCTGTTTATTTGACGGTTGCCGAGCGACTGGGGTTGTGAAAGGGGAGTGATTATGGGATTGCTGCTGGAGGGTTTAGGGGGAGCTGCTGCTGCTGTGTGGTCACTCGGTACACAGAGAATCACAGTGAAGCATAGGCTATACGAACACACACACACACACACACACACACACACACACATACATTTAGTCCACACAGAGGTATGCTTCACACTAACAAATATACAAACATTTAGTCCACACAATTCATACTAAGGGATATAGAAACACAAACATACACCATTGAAAAGCTGCTAGGGGAGGAAACCTCTAGAGTGTAGTAGGTGTATAGGTCAAATCTGCCAACCCTGCATATAATGTGGTGGCACTAGTGACCCCAGCAAATCAGAACATTACAGTAAGGTACAAGCGTATGTATACATTCCTCACCCCTACCACCCTCACAACAACAGGCCCCCAAACAAGATCTTTCACATCTCTGAGGGGGGATCAATACTTCACTTTCATTTCAACCTCTCTACAAGTAACATGATCTACACTAACCTCTACCTGTAACATGATCGACACTAACCTCTCTACCTGTAACATGATCTACACTAACCTCTACCTGTAACATGATCGACACTAACCTCTACCTGTAACATGATCTACACTAACCTCTCTACCAGTAACATGATCTACACTAACCTCTACCTGTAACATGATCTACACTAACCTCTACCTGTAACATGATCGACACTAACCTCTCTACCTGTAACATCATCAGCTTCCGTGTCTCTACCTTCCTTCTCTAGCTTACATTCTCCAATCTAGCTCTTTTCAACAAAATATTGGTTGCCGATAGCCTGCATACCTCAGGTTGAAGGTTGAAATGTTGCATCCTTAAACAGTGCACATAATCTTCTCTTTCCTTTTGCTTAACATACTATGTCATCTCCAACACCTGCTTAAGCACTGGACCGTTGTTATTGTATACTGTACTGACATGGCCAGTAGAGGGCACAATGTGTCTGGACTGAAACCATGGTGACGGGAGGGATTCAAGGTTGTTTGACAACACCTTCCTAATGCCTCCTCCAACACTCACCAGTGTGCGGTAACTTAGGACCACTGGCCCAGTAGCAGTAGGATGGGACTGCAGAATCTCAAGTACACATTTGTTTTAAAAGGTAGACTCAGGAACATGACATCATCATACAAAGCAAGGGGACTTCTTTCTCACAGACATCAACAACATTTAAATCTGCCAAGACTGCTACTATTGGCACTACCCAATGTACAGTACATACAGCGCATAGCAAAGGTCTGAAAGGTCATTGCAAAGGTCTGAATACTTATGTAAATAAGGTATTTCTCAAAACCTGTTTTTGCTTTGTCATTATGGGTTATTGTGTGTTGATTGATGAGGAAAAACATTTATTTAACATTTATTTTAGAATAAGGCTGTAACGTAACAAAGTGTAGAAAAAGGGGTCTGAATACTTTCGGAATGCACTGTACATGGTAGATGAAAGCCTTTCTGCACTCCCTTACCAGGTGCACTCTACATTCAAACTTCCGGCGCCGACAGAGATGGCTGCCTCACTTTGCGTTCCTAGGAAACTATGCAGCTTTTTGTTTTTTTACATGTTATTTCTTACATTGGTACCCCAGGTCATCTTAGGTTTCATTACATACAGTTGAGAAGAACTACTGAATATAAGAGCAGCGTCAACTCACCATCAGTACGACCAAGAATATGACTTTCGCGAAGCGGATCCTGCGTTCTGCCTTTCACCCAGGACAACGGAATGGATCCCAGCCGGCGACCCCAAAAAAACTACTTCGTAAAAGAGGGAAACTAAGCGGTCTTCTGGTCAGGCTCCGGAGACGGGCACATCGTGCACCACTCCCCAGTATACTTCTCGCCAATGTTCAGTCTCTTGACAACAAGGTTGATGAAATCCGAGCAAGGGTAGCATTTCAGAGGGACATCAGAGACTGTAACGTTCTTTGCTTCACGGAAACATGGCTCACTGGAGAGACGTTATCGGAGTCGGTGCAGCCAGCTGGTTTCTCCACGCATCGCGCCGACAGAAACAAACATCTTTCTGGTAAGAAGAGGGGCGGGGGCGTATGCCTTATGGCTAACGAGACATGGTGTGGCCACAACAATATACAGGAACTCAAGTCCTTCTGTTCACCTGATTTAGAATTCCTCACAATCAAATGTCGACCGCATTATCTACCAAGGGAATTCTCTTCGATTATAATCACAGCCGTATATATTCCCCCCAAGCAGACACATCGATGGCTCTGAACGAACTTTATTTGACTCTTTGCAAACTGGAATCCACACATCCTGAGGCTGCATTCATTGAAGCTGGGGATTTTAACAAGGCTAATCTGAAAACAAGACTCCCTAAATTGTATCAGCATATCGATTGCGCAACCAGGGCTGGCAAAACCTTGGATCATTGCTATACTAACTTCTGCGACGCATATAAGGCCCTGCCCCGCCCTCCTTTCGGAAAAGCTGACCACGACTCCATTTTGTTGATCCCTGCCTACAGACAGAAACTAAAACAAGAAGCTCCCGCGCTGAGGTCTGTCCAACGCTGGTCCGACCAATCTGATTCCACACTCCAAGACTGCTTCCATCACATGGACTGGGATATGTTTCATGTTTCGTATTGCGTCAGACAACAACATTGACGAATACGCTGATTCAGTGTGCGGGTTCATTAGAACGTGCGTTGAAGATGTCGTTCCCATAGCAACGATTAAAACATTCCCAAACCAGAAACCGTAGATTGATGGCAGCATTCGCGTGAAACTGAAAGCGCAAACCACTGCTTTTAATCATGGCAAGGTGACCGGAAACATGACCGAATACAAACAGTGTAGCTATTCCCTCCGCAAGGCAATCAAACAAGCTAAGCGTCAGTATAGCGACAAAGTAGAATCTCAATTCAATGGCTCAGACACAAGAGGTATGTGGCAGGGTCTACAGTCAATCACGGATTACAAAAAGAAAACCAGCCCCGTCACGGACCAGGATGTCTTGCTCCCAGGCAGACTAAATCACTTTTTTTTGCCCGCTTTGAGGACAATACAGTACCACTGACACGGCCTGCAACCAAAACATGCGGCCTCTCCTTCACTGCAGCCGAGGTGAGTAAAACATTTAAACGTGTTAACCCTCGCAGGGCTGCAGGCCCAGCCGGCATCCCCAGCCGCGCCCTCAGAGCATGCGCAGACCAGCTGGCTGGTGTGTTTACGGACATATTCAATCAATCTCTATCCCAGTCTGCTGTTCCCACATGCTTCAAGAGGGCCACCATTGTTCCTGTTCCCAAGAAAGCTAAGGTAACTGAGCTAAACGACTACCGCCCCGTAGCACTCACTTCCGTCATCATGAAGTGCTTTGAGAGACTAGTCAAGGACCATATCACCTCCACCCTACCTGACACCCTAGACCCACTCCAATTTGCTTACCATCCAAATAGGTCTACAGACGATGCAATCTCAACCACACTGCACACTGCCCTAACCCATCTGGACAAGAGGAATACCTATGTGAGAATGCTGTTCATCGACTACAGCTCGGCATTTAACACCATAGTACCCTCCAAGCTCGTCATCAAGCTCGAGACCCTGGGTCTCGATCCCGCCCTGTGCAACTGGGTACTGGACTTCCTGATGGGCCGCCCCCAGGTGGTGAGGGTAGGCAACAACATCTCCACCCCGCTGATCCTCAACACTGGGGCCCCACAAGGGTGCGTTCTGAGCCCTCTCCTGTACTCCCTGTTCACCCATGACTGCGTGGCCATGCACGCTTCCAACTCAATCATCAAGTTTGCGGACGACACAACAGTGGTAGGCTTGATTACCAACAACGACGAGACGGCCAGCCACTTTAATAATGGGAATTGATGGGAAATGATGTAAAATATCACTAGCCACTTTAAACAATGCTACCTAATATAATGTTTACATACACTACATTATTCATCTCATATGTATACGTATATACTGTACTTTATATCATCTACTGCATCTTTATGTAATACATGTATCACTAGCCACTTTAACTATGCCACTTGTTTACATACTCATCTCATATGTATATACTGTACTCGATACCATTTACTGTATCTTGCCTATGCCGCTCGGTACCATCACTCATTCATATATCTTTATTTACATATTCTTTATCCCCCTACACTTGTGTGTATAAGACAGTAATTTTGGAATCGTTAGTTACATTACTTGTTGGTTATTACTGCATTGTCGGAACTAGAAGCACAAGCATTTCGCTACACTCGCATTAACATCTGCTAACCATGTGTATGTGACAAATAAAATTGGATTTGATTTGATCTGTACAGTCCTGTGACAATATATATTACCTAGCGTGCAAGAAATGGCACGACATCTTGACGTCATTGCAACCAGTTTTTCCAGTGGGAACAATGATGTGTACACCGATCAAGGGCATGATGTTGTCTCTGCAGAAGCCCCTAGTTATCTCTGGAAAAACAACCATCAAAACTAAATTCCAGCAGGTCCAGGGGTCTAATCGGACCTCCAGTGGCCTAGATATACAGACCTCTCCTGTGTGTGTGTGTGTGTGCGTATCAATGGTGTGTGTGTGCGTGCATGTGCGTGTGTGTAAGAGAGAGACAGAGTGAGAAAAAGAGGGAGCAGTTGTTTTGACCACTTACGCTCTCTGTGTGAGGTCAACCTGGCATTATGCAACAGATCTCGTGAGATTGTCCTACTGTCTGATGATACAGATTAATTAGTGTGCTTGTTAAAATCTCACTACTGCAATCTGACATACGTTTTAATTATTAGTGTGCTTGATTAAAACAGGAACACTACTGTTATTGGTGCGCTTGCTTCAGCAGGAGCACTAGTGTAATCAGACATACTGCCTTGTAAGTGTGCTTGATTAAAACAGGAACACTACTGTTATTGGTGCGCTTGCTTCAGCAGGAGCACTAGTGTAATCAGACATACTGCCTTGTAAGTGTGCTTGATTAAAACAGGAACACTACTGTTATTGGTGCGCTTGCTTCAGCAGGAGCACTAGTGTAATCAGACATACTGCCTTGTAAGTGTGCTTGATTAAAACAGGAACACTACTGTTATTGGTGCGCTTGCTTCAGCAGGAGCACTAGTGTAATCAGACATACTGCCTTGTAAGTGTGCTTGATTAAAACAGGAACACTACTGTTATTGGTGCACTTGCTTCAGCAGGAGCACTAGTGTAATCAGACATACTGCCTTGTAAGTGTGCTTGATTAAAACAGGAACACTACTGTTATTGGTGCGCTTGCTTCAGCAGGAGCACTAGTGTAATCAGACATACTGCCTTGTAAGTGTGCTTGATTAAAACAGGAACACTACTGTTATTGGTGCGCTTGCTTCAGCAGGAGCACTAGTGTAATCAGACATACTGCCTTGTAAGTGTGCTTGATTAAAACAGGAACACTACTGTTATTGGTGCGCTTGCTTCAGCAGGAGCACTAGTGTAATCAGACATACTGCCTTGTAAGTGTGCTTGTTTAAAACAGGAACACTACTGTTATTGGTGCGCTTGCTTCAGCAGGAGCACTAGTGTAATCAGACATACTGCCTTGTAAGTGTGCTTGATTAAAACAGGAACACTACTGTTATTGGTGCGCTTGCTTCAGCAGGAGCACTAGTGTAATCAGACATACTGCCTTGTAAGTGTGCTTGATTAAAACAGGAACACTACTGTTATTGGTGCGCTTGCTTCAGCAGGAGCACTAGTGTAATCAGACATACTGCCTTGTAAGTGTGCTTGATTAAAACAGGAACACTACTGTTATTGGTGCGCTTGCTTCAGCAGGAGCACTAGTGTAATCAGACATGCTTGAAAGCACACTACTGGTATCTGACATAGTTCCAAGTCTATTATTCCGGAATCTCTTGCTCTTACATTGGTTAAACTAGACAATTCAATAACGTTATGTCCCACAATTGCCATGTTCATTCATAGTAATGTATTTGACCATATGTTTTTTCCAATTCAAGACATTGCAAAGATTAACTGTAGAATAGGATTTTTTGTACAGCTTTTGTACTGAGGATCTTGGGTTATCATTTATTTACACACAGAAAGTGTAGACCACTCCAATAAATATATTATCCAATATGGAAGAACTTCTCTAATACTTTTATTTACCAAACTGAGTATACAAAATATTAAGAACACCTGCTCTTTGGATTTGACCTCTTCAATAAAAGCTTCTACTGAATTTCATGTGTTGTATATGTGAGCTTTAATGTAGAAATATACCAGACGGGAAAGTTAGGCAAATAGTTTTGCTCATGTTCTTACTTTTGCAAATCAGTTTCTGGACAATTAACAAACTTGTTTTTGTAGTGAGGAGACATACACAGGTGTGCTGGTAAGACCATTAGACTTTTTGGACACTACCACTACAGCCTTACGGAAGAAAAGACTGCTCCGACAATCCAGGTTAAAAATGTCTGAATTTCATAATTTTTTTAAGTTTAAATGGTTGGATTGTTTAGCATGCTGTTATATATTTAAAATGTACCTAGATTTTACTTACGTAAAAGCTCAAACTGTTTATTGTGAGTCATAATATTTGATTAAAACCCTTAACATATAGTAGATTAACAGATAATATCTGACTTTGAGGAGTTGTAAACAAATTACTAAAATTAGGTAAAAAGTCTTCCTGGCATGATTTAAAATACCATAATAAATCGCAACACATACAGAATTGAGATGCATATAGAATTGCAATATGAATCAACTAGTTATGTCTATGTATTGTGATACAAATTGTATTATAAAGTCTCTGCCAATACTCAGCCCTAATAACTACCTTATTAACAATACAAGTCTGGTAATTACAAGGGTTATTCAATTAGCGACAGTACCAGTCAAAAGTTTGGACACACCTACTCATTCAAGGTTTTTCTTTATTTTTACAATTTTCTACATTGTAAAATAATAGTGAAGACATCAAAACTATGAACTAATTTTGCACGGCCAATTTTTCAGTTTTTGATTTGTTAAAAAAGTTTGAAATATCCAATAAATGTCGTTCCACTTCATGATTGTGTCCCACTTGTTGTTGATTCTTCACAAAAAAAATACAGTTTTATATGTTTATGTTTGAAACCTGAAATGTGGCAAAAGGTCGCAAAGTTCAAGGGGGCCGAATACTTTCGCAAGGCACTGTATGTGGGAACTCCTTCAAGACTGTTGGAAAAGCATTCAAGGTGAAGCTGGTTGAGAGAATGCCAAGAGTGTGCAAAGCTGTCATCAAGGCAAGGGTGACTACTTTGAAGAATCTAAAATATATTTAGATTTGTTTAACGCTTTTTTGATTACTACATAATTCCATATGTGTTATTTCATAGTTTTGATGTCTTCACTATCATTCTACAATGTATAAATTCGTTTTTTTTAAAGAAAAACTCTTGAATGAGTAGGTGTCCAAACTTTTGACTGGTAATGTAGCTAGCAACTAGCTTAAATATAAGGTACATTTGTAACGTGTGGCTGTCTGTCTATCAACGAAGAAACACATGTTAATGAATTGTTAAAATATCACTCCAAGGGGAAATGTTTGTCCTTAATATTCACAGATCTCATTCTCAACAACTGGGAAGTTATGAACACCTGAAATACATTTATTTCATGACTATTTTTTTTGTACCCAGCCCCTGCAAGTAACTAGATGGGTGTACACTACTTATTGAAAAGAGATGATCACCTCCATAGAAAGCAACACTACACTCCTCACCAAATACGGTCTCTATCCAGCTATGTATATAATTTACACTGCTGCCTACAGCATCAACCTCTTCCTGGGTCTCCCCACCAATCTCTATGTCCTGTGGCTGATAGTGACCGGAGCAGGAGGTTTGGTGGCTTCAGATTTCTTCACTCTCAACCTCGCCGTGTCTGAAATACACTTCTGCCTGAACTTGTCTGTTAAATATAATCTACATGTACTTCCAAATTACTGGTTCTGTACTGAGAGTTATAGGATTCTGCATGGGTTTCATCAGCACTGGTCGTCCCCTTTTCCAGTGTAGTGTCTGTGTGGAGCGTTACTTGGCGGTGGTTCACCCTGTAACCTTCCTGAAGTACAAACCCCTGAGATACAGGGTGGGGTGCTCTGGGCTGGTCTGGCTGATGGTGCTTGGATCCTGCTTTGTGCATGTGCTTAATGAATTCCAACTTGCAATCAATTACTGCAATAGCATCGAATAGCCCCCGTGATATGCAACTGTTCAGGGAAGTCAGGAACCAATACACGCAGTCAGTCAGGAAAGCTAAGGCCAGCTTCTTCAGGCAGAAGTTTGCATCCTGTAGCTCCAACTCCAAAAAGTTCTGGGACACTGTGAAGTCCATGGAGAACAAGAGCACCTCCTCCCAGCTGCCCACTGCACTGAGGCTAGGAAACACGGTCTCCACCGATAAATCCATGATTATCGAAAACTTCAATAAGCACTTCTCAACGGCTGGCCATGCCTTCCGCCTGGCTACTCCAACCTCGGCCAACAGCTCCGCCCCCCGTAGTTCCTCACCCAAGCCTCTCCAGGTTCTCCTTTACCCAAATCCAGATAGCAGATGTTCTGAAAGAGCTGCAAAACCTGGACCCGTACAAATCAGCTGGGCTCGACAATCTGGACCCGCTATTTCTGAAACTATCTGCCGCCATTGTCGCAACCCCTATTACCAGCCTGTTCAACCTCTCTTTCATATCGTCTGAGATCCCCAAGGATTGGAAAGCTGCCGCAGTCATCCCCCTCTTTAAAGGGGGAGACACCCTGGACCCAAACTGCTATAGACCTATATCCATCCTGCCCTGCCTATCTAAGGTCTTCGAAAGCCAAGTCAACAAACAGGTCACTGACCATCTTGAATCCCACCGTACCTTCTCCGCTGTGCAATCTGGTTTCCGAGCCGGTCACGGGTGCACCTCAGCCACACTCAAGGTACTAAATGATATCATAACCGCCATCGATAAAAGACAGTACTGTGCAGCCGTCTTCATCGACCTCGCCAAGGCTTTCGACTCTGTCAATCACCAAATTCTTATCGGCAGACTCAACAGCCTCGGTTTTTCGGATGACTGCCTTGCCTGGTTCACCAATTACTTTGCAGACAGAGTTCAGTGTGTCAAATCAGAGGGCATGCTGTCCGGTCCTCTGGCAGTCTCTATGGGGGTGCCACAGGGTTCAATTCTCGGGCCGACTCTTTTCTCTGTATATATCAATGATGTTGCTCTTGCTGCGGGCGATTCCCTGATCCACCTCTACGCAGACGACACCATTCTATATACTTTCGGCCCGTCATTGGACACTGTGCTATCCAACCTCCAAACGAGCTTCAATGCCATACAGCACTCCTTCCGTGGCCTCCAACTGCTCTTAAACGCGAGTAAAACCAAATGCATGCTTTTCAACCGATCGCTGCCTGCACCCGCATGCCCGACTAGCATCACCACCCTGGATGGTTCCAACCTTGAATATGTGGACATCTATAAGTACCTAGGTGTCTGGCTAGACTGCAAACTCTCCTTCCAGACTCACATCAAACATCTCCAATCAAAAATCAAATCCAGAGTCGGCTTTCTATTCCGCAACAAAGCCTCCTTCACTCACGCTGCCAAGCTTACCCTAGTAAAACTGACTATCCTACCGATCCTCGACTTCGGCGATGTCATCTACAAAATGGCTTCCAACACTCTACTCAGCAAACTGGATGCAGTCTATCACAGTGCCATCCGTTTTGTCACTAAAGCACCTTATACCACCCACCACTGCGACTTGTATGCTCTAGTCGGCTGGCCCTCACTACATATTCGTCCCCAGACCCACTGGCGCCAGGTCATCTACAAGTCCATGCTAGGTAAAGCTCCGCCTTATCTCAGTTCACTGGTCACGATGGCAACACCCATCCGTAGCACGCGCTCCAGCAGGTGTATCTCACTGATCATCCCTAAAGCCAACACCTCATTTGGCCGCCTTTCGTTCCAGTACTCTGCTGCCTGTGACTGGAACGAATTGCAAAAATCGCTGAAGTTGGAGACTTTTATCTCCCTCTCCAACTTCAAACATCAGCTATCCGAGCAGCTAACCGATCGCTGCAGCTGTACATAGTCTATAGGTAAATAGCTCACCCTTTTTCACCTACCTCATTCCCATACTGTTTTTATACTGTTTTTATTTATTTACTTTTCTGCTCTTTTGCACACCAATATCTCTACCTGTACATGCCCATCTGATCATTTATCACTCCAGTGTTAATCTGCAAAATTGTATTATTCGCCTACCTCCTCATGCCTTTTGCACACATTGTATATAGACTGCCCATTTTTTTCTACTGTGTTATTGACTTGCTAATTGTTTACTCCATATGTAACTCTGTGTTGTCTGTTCACACTGCTATGCTTTATCTTGGCCAGGTCGCAGTTGCAAATGAGAACTTGTTCTCAACTAGCCTACCTGGTTAAATAAAGGTGAAATAAAATAAATAAATAAAAACTTTATTTTGGGGTTGAACTTGGTTGTGTTTTCTGTGATGCTCTACTGCTGCCTGGCTGTCCTCAGGGCGCTGAAACGCCCTGGACCGGGGGAAGGAGACAGGGAGAGAGAAGGAATAAACATGAAGATGAGGGCCTTTAGGATAATTGTAATTATCATGGTGGCAAGGCTGATGAATTATTTTACTATTATAGTAGCAATTCCACTTCAGAATTTCTTAGAAAACAATAAGCTTGGTTTGGCATTCTCCATTTGTTTCTCCATCGTTGTGGTCTTTGGGTTTGTGCAGCCCCTTCTCTACTTGCACAGGGTTGGGAAACTGGCCTGTATCAGGGGTCCCTGAAGAGATCTCCCTTAAAGGAGATGTTTGCTTTTTTACAACCAAAAAAAAAAAAAATGTATCTGAAGGGTCTAGACATTTCTTTTGCGATTTCACTTGTTTTTCAGAAACTTACGTCAACCAGCGATTCATTTCCTCATCCTCATTGCGCAGTACGGGGACATTAACAAATGCTCCAAAAACACCAAGAATTCCTTTAAGAATTGGAAACACTATCAGTATGGTGGTGCAGAGGTCTTTAGATGTTGTACACATGAAAGTGTGTCATTCCAAACTTTCTCTGCAAGTTATATTCCATTTTGTGTGACTCGAGTCGTTTCTCCTATCCAGGTGCTCCGTTGTCCGTGTAGCCTGCTGCTACAGGTAACTGCCAAAATAAAGAAAATACCAACATAAAGTGTATTCATAGGGAGTTGGGCCACCACACACCACCAGAAGAGCGTTAATGCGCCTTGGCATAGATGCTACAAGATGTGTACGACATCTAAAGACCTGTATCACTATATTGAGAGCTTGTCCATTTCTAAAAGGACGTATTTGGGTGTTTTTGGAGCCTTTGTTAATGTTTTTCAGAGCCCCCATACCGCACAATGAGGATGAGGAAATTCATCACTATTTGGTGTAAGTTTCTCAAAACCTAAAAATAAAACAAAATCAGGATTTAAAAAAAGAGTCCGGACCATTTACATCCATTTACATCCATTTACATCAAAAATAGAGATTTGTTTGTAACAAGGCAGGCAAAATTCTTCTTAATATGGGCTAGATTTCGCATTTCTACATGCAAATAGTTGTAAATGTTAACACTATATCTCCAGTAGTATAGGAACACAATTCCATGATATAAACATAATGATGAAACACTGTCCCTGCAGCAGGTATTTGAGATTGTGATACGGTAAAAAAGTAGTGCAATGCTATTTTAGGCATTTGTAAGTCGGGTTTTTTAAACGCAAAGAAATCCAATCTATTGCTAATTGTGCATGTAGCTCCTTTAATTACTAGGTACCAGTTGTTGTCTTGTGTGAGTTGTCTATACCATCACAGAAATGAATTACAAAAGGCCTTTGGAACCTAACGTTAATATATAGGTTAACATCACATTTATTATCCTGAATGAAAATAATTACTTGTAATTGTTTGAGAGTAGCCAATTTCATTTACAAAATAATAGCAAGAACCCCCTCTGCAGTTTAGAAAATGCTGTCATAATGCTGTGCTGATAAACATTTGCAATACATGTTTAACTTTACAAATGTACATATTGTGTGTTAATGGATTGTAATCATACTGTGTGTGGTGAATAAAAAAAAAAGCATATTTATCGAATAATAATGACTTATCATCAATCTAATAATGGAATTGTAAATGTTTTGTATTCAACCAGTCTCTCAAATGTACTTTTCTAATGTTGAAACTCACTGTATGCTGGCCTTGAAAATGTATTTATTTTGAAGATAACCTTGATTGCTTGATACTCAAGAAATGATTCCACTGAACTTCGATAGTTTCTGTCCTAATAGATATATTACAATATGTACAATCATATACTGTATATGCTTCACCTTGAAAAAAATGTACCCCTTCAATAAAAGCTTCTACTGAAAGTAATGCTTATTTGTTTAATAATACACTACACGACCAAAAGTATGTGCGCACCTGTCATCTTACATCTCATTCCAAGATCATGGGCATTAATATGGAGTTGGTCCCCCCCTTTGCTGCTATAACAGCCTCCACTCTCCAGGGAAGGCTTTCCACTAGATGATGGAACATTGCTGCTGGGACTTGCTTCCATGTAGCCACAATAACATTTGTAAGGTCGGGCACTGATGTTGGGCGATTAAGCCTGGCTCACAGTCTGCGTTAAATTGAATCCCAAAAATGTTAGATGGGGTTGAGGTCAGGGCTCTGTGCAGGCCAGTCAAGTTCTTCCACACTGATCTTGACAAACCATTTCTGTATGGACCTCACTTTTTGCACGGGGGCATTGTCATGCTGAAACAGGAAACGGCTTTTCCCAAACTGTTTCCACAAAGTTGGAGGCACAGAATCATCTTGAATGTCATTGTATGCTGTAGCATTAAGATTTCCCTTCACTGGAACTATGTAAAACAGTCCCAGACCATTATTCCTCCTTCACCAAACTTTGCAGTTGGCACTATGCATTCAGGCAGGTAGCGTTTTCCTGGCATCCGCCAAACCCAGATTTGTCCGTCGGACTGCCAGACGGTGAAGCATGATTCATCACTCCAGAGAACGCGTTTCCACTGCTCCAGAGGCCAATGGCGGCAAACTTTATACCACTCCAGCCAATGCTTGGCATTGTGCATGGTGATCTTAGGCTTGTGTGTGGCTGCTTGGCCATGTTGCGTTTATATTTTTGTTCAGTATAGATCATCGAAGTCTTCCGGGGTGAAATGAGCACCGCATACAGTAGACGTGCCCACGGTTCCGATACTCCAATCCTGTCACACTTCAAAGCTAGCTTCTCATTTTTGTACCACAAATGAGTCGCAAAAACACGTCCTTGTGGGTATTACTGCAGCCAGCAACAACACGCTTTAACTTGAAAAGAAAACGACTTTCTGACAAAATTAGAAACGTGTAATATCTGAAAATGTAGCAATCTAGACTGTTACCCGCATCTTGTCATGGTGAACACATATGCAGTTCTACTACGTGATATCTTTCAAAAAAGATGCGTTAGACAGGATTACCTACACATACTGATCAGCTCAAATAGACAGAAGCGTGCTATATGGCATACCAATCTGAACTCATCTCTCGGCATGTCCAGCCCACTCATTATCTCAGCCAATCATGGCTAGCGGGAAGGTTGCTGTTTTTAGTATTTACAGATGGCATACAAGTTTGTTATTAAGGCACATGAAAGTTTACATGTTCCAGAAGGCATTTCTGCCCCAAAAACGTTTTGATTTAAAATAAATTATAATTTCCGCTCAAATGGCGCTCCTCTGAAGTAGTGACGCGCGACATACGCCTAGTTTCCTGAAACAAGTCACATATGGGAAGGCAATGATGCCAAATACAAGTCGAGATGAACTCTTACTTGATTGCCTACTTATCTCAACAGTCTCAAAAAAAAAAAGTGAAAATACATAGGTACACCCACCCAAATGTTAATAGAGGTGAAGGTGAAGGGTTGAAAGAAATAACAGTAAGAAAGAGGAACTGGCTGAATCTACAGAAAGTTTACAGAAGGTCAAAGCCACATTTGTTGGTGCAATAAATCACTAAGGCATACTTTAAATCAGTGTGCTAATGCAAGTACTTCTCGTTCTACATTGGGCAATAAATAGTTGCAAGAGGAAAAGCCAGCCTTAACGGTAAGCAAAATGACAAGTGTGTGTGTGTGTGTGTGTGTGTGTGTGTGTGTGTGTGTGTGTGTGTGTGTGCGTGCGTGCGTGCGTGCGTGCGTGCGTGCGTGCGTGCGTGCGTGCGTGCGTGCGCTCGAGTTTCGTGGTGTTACATAAGTGTTGCCATTAGCATCAAATCGCCCACACTGCTGCCGACACTGATGCCTTTCACTCTCACACATCCAAATGTAACATAACAAGAATGCTGTGAAATCATTCTCAACACATTTTGTGTGCTGTCAAATACCCTTTCTCAGTCTCTAATAGTCTATGTGCCTGGGGGAATAGGGTCAGTCTTTCCTATCTGCTGTCCTGTGTGATCTTAGGTATGCGCCCTCTAATTCTCCCATATCCCCTCCCTCCCTCTCTCCCTCTCTCCCCGAGGACCTGAGCACTAGGACCATGCCTCTGCACTACCTGGCCTGATGACTCCTGTCTGTCCCCATCTCCAGTCCACCTGGTCATGCTGCTGATCCAATTGCTGTGGTTCTGCCTGCGGCTATGGAACACTGACCTGTTCACCGAACGTGCCACCTTGTCCCTAATCTCCCTATCTCACAATTCAATTCAAAGGGCTTTATTGGCATAGCAAACCTATGTTTACATTGCCAAAGTAAGTGAAATAGATAATCAACTATAGCGAACTGACAATCAGAAATTTACAGTAAACATTACTCACAAAAGTTTCAAAGAGACATTCAAATGTCATATTACCACTATGTACAGTGTTGTAACAATGTGTTGAAGTACAAAAGGGACAATAAATAAAATGTATTTACAATGTTGGATTGTTCTTCACTGGTTGCCCTTTTCTTGTGGTAGCAGGTCACAAATCTTGCTGCTGTGATGGCACACTATGGTATTTCACCTAATGGATATGGGAGTTTATCAAAATTTGATTTGGTTTTTGAATTATTTGTGGGTCTGTGTAATCTAAGGGAAATATGTGTCTTTCCATGGGAATTCACGGGAATATATGGGAAATAACGGGAATGAATATTAATACCATTTAAATGTAATGGTTTTTCTTTTACATTGGATATATTTACCATATCATATGGAGACAGAAACATAAATATTTTACCTATCATAAGTAGACATAATGGCAAATGATTAAATCCTTCCAAAAGGAAAAAAATGTAGTTACAAATTAAACTATATTTAAATGAGTTGACTCTTCACATGGGATGATTTCACTGAACAACAAAAGAAAGGGAATATTGAATGATCCCCAATGATCCATCACATCTCCCAAAAACGTGTTCAATATACATCTGTAAAATGATTGTCTAGAAACTAAAGCGTTAGTTGTCTTCCTCTCAGGCTTCCATGTCTTCTCCCTGGACTTCCTCAAAGTCCACCTCTTGAACATCAGACTTTGAGGCCTCATCTTCACTGTCACTCTCCAACCTTGTTGAGGATGTCTCGTTGTCAGGCTCAAAACTCCTCAAATTGGCCCGGATGGCCACCAATTTTTCAACCCTTGTATTGGTCAGCCTGTTGTGTGCTTTGGTGTGTGTGTTCCCAAACAAGGACCAGGCGGCTGATGTTGGTGGAATTTGGAAGATGGAGGCAACAGGGGAAAGAGCCTCTGATCCACAAAGTCCCTTCCACCAGGTGGTTGATGAGATATGTTGGCACGACTGCCATATTGCATCTCCATTCCAAAGCCCTTGCTTGGAAGTGTACTTTGCCAGACTGCCAAGAACCTTGCCCTCAACCAGGCCAAGGTGGCAAGACACGGTAGTGATGACACCATAGGCCTTGTTGATCTCTGCACCAGACAGGATGCTCTTGCCAGCATACTTGGGGACCAACATGTACGCTGTGGCGTGTATGGGCTACAGGCAGAAGTCTTCATGCTTTCTGATGTATTTCAGAACTGCAGTTTCCTCTGCTTGGAGTAACAGTGAAGTGGGCAGGGCAGTACGCATTTCTTCTCTTACATTTGCAAGCAGAGTCTGAATATCAGACAGGATGGCATTGTCTCCCTCAATCTGTGCTATGGCTACTGCTATAGGTTTCAGGAGTTTCAGGCTGCTTAACACGCTCTCCCAAAATACATCATCCAGGAGGATCCTCTTGATGGTTCTGTCCATATCGGCAGACTGTGATATGGCCATTTCTTGGAGAGACTCCTCCCCTCCAGGAGACTGTCAAACATGATGACAACACTACCCCAACGGGTGTTGCTGGGCAGCTTCAATGTGGTGCTCTTATTCTTCTCACTTTGCTTGGTGAGTTAGATTTCTGCTATAACTTGATGACCCTTCACATACCTAACCATTTCATTGGCTCTCTTGTAGAGTGTATCCATTGTTTTTAGTACCATGATGTCCTTGAGGAGCAGATTCAATGCATGAGCAGCACAGCCAATGGGTGTGATATGAGGGTAGACTTTAGACCAAGCAGCCTTCATGTTTGCAGTATTGTCTGTCACCAGTGCAAATACCTTCTGTGGTCCAACGTCGTTGATGACTGCCTTCAGCTCATCTGCAATGTAGAGACCGGTGTGTCTGTTGCCCCTTGTCTGTGCTCCTGTAGAATACTGGTTGAGGGCTGGAGATGATGTAGTTAATTATTCCTTGCCCTCAAACATTCGACCACCCGTCAGAGATGATTGCAATACAGTCTGCTTTCTCTATGATTTGCTTGACCTTCACTTGAACTCTGTTGAACTCTGCATCCAGCAAATTAGTAGATCAAACATGTCTGGTTGGACGGGTGTATGCTGGGCGAAGAACATTCAGAAATCTCTTCCAAATGAGAAATAAATAAATACATTTCCACATACAGATAAATAGTCAAGCAGTTAGATTAAACAACTCCTTTGTAAGATAAATTATAAAAAATGAAACATGTATGGAAACAGGTGAGTTAACACTCCTCAGTTAGTAGGCTCAAGCAAGCTGAAACCCACATGCTAGCAAAAACTAGCAGAAATAGTTAACTTCTTCGAGATAGGGGGCGCTCTTTTAATTTTTGGATAAAAATCGTTCCCATTTTAAACAAGATATTTTGTCACGAAAAGATGCTCAACTATGCATGTACTTGACAGCTTTGGAAAGAAAAAACTCTGATGTTTCCAAAACTGCAAAGATATTATCTGTGAGTGCCCCAGAACTAATGCTACAGGCGAAACCAAGATTAAATTTCATACAGGAAATGGTCCAGATTTTGAATGCCCTGTGTTCCAATGTCTCCTTATATGGCTGTGAATGCGCCAGGAATTAGCCTGCACTTTCTGTTGTTTCACCAAGGTGTCTGCAGCATTGTGACGTATTTGTAGGCATATCATTGGACGATTGACCATAAGAGACTGCATTTACCAGGTGTCCGCCTGGTGTCCTCCGTCGAAATTATTGCGTAATCTCCAGGTCCATGCGCATTCCATTTTCTTCAGAAGAGAAACCAAACTGCCACGAATGATTTATCGTCGATAGATATGTGAAAAACACCCTGAGGATTGATTCTAAACAACGTTTGCCATGTTTCTGTCGATATTATGGAGTTCATTTGGAAAAAAGTTTGCGTTGTAATGACTTAATTTTCTGTTTTTTTCTTACCCAAACGTGATGAACAAAACAGAGCGATTTGTCCTACACAAATAATCTTTTTGGAAAAACGGAACATTTGCTATCTGAGAGTCTCCTCATTGAAAACATCTGAAGTTCTTCAAAGGTAAATTATTTTATTTGAATGCTTTTCTTGTTTTTGTGAAAATGTTGCATGCTGAATGCTAGGCTTAATGCTATGCTAGGCTATCAATACTCTTACACAAATGCTTGTTTAGCTATGGTTCAAAAGCATATTTTGAAAATCTGAGATGACAGTGTTGTTAACAAAAGGCTAAGCTTGAGAGCTAATATATTTATTTCATTTCATTTGCGATTTTCATGAATAGTTAACGTTGCATTATGCTAATGAGCTTGCGGCGATAATTACACTCCTGGATACAGGTTTTTTTCGTAGCCAAACATGATGAACAAAACGGAGCAATTTGTCCTACACAAATAATCTTTTTGGAAAAACTAAACATTTGCTATCTAACTGAGAGTCTCCTCATTGAAAACATCTGAAGTTCTTCAAAGGTAAATGATTTTATTTGAATGCTTTTCTTGTTTTGTGAAAATGTTGCATGCTGAATGCTAGGCTTAATGCTATGCTAGGCTATCAATACTCATACACAAATGCTTGTTTAGCTATGGTTCAAAAGCATATTTTGAAAATCTGAGATGACAGTGTTGTTATCAAAAGGCTAAGCTTGAGAGCAAATATATTTATTTCATTTCATTTGCGATTGTCATGAATAGTTAACGTTGCGTTATGGTAATGAGCTGAGCTTGAGGCTATAAATAGGATCCCGGATACGGGATTGCTCGTCGCAACAAGTTAGAAATGATTTAAACACACTTTGCTGTAGGCTACTATTAACTAGTTAACAAAAAATAATGTATGTCAAAATATGTTCACCCCACCCAGTATTGTGATCAAAACTTACCAGAAAGAATGTAGTCCTTGGCTCAGACAGTGTAGTAGTGTGGGCTCGATAGTATCTCATTAGTGCAAGATCTTGAGAATCAATTGTACATGTGATGGAAGAATGCACTGTGCATACAGAGGGTTGCAATTCCATTGAATTGGGGATAGTTTAACCAAAATATGCCCCAAGACCTAGAATTGCCTTATGTGTATCCCACAAAAAGGTTAACTGTTATAAGCTAACTTTTTGATGAATTTAAGCAAAATTGGCCTCACCCAGAAACCCAGAAACATTTAGCATTGAATAATTATTTTTCTTAATTAACAGGGGGAATCCAGGCAAAAGAAACACACACCTGTTTAGGCAAGGTGCTGGCTTGAAAAAGAAAAGGAGAGCCACACATTCTAGGAGCTCAGATGCAATCATTTAATAACCTTATAACCAACGTTTCGACAGACAAGCTGTCTTCATCAGGGTAGAATAACAAACACTGCGGGTCACTAGTTTATATAGTGTCAAAGTACACACACAGGTGTCTGTAATTATGACCGGGTGTGGCTTGACATCATTGGTTAATTTTCTGATATAAATAGAACATACAAAAAAAGAGGAGTGGATAGAATGGGATCATAGATACAATTTTGCTACATAGGCCTACAAACATGTACAATGAATAGCATAATCACAAGAATTGCTTCAGATCAAAGTCTATGTTGAGACCGAAGGGAGCAAGGGTCTTTAAATTTAAAATCCAGACAGCCTCTCATTTTAACAATAAATTGTCAATGGTGGGATGTGGGAAAAGTCCAAATTCGTCTTTTCTGTCAACAGTATACAGCTCTGTCATCCTCAGAGGTTAGGGGAGTATTGGGGGAACTCGAGCGTAGTATCAGTGAAGAGCGGCAAGGCAATGTAGGCCTCCAGGCTAATTTAGCTAAATTATGTCAGGACCTGGGTAGTTTTTCCAGGTTAAAGCAAACAGAGCTAGGTGCTCCATGCTCAAGAAGATGGATGCTCCCAGCTCCTTCTTCTTTGGTTTGGAAAGACAGAGCGGTGAAGCCAAGGGTATGCATTGTCTGCAGCTGTCAGATGGACGGGTGACCTCTGTGATAGGGGAGATGCGGGAGCGGACTGTGGAGTTTTATACTGAGTTGTATAGGGCAGAACTGTGTGATTCTATGTGTGCTCAGGTTTTATTTGCAGAACTCCCTAAGATCTCTCTGGCCCAGAGGATGAAGTGAACTGTCAGAGGCCATAACCCAGACTCTCCTGCCCAAAAAGGGGACTTGTGTGAATTTAAGAACTGGAGGCATGTGGCATTGCACTGTGAGGACTACAAGATATTTGCCAAGGTCCTTGCCAACAGACTGAAATCCCAACTAGACTCTATAGTACACAAGGACCAGACATAATGTGTACCGGGACGCTCAAGGACATGTTGGACATGTCGAGAGTTTCAAATGTGAACTTTGGACTGGTTTCTCTAGACCAAGAGAAAGCTTTTGATAGAGTGGACCATGAGTATCTGTTTAATGTGATGTTTGGTTTTGGGGAAAGGTTTTTGGCTTGTGTGAAAATGTTGTATGCTGGGGCGTCATGTATGGTCAAGGCGGGAGGGGGGCTCAGTAGGCCAGTCTGGGTGATGCGGGGCATTAGACAAGGATGCCCTCTATTGGGCCATTATATACACGATTCATTGAGCCTTTTCTGGGCCTCCTACGCAGGAGACTGCAGTGAGTGTGCTGGACAGGTATGGGTGTTTTGACAGGCATAGCAGTGTCAGCTTACGCAGATGATGGTTCGGTGATGGTCAGGATATGCAGGCACTAGAAAATACTCTGAAGGTGTACGAGTGAGCTTCGTTGGCTAAGGTGAATTGGGGCAAGAGAACGGCTCTGTTATGTGTGGGCATGGAGGAATAGCTTCCCGGGGGTTTGTAGTGGTACAGGTATTCGAATAAGGAAAGGGCCAAATGTGTGTTGTTGAATTTTCTGTTTGCTCAGGCATGTTTGGCTATTTGGCTAACAAGGAGGAACAGGGTCAAAGTGGGGGGATAACAGACCCTTTACTATTATTTAATAGGATGGTCTCTGTGCGCCTTAGGGTGGAATTTGAGTTCTATAAAATGATAAAAAGTGTGGAGATGTTTAAGGACATATGTGTCGGGGAGGCCGTTTGTATAGCTAGGGAAGGTGGGTTGGATATACGGTTGTAGAAATGGTGAGGTTTTGGTTATTGTGATGTGTGATGTGGTTTTGTATCGTGGGGTAGAGGGCAAGGTGAGTATGCAGCACAGAGGATTTTTGTTTTTAAAGGGGGGTGGGGCTAGTGAGGTTTAATGAAATGAGGACGTATCATATAAAATCATCTAAGTATCTCTCTCTCTAAAGAAAGGGGTTTCAGCTGCTCCGTTTGCTCCAATGCTCAGGCACCTATGCACCTCACGAAATCTCAGGTACGGTAACACATAGCGACAAGAGCAGTAGAAAACTGTAACAACACAATTTGGAGATATATTACAGATTATAGATTTCAACAGGAATCACTTTAGTCCATGTCAAATGAGATCTCAAGTTATATATGAGATCCTTTTTAGAACTGCAAATATAAGCTAAAAACTGTGACAGACAAAACAAATACAAATGTCATTGAACCATAGCAAACAAAACAAAAAATCTTCCTTCCTTGGAATGGAATAGAGTACATTTCGTGTGTCACAAGGCAGTCATAAGCAGCAACTTTTCCTCTGGGTCAAGACTTTGGGCAAATGTGAGGTATTCTCCAGAGACACTAACACAAACTCTGCTGATTCACATTATGTCAGTATCCGCACTAGGTGAGTTACTTTTGCATTGCCTAGTGCTCCGGGTGGGTGGAGATTTTAGGACCAATGGAACGGTCTAAACTGCACAAACTCCGCCCACCCGGGCCACCGGGGTATTGCAAAACGAACTCGCCCACTGATGCAGTATGACTCTGCCATGGGAGGGGCGGCAATATATCGACCAATGAAATGACCTGACTATAAATACCACAGAGAGAAAAGTTTATATTGAACTAAGTTGGACTGTCATGTGGTATAAGGTCATTCCAGTGTATCCCAATGTTTTGCCTTCCAGGCCTAATGGTACCAATAGCGGAGGTGCATAAAGATAGCGGCCTCCGTGCACTTACCACCAATTCCTTGTTTTGCTAAATTCACTGTATTATATTTTGCTCTCAGTTACTTATTTTTTATTGTCATTAGCAGAGTATATAGGATCCCAATTTTAGCTTCCAGAACCTGCAATTGGAAAACACTGAAAGGTTGAAGAGGGGTAAAACAATGAATTAATATCTGAATTCTCCCATCTTTATGCAGAGGGCCTGGATGTTGCTCTGGGGGAATTTGCAAAATGCTTGTAAAACTTTAAAATAATCTAGGGGAAAGACTGGCTCTATCTAGCAATCATAGTTGATACAGAAAACTCCAGTCTCCACAACCATTACACCCAAATGTCAAGAGTAATGTAGCTGTTCTTAACATACAGGCAATGTATGCATTTTCCTTTTGTATCCCAATTATGTAATTTGCATGTTTTTCAAGTCAGATATTGTGTTAAACTATAGACCCTGGTTCGATTCCAGGCTGTATCGCAGCTGGCCGTGATTGGGAATCCCATAGGGCGGTGCACAATTGGCTCAGCGTTGTTCGGGTTAGGGTTTGGCTGGGGTAGGCCGTCATTGTAAATAATAATTTGTTCTCAACTAACTTGCCTAGTTAAATTAAGGTTCAAATAAAACATTTAAATAGCCGTCATTACAGGCGTCAGTTGTAATTGGGTGGCGGGTAGCCTGGCGGTTAGAGGTGAGCCAGTTCGAGTCCTGGGTCTGATGAGGAAAATCCGGTGGGAAGTGAGCTGGCAACCAGAGGGTTGCTGGCATCTGCCATTGCTGCCATTGCCTGCCGTTGTGCCCTTGAGCAAGGCACTTAATCCCAGCCAACAACAGCTCCCTGGGCGACCATTGTGGCAGCCCAACTCACCACTCCAACAAAAACTTGTTCTTGTATGCTTGTGTATATGTGTCTTTCGGAGGGGTTAGGTTAGAATCGGAAGACAAATTTCCGTTGGACAATTGACCAATAAAGTGATCTTAATCTAATGGCAACATATATCAATTACATAACAGCCATGAGTTAGCTAGAATTGTGTGATCAATTATTAAATCGTCACCCTAAGGAGGACCTCTCTCCATGCCACTATAATGACAAAATAACGGTCATATTCCAGAGATCTACACACCTGGTACTTCAGGTAAAAAAAATAATTAAAGGCATGTCCACCTATTAAACACTAAACTCATGTACTTGGTCTTGTAGCTCTACTTATGTACTTATGTCCTCTGAAATGAGGCGAACGTAAAGGGATGCAACTGCAAGTCAATGTGTGGGAGGTGAGAGACGAAAGGCTGGCAAGCCGAGCAAAAAGTACATCCCCCCCAGCAAGCAAGTTCACCACCAGTCCACCAGAAACAACATCTCCTCTGACAACAACAATATCCATCTCTAGACTATAGAATACAAATTCATTTAATGATAAAAGACATCATTTTGTTGCATTCTATGTCAAATGATGATGGATCCCACAATAATACCCATAGAACAGCATATCCACACGGTTCACCTGACACAACCTATAGGAACGAGCATCACCCCCTCAACCACATGCCCAATACACAACGCAGGCATTTCCGTCTACCATCCTAAAACAACCTAAAAGTACACAAACACTAATTACCACAGAAGCAGAATAACAATTTGAGCCAAATTGTAGTTTGTATTCCCCCCCCCCATTCACACACATACTGCTCATATACTGCGCATATGTGATCGACCAGAGTTTGAATCTGTTTTTTCCTGCGCGCCACAGTACTATATTAGCCTTTTGAGCTAAAGCCTAGGTATTAAGTTGGGGAGCTAACACAACTCTACAGGTTTAAATAACATATGAGCGTGGTTCACAGAACCAACGCTGTTGGGGTTAGAGCAACTGGTCTTACCTTTCCTGGCCCTGGAGAAGAGCTTGATGCTGATGGGAGAGGTGGAGTTAGAGTCTCTGGAGGAGGAGCGGAAGATGCCGCTGAAGCTCAGGCGACGAGGCGACTTGGGTGGGGAGTCCTGGTGGTACGAAGGGTAGGGAAAGATGGTTTTGGGGGAGCCTGGGCTGTTCTTGGTCCTAGCAGGGGCCGACTTGGGACTGGAGGGCCGACTGAAGGGCCCCCGCGCGAAGAAGCCTTTGGTCGGGCTGGCTGAGTGGCAACTCCCATCATCCTGAGGTAGAAAACAAAGAGTTTACTGATCGCTTTGTAGGAAACAAGGCTTTTTTGCTCTCCTTTTGACAACACAACTTTACAGCAGTGACATGAGAGAGTATTGATTAAGATCTAGACTATGTTCAATCACAGAGAATAAGCACTTTTGGTGGCAACATGTCAAAAGTACATAAAATGCACAATTCAATATAGCCATTTCATTCTCAAATTAGACACAGCTGGAACCTATTAAGGAGGATTAAGAAGAGGGAAGGGGTTTAACTTTAATTTCACGTCATTCCTGGTTGAGAGGAAATAGCTCCCATTCTCTGTTTCAAGAGATAGACAACCAGGTTGAACACATTTATCTTCAATTTATCTAGCACTTTGCCATGCATGGGGGTGTCCAATCTTCAATGCTCAAAGGCAGGACTAAGCCAAAATAATTGGTTCAATGTCAAAAGTTTACTGTCCTGATTTATAAGTTCCTTGTAATGTTTTCCTCGTCAGATAGAAAACTGGTTACTAGTATGAACCATTAACAAATCTGGGACCTTCTTGAAATAATTGAACATATGAATTTATGTGCCAAAAAGGTCTACTGTAGGGCTCCCGAGTGGCGCAGTGGTCTAGACACTGCATTTCAGTGTAAGAGGCACTGGATCATATCCAGGCTGCATCACATACGGCCGTGATTGGGAGTCCCAATCTGACTTACCTAGTTAAATAAAACAATAGAAAATACTGGAAACGGGCTCCTTTCAGTAAACAATAGAGTTAGAGATGCAATGAAGACGGTCTGTTGTGCTTTCCCCTCGGTGATATATTGCAGAGTGTAGTTTCACTGTCTGAGAGTGTCTGGAATATCAAGATGATTCCAAGAAATGTTTATCAGGTCTTTGCTGAATAATTACAAACGTTCAAGCAGTTCTGAGTCAGAGGTTTTGATGTGAGGGCAAATATAGTCCATTATTATTATCAGATGAGAGCCAAACGCTGCTGAGAAGATTCACCCAGCATAATCAATGTGAGGAGTGACTCAACCTTTATAAATATGAATATGAATATGGCACAGATGGCTTCAGGGTTGCATCAAATCATATACAAAGCTTTTAAGCCGTGCAGTAAGAATGTAGAGATTTAAAATGATACATATGAAGAAAATGTTACTAAGAAAAGGTGAGTGTAGTTGGAATGGACTGCTCATTCTTGTAGTGCTACTTTTGGAATGTAAACCACTAGGGCTGCCTTGACACAGGAAGCCCAATTCTGATATTTCTTCCACTAATTGGTCTTTTGACCAATCATATCAGATCTTTTCACATCGGATCTTTTTCAGAGCTCGTCTGATTGTTATTTTCACAATCTGGAAAAATATGAGAAACAATGCATGGGCTTTATTTACTATAAACCTATTATTCTGTATTATGTACAGTTCAGCAACTCGGGGTACAACAGTCAGTATGGGAACAAAATAGGTTACGTACTAAATGTACTAAAACCTTGGGAGGAAATCAACAAAGGGAAATGAATAAATGTGATCTACTACACACCATTTCCTTGAAAGCTATCGGCTTATCTTTTTCAACAGCCTTCACTGGTTATCTTGTTTTTTTCCTGATTCCCTGTCGGCCCTGTAGCTTCTGCTACAAAACCAGGAAAAAGGGTCCGACCTTCATGCTCCAAGGTGAGAGACGCAGGACGACAGAGAAGATTCTGTCTGAGGTAAGACCTAACTCTTGATCCAAACAAACACTGCATTAGAAGGGAACCACGAGCAGTGCTCTTTCTGTTGTTAACATCCCAACACACGCACCTTCCCTCAGGCAACAAAACAATGGAGCAGAAAATGTATAGGTCTACCATACAACAGTGTTTCATCCAGCATTGCACAGGCAAGACCTCTCATGTTTCAATTGATCCTATTGGTGCTAGGATGTTGCTTTGAAGGCCTTTCACCGCCAGCCTGGAACATAATGTAGGGGACAGACTGCCAATACATTGTTCATGGATGACAGTCTATGGCAGTCGTGTTAAACAACACAAAGAGTTAAAGACTTAATTCAAAACCAGGTTATTAGAACAGAGTGTAGCTCTATCCAGTTAAGAATAATAATGGAAACACTTAAATGAGGACACTGCCATTTGCACAATCAGGTGTGAATGAGATTATTGATTAGATTGGGAACAATGCCAAATGTAGAGCCATCCATCTCCGCATGGCAACACTGTCCCTCTACAGTCCCTGTATTGACAGGTAGGTCCGCTGTAACATGTCTCCTGATGACGTCTCTGTCACATTCTTCATTTGAAAATGTACAGTGCGTGCACAGTTTGTATGTGAAGGTTCAGATAGAGGCCACCATCGTCAGCACCAGGGGCATACACACTTGGGAGCCAGGCCCACCCAATCAAATATATCAAATATATATTATGCTCTTTACTTGTCACTAACTAGGTCTCCATCTTATTGGCGACGGATTTGGATACTTTAAAATCTGCATAAAAACAATATGTGCATTTTCCCACCAGAGATGTCATTCCATCAAAATGTACTTTTTATTTTTTTATTGAACCTTTATTTAACTAGGCAAGTAAGTTAAGAACAAATTCTTATTTACAATGACTGCCTACCTCGGCCAAACCCGGACGACACTGTGCGCCGTCTGAGCGTTGCACATAAAAATACGTATTGCACATAAAAATACATTTTGCGGTTAAATTCCCATGTTTTTTAAATAAAAATACAAAAATACAAAATACAAGTTACATGGGTTTTCATCACATTTTTAACTCTACTGATGGTTTTCTCACCAAAATAATTGTGTTGTATTGCGAGTGTGCCGACTGGTATTGCCACGTGCGCTCTAGCCAACAGCTGGCAAATACGGATAATACGGGCAAATATGGATAAAATATTTTGTTCTATTTGTCAAACGGCAGCCAAGCATCGATGAACATGTCACCAGAAAAAGACCCTCGGTATTTATTGGAAAGGAGCATCAAGCTAATCACCTTGCACTTTCACCACCCTGGGAAGTTCATAACATCATAACTTATTTCATCTGTAGCCTAAGAAACTTCATGCTTTAGCGAAGAGTCGTGTCATTGCATATCATTGCGTGACTTGATTTTGATATGATGGTTATTATATCAATATTTAGACATAAGTGTTTCTACCATCATTTTGCATATAATTAATTTTACAGACAGAAATAGATCCTACCTTGTCTAGCATATTTTGAAGGTCGATATTTGGAAAGTTAACTGACAAAGTTCCAGTTTCTCTGCAAAAAAATAAAAATCTCTTTTTCAAGACCCTGTCTTTCAAAGATAATTTATAACTTTATAACTTCACAGATCTTCATTGTAAAGGGTTTAAACACTGTTTCCCATGCTTGTTCAATGAACCATAAACAATTTATGAACATGGACCTTTGGAACGGTCGTTGAGACACTAACAGCTTACAGACGGTAGGCAATTAAGGTCACAGTTGTGAAAATTTAGGACACTAAAGAGGCCTTTCTACTGACTCTGAAAAACTCCAGAAGAAAGATGTCGAGGGTCCCTGCTCATCTGCGTGAACGTGCCTTAGGCATGCTGCAAGGAGGCTTGAGGACTGCAGATGTGGCCAGGGCAATAAATTGCAATGTTTGTACTGTGAGACAGCGCTACAGAGAGGCAGAACAGACAGCTGATCGTCCTCGCAGTGGCAGACCACGTGTAACAACACCTGCACAGGATCGGCAATGTCCGCAATGGACTGAGAGAGGCTGGACTGAGGGCTTGTAGGCCTGTTGTAAGGCAGGTCCTCACCAGACATCACCGGCAATAACGATGCCTATGGACACAAACCCACGGTCGCTGGACCAGACAGGACTGGCAAAAAGTGCTTTTTCACTGACGAGTCGCGGTTATGTCTCACCAGGGGTGATGGTCGGATTCGTGTTTATCGTCGAAGGAATGAGCATTACACCGAGGCCTGTACTCTGGAGCAGGATCGATTTAGAGGTGGAGGGTCCTTCATGGTCTGTGGCGGTGTGTCTCATCGGACTGAGCTTGTTGTCATTGCAGGCAATCTCAATGCTGTGCGTTACAGGGAAGACCTCTCTCATGTGGTACCCTTCCTGCAGGCTCATCCTGACATGACCCTCCAGCATGACAATGCCACCAACCACACTGCTCGTTCTGTGCGTGATTTCCTGCAAGACAGTGTTCTGCCATGGCCAGTGAAGAGCCCGGATCTCAATCCCATTGAGCACATCTGGGACCTGTTGGATCGGAGGGTGAGGGCTAGGGCCATTCCCCCAGAAATGTTTGGGAACTTGCAGGTGCCTTGGTGAAAGAGTGGGGTAACATCTCACAGCAAGAAGCAAAACAGCAAATCTGGTGCAGTCCATGATGAGGAGATGCACTGCAGTACTTAATGCAGCTGGTGACCACACCAGATACTGATTGTTACTTTTGATTTTGACACCCCCTTTGTTCAGGGACTCATGATTCCATTTCTGTGTCCCTTTCACATGTCTGTGGAACTTGTTCAGTTTATGTCTCAGTCGTTGAATCTTGTTAAGTTCATACAAATATTTACACATGTTAAGTTTGCTGAAAATAAACGCAGTTGACAGTGAGAGGACGTTACTCTAATAAAAAGGTTGGATGGAAACCTAGCTAGTATTCCAACTGGACATTATTTGTCTTTTTATCAAAACATGCAAACACCATCAGATTCATAGCATGCTGGGTTAGTCAGATTTGATTAAATATAACAGAACAGAATGACATTCACTCTCATGGGATGGGTTGCCAAAAATAACTGAAAGCCACACCAATATGCCAAGCCAAGAATATGACTGCATTGAGGCATAATGTCACTGTACTTCTATGGGTATATGCACCTATTTAATTTGTAATTGAATTTGCTTTAAAAGTGCAACATCTTGTCTTTGCCCCATGGCAAAATCTGTAGAATAGCATGCGATTAGCTATAAAACTGCACATTTTTCTCTTCGCGGCAGCGTAGCCTAGTGGTTAGAGCGTTGGAGTAACCGGAAGGTTGCGAGTTCAAACCCCCGAGCTGACAAGGTACAAATCTGTCGTTCTGCCCCTGAACAGGCAGTTAACCCACTGTTCCCAGGCTGTCATTGAAAATAAGAATGTGTTCTTAACTGACTTGCCTGGTTAAATAAAGGTCAAATTAAAAAAAAAATTAGAACTAATTTCTGGCTACGCCACTGGTCAGCACCAGTGCTCTCAGGTCCTGCTCTAACCAGATGACGCCGCACCAGAACTCTTGATTGCCAGGTCTGGCTCGGGCTTATGTCATCAGTGTGACTAACCCCATTATCCCCACAGAGCACTCATCTGATCAAAGGTGTCAAGGGGTTTAGCTCAGGGTGAAATTAGGGCCATTCCCCGACTTTAAATAGAGACCAAAAGCCTGTGTCAGTGCTGCAATCCCCGCTGGAGCTACAGTAGGCGTACAATTATGAGATGGCATTTTAATCTGGTAATGATGAAAATCAAAAGATTAGGTTTTAATCAAAACTATATTAATTGCGATGGGGATGCTTTTAATTTATATGAGTCGCTCTGGATAAGAGTTAAATGTAACATTTGTCATTATTGTGCAACAGTGCAAAATCACTCAGCAGGAGGCTATTGGTGACATTTCCCTCACACAAAACAGCACTGACCAAATTATGGCCTTTGTGATGAACCCTATCCTGGACCCAAACTGTAAGTACTGTAGCCCACTAAATCACTATATTGTTGAAAAAAACCCCACTAGAGTTGGCTGAAGCACATCTAGACTAGAACATCAGTTTATAAATGAACCCCAACCATCGCTGGATTCTCAATAGTCTATATGAACAGCTGAAAATATAAAAATATTAAATATTGTGCCGGGCTTGGGACATCACTGTACCTTCTGTATGTCGGCCTTATCCACATGGTCGGCATCTCCCTCCAAGAAGGGCATGGCAAATGAGCCGAGGTCCTGTAGACCAAGGAGAGAATGCCGGCGTTAGATAAACATTGGCATTAGTATTGGACTCGTGGCCTCCCACCTCCCACCACCCCCGCAAAGAAAACACTGCCTTCACAAATAATTTATTAGCAAAGACAGAATCCTTTTCCCACCGTTTGTATAACATAACATTTGATTCCAGAAGCATCTACTGCATATAACATTATAAAAACGTAATCTAATATAATATCTAACAATATAATCTCTATGATCATCTAAATCAGAGAGTTGACTTTCGAAGCACACACTCAGTTCCCAAGATCTTGTTTGTGTTAATGACAATGACCTCCAACAATCCCCTTTAGAATGCTGATCTCAAGACTTTTCATGCTCCACTATCATACTTGTGCAGGCAGGAAAAAATGTATTGAATGTGCAATGTTAAAACGGGTTCTTTGAAACCCAATTCCATGAGAAAGTGACTGCCTTTCATCTCTCCCCCACCTAACTGTCATGGTTCCTCCTGACACCCGTCATCATTTTACTCCATTGAATGGAACTATCCTTCTCTCCTTTCACTGCCAAATCCAAAAGGAGTACCTGCCTTGAACATTTCTCCAGAACGTTTTAACTTGGCTAGACTGGCCCCAGATTTGTTTGTACATCCTTGTCACGCCAATTACCATATGAGTTGGCATGAAAGCACACACAGATCTGGGACCAAAATAATGATTGACACCTCAAGACAAAAAGAGCAAGGCCATTGATTTCAGCTTCTAACTAGAAACGGTTTATATTTATAAAAATAGTTAATTTACACTGAACAAAAATATAAACGCAACATGTAAAGTGTTGGTCAAAGTCAAAGACTGTTCTCTCTGCTACCGTACACCAAGTGGTACCAACGCAACAAGTCTGGAGCCAAAAGGACCCTGAACAACTTCTACCACCAAGCCATAAGACTGATAAGTAGTTAGTTAAATAGCTACCTGGACTATTTGCATTGACTCATCACATACACTGCTGGTACTGTTTACGATCGGTCACTTTATTCCTAGTTATATGTACATCTACCTCAATTACCTTGTACCCTGGCACAGTGACTCTGTACTGGTACCCCTTGTACACTGACCAAAAATATGAACGCAACAAGTTGTGGTCCCAAGCTCCCAGAAATGTTCCATACACACAAAAAGCTTATTTCTCTGAAATTTTGTTCACACATTTCTTTACATCCCTGTTACTGAGCATTTCTCATTTGCCAAGATAATCCATCCACCTGACAGGTGTGGCATATCAAGAAGCTGATTAAACAGCATGATCATTACACAGGTGAACCTTGTATTGGGGACAATCAAAGGCCACTCTAAAATGTGCAGTTTGGTCACACACCACAATGCCACAGATGTCTTAAGTTCAGGGAGCATGCAATTGGATGCAATATCCACCAGAGCTGTTGCCAGATAAATTCATTTTAATTTCTTTACCGTAATCTACAACTGTACCGGGCAGATGGCAGACAGTGTGTATGGCATCGTGTGGGCAAGCGGTTTGCTGATGTCAATGTTGTGAACAGAGTGCCCCATGTTGGTGGTGGGGTTATGGTATGGGGAGGCATAAGCTATGGATAGTGAACACAATTGCATACTCACCAGACATGTCACCCATTTAACATGTTTGGGATGCTCTGGATCGACGTGTACAACAGCGTGTTCCAGTACCCACCAATATCCAGCAACATTGAACAGCCATTGAAGAGGAGTGGGACAACATTCAATCAACAGCCGGATCAACTCTATGCAAAGGAGATGTGTCGCGCTACATGAGGCAAATGGTAGTCACACCAAATACTGACTGGTTTTCTGATCTACGCTCATACAAGTTATCTGTGACCAACAGATGCATATAGTATCTGTATTCCCAGTCATGTGAAATCCATAGATTAGGGCCTAATGAATTTATTTAAATTGACAGATGTCCTTATATGTAACTCAGTAAAATCTTTGAAATTGTTGCATGTTGTGTTTATATTTTTATTCAGTGTATACAGTGCTTTCGAAAGAATTCAGACCCCTTCCCCTTTTCCACATTTTGTTACGTTACATCCTCTTCATCAATCTACACACAATACCCCATAATGACAAAGTGAAAAACAGGTTTTTCAATAAAAAAATGTTTACATAAGTATTCAGACCCTTTGCTATGAGACTCGAAATTGAGCTCGGAGGCATCCTGTTTCCATTGATCATCCTTGAGACGTTTCTACAACTTGATTGGAGTTCACCTGTGGTAATTTCAATTGATTGGACATGATTTGGAAAGGCACACACCTATCTATATAAGGTCCCACAGTTGACAGTGTATGGCAGAGCAAAAACCATGCCATGAGGTCGAAGGAATTGTCTGTAGAGCTCCGAGACAGGATTGTGTCGAGGCACAGATATGGGGAAGGGTACCAAGAAATGTCTACAGAACACAGTGGCCTCCATCATTCTCAAATGGAAAAAGTTTGGAACCACCAAGACTCTTCCTAGAGCTGGCCACCCGGTCCAACTGAGCAATCGGGGGAGAAGGGCCTTGGTCAGGGAGGTGACCAAGAACCCGATGGTCACTCTGACAAAGCTCCAGAGTTCCTCTGTGGAGATGGGAGAACCATCCAGAAGGACAACCGTATCTGCAGCACTCTAACAATCAGGCATTTATGGTAGTGGCCAGATGGAAGCCACTCCTCAGTAAAATACAGCCAGCTTGATGTTTGCCTAAAGGCACCTAAAGGACTCTCAGCAACACTCCCCATCCAACCTGACAGAGCTTGAGAGGATTCCACAAACTACTGCTTCAACAAAGTACTGACTAAAGGGTCTGAATACTTCTGTAAATGTGATATCTGTTTTTTATTCTTAATACATTTGTAAAAATGTCTAAAAACCTGTTTTTGCTTTATTATTATGTGGTATTGTGTGTAGATTAATGAGGGGGGGAAAACTATTTAAACCATTTTAGAATAAGGCTGTAACATAACAAAATGTGGAAAAAGTCAAGGGCTCTGAATACTTTCCGAATGCACTGTAGGACTTGAGAAACATTCTTACCACTCAATGGTCAGAATTGTGTCAGGAGAACAAATCTTTCCTAAATACAAATCCCTCCTTGTTGCCGATGACAACTGACTGACAGGTCCAATCTTGAGTGAACCAACCATGTGCATAAATTAAGGCCAGCCTTTTACCCAATCGCATCAATGATGACAGACACAAATGAATGATGACCTCATAAATCCTACAGATCGTTAGTGTCGGTGACATCACAACCATAAAGATGAACTTCAGCGCTAGTGGCTCTCTGGCCACATCCTAAAAGTCTTTAATCATTTCTTACCTTAGTTGGCATGAGGAAAGGGCCAGAAAGGAAATAAAAATATGAAATCGACCAGGTACTTTAATCTATTAGTGGTTATTACAGAAAGGATAATGAGGAATTGAATCAATTCAACATAATGGGAAACATCCTCTGTCATCCTACTGTTCACTTCTGTCTCATTCTTATTCCAATCCCCCTCTTTGCCCCCCTCTAACCATATATTTTTTTCAAGTTTCTCTGCTAAGAAGTCCATCCATCCAAAATTAAACAAATGAAAATGTGTATCACACACACACACACACAAGGCCCCTGTACCATATCTGGAGTGTGTGCATCTTAACCCTACCCTGATCACAGATCTATTTGTGCTGTCTTGCCAGAGTGGTCCAGGGTCATAAACAGTTTGCAATACAGCACAAACAGACTAGGGACCAGGCGATCTTAACCACACGACATGCTGTTCCCAGCTGGTCCAGATTGGTTGACCTTGCACTCATGTTTGTCAGTTGAACCTTGATGCCTGTGCCAGACCCCCTCGTGTTGTCTGTGGTCTACAGTACACACTCTTAAAACAGAAACAGGACAGCCCAAGATACAATTCCAAGTTAGACCGCTCCGCTGAAGGCCACGTGAAATCCGGGAAAGGCTTGAATTGTACACTGTGCACTTAGTTTTCCTAAAAGTCTACACACTGATAATAAATGCATTAACAAAGTTCTTAGTCCGGATTTGATTATTTTGCACTTTGTATCACATGCCTATTTAAAAATACCTTCACAATTAAAGGATTGTAGATAATGCAACTTTTAAAAAAAATGAAATACCCTGGGAATCAGTGTTTTTGTGTTTTCATTCCACTTCTACTAATCAACTAATCACAGTCTTTAACCAAGACATTGATTAGAGAAGTGTCATGTAAAAGTGACAAAGTATATCAAACAACATTTCTGTAAATATTTCCATCTGTAGACCCTGGGATCAGCTGTGTTACTGTTTTGTTGGAACAAAAGCCTGCACTTAAACCTGCCCTTGTAGGGCAATATTCCCCACCCCTGGTTTACAACATAGTGGGAGAAACAATTATACGTTTTGAAATGAATGGAAATGGGGAATTGCATCATTGGATCCAGCTACTACAGTGGATCCAGCTACTACATATTCTGAGCAAGTAACAAATAGAACCTTGTAACAAATATTCCCCACAGGACTTTGATTTCTCTTCTCATTCCAATCACCATCTCCTCTTTGCATGTCTTCAGTTTAGAGCACAAACCCAACTCCAGTCCAACACTCACATACTTTTTAATTTACCTTTACTCCCAAAGTGCAGAACAACCAGCAGAATCCCCTCTGCCGTTCATATGTTTCTGAACAACTGCGTGTTCTTATCTACGTGCAGGCAAGAGGAGAATGACAAGTGGAGAAAAACCTCCTTCCCCCAAGACCGGAGCTAACTTTGACCTTCCTCCTCCAGCCTTGAAAAGCAGTCTGGGAAAAAAAACCTGCCTTTCGGTATCGAGAGAAAAACCAATTGCCAGTGATGCTAATCTGTTTGAGCTCTAAAAATCACAACTCAAAGTCTAGCTGCCTAAACAGTAGCCTTTCCCTGAGCGCAAGGCTAGTCCAGTGTTGCATAATGAGTACTTAGCTCTGCTGTAATGAGATAGTTAACAAAAGTGCTGCCTCAAGCGCTTACAAATCCTATTTGATGAACCTCATAGGGGAGAGAGATAAAGAAGGATCTTAGTCCCCCCTCCATCAATCCCTGTTCCTCTGTCCTACTCTTCTCTATGGTTGAGTGTAGTTGGATGACTCAGCTAATGGATAACTGGCTAAGGCCTGCAGACTGTACGATTGTAACCGTCTAATGCCTCGATTTTACAGTCCCAGACAAATTTTACATTGTGGGCAAATTCTTAGGTCTGTAAACAATTGTCGGACGTCTTGGCTCGTTCAGCATGACAGGGTCTAGATCTGCTGATTAAGTACCACTACATGCAGTCGTAGGCTCTGACAAAGTTTTGCCAGTGGCAGAAATGTTGAGCCTTTATCATATAGTGTGGCTGTTGTGAAGGCGTCAGCATGCTTCTGTTCGGCTGAACCGAACGAGTGTGCTCGCTCACATGCTCCCTTAAAAAAAGCGGCAATAGTACTGTTTGTCCATTTTGAAACACCGTAGCCAGTATACATTTCCTCCAAATAGTCAGAATTAATTTAAAGTAACTCAAGAAATCTATCATTAATCTTGACGTTTTTACTGAGTACATATTAGTCACGCAATTTTACATCTAAGATGTTTGGTGCAGTATTTCTTAAAGAAAAAATGTACATGAAAACGAGTCGTCTCTCGGTAATGACAACAAAGACTTTATTGAAGAATCCCTGCTGCTGACCAATCACAGACGAAGGGGCATAGACTTCGGGATCTGAACTTCGGCTTGCCTCTATAAAAAATGCTGTGTGCCCGAACAGCTGAAAAAAAATCCTAATTGAAGTCCAAAACGAACAAAAACTAACAAAATGTCATCATAATATATGCAAAAACTCCTCCGAACTATTTCGGACGCTTTATCGAGCCAATCCCGGCAACTGAACAACAGGAACATGGTGGGAAATGACCCCATGCTTTTTAAATTCAAAAGTAAACTATAGAATTCACACATTATATCATGAAAAGTTGGTGCAAGTAATGGGCTATGTCTAGAAAAAAAGAACAAACACACCTCGAATATCAAAATTGCAATAATGGCAATAATTATGTGGAGTCGCAGATCACATTCAAGCTACGGGGCTTCTATTTGGAGTCAGCGTTTCCATGTTGTGATGTCTCTCTTCAATTTGAGAGGTGAGCGTTTCATTATGAGGAATGCACAGTTACAGAGGTAGGAACAGTATTGTCTGTCAATCATCAACAGATTCTTATTGTTCTTTCATGCCACAGATGATCCATTATATTGACCAGATACTCTATTGGCAGCTCTAACAATGAAAATACATGTATTCAAAAATGGAAGGCAATATGGAGGAGGCAAGATAAGGTGGGACCATTTTAACCAATGAGACGGCAGATGCACGTGTGAACAACAGGCACAACACGTGTCCTACTTATATCAGTCCACTCGTAACAATCTAAGCATTGCGAAACTTCTAGTTGATCAAAAAAGTCACACGTAGCAAATAAGCCATAGCATTTTTTGTTAACCAAATTCAACACTCATTGACCTCCATACAAAAACTCCTTGCTTGGTGAGCCCCTTACTCTGTGAAATAAGAAGCCACCTGCTGGAGACGACAGATTTTTGGCCTAGTGATCCCGCTCGCGTCACCTCTTCCTCTCTGGCCATGCTTGAGCCCAGTCAGAGAGGAAAAGGCCAGAATAGTCCCACCTGTTCTTGCCTCCTCCTGACTGCCTTCCATTTTGAAGACATTTATTTTCATTGTTAGAGTTGCCACTTGAGTATCTGGTCAATATAATGGATCATCTGTGGCATGAATGAACAACCACAATTCACAGGCGTGACAGTTACTGTAAAATAATAGTCCCACTTGAAACTAAACATACAGTGCCTTGCGAAAGTATTCGGCCCCCTTGAACTTTGCGACCTTTTGCCACATTTCAGGCTTCAAACATAAAGATATAAAACTGTATTTTTTGTGAAGAATCAACAACAAGTGGGACACAATCATGAAGTGGAACAACATTTATTGGATATTTCAAACTTTTTTAACAAATCAAAACTGTATTTTTTGTGAAGAATCAACCTGAATCCAATCGAGAATCTGTGGAAAGAACTGAAAACTGCTGTTCACAAATGCTCTCCATCCAACCTCACTGAGCTCGAGCTGTTTTGCAAGGAGGAATGGGAAAACATTTCAGTCTCTCGATGTGCAAAACTGATAGAGACAGAGACTTACAGCTGTAATCGCAGCAAAAGGTGGCGCTACAAAGTATTAACTTAAGGGGGCTGAATAATTTTGCACGCCCAATTTTTCAGTTTTTGATTTGTTAAAAAAGTTTGAAATATCCAATAAATGTCGTTCCACTTCATGATTGTGTCCCACTTGTTGTTGATTCTTCACAAAAAAATAGTTTTATATCTTTATGTTTGAAGCCTGAAATGTGGCAAAAGGTCGCAAAGTTCAAGGGGGCCGAATACTTTCGCAAGGCACTGTACGTTTTTAATTAAGCCTTTGTAAAAAGCCTTTTGTTGGGGCTCTATAAATGCTTCAGAAATCACCCCCGAAACAAATGTCACACTAAGGTTGAGAATAGGGTTAGGCCACATTTGGCTTCATAGGGTTGGGTGATATTTGGCTTTATAGGGTTGGGTGATATTTGGCTTTATAGGGTTGGGTGATATTTGGCTTTATAGGGTTGGGTGATATTTGGCTTTATAGGGTTGGGTGATATTTGGCTTTATAGGGTTGGGTGATATTTGGCTTTATAGGGTTGGGTGATATTTGGCTTCATCGGGTTGGGTGATATTTGGCTTTATAGGGTTGGGTGATATTTGGCTTTATAGGGTTGGGTGATATTTGGCTTTATAGGGTTGGGTGATATTTGGCTTCATCGGGTTGGGTGATATTTGGCTTTATAGGGTTGGGTGATATTTGGCTTTATAGGGTTGGGTGATATTTTGCTTTATAGGGTTGGGTGATATTTGGCTTCATCGGGTTGGGTGATATTTGGCTTTATAGGGTTGGGTGATATTTGGCTTTATAGGGTTGGGTGATATTTGGCTTTATAGGGTTGGGTGATATTTGGCTTTATAGGGTTGGGTGATATTTGGCTTTATAGGGTTGGGTGATATTTGGCTTTATAGGGTTGGGTGATATTTGGCTTCATCGGGTTGGGTGATATTTGGCTTTATAGGGTTGGGTGATATTTGGCTTTATAGGGTTGGGTGATATTTGGCTTTATAGGGTTGGGTGATATTTGGCTTTATAGGGTTGGGTGATATTTGGCTTTATAGGGTTGGGTGATATTTGGCTTTATAGGGTTGGGTGATATTTTGCTTTATAGGGTTGGGTGATATTTGGCTTTATAGGGTTGGGTGATATTTGGCTTTATAGGGTTGGGTGATATTTGGCTTTATAGGGTTGGGTGATATTTGGGAGACCTCTTCTAAGATATGCCACTCTAAATATCGTGATATCCGATATAATCATTCTGCACCGGTAATGACTAGATCATTTCAAACAGTGCAATTTGTGCTTATTTACTGTAATATCGTCACATTCTCATTAAATAATCTTAGTATGGCGAAAAAAATAAAGCTTAGTTAATTTTTTAGACTTCATTTTCAACATATTGATACAGCCTGAAGTTGTAAAGTTCAAATAGTAGTCTTGAACATCACGATATATCGTTTTGCACTTCACAATATATTGTCATAGTCAAATATCATGATATTGGATTTAATCATATAAAATCGGCCAAACCCTATTTGGTAAATAAGGACCTTTTATATCACCCTTTATAAAGTATGAATGTACGTGTGAAGCATCTATGTAGGGCTTATGAAGACTTTATGGATGCTTTCATACAGTTTTGGTGGATAAAATCAAAATCGGCTGAGTGCTTTGAAAAACACACAACCCACATTATGTCCATGAGCTGTAGTTATTGAAGGGGAAATGTCTTCATTTAAAATAATTGCTTCAACTCCATTCCATCATTGTTTTCAATTATGCCCCAACTCTATTCTTCTGAGTTCCTCTGTTTTTTTAACGAACCCTTTCATTTGCCAGCCTAGATGTGTCATTCTCCGAGAAAGAGGCTCCTTCTTTGAATACTAACTCACTTGCTAGTTTGGAAGACATTGATAAGAAAAAAACAGAATGTGCTGTGGGCAATGCATTTTGTCCGTCAAGCCTTTCAAGTTCAAACTGCCACCTTTGTTTATTGTGGGTAAAAGCTATTAATAGACACCGATTGTTTAACCTCCAAACAGTTTAAGCTGAACTAACATCGCCTCGAATTCTTCATAAGTATTTTAAACCCTTAGTCAATCACACCACACTGTATCCAAGTCCACAGATATTCTATGAAGAACCCACTGTTCTGTTTTGGATGTTGTTCTGAGGAAAACTCAAAATCAGGCAGAGACTCCAATGCTCCTCCTATAGTAGCTTTCTCAACACTTGTTCCTCAAGCAGAATTTGTATCATCATCTCAGTGTTTCCATAACTTTGGGCTTTCAACTGTGAAACACTGTGTAGGATGTAGGTCTATATCTGAATGTTCTGGAGATTAACAAATTCAAAGACCACATTCTGTGGAACAGAAGAATATGCCCTAAGATTTTGACTTGGTTCCAATCTGACATTTTTTATGCAGTCAGAGGATGACCCCTTTCCCCCCAAGCCAAACCCCATAGCAAAGAAACAATAATGTCATCACAGATGTATTCTCCAAAATACTGTTTTTGTTTAAACACAAGGAAAAGCTGCGTGTGTTATTATCACTCCCATTGAGCTTACTTTGACCACTCATGATTTTAACTGGCATACATGCATACAACTAGATATATTTTTATGGAAATGCATATTTTATCACTGGAAACTTGAGCATTTGTTGAAAGCAAGACAATTCAGCACTTACTGACCGATTTTTTGTCAGACAACTAATGTGCAGGTATCCTTTACCCAACAAGCATTAACCAGGCATTGTTTAAGACATGGCATTTTTGAGTATTGAAATGTCTCACCACTGCACGGTATAAGGTATTTATTGAACTAATGTATTACAGCCAACATAAATATATATTGACATGAAATGAAATGAAAGACATACACAAATCTAAATGGGTCACGTCATTTTTTATTTAACTAGGCAAGTCAGTTAAGAACAAATTCTCATTTACAATGACGGCCTACTCCGGCCAAACCCGGACGACACTGGGCCAATTGTTTATTTTCATTTATTTTATTTCACCTTTATTTAACCAGGTAGGCCAGGTATGGTTCTCAATTAGGGACAGCTGTCATTCGTTGTCTCTGATTAGGAATCATACTTAGGTAGCCTGTGTTGCCATCTTAGTTTATGGGTAGTTCATTTCTGTTTAGTGTTATTCACCTTGCAGGACTGTTTCGGTTTTCCCTTTTGTTGTTCAGTGCAATTCATTAAAGATGAACACGTACCCTGCTGCATTTTGGTCCGATGATTCCTCTTCTTCCGATGAAAGCCGTTACAAACACAGAGTTACACATGGAGTAAAACAAACGTACAGTCAATAGTACAGTAGAAAAATAAGTCTATATACAATGTGAGCAAATGAGGTGAGATAAGGGCCATGGTGGCAAAGTAAATACAATATAGGCACCCCCTATGGGACTCCCAATCGTGGCTGGATGTGATACAGCCTGGATTCAAACCAGGTACTATAGTGACGCATCTTGCACTGAGGTGCAGTGCCTTAGACCGCTGTGCCACTCGGGAGCCAATAATATGATACATTGTAACTTTTTTGCCCCAATAGCATCACTGTACCTCATGATGTGTAGTTACATGGGAATCTTTGTCCAGGGCAAATTGAACATTCCAACAAGATGCATGTGTCTCCATTGGGATTTTAGGTTGAATTCCCCAGGCTAAGTATAAATGGCACAACCTTGACCTTGGTTTGAACCTCTACAACATGAGAACATACAATATTATTTCCCATTACTCAAATAGTCCATAATTGTCTAATCCAATTTCCTCCATATGACATCTTATTTAATTGCATCCTGTAAGTACATGCTATTATCATGCATATAACCAACGCATTAATGCTACCTTAACTGACTAAACTACCAATTAGTTGGCAGGCCCGTAAAAAAAATACATTCAAGCACATTACCTTAATAAGATACCTGAAAATAGAAACGATAGCTCCAAAACACAATGAGAAACTAATATAATTGCTAACATCTGTAAGAAGAAAAAAAACAAGTCCATCTTTCCGTAAAGTCTATACAGACAAACACATTTCCTCTTCCGCACACAGACAGAGGAAGAGGAAGTTGCAGATAAGGCCCCTGCGTCTGCTACACATACATACCTCACTGTGTTGGTTAAAATGGAACTGACAGGAATACCAGCGCGTATGGGAAACAAAACCTTGGATTACAAAATAGCCTACAGCCTTTCAGTACAACATATATTCATTATCAATTGTAATTGAACGCCATCCCTCGCTTTGAGAACTTCAGCGGGCGCTTGATTGGTCTGGCGAGAGTCCCTGAACTTCAAATGTCTCTTTACAAAAGGATTTGTCACACACCCCTTAAAAAAATACTTTAAAAACTCAAGTATTCTGTGAAGTCAAATGTTTTCCAATGCAAATGAACCCGACAACAACATAGAATCAACATTACACCGTTCCAAATTTACACACGTATTTGCACAGAGGCACGGCCATGAACACTGCACCACACTGCACCGGCCTATTGTCAAGACACAATACAACAAAAGAGAGGTGATTATTGTCACCACGGTCCACTGTGGACTCATTGTCCTTGGGGAGCGTATATGTACATATACAGTCATGTCCCTATTTTTCAACGCACTTTTGATATGTACTTTTATACTGTATGACAGAGAATTGTATGATCAGAGAAGTAAATCTGGACATGCATTCATTCTATTAGAACAAGTTTTTTCCTTTCAATAGAATAACGAAAACATGTAAAAAGGAGCAAAATGTGAAATTCACATCTACCTTTTTATCCAGACAAAATGTAAAAAATCCCTGAAATTTGCATCCGATTCATCAGTCTGTCAATAGTAGCCTAAATATTGACCAACCGATGATTTGGAGATAACCCATGCTCCTACCAAAACAACTACTCCACTCCAAACATACAACAGCCCTGTGCAAAGCCTAATCAATACTGTTATCATCACAATGAATAAGGAATATAACCCTTTCTCTGTCTGGTCCTAGCTTAAAATCACCAGCAGCAGAAAACAAAGAGAGTAAACGTTGCCAACATGTTCCATCAGTGCTTCCCCTCCTATCCGAGCCATACCATATCCACCCAGCACAGTCACAAACCACATAAGCATAACCCTGCAAATTAACATACCTCAGATATGTATGTAGGCTAAATGTATGTGCCAGTGGTATTTCAAAAATAGCTGCATGGATAAAATACAAATCAGATTACTATCACTAGTTGTAGGGATGTATGGTGATCCACTGTCTCCTAAGCATGTCTGGTGTCACGTATAAAACCCGTTGCCCAGCATTGCACATGATAGAGAAAGAGGGAAATTCTTTATGCCTACACTATAGAACTGACATAAACCCAAGAGTGACCTTGTCTTTTGTGTCAAGCAGGCTTAACGGCATCCGAGTCAATATGAGGCAATCTAACGTAACAGTGAATCACACAAATCAGTGTGTAACTTCTCAAAATCAACACTACTGCATTTGTTTGGTCAACAACATACTGCACTACGGTTAGACATTATAAGTAGACCTACACGTATGGAAGAGGGGATACGCAGGAAGACCTATTCAAATGGCGTTTTTTGTTGTTGTTCAACGATAAACACAAAAGGAAACCATTTCCCATGTCTATGAGAACAGGGCTTCTTACCGTTTCCACAAATGTAGGGCATTTGGTTTTGTACATTTATCTTGGCATGTCATAGAAATAGCATAGTGGCACAAGGAAGATAGATTGAAACGGTGGGAACATCTATTGTCATCACCAATAATAATTGAGCATCAGATTCCTGACCAATGGAATTCTATGACTTTTCCTTACCCAAGGCCATCAGACTGTTAAACAGCCACCACTAACATTGACTCAACTCCAGCCACTTTAATAATGGAAACATTGATGTAAAAAATGTATCACTAGCCACTTTAAACAATGGCACTTAATATAATGCTTACATACCCTACATTACTCATCTCATATGTATATACTGTACTCTATACCATCTTGCCATCGTTATGTAATACATGTATCACTAGCCACTTTAAACAATGCCACTTTTATATGTTTACATACCCTACATTTGTCACGCCCTGACCTTAGTATTCTTTGTTTTCTTTATTATTTTGGTTAGGTCAGCGTGTGACGAGGGTGATATATGTGTTTTGGTCCTGTCTAGGGTTTTTGTATGTTTATGGGGTTGTTTCTAGTCTAGGTGATTTTATGTCTATGGTTGCCTGGATTGGTTCTCAATCAGAGGCAGTTGTTTATCGTTGTCTCTGATTGGGGACCATATTTAGGTAGCCATATTCCTTGGGTATTTTGTGGGTTATTGTCTATGTATAGTTGCCTGTGCCAGAACTAGTGTTTATAGCTTCAAGTTCGTTTTATTGTTTTGTTAGTTTGTTTATCACGCTGCGCCTTGGTCTTGTTACGACGAACGTGACAACATTACTCATCTCATATGTATATACTGTACTCTATACCATCTACTGCATCTTGCCTATGCCATTCTGTACCATCACTCCTTCATGAATTTTAATGTACATATTCTTCATCCCTTTACACCTGTGTGTATAAGGTAGTTGTTGTGAAATTGTTAGGTTAGATTACTCGTTGGTTATTACTGCATTGTCGGAACTAGAAGTACAAGCATTTCGCTACACTCGCATTAACATCTGCTAACGATGTGTATGTGACAAATCAAATTTGATTTGGATTTGATTTATCACTACCAGGTGTGAGAGTCCTTGGACGTCAGCTAAAAACATCACAAGTACCTGTAGAACTCGTCAAGCTTGTCTGAAGGGTATGGCCAAAGGTCGGTGATCTGGAGCACATATAGGCCCTGTCCAAAAACAACCTAACAAGAAGAAGAGCTGAAGAATATGGATTAATTCCAAGCCAAGCTCTCTTCCCTAATCCAATAAAGCCCTCTTCCCTCCATTTTAGCAGCTCTCCAGTGAGCTTGGTACACCATTACTATAGTTATTATTTATTCAGGGGAGTCCAATTGAGACCATAGTTTCATTTGCAATGGTGCACTGAGAACAAACAACTCTCAAACATAATTCAATAAATCAATAAAACAGAAAAAAAATAAACCGCAAGGATACAGCAACAACACTAATAACCCACCACAATCAACCACAACAATAATAAACCACCACAACACTAATAACCCACCACAATCAACCACAACACTAATAACCCACCACAATCAACCACAACACTAATAACCCACCACAATCAACCACAACACTAATAACCCACCACAATCAACCACAACACTAATAACCCACCACAATCAACCACAACACTAATAACCCACCACAATCAACCACAACACTAATAACCCACCACAATCAACCACAACAATAATAAACCACCACAACACTAATAACCCACCACAATCAACCACAACAATAATAAACCACCACAACACTAATAACCCACCACAATCAACCACAACACTAATAACCCACCACAATCAACCACAACACTAATAACCCACCACAATCAACCACAACAATAATAAACCACCACAACACTAATAACCCACCACAATCAACCACAACACTAATAACCCACCACAATCAACCACAACACTAATAACCCACCACAATCAACCACAACAATAATAACCCACCACAACAATAATAACCCACCACAATCAACCACAACAATAATAAACCACCACAACACTAATAACCCACCACAATCAACCACAACAATAATAACCCACCACAATCAACCACAACACTAATAACCCACCACAATCAACCACAACAATAATAAACCACCACAATCAACCACAACACTAATAACCCACCACAATCAACCACAACACTAATAACCCACCACAATCAACCACAACACTAATAACCCACCACAATCAACCACAACACTAATAACCCACCACAATACACCACAACAATAATAAACCACCACATCAATAATAACCCGCCACAATCAACCACAACAATAATAAACCACCACAACACTAATAACCCACCACAATCAACCACAACAATAATAAACCACCACAACACTAATAACCCACCACAATCAACCACAACAATAATAAACCACCACAACACTAATAACCCACCACAATACACCACAACAATAATAACCCACCACAATCTACCACCACACTAATAACCCACCACAATCAACCACGACAATAATAACCCACCACAATCAACCACAACACTAATAACCCACCACAATCAACCACAACAATAATAACCCACCACAATCAACCACAACACTAATAACCCACCACAATCAACCACGACAATAATAACCCACCACAATCAACCACAACACTAATAACACACCACTATCAACCACAACAATAATAACCCACCACAATCAACCACAACAATAATAAACCACCACAACACTAATAACCCACCACAATCAACCACAACAATAATAAACCACCGCAACAATAATAACCCACCACAATCAACCACAACAATAATAAACCACCACAACACTAATAACCCAGCACAATCAACCACAACAATAATAACCCACCACAATCTACCACCATAATCAACCACAACAATAATAACCCACCACAATCAACCACAACAATAATAACTCAACACAATAATAACCCGCCACAATCAACCACAACAATAATAACCCACCACAATCAACCACAACAATAATAACTCAACACAATAATAACCCGCCACAATCAACCACAACAATAATAAACCACCACAATCAACCACAACACTAATAAACTACCACAATCTACCACCACACTAATAACCCACCACAATCAACCACAACAATAATATCCACCACAATCAACCACAACACTAATATCCACCACAATCAACCACAACAATAATAACCCACCACAATCAACCACAACAATAATAACTCAACACAATAATAACCCGCCACAATCAACCACAACAATAATAACCCACCACAATCAACCACAACAATAATAACCCACCACAATCTACCACAACACTAATAACACACCACTATCAACCACAACACTAATAAACTACCACAATCAACCACAACACTAATATCCACCACAATCAACCACAACACTTGCAAACCTCAGTGAATTCATCCCTCAGCTGTGTTCTAAACTGACCTGTTGGCACCAGGGGTTCAAGATGTAAGGAGGTTTGTAAATTATTCTAAACATGGGGTGTATTCAAGTTGAAGGCTGATTTACTTAGGTTGGTAGAGACACAAAGGACCTCAAGAGTTAACCAACCCTGTGAACGGGTTTGGTGCCCCGTATTTTTTTACTTTAATAGAGAAGTGAGATATGTTCGAAGCTTGTGCAGCAGATCTTTGTATACAAAATGTAGAGATGAAGTGATCTACTGTAGATGAATTACACTGTAGTTCTACAAGGACAACCATTTCAGATCACAGAGAAGCAGGCCACAAGGGCAGAAAGAGCAAAGCCTTGTCAATTTGGAATCAGGCCTTCTGCTCTTTTGCTCCATAAATAAAACACCATCTTGTTGAGGGAGTGCAGATGGATGCCCAGCAGGTCATTGGTTATAAACTGTCTGTGACCACTTCCTTTATAACACATGGTGAGTTTGGAGATCCATGAGGAAGGGCCCTAAATCACAGAATGTTCCATGATGTGAATTTGCCTTAACATCAGCATCACTGATTTGAAGGTCATCCCTCTTCTCAAGGTCTGGGATTTTGCATAACAGCAATATCACTGACAATAATGACAGCATATATCTTGACTTTGAATGACTCACGATGACTGCTGACCTCAAACTGAATACAGATGTTACATTCTCTCTCCTACAGCCGAAGAGGAAGCTGTGAAAATATCTTGAGTATACTACTACCGAGTTATGTCATGATGGCTATACATTTAATATTAGTATTATTAGAATGGCCCTGAAAATATATGATTATTTTTATAAGGCTTTGTGCATGCTGTAAAATGTACATTTCTTGTCATGGACTTAACATAAATTGAATATGGTTCATAAAATGTAACACACTCAGCATGAAGAAGACAGGAATCTCAACGCAAACAACTGGGCTAACCCCATAAATATGGAGATAACTAAGCGTGTGTGTTGTGTTAATCTATTTTCTGCATGACATATGCCACAGATTCCGAGCCAGGCATTCTTTACCGCGGATATATTGTATACACATTCAAAAGAAACACTATGGAGAACAAAAAAATGTTGCAACAGTATATTTCACTGAAGGAAACACATACCACAACCCCGCCCACATGTAGGCTACATGCCCAACTTTAGAGCAGAGCGAACATAAATAGTAAATAGGTTATCATTTCGCCCCAATTAATATGTCTGAAGACAAAAACTTACGGGCATGTTCAATCGAAGCGTCCTCTTCTTTCTAGGTGTCTTCGCGTCTCTCTTCTTGGAGTCATTTGCTGTGCTTCCCATATTTCTCTAGAATTATCTAAACAACTGGACTCACTAAATCGTTTTTAAAAAGCGTTACTTTGGCTACTCTCGTGCTAGATAGACTGGCAACAGTGGAAGTGTGGTAAATGATACCAAAACAATCACTGCAAAAACATTATTCGGATTCTGACAGATGTCCTTATGGCAAGTAGGTCCGTGTACTGTACGCATTAATGTGCTCCTAAACTCAACTCGTTTGTTGATGAAAGTTATCGGCTTGAGATCGGATATTTTAGACCTGACAAAAAAATACACCGCGCAGAATGCGATTCACTTGGCATAAAATGTAGCCCTCCCTTCTGGGTAGCTTATGACACGCGCTGATATTTCAAACGACAACAAAGTGCAAGAGTAAATCCACAATTGAAACAGGGAAGGCCGTATTATAATGCAAATGCAGACGTTCCCAGAAAGGATTTGATGAGTTCACGCTTCACAATGGAGAGACAAGTACGCATGCACGTTGGTTGGCCAGTGGCCACTGGTACCAGCTCGGGCTAATCGTGGGACCAGTGCCAGTGGGTTCGTCAAGCTTTGCGCGCAGCTCCGAATTGTCACATGGCTGTGTTTACGTTGTGGCAGCAGCATGAGGAAGCGACTGACCTATAATTGAAAAAAAGTGTAAGTATTATATTTTCTTGACGTACACCATCATATTCACCAGCGAAATAAGCTTCAGACTGATTCTGTTTATACAATCCTTCTACAATGGCCAACATATGGCGGCCCTACAGTTCAATCTCATGATCTGCAGTCATCATCATAATCAAAGTCCCAGCCTCTCCGATATGGCCACCATGTGGTCTCAATGGAATACTACACTTGATATGTATATATATATTTTTTACCCCTTTTTTCTCCCAAATTTCGTAGTATCCAATTGATGTGATAGTTCAACAGTAGAAAGTGGCTTTTTCTCCATGTCACATCTTCCTCATCTTAACTGGTTTGGCCGGACAGGCCTGTTCGAAACTCGGAACTCAATTCATGAATAGGAACGAGTTATCAGGAATTAATTTAGCTTTCACCTACCTGTTTTCAGATCAGTTTAGTTGAAGGAAAGGATAAAAATACATTTAATATTGAGATCCACCCATTGTTGAATTTATACCTAGAGTGATTTGTGATTTAATAACAGGCAACTTAAAAATATTCTAGTTAAATATGAGACACATTACAATTCCCGCAAAGTGGGTTAAACCCTATTGGCATGATGCGTATGATGTTTGCCATTCACACCAGCAACCCAGGTTTGCTACACTGGTGTCAAAAGTGGGTTGGTGACCATTTGGCCATCGGAACGCACGGCCCAGGATGTGTGAGGGGGCTGAATAGTTGACACACAGGGATGTGGCTTACTGTTTGGAGAGAGCAGTGTAGGAATCCTCCCTATATGAGCCCAATAAAAATGGGTGCGATGCATAAGGTGTTTGCCTTTCACACCAGCAACCTGGGTTCGCTTCCCTGCCATTCCACAATATTGTGAAGATTAGCCTGAAGATTGCATGAAGATACAAATTAGAAGTCATTTTCCAATACCTGTTATGACTCGGTCCAAAAAAATGCCTAGCTTAGTCTCTACCTACACCCAGGTTGGATAAATGTAAGCAATATGGTGAAAATTCCATCTGAGGCAAGGTGGAGCTACAATCATAGACAGTGAGTGCCAAAAGTATTGGGACACATTGTTGTTGTTTTGGCTTTGTACTCCAGAACTATGAGGTTAAAGTGCAGACTGTCAGCTTTAATTTCAGGGTATTATCATCCATATCAGATGAACCATAGGCATTACAGCACTTCTTGTACACAGCACTTCTTGTACACTTCTTTTACATAGTGGTTAAGTATTTGTTCCCATATTCATAGCACGCAATGACTACATCAAGCTTGTGACTACAAATTTGTTGAATGTCCTGTTTGTTTTGGTTGTGTTTCAGATGATTTTGTGCCCAATAGAAATGAATGGTAAATAATGTATTGTGTAATTTTGGAGTCACTTTTATTGTAAATAAGAATAGAATGTTTCTAAACACTTCTACATTACTGCGGATGCTACCATGGTTGCAGATAATCCTGAATGTATCGTGAATAATGATGAGTGAGAAAGTTACAGGCGCACAAATATCATGTAATATATAATTCAGGTTTAAGTTTGCATGTTTACAGTAAAATCCTGATTGACATGTACAAATACAGAAATCTCACAATACTTTCACTGGATGGCCCTATGACTTTCTAAAGTGTTACACAGTGCTTTCACTGACTAGGCCTAGTTACTGGCCCAGTTCAAAACTTAACAAAAACAGTGACAATTTCTGAATGAAAGAACATTTTAAACAGTTATCTACTTCACACTTATAAATAAACTCAGCAAAAAAAGAAACATCCTCTCACTGTCAACTGCGTTTATTTTCAGCAAACTTAACATGTGTAAATATTTGTATGAACTTAACAAGATTCAACAACTGAGACATAAACTGAACAAGTTCCACAGACATGTGACAGAAATGGAATAATGTTTCCCTGAACAAAGGGGTATCAAAATCAAAAGTAACAGTCAGTATCTGGTGTGGTCACCAGCTGCATCTGCTCATGGACTGCACCAGATTTGCCAGTTCTTGCTGTGAGATGTTACCCCACTCTTGCACCAAGGCACCTGCAGGTTTTAATATTTTTTTTTAACCTTTTTTAACTAGGCAAGTCAGTTGAGAACAAATTCTTATATTCAATGACAGCCTAGGAACAGTGGGTTAACTGCCTTTTTCAGGGGCAGAATGACAGATTTGTACCTTGATAGCTCGGGGATTTGAACTTGCAACCTGTTACGTTCTGACCTTTATTTCCTTTGTTTTGTCGTTATTTAGTATGGTCAGGGTGTGAGTTGGGGTGGGCAGTCTATGTTTGTTTTTCTATGATTTTGGGATTTCTATTTTTCGGCCTAGTATGGTTCTCAATCAGAGGCAGGTGTCATTAGTTGTCTCTGATTGAGAATCATACTTAGGTAGCCTGGGTTTCAATGTTTGTTTGTGGGTGATTGTCTATGTTAGTTGCTTATGTCAGCACAGTTCTTATGATAGCTTCACGGTCGTTATTTGTTTGTTGTTTTTGTACAGTTTAGTTTGTGTTTTTTGTCATCTATTAAATGATGCATTCACACCACGCTGCGCTTTGGTCCGCTTCTTACGACGATCGTGACACAACCTTTCGGTTACTAGTCCAACACTCACCACTAGGCTACGCTGCCGCCCCAGTTTCCTGGACATTTCTGGGGGGAATGGCCCTAGCCCTCACCCTCCGATCCAAAAGGTCCCAGACGTGCTCAATGGGATTGAGATCAGGGAACTTTGCTCGTCATGGCAAAACACTGACATTCCTGTCTTGCAGGAAAACACGCACAGAACGAGCAGTATGGCTGGTGGCATTGTCATGCTGGAGGGTCTTGTCAGGATGAGCCTGCAGGAAGGGTACCATATGAGGGAGGAGGATGTCTTCTCTCTAACACACAGCGTTGAGATTGCCTGCAATGACAACAAGCTCAGTCCGATGATGCTGTGACACATCACCCCAGACCATGACAGACCCTCCACCTCCAAATTGATCCCGCTCCAGAGTACAGTCCTCGGTGTAACGCTCATTCCTTCAACGATAAACACGTATTCAACCATCACCCCTGGTGAGACAAAACCCGTGATTCGTCAGTGAAGAGCACTTTTTGCCAGTCCTGTCTGGTCCAGCGATGGTGGGTTTGTGTCCATAAGTGACATTGTTGCTGGTGATGTCTGGTGAGGACCTGCCTTACAACAGGCCAACAAGCCCTCAGTCCAGCCTCTCTCAGCCAAATCAAATCAAATCTAATTTTATTTGTCACATACACATGGTTAGCAGATGTTAATGCGAGTGTAGCGAAATGCTTGTGCTTCTAGTTCCGAAAATGCAGTGATAACCAACAAGTAATCTAACTAACAATTCCAAAACTACTGTCTTATACACAGTGTAAGGGGATAAAGAATATGTACATAAGGATATATGAATGAGTGATGGTACAGAGCAGCATACAGTAGATGGTATCGAGTACAGTATATACATATGAGATGAGTATGTAGACAAAGTAAACAAAGTGGCATAGTTAAAGTGGCTAGTGATACATGTATTACATAAGGATGCAGTCGATGATGTAGAGTACAGTATATACGTATGCATATGAGATGAATAATGTAGGGTAAGTAACATTATATAAGGTAGCATTGTTTAAAGTGGCTAGTGATATATTTACATCATTTCCCATCAATTCCCATTATTAAAGTGGCTGGAGTTGGGTCAGTGTCAATGACAGTGTGTTGGCAGCAGCCACTCAATGTTAGTGGTGGCTGTTTAACAGTCTGATGGCCTTGAGATAGAAGCTGTTTTTCAGTCTCTCGGTCCCAGCTTTGATGCACCTGTACTGACCTCGCCTTCTGGATGGTAGCGGCGTGAACAGGCAGTGGTTCGGGTGGTTGATGTCCTTGATGATCTTTATGGCCTTCCTGTAACATGGGGTGGTGTAGGTGTCCTAGAGGGCAGGTAGTTTGCCCCCGGTGATGCGTTGTGCAGACCTCACTACCCTCTGGAGAGCCTTATGGTTGAGGGCGGAGCAGTTGCCGTACCAGGCGGTGATACAGCCCGCCAGGATGCTCTCGATTGTGCATCTGTAGAAGTTTGTGAGTGCTTTTGGTGACAAGCCGAATTTCTTCAGCCTCCTGAGGTTGAAGAGGCGCTGCTGCGCCTTCTTCACGACGCTGTCAGTGTGAGTGGACCAATTCAGTTTGTCTGTGATGTGTATGCCGAGGAACTTAAAACTTGCTACCCTCTCCACTACTGTTCCATCGATGTGGATAGGGGGTGTTCCCTCTGCTGTTTCCTGAAGTCCACAATCATCTCCTTGGTTTTGTTGATGTTGAGTGTGAGGTTATTTTCCTGACACCATACTCAGAGGGCCCTCACCTCCTCCCTGTAGGCCGTCTCGTCGTTGTTGGTAATCAAGCCTACCACTGTTGTGTCGTCCGCAAACTTGATGATTGAGTTGGAGGCGTGCGTGGCCACGCAGTCGTGGGTGAACAGGGAGTACAGGAGAGGGCTCAGAACGCACCCTTGTGGGGCCCCCGTGTTGAGGATCAGCGGGGAGGAGATGTTGTTGCCTACCCTCACCACCTGGGGGCGGCCCGTCAGGAAGTCCAGTACCCAGTTGCACAGGGCGGGGTCGAGACCCAGGGTCTCGAGCTTGATGACGAGCTTGGAGGGTACTATGGTGTTGAATGCCGAGCTGTAGTCGATGAACAGCATTCTCACATAGGTATTCCTCTTGTCCAGGTGGGTTAGGGCAGTGTGCAGTGTGGTTGAGATTGCATCGTCTGTGGACCTATTTGGGCGGTAAGCAAATTGGAGTGGGTCTAGGGTGTCAGGTAGGGTGGAGGTGATATGGTCCTTGACTAGTCTCTCAAAGCACTTCATGATGACGGAAGTGAGTGCTACGGGGCGGTAGTCGTTTAGCTCAGTTACCTTAGCTTTCTTGGGAACAGGAACAATGGTGGCCCTCTTGAAGCATGTGGGAACAGCAGACTGGTATAGGGATTGATTGAATATGTCCGTAAACACACCGGCCGGCTGGTCTGCGCATGCTCTGAGGGCGCGGCTGGGGATGCCGTCTGGGCCTGCAGCCTTGCGAGGGTTAACACGTTTAAATGTCTTACTCACCTCGGCTGCAGTGAAGGAGAGACCGCATGTTTTCGTTGCAGGCCGTGTCAGTGGCACTGTATTGTCCTCAAAGCGGGCAAAAAAGTGATTTAGTCTGCCTGGGAGCAAGACATCCTGGTCCGTGACTGGGCTGGGTTTCTTCTTGTAGTCTGTGATTGACTGTAGACCCTGCCACATGCCTCTTGTGTCTGAGCCATTGAATTGAGATTCCACTTTGTCTCTGTACTGACGCTTAGCTTGTTTAATAGCCTTGCGGAGGGAATAGCTGCACTGTTTGTATCCGGTCATGTTGCCAGACACCTTGCCCTGATTAAAAGCAGTGGTTCGCGCTTTCAGTTTCACGCGAATGCTGCCATCAATCCACGGTTTCTGGTTAGGGAATGTTTTTATCGTTGCTATGGGAACGACATCTTCGACGCATGTTCTAATGAACTCGCACACCGAATCAGCGTATTCGTCAATATTTTTATCTGACGCAATACGAAACATGTCCCAGTCCACGTGATGGAAGCAGTCTTGGAGTGTGGAGTCAGCTTGGTCTGACCAGCGTTGGACAGACCTCAGCGTGGGAGCCTCTTGTTTGAGTTTCTGCCTGTAGGCAGGGATCAGCAAAATGGAGTCGTGGTCAGCTTTTCCGAAAGGGGGGCGGGGCAGGGCCTTATATGCATCGCGGAAGTTAGAGTAACAATGATCCAAGGTTTTACCACCCCTGGTTGCGCAATCGATATGCTGATAAAATTTAGGGAGTCTTGTTTTCAGATTAGCTTTGTTAAAATCCCCAGCTACAATGAATGCAGCCTCCGGATAAATGGTTTCCAGTTTGCAAAGAGTTAAATAAAGTTTGTTCAGAGCCATCGATGTGTCTGCTTGGGGGGGGGGGATATATACGGCTGTGATTATAATCGAAGAGAATTCTCTTGGAAAATAATGCGGTCTACATTTGATTGTGAGGAATTCTAAATCAGGTGAACAGAAGGATTTGAGTTCCTGTATGTTTCCTTCATCACACCATGTCTCGTTAGTCATGAGGCATACGCCCCCGCCACTCTTCTTACCAGAAAGATGTTTGTTTCTGTCGGCGCGATGCGTGGAGAAACCCGTTGGCTGCACCGCATCGGATAGCCTATTGCGAACAGTCTGAGCACTGATGGAGGGATTGTGCGTTCCTGGTGTAACTCGGGCAGTTATTGTTGCCATCCTGTACCTGTCCTGTGTTCGGATGTACCGATCCTGTGCAGGTGTTGTTACACGTGGTCTGCCACTGCGAGGACGATTAGGCGTCTCACAGTATGAACATTGCAATTTATTGCCCTGGCCACATCTGCAGTCCTCATGCCTCCTTGCAGCATGCCTAAGGCATGTTCATGCAGATGAGCAGGGAACCTGGACATCTTTCTTTTGGTTGTTTTTCAGAGTCAGTCGAAAGGACTCTTTAGTGTCCTAAGTTTTCATAACTGTTACCTTAATTGCCTACCATCTGTAAGTTGTTCCACAGGTGCATGTTCCGTTCCACAGGTTCAAGAATTGTTTATGGTTCATTGAACAAGCATGGGAAACAGTGTTTAAACCCTTTAAAATGAAGATCTGTGAAATTATTTCGATTTTTACGAATTATCTTTGAAAGACAGGGTCCTGAAAAAGGGTTGTTTCTTTTTTTGCTGGGGACATTACCTTTAGGGAAGGTGCTCACAATAAACTTGTTGGACCCCAAAACCATCAAAACCTCTCCATCAAAACCTCTCCAAACACAACATAATAAGCAACCATTTGAAAACATTATTGCAATGGAATGACTTTCGAAGCATTAAACATTTGGATTTGTCAACCTTAACATCAACAAACATGGATACAAATAAAACATACCTTCTGAACGCATATCGCCTTCTGAACGCTATTGTCCCTAGCCCTAAAATAACCTTTTTCCTCGGGGGACCTGGGAAATGTCCCCATGAGGGAGAATATTCCTTGTTTTACTATCTTTGTGGGGAGTTTTTGGTATTTCGTTACCCGCGAGGATAGTAATACAAGTGCATGTGCAAGCACAAACAGACAGACACACACACAGAGAGAACAGGAGACATGTTTAATATATACAGTCATTGGCTTTTATACCTTTTACATGTAAATCACTAATTAAGGACCCCTGCAAAACATAATTAGAAAGCATGGTTCCTACCCGGTTACATAATGGGAAACACTCTTTTTTTCACCCCACTTACTTCTTTATACCAGAGTACCTTTCAGAGCAGTGTTGCGTCTTTGGCTATGCCGGATTAAGTGATATGACATGCTATTCTATAAAATAATTTCTCTGTAATTAATATCACCTGATTGAGATAATCATGTAAATGTAATTAACTAGAGAGTCGGGCACCACAAAATAATATTTATAGAGCTGTTATCTTCCGAATAAACTCTTAAAGACCTAGTAGTATTTTACATCAATAGCAATCAATATTAATCCTCATCTTAATTCAGTCTCATCTGAAAATTGTCAATTCTTGGTTATCTGCACGAACCCTGGCTAACAATTTGAATCAGCAATACAAAATTGGGTTTAATTATTTATTTACAAAATACCTAACTAATCATACAGAATTACACATACACATAATTAAATCATAACTTGATTACAAATGACGTCATAAAGGAAAACGTCCCTAGCGGGCGGAACAGATATGACAGCTTGTTACACAAAGGAAAAGGGCTGGGTTTGAGTGAAAGAGCGGGAAGACTGAGGGACACAGGGAGAAGCTTTGCTATCGTAAATACAGTATCTTATGCATTCTAAATTACCGCCCATTTGGAAAAGGAAAATGCAATAAATATTTACTCTGAGCTGTGCTTCGGTAGGTTGGTGGTAGATGAAAGGCCGTGTTGCCAAACCGAGTCCTTTGAAGAGTGTCTCTGGTTGTCAATTTGATACGTTGTAGTAACATCATTGGGTGATAGACGGGATACTCTGTCTGTTCCTTCGTAACCCTCGTTGCATCTGCTGTTGCTAACTCAACGGCTATGAGGTATCACTTCTGTAGTGAATAAGAGTTCAAAGTTCATACCATTCGCATCCAAGCTCACGCTGATGTTGGCTTCGTTCTGTAGTTATTATCTGAACCATTCTGACATTGGACCGTCATCCTCACATCCTCGGAACAGGAGGTTATATTGTCATCAAGGGCTTATATAGGAAGGGAGAGGTGTCACGGTTCATGAATCCACTGCCTCTCTTTCTCTTTCTCTCTCTCTCTCTCTCTCTCTCTCTCTCTCTCTCTCTCTCTCTCCCGTGTTTGTGTGGGCGTGGTTCCCAATCTCGGCCTGATTGTCTGCTCCAGCTGGAACCACTTATCTTCCCTTTATATGTTCTGTAACCAGTGTTTCTTGTTGTCAGATCGTTGTTACTTCCTGAGGTTGTGTCGTGTGTCTGTGCTCTTCTCTCGCCGCCCTTGTGTGGATTATCTGCTGTGCTCCTTCCTACCCATCCGGACACACTCCCTGGATTTCTCAGCACGCTATCATTGGAAGATGCGCCCTAGTCCCTGGGTCGGATTCCGTCTGAGTACAGTCTGTCTGTCCTGTTGCTGTTGTAAACTGTAGTCATTAAACCATCGTTGCTTGCATCTTGCATCCGCCTCTGTATTGTCACAGAACGATCTGACCATACCATGGATGCAGCGAGTTCAACGAGTCTGACCGAATTCATTTCCGCAGTATCACGAGAATGGATCAACAAGAGGAGAACATCTCCAGCACAGATCGGGCAGTACAAGCCCTTGCGACGCAGGTATCCCAGCTGATCCAACAATTACAACATCTGAGGGGTTCCGCTGCGCCACCTACACCGGCAGTTCAACCCGCCCCGCCAGAGCCGGATTCCCAGCTAGAGCCACGGCTACCGACACCAGAGGGTTATTCAGGTGATCCTGAGTATTGCAGAGCCTTTCTTACGAGATGTTCCATGCATTTCTCGTTGCAGCCACGGACCTTCAACCGTGAACAGTCTAAGGTAGCATTCATACTCACACTGCTATCAGGCAAAGCGGCTCTTTGGGGAACGGCGGTGGGGCGAACCAGGACCCATGCTGCACCTCTTTCCAGACACTCTCCGAGGAGATGAGAAGGGTCTTCGATCGGGCCGTGGCGGGTAGGGAGGCGGCCAGACTACTCGCTGACCTTCGCCAAGGAGACCGTTCAGTATCGAATACTCCATCAAATTCCGCACTCTGGCCGCAGAGTGTCAGTGGAACGAGGAGGCGCAGTGGGACATGTTCCTGCATGGGCTGGAGGACCGGATCCAGAAGGAGATTTATGTTCTGGACCTTCCCAGGAGTTTAAATGGACTAGTGGAACTAGCCTTGAGGGTCGACGCTCGTCTGAGTCGTATTGGCCGCCGAGCATGCCCTAACAGACCGTATAACGACACGGAGGGCGGGCATGCCAGCGGCGGGAACACGGCCAGTTCAGCCTCCGCTCACGAACCCATGCAGCTGGGAGAGCTCGCCTCTCCCGGGAAGAGAGGGAGAGGCGGAGATCCCAAGGACTCTGTCTCTACTGTGGTAGAGCGGGCCACTTTATCCACTCCTGCCCGGTAAAAGATCAGGCCCGGTAGTAAACATGAGGCTACTATCGGGTGGTGTCACCACAGAGAAGACCTCATCATCTACTCTCCTCCCGGTAAGACTAAGATGGGCCACCCACACGCACGACACCCAAGCCTTACTGGACGCAGGAGCAGAGGGTAATTTCATGGACTTCAAGCTCGCTCACAAACTCCAGATTCCTATCACCTCACTCACGCACAAGATATCCGTCAACGCTCTCAATGGTCAAGAACTCCCCAACATTTCTCACACCACTGAACCTATCACACTCATCACTTCTGGCAATCACACTGAGACACTATCATTTCTACTCATGGACTCACCCCCTTGCACCATTAGTTCTCGGCCACCCTTGGCTCACCCAACACAACCCCAGAGTTGACTGGGGTCATAACTCTATATCCATGTGGAGTAACAAGTGTCTTGAGTCCTGTTTAGTGTCTGCCTGTTCATCTGTGTCTGATTCTGTGTTTCTAGAGGAGGCAGTGGATTTGTCTAACGTGCCCGTTGAATACCTCGACCTGAAGGAGGTGTTCAGTAAGTCCCGTGCTGCTTCTCTTCCTCCGCATCGTCCCTATGACTGTGCAATAGAATTATTGCCAGGTGAGTCTCCGCCTAAAGGCAAGTTATATTCACTCTCTGTTCCTGAGAGGGAGGCTATGGAGAGATACATCTCTGATTCTCTGGCATCTGGATTCATTCGTCCTTCCTCTTCTCCAGCGGGGCGGGGTTCTTCTTTGTGGGAAAGAAGGACGGATCTCTGCGTCCTTGCGTTGATTACCGTGGGTTGAATAACATCACAGTGAAGAATACCTATCCCTTACCGTTGATGTCCTCAGCCTTTGAAAGGTTACAGGGAGCATCCGTGTTCACTAAGTTGGATTTACGTAATGCTTATCATTTGGTTCGCATAAGGGGGGCGAATGGAAGACCGCGTTTAACACCCCCAGAGGGCACTTCGAATATTTGGTCATGCCTTTTGGGCTATCCAACTCCCCAGCGGTTTTCCAGGCACTCGTCAATGACGTGCTGAGAGATATGATTGATCAGTTCATATATGTTTACCTGGATGACATACTGATTTTTTCTTCTTCTCTCCAGGAACACGTTCAGCACGTCAGACGAGTGCTTCAGAGGTTGTTGGAGAATGGACTTTTTGTCAAGACGGAGAAATGCATTTTTCATGCACAATCCGTTCCATTCCTAGGTTACATCGTCTCGACTGAAGGTATTCGCATGGATCCTGACAAGGTTAAGGTTGTGGTAGATTGGCCAAGCCCAGATTCCCGTAAGGCCCTACAGAGGTTTCTGGGATTCGCCAATTTCTACCGGCGTTTCGTTCGCAACTTTAGTCAGATAGTCGCTCCTCTTACCGCCTTAACCTCCCCAGAGTGCCGTTCAGGTGGTCCGATACAGCCGAGGCTGCATTCGCCAAACTCAAGAGCCGCTTTGTTTCGGCTCCCATCCTCATAGCTCCCGATCCCTCGCGTCAGTTCGTAGTAGAGGTGGACGCTTCAGAGGTGGGGGTAGGTGCGGTACTTTCCCAACGTTCCTCTTCTGACGACAAGATGCACCCTTGTGCGTTCCTTTCCCATCGGTTATCACCTGAACGCAACTACGACATTGGCAACAGAGAGTTGTTGGCAGTGAAGTTAGCACTGGAGGAGTGGCGCCATTGGTTAGAGGGTTCGGGGTACCTTTTATAGTTTGGACCGATCACAAGAATTTGGAATATATCAGAACCGCTAAGCGACTCAACTCCAGACAAGCGCGGTGGGCACTCTTTTTCGGACGTTTTGACTTCTCTCTCTCGTACGCCCGGGTTCCAAGAATGTCAAACCCGATTCCCTTTCTCGCATTTTTGACCATTCCGAACGCCCATCCACTCCCGAGTACATCCTACCCGGGACCCTAGTGGTATCCACACTCACATGGGAGGTTGAATCGAGGGTCAAAACGGCCTTAGAAGGGGTAACGCCTCCGCCTGGTTGCCCGCCTAATCGGTTGTTTGTGCCGGAGGGGTGTCGGTCCGATGTTATTCGGTGGGGTCATTGCTCCAACGTAGCGTGTCATCCAGGAGTCAGCCGCACTAGCTTTTGGTTAAGCAACGCTTTTGGTGGCCACTGATGGCTCGTGACATTCACAGTTTTGTCTTGGCTTGCTCGGTTTGTGCCACTGGGAAGACTTCTAATCGACCCCCAGATGGGTTACTCCAACCGCTGTCGGTCCCTTCGAGACCCTGGTCCCACATCGCGCTAGATTTTGTTACCGGCCTCCCGCCCTCCCAGGGCAAGACGGTGGTGTTGACCGTGGTGGACCGGTTCTCGAAGGCGGCTCATTTTATTCCCTTGCCTAAATTACCATCTGCCAAGGAGACAGCGGTAGCTGTCGTGGATCACGTCTTCGCTTACATGGCCTGCCGATGGACGTAGTTTCTGACAGGGGGCCCCAATTTGTGTCCAAGTTTTGGCAAGAGTTTTGTAGGTTACTGGGAGCGAGTGTCAGCCTGTCTTCAGGGTTTCATCCCCAGAGCAACGGTCAAACGGAGAGGGCCAACCAAGATTTGGAGAGAGTGTTGCGATGTTTGGTTTCTAAGAATCCCTCTTCCTGGAGTCAACAACTCTCTATGGTTGAGTACGCTCACAATTCATTGCCAGTGGCAGCTACGGGTCTCTCTCCGTTTGAGTGTAGTTTAGGTTACCAGCCACCTATCTTTCCCAGTACGGAGTCCGAGGTCACTGTTCCTTCCGCTCACGCTTTCATCCAGAGGTGCCGTCACGCATGGAGCAGAGCCCGTGAGACTCTTCTCCGGGTGGGGGCGCGCACCAAGGCTAAGGCCGATCGCCACCGGTCGAAGCCTCCGGTATACGTCGTTGGCCAAAGAGTGTGGCTTTCTACTAAGAACATTCCACTCCGATCCGTTTCGAACAAACTTGCCCCCAAATTTATCGGCCCGTTCAGAGTCACCAGGATCATTAGTCCGGTGGCGGTCCGGCTCAAGCTTCCTCCGGCGTATAGGAGAATTCATCCTACCTTTCATGTGTCTAAAATAAAACCTGTGTTTCAGGCACGCATTAACCCGCCGGTCCCGGTTCCCCCGCCGCCACGACTTGTTGATGGGGAACCCACCTTTTCTGTCAATTGTATTTTGGACTCTAGAAGGAGGGGACGCGGATTCCAGTACCTGGTGGACTGGGAGGGTTACGGCCCGGAGGAGAGAAGTTGGGTACCTGCTAGGGACATTCTGGATCACTCCCTTATCGATGATTTCAATCGACAGGTAAATTCGCCTGGGAACGCCAAGAGGCGTTCCTAGGGGGGGGGTATTGTCACGGTTCATGAATCCACTGCCTCTCTTTCTCTCTCTCTCTCTCTCCCGTGTTTGTGTGGGCGTGGTTCCCAATCTCGGCCTGATTGTCTGCTCCAGCTGGAACCACTTATCTTCCCTTTATATGTTCTGTAACCAGTGTTTCTTGTTGTCAGATCGTTGTTACTTCCTGAGGTTGTGTCGTGTGTCTGTGCTCTTCTCTCGCCGCCCTTGTGTGGATTATCTGCTGTGCTCCTTCCTACCCATCCGGACACACTCCCTGGATTTCTCAGCACGCTATCATTGGAAGATGCGCCCTAGTCCCTGGGTCGGATTCCGTCTGAGTACAGTCTGTCTGTCCTGTTGCTGTTGTAAACTGTAGTCATTAAACCATCGTTGCTTGCATCTTGCATCCGCCTCTGTATTGTCACAAGAGGAGGGCGTGTTTGAAAAGTTTTATAGCCCATGTCCCTTCACAGGGGAAGGCCACTGATTGAGCAGAGCCTTAACCTTATGAAAACCCAAATCTCTCATTTTAGAAGATAAAATCACATTTCATCCCATCACGAATAATTTCATATTCAAACATTTAAATTGAACAACAATTCCATGTGAATCCGATGACTCTGATGTGTAGACTTTCCACTGTAGAGTTTATGTCATCTTATCATTGATGAAAATGTCTCAGATGACAACCGAACTGACATCATATTCATTAAGTACCACCGCATATCTTCAATTGTTCGGATTACCCGAATATAGTTCATTTCCCCCCACCTTCTCATGTTCCCAGAATCTCTATGTTAACCAATGTTTTTGCAAATGTAACATCAGTAGGGTAGAGAGAGGAAAAAGGGGGGAAGAGGTATTTATGACTGTCATAAACCTACGTCATGACAGCAGGTTAGGAGACTTTACGCAGCAGGTTGGGAGAATTAACATAGCAGGTTAAGAGGCTCAGGCTAAGGTTAGAAAAAGGTTTAGGGTTAGCAAAAATGCTTTCCTAACCTACAATGAAAATTATTTTGTATCGGAGTGGCATGAAATCACAGCTGCCATCTTTTCTTCTGATGTGAATAGTCTGCAAACTCATCAGTTCATCACTTTCCCTAGGAATGTCTAAAAACCTATCAAACCTGTCTTTCTATAAAATTCTTACATTGTACAAATGGGATCGCTCTAAACATATATTTTTTTTGTCTGAAGAAGGAAACTGCTTGTCCTCACCTCAGTGGTCCACACTATAGAGAATCATAGAGGCCTCTAGTGGCCAAACGGCTGTTTTAGCATTGGCAGCACCATTGAGGACTTCCACCATTTTAATGTAGTCAACTGGGTGGGACTTCCAACTTCATTAAGTTGGAACCGGGTCATCAGGAGGGCTCAACTTCATTGGCTGATCCCTATGGTGACCCTGTTGGAGTCATGGTTCTGCCCATGCTGTCACATGATAATATTAGCGTCATGACAGCAACACCAGCTGGATCCTATCCACATTAAGACTTCCGGTTTTCATATTTTGACTTAAAAATAAAAGTCCACGGTAAAACGCTAGGTGCATGATACGAAATCAATATTTTTTGCAGCTTCACATAGTGCATAATGTTAAATTTATGTTGAAAAAATATTATAACTGCATGTGGGAAAAATCTAAACTAAAGAGAATTACTACTTTATATAAGATAACAAATATTATAAGGTGGAGCACATTGAGAAATGCTAAGAGCTTAAGTAAATTAATGTCAAGAACATAATAGCCTACTGGTAAAAAATATACAATCAATGTTTTCAATAATAAATTATAATTTTGATTGCATGATTCTTGTTTATTTACTGGTGCTATTGTTCAGAGATGCAATTTTGAAATGTAATGTTTAAGAAAGGTGGGGTGGGAAGGACTAGAGTCTGTAGAATCTATATATGGTACTATTTCACGGGGCTCTGAATAATACAGAGTGTTGCTGGACTTTTACTGTGGTCAAACAGCATAAAGTGTGGTGCATGGACACTAAATGGTACAATTATAGCACTGTACAGGAAAAACCATCCAGTCTACTCAGTAGTCTCTAGAAATCAAAACAAGTGAGTTTGATCAAGAAGGTAGGCCATAGGAAGCTTTATGTTGACATTTGAACCGTGAGACATATCAGCACCATGGACAGCTACCCTTTTAGAATGTTATGTTATCACAATTACTCAGTTAGGGTTCTACTAAGCAAATACGTTCCATTTTTCAGGGGGGGCTGTTTCGAACAGCCTGCTGGTTATTACACTGTCTTTCTTGTAATGCCTTAATTTAATCCTGCATGTTATATTAATTTACTGTTTTTGTGTTGAATATCAGTTGAAAAAACAAAACACCTTAACACTTTATTTAAAAAAATCTTACTCTGGTGTGAAATAAAATACCACTCCATCCACGACTTTAATGCACTCTTGCTTGTGCTAATGGAAGTGCCAAAGGCACTCTTAGAAAAAAGGGTTCCAAAAGGGTTCTTTGGCTGTCCCCATAGGAGAACCCTTTTTGGTTCCAGGTTGAACTATTTTGGGTTCTATGTAGAACCCTCTGGGGAAAGGGTTCTACATGGAACCCAATAGGGTTATTTCTACCTCGAACCAAAAGGGTTCCCCTGGAACCAAAAAGGGTTATTCAAGGGGTTATCCTATGGGGACAGCCGAAGAACCCTTTTTGGTTCCAGATAGCACCTTTTTTTCTAAGAGTGTAGTGTACCGATTATCAGCAGGTGATTATTAAGAATAACAATGAGGGACTGTCATACCTGTATGACTGTGACACCTTTATACATTCTATTGCTTGTGACCAACAGGGTGAAATGAAGCAAAACGGTACAAACAGAGAATGTAAATGAAGCTCGGGTTCAAAACCTATTGCCTGTGGAGAGTTTAAATGAGAGAATGACAACTGCTCAAAGAAGACTTCCACATATGTTAAATGTACACACGTTTGAGGATAAAGATCCTGCTTCTGATTTTCATCCTGATGTAGCCAATAGTTCGTATGAGGAAATGTCAGTGGTGCAGCACAATCAAATCTGACAATAAGATATTGGGAAGGAATACTACCACTTAGAGACTAAATGTTGTGGTAGAGGTTTATCAGATGAGGAAATCGTAAGCTCTATGACAACCAAATCAGATGAGCAGTGTGTAACTGGAGAGGTTTAAGTAGAAATAAGTGAGGATACACTCAAATATGTTTCTTCAGATGAGGCAAATTTTGGAGGTTTCAGGCATACCACTCCAAATAATGGTGTTAACATTGAATCGTGATGAATGGGAGAAGTCCATTCAGAGAGAAGTGGTAAATATTTCAAAAAGTTGTCATAGGTAGGCCTATTTGCAGGAAAGATTCAAGAGCCAAATCCTTAATGCATGTACATTTTCGACATCATACATTTTCAGTCACTCAGAAAAGGATATATATATAAAAAATAATGTTGAGATCCAGAGAGGGAGCAACTTGCATTATCATTACATAACACTGCCGCGCAAATAACTTATTGGATTCTGATTAAATAAAGTCACTTCAATTACTGAAAGAAAACAGTTAAGAATGAAACATCAGCACAAATAATCGTTTTTCCTGTACAGTTCTATAATTGTACCAGGCACAACACACAACAAGCTGTTTGACCACAGTAAAAGTCCAGAAAATCTTTGTATTATTCAGAGCCCCATTAAATGACACCATATATTGATTCTACAGACCCTACTGAGTACTCCCCCACCCCACTTTTACATCGGCACAAAATCATATATTTTTCTCTAATAAGCCCATATGTAATCCATATGCAGTGGATTTACATTGTGGCCAATGGAATGAGTGGAGTAAAATGCCAGCAACACTGCATATTATTCAGTGCCCCTTGAAATGACACCATATATGGATTGTACAGGCTCTAATGAGCATTCCCTACAATACTTTTACTGCGACATCTACAATAGTTTTTTGCTCTATAAGCCAATATGTATGCAATATACAGTGAATCGCATTTATTTGACCTTGGAACATGTTTAAAAATCAAAAACATGTTTAACCTTTAACTCGGCAAGTCAGTTAAGAACAAATTATTATTTACAATGATGGCCTACCCAAGTCAACCACGGAAAAGGCTGTGCCAATTGTGCGCCAACTTGTGGGACTCCCAATCACAGCCAGATGTGATGCAGCCTGGATTTGAACCAGGGACTGCAGTAATGCCTTATACTGAGATGCAGTGACAATCACAAGGACAGGTGAAACAGATCCGGATGTGACACAGTAAAACGGCTCTTTGGATAGCTTTAACTACAACCTATAGCAATGAGCGTTATCATTCTAGCTAACAACTGCTGCATCCAAAATAGTTATTTTGCAAAGATCACAACCAAATATAATCTTAGCGACTGTTCAAGCAAGAAACAAAACATTATTGTAAGTGCACGATATCCTAAAAATTTTATTTTGTTTAGAAGTAATAAAAACGTAAATGTTTGTTGTGAATAGGCGCAGATGGCGATGGCTTTTCCACTGCCGCCAAGAGTCGCGCTAAGCTTTGCGTGACGTCAGTGTGCCCTGTACTGGAAAAATGTCTACAAAGGCACAGATACAAAGACGAATCCTCTATCAATCTCTATGGTTCACACTAGTTGACTGCAGGTTTGTTCGAGTTTCGATTGGTCTGAACTGTGTGAATTGCTCATATCTGATTGGGTAATCCAGTTTTAGCAACTCCTAGTATGCACAGACCCACTCAATGTAAGAGAGACTGCACTCCAATGTAGTCCATCAGAAAGGGTATCTAGCTAACGTTAGCTATAGCCATTTTACTTGGTGCATTTGGTTGTAAGCCGAAGTAAAAATAATGGCTAAGCAGCTAGGAAAGGATTTGGATGGGATCATTGGGGTGTATGTAGTTTTGTGTCACGAGGGTGCTTGTTGCGTTGTGTACTAAAGGTGGGGAGGTATCACTTGGGTCTTGCTGCCGTCTGTTTACCTAGCCAACTGAATTTGCTACACCAGCAAAGACATATTGGGATGTCCATGAAGCAAGTTCATCGTAAGTTTACATTACACTTATCATTTCATAAATGCACAATCTTCCTTCGAGTTGGCTTGGGTCTCGCTCATACGCGCTAAATAGCTAGCGGGCAGCAAAACTAGCTGACGTTATTTGCTTATTGCTTGGTATGATCACTGCAATGAATGACCAATATTAAATGTCAACTCGTGTGTTAGTTAAAGCAAAGAAACTAACTTGCTAGCGTGTCTTGTATTGCATGTTAGTTAGCTAACTAGCTAGAAACGAGAACTTTGCCACTCAGCTTTGCTATAGCTAAATATAGATATAACCAAATTGCTATGCATATTATCAGCCAATAGTGATTGTAACTAGTTTGCCTGCTACTGTAACGTCAGTGTAATCTTGATCCCTGGCAACTAACTATAACGTTACCCAACTAGCTAGCTTGTTAGTTGACCTTACACAATAGCCAACTTTAGTTAACGTTAACTACTTGTAGATAGATTCGTGAATGCACCCATGCATTATGTTTAGCTACCATATAATAACAAGTTAGTAAAGTTTGTGCGCGTGTAGCTACGTCAGTATACTAGCGTATTCATTCTAGCTAGAACGTCAGCAACACCGAATATTTTCTAACGTCCTCTAAGGCTATAATGCCACAGAGGTGCATTGAACCTGCCTGTGAAAACACAATGCCGATGGTTGACAAACCAGCTCTTCATGACTAAAACGCTCATATTTTAGACCTGAAACTAAGGATATCAAGCTTAGTAAAAACAACCATGTATTATAATACAAAACTATGCAAAAAAAATAAACCAGATTGCATGGGCACTAGTCTGTGAATCTTTCTCTGGTTGGGTGTGATCTAACCGAATTGTGGGGACGCCAGTAGCAACACCACCGAGTAGGAATGTGTTTGTGTCTAAAGTTAGTTGCAACTGGATTATCCTTTTAAAGACGATGGTGCATGGAGAAGGATGGAAGCGGAATGCCGGAGGTCCATGCAAAAGAGGTGGTGGATTTATTAACCAAAAGAGTTAGAAACATAAGGATGAGTACATGTAAAATGAAGGGTCCCGGGATATGAGAATGCTATAAGAAAGCTTCATTAATTAGAAGAAAGAAAGAACATTTATACAAAAGTCTCTACAACCTCAGAACAAGCCGGGCCCAGCTAAATACATACACAGCCCTGCCCAGCTTGGACTGACCATTACTGCAGTTAAGTAGAGGGTAGGCTACACAACCAGAAGTTCAGGGTAAATGCTTTCAAACATGATCACAATAGGGTTTGAACATTTAGTTTTACACAACATCAATGTCATCATAGTAGCGCAATACATTATTCAATATTTATGCTGCAGTAACATGATATTCAATAGCTATGACAATAGGCCTTTAAACTAACTGCTTTAGCGGCTATTGACTATAGTCAAAACAAATGTTATTTTTCACATCTGCCGACTACATCAGATGTACACTTGACTGTGAAATGCTTACTTATGAACCAAGCCCTTTTAATTGTAATTATTATTATTATTTTTTTTACATCAGCCGACGTCACAAAGTGCTATACAGAAACCCAGCCTAAAACCCCAAACAGCAAGCAATGCAGATGTAGAAGCATGGTGGCTAGGAAAAACTCCATAGAATGGCAAGGAACCTCGGAAAAAACCTAGAGAGGAACCAGGCTCTGAGTTGTGGCCAGTCCTCTTCTGGCTGTGCCGAGTGGAGATTATAACAGTGCATGGCCAATATATTCATAGATGACCAGCAGGGTTATAATAATAATCACAGTGGTTGTAGTGGGTGCAACAGGTCAGCACCGCAGGAGTAAATGTTAGTTTGCTTTTCATAGCCAATCATTCAGAGTTAAAGACAGCAGGCGCAGTAGAGAGAGAGTCGAAAACAGCAGGTCCGAGACAAGGTAGTATGTCCGGTTAGTCAGGGTTCCATAGCCGTAGGCAGAACAGTTGAAACTGGAGCAGCAGCACGGCCAGGTGGACTGGGGACCAGTCAGGTTATCAGGCCAGGTAGTCCTGAGGCATGGTCCGAGGGCTCAGGTCCTGAGAGAGGAGAGAGACACCGGATAAGACAGGAGAAATACTCCAGATATAACATGCTGACCCTAGCCCCCGGACACAAACTCTTGCAGCATAATTACTGGTGGCTGAAACAGGAGGGGTCAGAAGACACTGTGGCCTCGTCCGACTATAACCCCAGACAGGGCCAACCAGGCAGGATATAACCCCACCCACTTTGCCAAAGCACAGCCCCCAAACCACTAGAGGGATATCTTCAACCGCCAACTTACTACCCTGTGACAAGGCCGAGTATAGCCCAAGAAGATTTCCCCCATGGTACGAACCCGGGGGGCACCAACCTGGACAGGAAGATCACGTCAAAGACTCAACCCACTCAAGTGATGCACCCCTCCTAGGAACGGCATGGAAGAGCACCAGTAAGCCAGTGACTCAGCCCCCGTAATAGAGTTAGAGGCAGAGAATCCCCGTGGAGAGAGGAGAAGCAGCCAGGCAGAGACAGCAAGGGCGGTTCGTCGCTCCAGTGCCTTTCCGTTCACCTTCGCACGCCTGGGCCAGACTACACTCAATTATAGGCTCTACTGAAGAGATGAGTCTTCAATAAAGGCTTAAAGGTCGAGACCGAGTCTGTGCCTCTAACATGGATAGGCAGACCATTCCATAAAAATTGAGCTCTATAGGACAAAGCCCTGCCTCCAGCTGTTTGCTTAAAAATTCTAGGGATAATAAGGAGGCCTGTGTCCTGTGACCGACGCGTACATGTCGGTATGTACGGCAGGACCAAATCGGAAAGATGGATAGGAGCAAGCCCAAGTAATGCTTTGTAGGTTAGCAGTAAAACCTTAATATTCCCTAGCCTTAACAGGAAGCCAGTGTAGAGGCTAGCACTGGAGTAATATGATAACATTTTTTGGTTCTAGTAAGCCGGAAAGTAGAGCATTGCAGTAGTCTAATCTAGAAGTGACAAAAGCATGGATACATTTTTTTGTATAATTTTTTGACAAAGTTTCAGATTTATGCAATGTTACGTAGATGGAAAAAAGCTGTCCTTGAAACAGTCTTGATATGTTCATCAAAAGAGAGATCAGGGTCCAGAGTAACGCAGAGGTCCTTTACAGTTTTATTTGACGCAACTGTACATCGATCAAGATTAATTGTCAGATCCAACAGAAGATCTTTGTTTCTTGGGATCTAGAACTAGCATCTCTGTTTTGTCAGAGTTTAAAATTAAAACATTTGCAGCCATCCACTTCCTTATGTCTGAAACACAGGCTTCCAGGGTGGGCAATTGTGGGGCTTCACTATGTTTCATTGAAATGTACAGCTGTGTATCGTCCACATAGCAGTGAAAGTTAACATTATGTTTCCTAATGACATCACCAAAAGGTAAAATATATAGTGAAAACAATAGAGGTCCTAAAATGGAACCTTGACGAACACCAACATTTACAGTTGATTTGTCAGAGGACAAACCATCCACAGAGACAAACTGATATCTTTCTGACAGATAAGATCTAAACCAGACCATAACTTGTATGTGTAGACCAATTTGGGTTTCCAATCCCTCCAAAAGAATGTGGTGATCGATGGTATCAAAAGCAGCACTAAGGTCTAGGAGCTGATGCAGGACCGATGCAGAGTCTTGGTCTGACGCCAATAAAAGGTAATTTGCAACCTCCACAAGTGCAGTCTGTGCTATGATGGGGTCTAAAACCAGACTGAAGCATTTTGTATAAATTGTTAGTCTTCAGGAAGGCAGTGAGTTGCTGCGCAACAGCTTTTTAAAAAACGAAAGGAATGGGAGATTCGATATTTAATATATATATTTTTATTTTTTAAAATAATTTCTGGTCAAGGTTTGGCTTTTTCAAGGGAGGTTTTTATTACTGCCACATAAACGGGAGCTGTTTATTATGTTCAACATAGGAGGGCCAAGCACAGGAAGCAGCTCTTTTAGTAGTTGGAATAGGGTCCAGTATGCAGCTTGAAGGTTTAGAGGCCATGACTATTTTCATCAATGTGTGGAGATATATTATTTAAAAAACTTGAGTCTCCCTTGATCCTAGGTCCTGGCAGTGTAGAGCAGACTCAGGACAATTGAGCTTTGGAGAAATACGCAGATTTAAAGAAGAGTCCGTAATTTGCTTTCTAATGATCATGATCTTTTTGTCAAAGAAGTTCATGAATGTATCACTGCTGAAGTGAAAGCCATCCTCTCTTGGGGAATGCTGCTTTTTAGTTGGCTTTTGCGACAGTATCAAAAATACATTTAGGATTGTTTCTTATTCTCCTCAATTAAGTTGAAAACAATAGGATGATCGAGCAGCAGTGAGGGCTCTTAGATACCGCATGTTACTGTCTTTCCAAGCTTATCGGAAGACTTCCAGTTTGGTGAAGTGCCGTTTCCATTCCAATTTTCTGGAAGCTTGCTTCAGGGCTTGGGTATTTTCTGTATACCACGGAGCTAGTTTCTTCTGGCAAATAATGTTTGTTTTTAGGGGTGCGACTGCATCTAGGGTATTATGCAAGGTTAAATTAAGTTCCTCAGTTAGGTGGTTAACGGATTGTTATACTCTGACGTCCTTGGGTGGAAGGAGTATGGAAGGGCATCGAGGAATCTTTGGGTTGTTTGAGAATTTATAGCACAGCTTTTGATGATCCTTGGTTGGGGTCTGAGCAGATTATTTGTTGCGATTGCAAACATAGTAAAATGGTGGTCCGGTAGTCCAGGATTATGAGGAAAAAACATTAAGATCTACAATATTTATTCCACGGGACAAAACTAGGTCCAGAGTATGACTGGCAGTGAGTAGGTCCGGAGACACGTTGGACATAACCCACTGAGTCGATGATGGCTCCGAAAGCCTTATGGAGTGGGTCTGTGGACTTTTCCATGTGAATATTAAAGTCACCAAAAATGTGAATATTATCTTCCATGACTACAAGGTCCGATAGGAATTCAGCGAACTCAGTGAGGAATGCTGTATACGGCCCAGGAGGCCTGTAAACAGTAGCTATAAAAAGTGATTGAGTGGGCTGCATAGATTTCATGACTAGAAGCTCAAAAGACAAATGCATTTTTTGTGGGTTTTTTTTGTAAATTGAAATTTGGTATTGTAAATGTTAGCAACACCTCCAACCTTTGCAGGAAGTGCAGGGGATATGGTCACTAGTGTAACCAGGAGGAGAGGCCTCATTTAACACAGTAAATTCATCAGGCTTAAGCCATGTTTCAGTTAGGCCAATCACATCAAGATTATGATCAGTGATTAGTTCATTGACTATAACTGCCTTGGAAGTGAGGGATCCAACATTAAGTAGCCCTATTTTGAGATGTGAGATATCACAATCTATTTCAATAATGACAGGAATGGAGGAGGTCTTTATTCCAGTGATTGCTTAGGCGTACAACGCCATGTTTAGTTTTGCCCAACCTAGATCGAGGCACAGACATGGTCTCAATGGGGATAGCTGCGCTGAATACACTGACTGTGCTAGTGGCATACACCACTAAGATGGCAGGCTGGTGATCTCATTGTGGAGTTAGAGCCCTGTTTATGTTCATAGATAAGATGAGAGCAGTCCTCCAGCTAGGATGGAGTCCTTTACTCCTCAGCAGGCCAGGCTTGGTCCTGTTTGTGGGTGAGTCCCAGAAAGAGGGCCAATTATCTACAAATTATATATTTTGGGAGGGGCAGGAAGTTTTCAACCAGCGAGTTGTGAGACTGCTGTAGAGCTCATTACTCCCCCTAACTGGGAGGGGGCCATCGACAATTACTTGATGCCGACACATCTTTCTAGGTGATAAACACGCTAAAGCTATGTTGCGCTCCGACTGTTTCACCCTAACATCGTTGGTGCCGACGTGGATAACAATATCCCTATGCTCTACACTCGCCAGTTTTAGCCTTCGCCAGCACCATCTTCAGATTATCATTAACGTCGGTAGCCCTGCCCCTTGGTAAACAGTGTATGATCGCTGGATGATTCTTTAAGTCTAATACTGCGGGTAATGGAGTCGCCAATGACTAGGGTTTTCAATTTGTCAGAGCTAATGGTGGGAGGCTTCCGCGTCTCAGACCTCATAACAGGTGGAGGAGAGACCAGAGGAGGCTTGGCCTCTAACTCCGACTCATTGTTTAATGGGGAGAACCGGTTGAAAGTTTGTCGGCTGAATGAGCGACACCGGTTGAGCATTTCCTTCAAGAAGCCATGAGAAAATATTTGGGCTGCGGGGACTGTGCGAGGGGATTTATACTACTATCTGTACTTATTTGTGGCACAGATGCTGTTTCATCCTTTCCTACATTTACATTACCCTTGTCTAACGATTGCTTCTGAAGCTGGGCTTGCAGCACGGCTATCCTCACCATAAGGCGATCGTTCTCCTGTATATTACGAGTACAGCGACTGCAATTAGAGTGCCTAGTGTTTATGTTACTACTTGGCTTTGGCTGGTGGAGGTCCTGTAGAACCATGTCCAGATGACGCGTCCGGGGTGAATAACTTGAATATTTTTTTATTTTTTTTAAAACGTTGGCAGGTAGCAAAGTAAAGGCTAGCAACAAAATGCACAGCAGCAGGTAAACAAGTCCACAAGTTCTGACAGGAAATGACATCAGCACTCAATAGACCTTTCTAGTGGAGTTGAATGTTGATGTAGTCAATGAACAGTATTCTCACATAGGTGTTCCTTTTGTCCAGGTAAGGGCTGTGTGCAATAGAGATTGCGTCATCTGTTGGAACAGTATGCGAATTGGAGTGGGTCCAGGGTGTTTGGGATGATGGTGTTGTGTGAGCACTGACCAGCCAAAGCATTTCATGGCTACAGATGTTAGTGCTATGGGGTGAAAGTAATTTAGACAGGTTATCTTGCTGTTCTTGGGCAGAGGGACTGTGGCAGACTGCTTGAAACATGCGGGTATTAAGGACTGGGCCAGGGAGAGTTTGAAAAGAAAATGTCTGACTCCCATCGGCTACAGCGAGGGGGATCACACAGTCGTCCGGAACAGCTGTTTCTCTCAGCATGGTTTGGTGTTGCTTGGTAGCATCGTCTGGTAGGCTGGTGTCACTGGGCAGCTCATGGCTGGGTTTCCCTTTGTGATCCGCGATAGTTTGCAAGCCCTGCCACATCCGAACAGTCGGAGCTAGTGTACTAAGACACTTTGTCTGTTTGATGGTTCGTCGCAGGGCGTAGCGTTATTCCTTATGTGTCCTGATCCTTGAAAGCGGCAGCTCTAGTCTTTAGCTCAGTGCGAATGTTGCCTATAATCCATTGCTTCTGGTTGGGATCTGTACGTACGGTCATTGTGGGGACGACAACATCGATTCACTTAATAATGAAGCCGGTGACTAATGTCATCTGATGAATCCTGGAACTTATTCCAATCTGTGCTATCGAAACAATCCTGTAGCTGTAGAATCGGACCACTTCTGTATTGAGCATGTCACTGGTACTTCCTGTTTTGAGTTTTTGCTTGTAAGCAGGAATCAGGAGGATCGAGTTGTGGTCAGATTTGTGAAATGGAGGGCGAGAGCTTTGTATGTGTCTGTGGCGTAAAGGTGATCTACAGTTTTTTTCACCTCCAGTTGCACAGGTGACATGCAGGTAGAAATGGTATCTTCTGACTGGGAGAGTTTTGTTAAGCCTCGACGCTTGCTCAAAACATTAACACGCTGCGCTTGCAGTACATTCTTGGAAACATAAAGACTATCTTTCATATCAGTGAGAAGTAAGTAAAATCTTAAATTATTACACGCCTTTGGATAGGGTTAGTGTTACCACATGGTCATATCGCCATGTGACATCGCTTGTTTACGGAAGACGGACCGAAGACATAGGCTGCCACCTGTGCTAATTATCTATCTAGCGTGCTCCGAACACTTATGTGTAAGCATAGCTGTGGAGGAAGTGTAGTTCGTCAGCTGAAGGCACGCACATCTTGTGGATCTGTGAAACACTTACTGTAGCAGTTTATCTTCTTATTCGGCATATTCTGATGTACTTTTCTAAACGTTAAAACACAGTGTCGGAATTGTAGTTCACATGGAGCCAAATGTGGCCGAATGTATCCGCTGAAATACAAATCTGAATTACTGACCGTGGAACTTGTGTGTGAATGGTTAAATCTGATGTATTTTCCTTGAAGGGGTTTTTATTTGTCCTCAATCTTGTTGCTTGTTTGCTGCTCTGTGGATTGGTTACAAACGAGTGAATGTGCTAGAAAGCTAAATGGCTACCTAGCTAGCTAGATGACTTCTGTGGCTAGCCAAAAAGTTGGATCATCTTATGACTGGGGAAACGTCCATAGCAGGCATTGTCACCTAAACTTGCTACATAACCTCTGAGTGAAGGGAAGCACCAACACCAATCAGCCTAGAACACTGTGCACACAGCCATGTCAGCAAATGAATGCTGTCTGAACACACATCCAATTTGAAATACAAAACTGATTTGAGCATTAAGGCCTGCAGTGTGAACAAGGCTTAAGTCTCTCTCTCTCTCTCTCACACACACACAACAAAAATCTGTAAGGGAGAAAATCCCCAAATCCAGATGTGCAAAGCTGATACAGATGACTCAAAGCTGTAATCGCTGCCAAAGGTGCTTCTACAAAGTATTGACTTGGGTGTGACAGGCAGCCATACAGTCCAAATCACTGCTGCAAAATGGCAGTTTCAGATTATACTAACAGCATGAGCCCCTCAGTTATTGTTTCAGTTGGAGAAAGGCTCCAGGTGGCTAATTATAGACACACTGGTGTTTTTTCCACCTGTTCTAGGCTTTAATCTTTGTAATGGGGCCAGTTCAGCATATTTTTAAAAAGTTGTTATTCATGTAAAAGTGTGCGGTGTGATGGGACTATGCTAGAGAGAGAGACAGACTGCAAGTATATTTGAACTTGCTCGTTCCATTTTCTAAATTGAAACCAGAAGGGAACTGAATTAGCAAGGCTCTGTTCTCTTTTCTGTGGTACAATTTAAAACCGCCTTGTCCCTCTGGACCACTGTGACTACATCTGATGAATCCCATTTAGCTCGGTGCCAACTTTAATTTTACAGTCCCCTTCTTCTCATGTTGAGAAACTCTGGCCTCAAAAAGCACTCAACTCCTCCGTGTGAAACGCACACAATCTTCTGAAATGAATATCGATTTTGCTAATGCATTCAGGCAGTGATTTTTAAAGTTAGTGTGTGAAAGAAGTAGAAAGGACATTTTATCTAAGCCTTTTCCATTTAGAAAGTGTCACGAGAGCAACTCGCCTAATTTGTGACAAGCATTGAGCATTCAGGCCTCAATTATTGTCCTGAAGTAGCATTAGCGCACGAAGCCTAGGCCTAACGCTCATTAACGTTTAGGCTACAGTTGGCATCTGTTTTGCGCTGACCCCTTCAGCCGTGGATCAATGCCGTGTACAGTCTGGAGCCCTGATCCACAGACATACTGTAGTCAACCTAATGGGACAACGCTAGCCACAGTTGATAGTCCTGTTATTTGACCAGAGGTTAAGGGCAAAAATATTGTCTGTTGCCTTGTTTATAAAAGCATGGGGTGGTTTGACATTGAGTCAAACACATGAGAATATGGGAGCTGATACTCTATGCATGGAATGCAAGGTACAGTACGAAGACCAATTCCTGGAGTGCACGCTGACAGACAATCAGAGAAGAGATGTTATAATAACGCCAATGAACAGTCACAATGGTTCCGACCTTGAATATGTGGACATCTATAAGTACCTAGGTGTCTGGCTAGACTGTAAACTCTCCTTCCAGACTCATATCAAACATCTCCAATCGAAAATCAAATCTAGAGTCGGCTTTCTATTCCGCAACATAGCCTCCTTCACTCACACCGCCAAACTTACCCTAGTAAAACTGACTATCCTACCGATCCTCGACTTCGGCGATGTCATCTACAAAATTGCTTCCAACACTCTACTCGGCAAACTGGATGCAGTTTATCACAGTGCCATCCGTTTTGTCACTAAAGCACCTTATACCACCCACCACTGCGACCTGTATGCTCTAGTCGGCTGGCCCTCGCTACATATTCGTCGCCAGACCCACTGGCTCCAGGTCATCTACAAGTCCATGCTAGGTAAAGCTCCGCCTTATCTCAGTTCACTGGTCACGATGGCAACACCCATCCGTAGCACGCACTCCAGCAGGTGTATCTCACTGATCATCCCTAAAGCCAACACCTCATTTGGCCGCCTTTCGTTCCAGTTCTCTGCTGCCTGTGACTGGAACGAATTGCAAAAATCGCTGAAGTTGGAGACTTTTATCTCCCTCACCAACTTCAAACATCTGCTATCTGAGCAGCTAACCGATCGCTGCAGCTGTACATAGTCTATCGGTAAATAGCCCACCCAATTTTACCTACCTCATCCCCATACTGTTTTTATTTATTTACTTTTCTGCTCTTTTGCACACCAATATCTCTACCTGTACATGACCATCTGATCATTTATCACTCCAGTGTTAATCTGCAAAATTGTAATTATTCGCCTACCTCCTCATGCCTTTTGCACACAATGTATATAGACTCCCCTTTTTTTTCTACTGTGTTATTGACTTGTTAATTGTTTACTCCATGTGTAACTCTGTGTTGTCTGTTCACACTGCTATGCTTTATCTTGGCCAGGTCGCAGTTGCAAATGGGAACTTGTTCTCAACTAGCCAACCTGGTTAAATAAAGGTGAGAAAAGAAAAAAAAGAGAAAAAAAATGTATTGTGTTGATGCAGAATCTGTTAATCCATATAGTATTACAGGACAACTGGATTTAGACATTAAATGTTACCAGGAGCATAGTCTTGATGGCCCTTCAAGAGTCACTATTAGATAATGAGGCAGGTTGACAGGCTTCCCTGTGTTAGGCCTTCCCCCACTGGTGTTTCAATTGTTGATGACTTACTGAATTTCTTGTTTTGCTGGGCTCAATGGCAGGGCAGGGGGTTAGGAACCGGAGCCAGGCTGCTTCTCTCCTCACCGTGTCTCGGAGATCTCAAATTCTCTAACGTTCCCTTTCATAGTCCCCTCCCTTCCTTGGTCCCTCTGATTAATTTGTGGTGTTGTGGCGATGCTATTTTTGTGCTCTGTGTGAAACTGAGTGGGCTCTTAGAGATGAACACAATTTTTTTCAGCAAGTTGCAGATGTTACATGGCTGAAGATGGAAATGTACTAGTGTAGACCTACATTTGTCATTTCAGGATTACATATTTTTCTTTTAAACTGGATTAAGCTAAATTAAGTAAATGCCACACATTGTTTACCTAGGTGGCACTTTAGATTATTAACTCATAAAAAGTAACCTAGTAGGCCTGTAGAAGGACAAACAGAATGATTGAGCCCTGCCAAGGCAACAGTCACATCTGAAAAAGACCCATGGGCATAAATAGGTCGGTAGAAGCAGGATCTGAGGTCAGATGGCATCTCATCTCCATAGTGGGTGGTGTCCCTCCCCTCTTGGCATCATGATGAAGCAGGGCGACTGGTCTCCAGTTACTCTCATATTTTTGTTGTATCTTTTTGCAACGTCATTGGATCCAGGCTATCATGAAATAATGTGGGCTATCAGTGAGTAGTATGAGTGTGTATTTTGGGACTATTAAGGTTCTATCTGTATTTTTGTCAAAATGTATTTATTGACATAGCCTTCTACTCTGAATAACCCAATTCATGTTGTTAAATTCATAATGATACTAGATAAGTATTTCTGACACCATTCAAACCAATGAGGGTTCGGAACTTTAAAGCCAGTTATCTCAATCGTCTTTTTGCAAAGCTGTCAAATAGTTGTCTAGCGAGCCTAAATCATAGCCCAGATCGCCTTACGGGAACTGGTTTATTCTGAAGCGTGTTCATTGTTTTTATACTTTTGAAATACAACTGCTTAGTTTAGCAAAGAATGATCTACTATTCTTTCCTGAATCGTCTCTGGTTTGTTAAATCAGTAGCTGGTCACCCCAGCAGGCTCAGGTCAGCTCACTTGAGACCAAGAGTAGCTCAGGGTTTTCCTATTGAACTAGGCCTATTTGGTTTTACATTTACACTCATTTCTGTGTTTAACAGACTTGTTTTGCCGAGTACAATAGTTTTGTGTTAGGCCAAGATTCATGTACCAGGCTAACTATTCATGTTAACTTTTTGGGGTTTATTCTCTCATGCATTTGTGTGGGTGGTTAATGGTTAACTTGTTGGTGAAATTCAAAAGACCTTTGTCCTTATGTTCTCTCTTTCTGGGAAATAAACGGCTATCAACATTTTGACATCAGCTATAACTTTTTTGTTCTACTACTAAAACAATTCCCACCTCTTTAAAACAATGTCTTTTTTTGGTCAAAAGGCAGTGGGGCAGTATAGGCTACATGTGGGCTGTGAGTGGTGGCACGAACCGCTAGACCACCCAAGCCACATGACTCACCTCTTCAGGTTGGCCATGGATTTGCCATAAAGCATGTTGCACTGGTCTTTCCTGTAGCATTTGGCAGACTGTGAATCTGTCCACTTCAACTAGGCCTAATGAGTGATTCCTCATGAAACCAGGACAAAAAAGGACCATGATTTGGGTGATTTACCAAAATGTAAACCATATAGTCCCTTGGCGGAAGGATTGTTGACATTTTGTATCTGAAAGCATAATTGAGAAAGAAAATCATCAAAGTTGGAAGTTTACATACACCTTAGCCAAATACATTTAAACTCAGTTTTTCACAATTCCTGACATTTAATCAGAGTAAAAATTCCCTGTCTTTGGTCAGTTAGGATCACCACTTTATTTTAAAGAATGTGAAATGTCAGGATAATAGCAGAGAGAATGATTTCTTTATCACATTCCCAGTGGATCAGAAGTTTACATGCACTCAATTAGTATTTGGTAGCATTGCCTTTAAATTGTTTATCTTGGGTCAAGTGTTTTGGGTAGCCTTCCACAAGCTTCCTACAATAGGTTGGGTGAATTTTGGCCCATTCCTCCTGACAGAGCTGATGTAACTGAGTCAGGTTTTGTAGGCCTCCTTGCTCGCACACACTTTTTGTTCTGCCCACAATTGTTCTATGGGATTGAGGGCAGGGCTTTGTGATGGCCACTCCAATACCTGTGGTTGAAAAACAAGTTTTAATGACTCCAACCTCAGTGTATGTAAACTTCCGACTTCAACTTTATGTATGCCATTTTGGCCATGTGACCCAGGCCTCCTTTAGACTCCATAATCTTCCGTCTATAGGTGCTAGAAAGCTAAACTTGTTGTCGTATGGAACTTTACCGCTTACCCTGTAGGCCTATTATTTCATGGTTTAATCCTTTCATCACATGCAGTGCTACTGCTTCCATATTTATCTACCTATGGCTTTGCACTTGTTCCATCTCTCACAATTGTTCTTCTGAATGACTCTGTCTGTGTCTGTCTTATTCCTCTGCTCATCTTCCCATTTTCAGCTGTGTTTCTTGACATTCCTTTTCACTGGTCTGACTAACGAGCCACTAAGTGCAACAGCAAAACAACACTGTGACGTCGGTGTGCGTCTTGTCACCAATTAATCATGCTTAGGCCGTAGTCTGTTTTTCAGAGGACTCGCCTTGTTTCCACCCTGCTGTCCTCATCTGACAGAAATTGTGATGGTGCAAATCCCCAAGGCTTGGTTCTTTTGTTGTATTCAATGTTACTCGTAAGATTTGTAAATCTATTTGAATGCAGTGCCAAAAGCCCACATAATTCCAACCAGACTGGTTAAAACGCACATATCTGAAATTCCTTGTTTTTCTGCCGGGGATGGGGGTAAAAAGAGTACGGTGTAAATTATTTGGGATGTTTGTGGATTATAAATAGCTGTGCGTTTCCAAAGCGGTTTGTGTTTGAAGTAAAATCCTCATCTGGATAATTTATTTGAATGCGTTTGGCTATAAAGTTCAGGCTATTCATAGAGATTATTGACCAGATCTGAGTTCATTGAAGTTTTGGATAACTCACTTGATGCATAGCAGAACTGCTCATATGCACAGCAGAACCCCCCTTTTTGTAGGCCTGCGGACCAACATATCTTTGTAGTTTTTTTAGGAACTAAGTGGGGGTCTCAACATACTGTTGAGAGTTAGCATCTTATGTATTCTACTTTTCTATTATGAAATGTGGTTGTGCATCAGCCATCACTCAATTAGCCCATGTCAGCTAAAATAGTGTAGGTGCCAGCTATGTGAACTTGTAGAAAGAATGGTGAAATTACCGACTGGCGTGGGGCACATTTGAAGATCAGTTATCATATTAAAAATGGCAAACATTTGCCTCCACCCGATGGCAAAATGTGTAGAATTGCAACGAACAAAGGGGACGAACTACGAATATGGTGACGAGGCCAGCCGCCTTTTGGCACACCAATTTAAACGCCAGTCCGCATCATCTCATCTCTCAGGTATGACTCCTCCTGTAGTCTTACAAGTGATCCCTCTAATATTAATTCAACTTTTGTGTCATTTATATTCTATCCTCTACCAATCCTAACCCCCATCAGATAATATGGCCATGGACAACTTTTTTAGATAACTTGGATATCCCATCCATTGATATGGACATGAGTGAAGTTCTGGACAACCCTCTGCATCTTGATGAGATAACAAAGGGTCTAAAGTGAATGCAAAGTGTCAAGGCCCCAGGCCCTGATGTTTTCCCTGTCGATTTTTATAAAACCTTCTCAGATCAACTCGCCCCATTACTATTAGATATGTTCACCGACTCGTTATCAGAGGGCTCTCCCCCCCCGACCGTAACTCAAGCCTCCATGTCACTTATACTTAAAGATGAATATCCGGTGGAATGTGGTGGATATTGGCCCATTTCACTTTTGAACGCTGATGTTAAAATATTAGCTGAGGTTCTAGCATGCCGATTGGAACCGTGCCTTCAGGATGTCACATTTGATCATCAAACGGGTTTCATCAAAGAGTGACGACTGTTTTCCAATGTACGCCGGCTTTTGAACATTATACTCTCCTATCTCTCCAGACCGCAAAATTGTTTCTCTTAATGCAGAGAATTCTTTCGACCAGGTGGAGTGGGATTATTTATTTAAGATTTAGTTTTTGGTCCAATTTCATCTAATGAAATATGTCTGCTCTATTCTGCTCCTATGGCTAGCATACACACCAACATTCAAAATACTCCCCACCCTCCCCCCTTTTGCATAGAAGCGCTTTCCTTGGCCTTAAAATCATCACCATAATTCACTGGAATCCACCGAGCTGGTGAAGAGCACAGTGTTGCTGTATGCCGATGATCTATTATATCACTAACCCTGTAAACGCTGTCGATAACTGCACATTTTAAACACGTTTGGATCATTCTCAGGTTACAAATGGATCATTCAGAAAGTGAATGTTTTCTGATCAACCCTGCTGCCAAGCAAATTCACCTTGGAGCCCTGCCTTTCTGTCTGTCGCCCTCTGGTTTTTCCTATTTGGGTGTGGATATAATACACTCTCTGGCGACTCTCCATAAAACTAACTTAAACAGGGATAGTCTGCCTCATTAGCTGGCAGCATCCAATCTGTTAAAATGAACATTTTACCTAGGTTTCTATACCTTTTTTCAACGTCTTCCAATCTTTCTGCCGAAGTCATTTTTTAAATTTGTGTACGTATATTAATATATAATTTCCAATTATATGTATGCTGCTTTTGTTAGAGGGAGGTGGTTCAATAAGTATAGGGGGATAAAAGGATGTATCTGGTCAATTTGTATTTCTTTATGACCAAAAAAATGGCATGAATTTAGCTGTGAAGTGCATATTTTCTCTACCATGCATGGCAAAAATTGCAGGTTTAAAACATTTTTTCATCTTCTCCGCTGTCAAGGGGTGGGGGGCACTAAAATGGAGTCAGTACGGCCCCTCACGATGAGTTCCGTTTTTTTGTGGCCCCCACCTCCATCAATGTTGCCCATCCCTGATCTAGACATTTAACCTGTTGCCTCTCTGGTTTCCTCGACAGGGGCCTGAGCATGGACCGCCGACAATGCTAGTGCTACCATGGGCAGCGTCACACTGCGCTACTTCTGCTACGGTTGCCTCTTCACCTCTGTGACCTGGTCCGTCCTGCTCTTCCTCTACTTCAGCCTGAGCCAGGACAGCGGCCGGCCCTCCTTCAGGAATGTGCTCATCCAGGGGCCTCAGGCCAAACGCTTCCAATCACGCTTCACCAGGAGCCCCGGAGGAGGCCAAGAGCAAGGCATCAAGGCAGTCCCTGCAGCAAGAGGCAACAAAAAGGCCGATCTCTCTCCGGAGATGGGTAAGTGAGCCCTTCAGAGCATGAAACTTGAAAAAGATCTCTCTAATCTATATTCAGAATTTAGGAGAGGTGTATGTGAGAAGGAATGTTCTGATGATAGGAGTTTATAAATGGTTGTCAGTTTGTTAACAAAGTTCATGTGAACTGCCTCATAACCAGCTGCATTGCCTTCAGAGTTTCACACATCCAGAATGATGAGCTTAAGCTCCGCAAGCTCACTCGTACTCATGACAGATTCTCGAATGGTTAGGACATTTTGAAGGTCTGTATTATTCATTGGTCCCCAAGGGATGCTTGTCGTGTTGGCTTGCTCCCATGTCTAATGAAACATTTAAGAGGCAGGCAGAGTGATGTGAAAATGATCGGCTCCAGAGTGTAGCCTAGGCGATTCCACGATGCCTTTATGCGTCAATGACCATTTGGAGCTGGACAGTGAGAAACACAGGACCAATCAAGCTAACCATAATTCATTACGGATTATTATTATTGATTTTTTTAACTGTCCGAAGCAGGCGCAAAGAAACAGACATTGTGCATTGCAGCAATACAAAGGCATGTTTGAAGTGTCTTTGGATTGGAGTGAGGCCTTCAGATGGCTGTTGAGTGAGTTGTTTCCATGGAGTTACTAAGCAAAGCCATTACCACCCACTCAGGATGAAGCCTGCTTGTGTTACCATGGCAATGTGGACCAGCCTAACCACCCCCAGTAGTGGATGCATCAATAAAATCCTCATACTGACACAAGCGCCCGTACTATTCTGAACCATTCCATTAATTTGCATCCTTTTTTCTTCTCTCCATCCTGTCTTTTCCTCTTCAGGTATGATTTTTAATGAGCAAGACCAGGAGATTCGAGACATGGGCTATCACAAGCACGCTTTCAACGTACTCATCAGCAATCGACTGGGCTTCCACCGAGACCTCCCCGACACTAGGGACGACAGGTGAGTGAGTGAGAGAGCGACAGCGTGCGAGTGTGGTATATATTTGGGTTTATTGACTCTGTGAGAGTGAACGGCTGACACCGACGCAGCACTTTGCAAGCCATCATGAAGGGCAACGGTAGCCAAAGGTTAAATGGGAAATGATGTCAATCTCTCTCTGCCTGCGCTGTTGCCACTACGAAATCCAAATACAAGGCATCTGTCTAGAGATGATTTGGTTTAGCACTGGTCTGAGGCAAACAAGTAGAGCTGCAGCTTGGAGTATTACCACATGTTATTTGTTAAGATGAGTTGCTTGTAAATGCAAAAACGAATTGGCTTGGTCAGTCTTGACAATCATTGGTACAATCAGGTGGTTTTAAGAGTTTGTAAATCCTGCTTACTAAGCAGACATGTTAGGATAGGGCAGAGGGTGAGTAGTTGAGGCATAATATGTTACATAAGCAAAGGGTAAAAACTGTTAATGTTTCCAAGGGGCAAGGCTTTCACAAGGTTGAGGAAAGCTCTGTAGGTGTGACCGTCATGATCCAAATGTTTCACTCCAAGCTGCACAGTGAAACAGTTTCAACTGTTCTGCCTTGTTATTATTCGACCATGCTGGTCATTTATGAACATTTGAACATCTTGGCCATGTTCTGTTATAATCTCCACCCGGCACAGCCAGAAGAGGCCTGGCCACCCCACATAGCCAGTTCCTCTCTAGGTTTCTTCCTAGGTTTTGGCCTTTCTAGGGAGTTTTTCCAAGCCACCGTGCTTCTACACCTGCATTGCTTGCTGTTTGGGGTTTTAGGCTGGGTTTCTGTACAGCACTTTGAGATATCAGCTGATGTACGAAGGGCTATATAAATAAATTTGATTTGAATTTGATTTGAAAACAGCATGAGAGTTTTATGCATGCCATTACTAAAGATGGTGAATACTGATCCTAGTTATGTTTGTCCCTGTCAAATACCTAGATAGGACTCTAGTGGCCAAAAGACAGTTTTAACGTGGGCAGCGCCATTGAATTTTCACAATTTTGAAGTAGTCAACATGGTGGAACTTCCTAAAAGGAAGGATCATTTAATTCCGTACATGCGACCAGGTGGGATCAGCCAATTAATTATACTAGTGAGGAAACATTCCATAACTGCAGGTGGCAGTAAAATCGCCAACCTTGGTTTTCTAACTGTTCAAACAACACACTCTCGGTGGCTTCAGTTTGTTTACCAACTCCTAGAAGTAGTAGTAGAAGAAAATGTACTACAGCCTCGATGGTGCTGCCCATAACGGGACAGATGCAATGTCTATGGTCCCTGTTGTGACACCCAGGACTTGGCTAATATGTGTTGGTGGCCCCGCCCACCCCCTCTGTCTCTCAGGTGCCGAGATGGAATCTATCCTCTGTCCCTCCCCACGGCCAGCGTAGTGATCTGCTTCTTCAACGAGGCGTTCTCCGCCCTCCTGCGCACTGTGCACAGCGTCCTAGATCGCACGCCTGCCTACCTGTTGCATGAGATTATACTGGTGGATGACAGCAGTGAACTAGGCAAGCTTCTCTTTTCAGTTGTCTATTTAGGATGTGAACTCTTGGGTTTTGTTCAGGCTCGCCTGAGCCAGGTAGACTATAACAAGGCCCAGTAAATGATTGGATGCTGTCGTGGACTGTGTGCATCTGTCTACAGTGTGCATGCTTCAATTACCTAGTTGGTGAACAAACGCAGGCTACTGCATTGTGTTGACGTTATCGAATGCCTGTGTGTAAATGAAGTCAAAGATCTTGGATCTCAATAGGATCTACCTGTATAAATTAAACTGAGCTCCATCTGAAAGCTTCTGTCCTTTCCCTCCACCACAGCTGACCTGAAGGAAGACCTGGACATCTATGTCCAGCTCAACCTCCAGGGCAAGGTCAAGGTGGTCCGCAACGAGAAGAGAGAAGGACTGATCCGAGGGAGGATGATAGGGGCCTCTCATGCCACAGGTGAGCCCTCCCGAGACCATAACTCTTCACTAATGTAACATATGCCCCCTGAGGCAGGGATGCAGGTAAAATAACTATGTTTACTGTCTAGTCAAGTTCCACACGGAAGTAATATTGTTGTATTATGATCAGCTGCAGTAGGATGAGAGGAAGAGGCTACAGAGGAATCCAACAGTGTGTGTGTGCGTGTGTGTGTGCGCAAACAGTGCGTGTGTGTGCGCAAACAGTGCGTGTGTGTGTGCGCAAACAGTGCGTGTGTGTGTGCGCAAACAGTGCGTGTGTGTGTGCGCAAACAGTGCGTGTGTGTGTGCGCAAACAGTGCGTGTGTGTGAACAGTGTTTTGTGATTGAACAGTGTGTGTGTGTACGTGCAAATGTCAAATCCCTGTAGATGTGTACCTCTAACCCCAGGAACCACTGAAGATATCTTGCCTCCCGGATACTAAAGGTCGACCGATTCATCGGAATGGCCGATTAATTAGGGCCGATTTCATGTTTTCATAACAATCGGAAATCAGTATTTTTGGGCGCAGATTTTTTTATTAATACCTTTTATTTAACTAGGCAAGTCAGTTAAGAACACTTTCTTATTTTCAATGACGGCCTAGGAACGGTGGGTTAACTGCCTGTTCAGGGGCAGAATGACAGATTTTCACCTTGTCAGCTTGGGGGATCCAATCGTGCAACCTTACAGTTGAAAATAAGAATTTGTTCTTAACTGACTTGCCTAGTTAAATAAATGGTCGTCCTCTATCGGATACATCCACACTGGCCATGCCACCCCTCTCCCTGTTCTTCTCCATCCTCTCCTGATTTGGTGTTTACTTTCTGAAGGGGAGGTGCTGGTGTTCCTCGACAGCCACTGCGAGGTAAACGAGGCGTGGCTATCGCCCCTGCTGGCGCCCATCCAGCGGGACCGCAAGACGGTGGTGTGTCCCGTCATCGACATAATTAGTGCCGACACGCTGGCCTACAGCCCCTCCCCCATCGTCCGGGGGGGCTTCAACTGGGGGCTGCACTTCAAGTGGGACCCTGTGCCCGCCTCAGAGCTCAACGGCCCCAACGGAGCACTGGGCGCCATCAGGTAACCTCCTGGTGGGAAACCAACCAGACCTTGTCGGGAATATATGATTTGCTCAAGGTGTGGAAAATGCTGAACCCAAGGATAAGGCCAACGACTTCTATATTTAATGGTTTAATAGACAAACAATAGGGAGACGCACGTTCCTCTGAGAGGTTCCAATATGCCCCATTCCAAAGACGAAACAGTCATTATATGCTCATCCATATCTGTTCTCTCTCCAGCTGCCTCAGAGTGCCTAGGCCCTGGTCAAAACATAGACAACTTGCAAGGCCAGAGTGAACCATGGAGTAGACATCTCTATCGCTTTAAAATGCCTATAGTTTAATTACAGCCACCGGCCTTATCCCCAGGAATGTCATTTAGACAGCGCAAACTCCAAGCTAGGTTTGCCGCATTATAGATGCAGAGGAACCAGTATGCACCTGAATGCACTCAACAAAACTATGATCTTGTTTCCCTAAATTGTATTATGAAAGCATAACTGTACTATTGTATTTTATAACTTAGCTGGTCATGTTTGCAATAGAACAGGATGTCAAATGATGCTCACCTGACCCAGATTGCGATTTATAATGGACCTTTTGGATTGCTTAAACAACATTAATTGTGTGCTAGTGAGGAGGCAGGGTTGTTTTCAAAACAACTACAAGTATGCTTGCTCTAGTTCCTCAACAGCACAGCTAGGAGAGATAAAAAATAAACACCTTATAGTTAAACTCTTGAGTCATCAAAGTGCATTGAAATGACTTAGGAACTGTGCACACTTTGGAGAGGTATGGCCCCTTGGAGACACCAGTTAGTTATCTCACTCAAACCCTTGTCATTTCTTTGTCTTATGTTGCACCTACCCTACATTACCATGAATATTCTTGTTACTGAATGTATCCAGTATATATTCAACAAATGTGTCAAAGTACAGTAAATGTAAAATGCACATAAAATCAGTGTGCTGTTTGGATTCAGTCTGTCAGGGGAACTGTTGTCTCAACTTTGGTCTAATAATTTCCCTTTATATTGCTACCAATGTTATGCAAATGTTTTCATATTTCTGCATCCATATAGGCCAATTCCATAGAGTATAAAGGGTTAATGCTCAAATTGATTGGGAATAGCTCAGACCCCCATTTGTTTTGATTTCAGCATGCATGAACCTGATCAATAAAGCACATGTGACATAGAGTTGTGTTCCCATCCCCTTGTTATGGAATCATGTGAAAGCTAATTAGTGGTCATAGTAGGGCGCCTGAGTGTCTGCCGGCTTTAGCCTTAAGGTCTTCTCGGACACCCCTTAGTGTAAAAAAAAATACAATCTCTTTCAATTTCTCTCCGTTTCACTCAAATGCTTGCGTTCTGGGCTTTCCATAAGAACATAAGCCTACGGTCACACAGAGATGCATGAAAACGCATTAAATCGGATACACATTCATCATGGTCCGTCATCGTCAAATTCAAGTCAATTATTTTCTGAAGTGTTGGATACGCCCAAAGGCCGGAGTTGTGTTATTTGTTTTGACGGACAATCACCTCTGGCGATCTGTCAAACGGATGGCTCCATTGGAAAAAAAACATTCTCAGTCAGTAATTCTCTCTGGTCACAGCCTGACTAGGAGACAGAGGCATTGTTTTCTCACATATTAGTGGTTGCGCTGCAGGTACTACCTTAAAGGATACTGATGTAGCGACAATGCCGACTCAAACTCTGTCTTACTCCCCCTCCCCCAGGTCCCCCACCATGGCCGGTGGTCTGTTTGCCATGGACAGGAAGTACTTTAACGAGCTGGGCCAATACGACAGCGGCATGGACATCTGGGGCGGCGAGAACCTCGAGATCTCCTTCCGGGTAAATAAAAGGGTCACACATACTCACTTCCTTTTCACACGACACAGTCCGTCTCCGTAGTGTGTACACGCTGTCACATAACATACACAACATGTCTGCTTCATGTTATTCTTAGGCAGGGTACAGATGCTCCCAAAGTGACACCCAATCTTTCAATTGAACATATTTTTCCAGTTTTAGGAGGGGTGCCAAATCAACTAGGTGGGGAGCACACATGCACCTGGTCAAATGAGCTGTGACACGTCAACCACTCGTCATAAGCTCAAGACACTTGGTTTATTTACCCATGTTTTGGCTCAGTTAGTCTAAGGCTTTGCCCTGGCAAAGTCAAGCTTTTCTTTCCCTTTGAAAAATACAGAATTAAATCAAATGTTTTAACTGACAGCCAAAGGCAAGTTTATTTCTCTATATTACGTTTTGTTCCATTTGAGTTGGATCGCCGCAGGCTGGCAACTATATATTGGCTTGGCTACATGAATATCTACAACAAAAATTCCTTTCTTGCCTCAGAGTTTTTAGTTACTTTTACCACATCAGAGTTGGACATTTCTCTTCCAGTCCTGTTTGAATATTCTTGGCAAGACTACCTTCTCATATCTTGCTATGTTACCCTATTTGAAAAGAGAGTACAGCATATTTTTCTTCACTAAGGAAACGTTATGTACAGTGCATTTGTTAAGTATTTACACCTCTTGACTTTTTCCACGTTTTGTTTGTTCTGCACTCAATACCCTATAATGACAAAGCAAAAACAGGTTTTTAGACATTTTTGCAAATACAAAATGTAAATACAAAATGTAAATATCACATTTACAAAAGTATGCAGACCCTTTACTCAGTACTTTGTTGAATCGTCTTCGGCAGTGATTACAGCCTTGAGACTTCTTGGGTATGACGCTACAAGCTTTGCACACCTGTATTTGGAGTTTCTCCCATTCTCTGCAGATCCTCAAGCTCTGTCAGGTTGGATGGGGGTCATCACTGCACAGCTATTTTCAGGTCTCTCCAGAGATGGTCGATCGTGTTCAAGTCCGGGCTCTGGCTGGGCCACTCAAGGACATTCAGCGACTTGTCCTGAAGCCACTCCTGTGTTGTCTGTTGGCTGTGTGCTTCGGGTCGTTGTCCTGTTGGAAGGTGAACCATGGCAAGGTCCTGAGCGCTCTGGAGCAGGTTTTCATCAAGGATCTCTCTGTGCTTTGCTCCTTTCATCTTTACCTCGATCCTGACTAATCTCCCGGTCCCTGCCGCTGAAAAACATCCCCACAGCATGATGCTGCCACCACCATGCTTCACCGTAGGGATGGTGCCAAGTTTCCTCCAGATGGGACACTTGGCATTCAGGCCATAGAGTTCAATCTTGGTTTCATCAGACCAGAGAATCTTGTTTCTCATGGTCTGAGAGTCTTTAGGTGCTTTTTGACAAACTCCAAGCGGTCTGTCGTGTGCCTTTTTACTGAGGAGTGGCTTCCGTCTGGCCACTCTACTAGAAAAGCCTGATTGTGTGGAAAAAGAGTAGGGGTCTGAATACTTTCCGAAAGCTCTGTATGTTAAACATTGTCAGATTACATGAACCATATGGCTCTGTACTATGGGAAATGGAGCTGATGTTTGGTCAGACTTTATACACTCCCCAATATATTTATTTGGACAGTTAAGCTAAAACGCTGAATATTTGCTCTATACTCCAGCATTTGTGATTTGAGATAAATTGAGTCGATCGTTCAGAACGTCACTTTATTTAAAGGTATTTTCATGCATATCTGTTCTATCATTTAGAAATGAAAGTACTCTATGTATCCCCCTCCCTCCCTCCCTCCCTCCCTCCCATTTGAAGGTGTTGTAAGTATTTGGACAAAACAAACTGCAAATGCGTTCAACAAGTTTGTAGAGTCATCTTCATAGTGGTATACTTGGCTATAGAGTCATCTTCATAGTGGTATACTTGGCCATAGAGTCATCTTCATAGTGGTATACTTGGCCATAGAGTCATCTTCATAGTGGTATACTTGGCCATAGAGTCATCTTCATAGTGGTATACTTGGCCATAGAGTCATCTTCATAGTGGTATACTTGGCCATAGAGTCATCTTCATAGTGGTATACTTGGCTATAGAGTCATCTTCATAGTGGTATACTTGGCTATAGAGTCATCTTCATAGTGGTATACTTGGCCATAGAGTCATCTTCATAGTGGTATACTTGGCTATAGAGTCATCTTCATAGTGGTATACTTGGCCATAGAGTCATCTTCATAGTGGTATACTTGGCTATAGAGTCATCTTCATAGTGGTATACTTGGCCATAGAGTCATCTTCATAGTGGTATACTTGGCCATAGAGTCTGCTCCTGCATGGATTAAGTAAAAGGGGTTTGTCATGAATGTGTGTGTGTGGTTTACAGTAGGAAGTTATTCACAACATGCATATAATATAGCTTAGATGAAGTGCGCTGGCGCTCAAACCAAGAATTCAAATATTTTCTGAACTGCTGAATGTGTGTTAATACAATGCATTTGTCTTTTCTCAGATCTGGATGTGTGGGGGCCAGCTCCTGATCATTCCCTGTTCGCGGGTTGGTCATATATTTCGTAAACGGCGGCCCTACGGGTCACCCGGAGGTCAGGACACCATGGCCCACAACTCCCTGCGCCTGGCCCACGTATGGATGGATGAATACAAGGTACATGTACAGAGTAGTAGTACAGGCTGGGCGGTATAGTGTATTTTACTCTATACTGGTATTTGATGCATGGACCAGTTTTGGGTTTTTACTTTTTTATAACGGTATTTCAATGTTTGGTTTGTTTAATGTGCTATGCCGCTACGCAGGGTCGTCTTTCTCCTTCCACACACAATAAATCCCAGAGTGCTCTACCACAAGTCACAACCATTTCACTTGCCATTCACTCACAGTGAGTGTCTGCATGGTCAATGCTGCAGATACAACAAGATGGTGACAACGATAATGATTTCCACTTTGCTCCTTAATATAAATCTACAAGCGTTCTATAAAAATCGAATCCATGTTTATTGATGAAGTACACAGTTTTGCAGATGTTATTGCTGGTGCAGTGAAATGCTTATGTTTCTAGCTCCAACACACACAATCCAAAAAACAAACAAGAAATATCAGAATGAGCAATGTCAGAGTCCGGAATATAAATGAATATGTAATGGGTGTGTGTTTATAGACAGTATATGAATAGAACATGTGTGTACTGCAGTAGTTATAGGATGAGCCATGACAAGAACACAATATACACATATAAAGTGGTAAAACAGTATGTGACCAGTGTTCTATGACTCTATGTACATAGGTGCAGGGTAGAGTACCGGGTGGTAGCCGGCTCGTGACAATGTCTAAGGGTCAGGGCAGGTTACTGGGCAGAGGCCAGTTAGTGATGACTGTTTTAAGAGTCTGATGGCCTGAAAATGGAAGCTGTACTATTAGTTTAGTTTATGTATCTTACTATCTGCAAACAGCTAGTTTGTATTTTTTTAACAAGTTGTGGTTAAAATAAATGGTGTTAGCCTCTAATGCTAATCACTGGGTAGCTAGCTAGCTAAATGTACTTAGTCAGAGCAAACGTAGCTAGCTAATACAAATCAAATGTTATTTGTCACATGCGCCGAATACATCAGGTGTAGGTAGACCTTACAGTGAAATGCTTACTTAAAAGCCCTTAACCAACAAAGCCATTCAAGAAATATAATTACTAAAATAAACCATTTAAAAATCCACCGATTAGAGAGAAAAAAAAAAGAAGAGTAAAATAAAACCAATCAAAAGGTAACACTAGACATGTACATAAGAATAACGTGGCTATATACAGGGGGTACCGGTACCGAGTCAATGGGCGGGGGTATAGGTTAATCGAGGTAATTTGACTATGCATAGATAATGAACAGCGAGTAGCAGCAGTGTAAAAACGGGGGGTTTGTCAATGTAAATAGTCCAGGTGGCCATTTTGGTTAGTTGTTCAGCAGTCTTATGGCTTTGGTGTAGCCTTTTGGTCCTAGACTTGGTGCTCCGGTATCGCTTGCTGTGCTGTAGCAGAGAGAACAGTCTATGACTGGAGACTTTGACCATTTTTTGGGTCTTCCTCTGACGCCGCCTAGTATATAGGTCCTGGATGTCAGTAAGTTTGGCCCCAGTGATGTACTGGGCCATATGCACTACCATCTGTAGCGCCTTACGGTCAGATGCCATACCAGGCGGTGATGCAACTGGTCAGGAGGCTCTCGATGGTGCAGTTGTATAACTTTTTGAGGATCTGGGGACCCATGCCAAATCTTTAAGGTCTCCTGCGGGGGAAAAGTTGTCGTGCCCTCTTCACAACTGTCTTGGTGTGTTTGGACTACGAGTTCGTTGGTGATGTGGACACCAAGGAACTTGAAACACTTGACCCGCTCCACAACAGCCCGTCAATGTTAATGGGCCCTGCTTGACCCTCCTTTTCCTGTAGTCCATGATCAGCTCTTTTGTCTTGCTGTGTGTGTGAGAGAGACATTAAAAACTTCTCAACTAGCCTACCTGGTTAAATAAAATAACACTTAATGTGTTACCATGCACTGCTCATAAACAATATTTACAAATTCTATTATTCAAAAACCTAAAATACAGTGAAAAATATTGTGATATGATATTTTGGCCATATCACCCAGCCCTAGTACACACGGTTGAAATTCAGTCCTAAGTCACCCATTCCATGCTGGTGGCCTGTAATAGGTAATAGCCAAGACTGAAAACCACTGATCTGAAGAAATCCCTTTTCACACCTTATTTTTCCCAGAGGCTTCTATTATAGCCTCCAAGCCATCTATGGTCATAAGCAAAGGATTTCTTCTAATTACTCTCAGCTTCATGTCTTGATCAGCACAGTGATGTTTGTTCCTTTCCAAGCTACAAAGCGGAGCTATAATTGCTTTCCACGGACTGAAAATTGCAGATTGGAAAGTCAGCTAATACCGTTGTGGTCTCCCTTTCACACACCTCATCGTCTCACAACGATTGAGTCTGAATTTGCTTTCTCATTTCCCCTCAGTGTGTGGATGGTTATTGTTACCAAACTAAGCAGTGTGCACAGAGGCCTTGAATATTATTAGTTAATAGTTAATCATCATTACTTAGACATCTTGGTTCCTTAGGGGCACATGAGGCATCCACGAGAGTGCTGCTGTTTACGGGAAGATTATGGATGCTGCCGTGTAGTCTCTCTTCTGTGCTCTTTCCCCAACTTCCATTTGTTTCTTTCCATTTTGAAATGATAAACAGTACATTTGAACTAAGAGTGTGATTCATAAATTGCCACCCCCCCCCACTGAATTCTTAGTACAGCAGAGTAGTGTTGAAATCTTCCAGAGGTTTAAGATGAGGTTAGGGTTCTGGCTTCTCCATCACCACACTAATCTGGGACTGGGACAGGCTTTTTTTCTACGTAAACAGCTGGCCCAAATCAGGATGTATCAAACAGATTCTCAATCAAGGTAAACATCTTGGTTAGCCCAATTTGAATCTTACCTCTGAAATAATTATTGAGTCTTGCACTACTATTAGCTAGTGGTTTATTCAGCTTTTCTGATCATGTTTGTTTACAAACGAACTTTAGTAAACCATGTGCTTTTACAGACAACTGAGATGCAGCTATATTAATTGTGGAATAGCAATCAACCTCACCTATTCTTTTGTCTCGTCCAATCAGGAGCAGTACTTCAACCTTCGGCCGGAGCTCCGGGAACGCGCCTACGGTGACATCAGCGAGCGGCAGGCGGTGCGCCAACGGCTGCAGTGCCACTCTTTCAAGTGGTACCTGGACACCATCTACCCTGAGATGCTGGTGGCCTCAACCCACAACAAGCCTCAGCAGCCTGTGTTCGTCAACAAAGGTCTCCGCAGGCCCAAAGTGCTGGAAAGAGGCCGGGTAAGATAGGCCAGCTGGCTAAAAGCCCCGGCCCCCTGTCGCTCTAAACCGCTGTAGACTCGCTCTCTCCACTAACCCACTAAAGTACATTTGAACTTGTGCTTTATAGCCAATGGTCGCATCAACCATAGGAGTTGGCCATACAGCACACTCTGATCTGGGACCAGGCTAGAGCTATGCTACTGTCCACCATAGAAATAGTCATTTCACTTCTATTGTACGCTACATCATGCCTCAAAATAACACTGTTCAAACTTCAGCACTTCACTGTAACAAAAGGAGGCCAATTGGTCTTCTTGTAACGGTACATCACTCTCCACCCCCGGATTTTGTCTTAAGTAGCTGGGAACTGACAATTTTCTGCCATAACTTTTACACGGTTTGTTTTTCACCAATAGAGCCATGTGTTGTTGACGGTCAACCCTTGCCAAAGAGGCCAAAAAATTACACCTGAAATGAAAAATAATAAAATGCATGTTCTCAATCTCTTCGATTTAAGCTGTAACTCTGTATATCTTTCACACGCAAATAGCCCTATTGTTGTACATTAAACAAAGTTGCTTGTTAACTGTGAGTGATGCACCTTCAATGTGTATAAACAGCAGCTGCTTCCTGATGGACAAGAGGGCATCAGAAGTTGTAAACGTTAACAATATGCCATGTTCCTGCACGTTGTTGTTTGGGGTTCATATGATAAGGTCAGAAAGCATTTAAGAATGCAACGCAGAAATACCTGAACATTATTCAAAAACTGAGGGAAAGCAAAAATCATCAATACAACATTACAACATACTGCACCTTAAGTTTTTCTTATTGAATGAAATGGAATAAATGCCATATCCAGTCAGCAGGGGGCAATGTGGTGTTGCACAAGTCATTAAGGAGTCCCCAGGTTAGACACACACCACTTAGAAGCTCAGAACTCAGGAATAGATAAGTTTTCCTGCTTCAAAAAGACTAATAGGAAACGAGTTATGTATTGCAAGTCAAACAACCAACAGCTCTGCTACGTCAGTCTCCCAGAGAGAATGTTCATATTCTACTTAGTCTGGAAGGAAAGATCGTGCATTCATAGGTGAATTCTTAAAATGCTTGGTTTCTGAAGATATAAAGTTATGGTGAGGCAGTCGGTGCAATGTGTTGAGATAATACCCACATTTTTTCAAGCGACTTACTGGAGCAATTGGCTTTAAGTGCCTTCCTCAAGGGCACATCAACAGATTTTTCACCTAGTTGGTTCTGGGATATGAACCAGCAACCTTTCGGTTATTAGTTCAATGCTCTTAACCACTAGGTTACCTGCCGCCCTAGTGGCTGGGTGTTGGTATATTGTGCATTTCAGTGCCATATTCTGGACGTAACTTCACATATTCACTTGGCATATTCTTTGCAGTAGCACTGCACAGATAATCAGATCTTACATTGCCTGAAGCTGTGTGTAACTTTTCAGGGAATCACATTAATAAAACTCAGATGTGGAGTCAGGCTGCAATACATTTTGTATTTATCCCAGAGTGACTTAGTCCTTGTGGGTGGGTGTTGTTTTGGGGCGGCAGATAGCCTGGTGGTTAGAGCATTGGGCCAGTAACCGAAAGGTTGCTAGATTGAATCCCCGAGCTGACAAGGTAAAAATCTGTTGTTTCTACCCCTGAACAAGACAGTTAACCCGCTGTTCCTAGGCCATCATTGTAAATAAGATTTTGTTCTTAACGGACTTGCCTAGTTAAATAAAGGTTAACAAATAAATAAATACACTAGTAAGTGCATACATTTTCATAGTGGTCCCCCGTGGGACTCGAACCCATAACCCTGGTGTTGCATGTGCCATGCTCTACCAACTGAGCCACATGGGACATGAGCTGGAATACAACTTCTAACCTCTTCCTTCTCCTTTTCTCTTCAGCTACGGAACCTGCAGGCTGACAAGTGTCTGGTGGCTCAAGGGAGGCCAAGCCAGAAGGGGGGTGCCGTGGTGCTGAGGGCCTGTGACACACACAACCTAGAACAGGTAAACTAATGGCGTGTTCAAAACAACTGGGAACGGATTTTATTTTATTTTATGGTCGTCCAACTCGAGTCTCTTACTAGAGCTCTGCCATGAATTCACCTTATATTTTTCAGAGTTCCCAGTTGTCTTGAATGCACCATAGTACTTGACTCTGCTTCGTGTCTCCATGACACTGGGACTCATGACAACACAAGTCATTAGTAATGATGTGGGCCTATGACATTCTACAGTGATGATAGAACCATAACACAAGCCTGGCCTGTTAGGGTTAGAACGTGAAATTAGTTCCATTTCATCCTCATATCCCTAATCTATGCTTTAATTTACTTATTTCAACTGTTTCTGGCCATAATTACTTTTGTAAGAGTGTACCTTGGCCACATGGTTAAAGTGTAGTATGTCAAGCTGGATGTACAAGAACTGTACCAGTACTTCCTCTCACTCCAGGATCTCATGGTCAGAGATTAGTTTTGTGCAAGAGTCATCCATCTTTTCTGCATTCAACTGAAAATGACTGTTCCATTAGGTCCTCCACTTTCCTGTGTGTGTAAAAATGGTGCAGAGTGAGTCACTCCCTGTGTGTGTCGGGTAGAAGTTCAGCAGAGGCTGAAGCTACTGCAGTTCTGCACTGTGACACGCATTCTCCCCCTCTTGCTCTCCCTCATACGGACCACTCTCTCGCTTTCTGTATTCTCTCTTTCCATTTGAACCCCTCCCCCTCTGCGGCACTGAGTCTTCGGGTTACACGATGAGGTCAACAACTTCCGCTGTGAACGGGTGTTTGTCAAATTGTCTGCTGACAAGTGAGGAGTGAAATGTTGACATCCAAAAATGAAGTATTATATATTGGGAAGTAGTTTTGTTTTTCATTAATATTGGGAGTATTTAAAGTTGAAATTCTGCCATTTTTCTATTCTGATTTTAAGTCCAGATCTACATTTATATTAAATTCTCATAAGGTGATGGTGTTTCTGTAATAGATTACTTTACATTCCTCACTCGGGTCTGTACCACATTTGACCGTCTTGACTTATTCCACATTTTCTTGTATTACAGCCCTAATTCAAAATGAATTAAATATTTATTTTTCTCACCCATCTAAAGCAAATCAAATATTATTTGTCACATACACATGTTTAGCAGATGTTTTTGCGGGTGCAGCGAAATGCTTGTGTTTCCAGCTCCAACAGTGCAGTAATATCTAACAATACACACAACCTAAAAGTTAAATAATGGAATTAAGGAATATTAGGATGAGCAATGTCGGCGTGGCATAGACTAAAATACAGTATATACATATGAGATGAGTAAAGCAAAAATATGTAAACATTATTAAAGTGACTAGTGGTCCATTTATCAAAGTGGCAAGTGATCTATGGGGCAGCAGCCTCCTAAGGTACAGGGTTACATAACCGGGTGGAAGACGCCTTGTGATGGCTATTTAACAGTCTAATGGCCTTGAGATAAAAATAAAAAAAACAGCTTCTCGGCCCCAGCTACACAAGTGAAAATGTTTTTATCAATTTTTGCTAATTAAATACAGAAAGATTTAATTTACCTATAGTATTCACACCCCCTGAGAAAATACTAAACACAGCAAAAAAATAAATGTCCCTTTTTCAGGACCCTGTCTTTCAAAAAAATTATTTGTAAAAAATCTAAATTACTTCACATATCTTCATTGTAAAAAGGTATAAACAACCATAAACAATTCATGAACATGCACCTATGGAACGGTTAAGAGACTAACAGGAAGGCAATTAAGGTCAGTTATGAAAACTTAGGACACTAAAGAGGCCTTTCTACTGACTCTGAAAAACACCAAAGGAAAGATGCCCATCTGCTCATCTTCGTGAACTTGCCTTAGGCATGCTGAAAGGAGGCATAAGGACTGCAGATGTGGCCAGGGCAATAAATTGTACTGTGAGACAGTGCTACAGGGAGACGGAACAGACAGCTGATTGTCCTCGCAGTGTCAGACCACTTGCAACAACACCCGCACAGCTCTGGAGAGAGAGACGTCATCAGAGCGCGCAACAGGACACTGTACGGTCTACACTCGGTTTGTTGTTTACATTTAACTCATTCATTGAATCGATTTTAATCCAAACTAAAGTTTTGTTACTAAGGATTCCACAACGCGGTTAGCCTTTACGGCTGGGACTGCGAATTTGTGTTTAGTTTTTGCGTGGATTCCGCGAGTGCTAGCTGGCTGTACTACAGACACTTGTCGTCGTGGTGGGAAAGACTTTTGTTATCTTTTCGTAAAACAACTGGCTCTATACTGCAACCAATCTGGATACCAAGGAGATCCTGATGGAAATCGACGAGTACCAACAGCTTTACGCTATGGAGGAACAACATACTCCTTCGTGGAAAGATCCGACCACCTCACAAAATTAACTTTAACCCGACAAAAAAAAGAAAAACAGATTAATCTACAGACACGGACGATTTACTTCCCATTGAGGTAGAGGCTAATGCTCTGGCTGGAATCCATGCAACAATGGAACATTTGTGTGAGAAGGTAGCAGGGCTGAGGGGGAGTTTGCCGTTCAGCCAGAGTGAAATTCTCAAGCGCCAAAGAGAAAACAAGACACTCACAGCCAAGGTAAGAATACACGATTCCAACATGAATTGTCTACTCAGGGAAAACAGGGTGATGAAGGAGACGCTACTAGACATACACATTTGTAGCATGAGTGAAAAATCACTTTTTCTGGTATTCCTGAGGACGCATCCAATAATCCAGAGGACGCGATCAGAGAATTTCTGAACTCCGCATTGAAGCTTCCTATAGAGACTAAACAAGGTGGCTTTCCACCGAGTACACAGACTTGGAGCGACAAGACCAAGGGTCCCCGACCGGTCATCGCAAAATTTGAACACTACCAACAAAAGGAGCTGATCAAAAGCAGAGGAAGGGACCAAATTCGGTCTCAATGACCAATTTCCAAAGGAGATAAACGAACTTCGTAAGAGACTGTATCCGGTACAAAGACAACAAAGGATGGGTGGGAGGCGTGCCTTTATTGTGGACCAACTCTTTATAGATGGACAGCTATTCCGAGGTAGCTCCATAACACTGTGGCTGTACTAAATTCTACAGGGACTTCTACAGGTTACGAAAAAAAAAGAATGTATGGGAACTGTTTAAAATATCTGAACATTTATGAAGTGGATATGAACACACACACGTACTCAACGACATGCTTGCTTACACATACACACCTGATCTCGCTCTCTTTTCTCTCTCGCTATTGTCCAACTGTTTTATAATTTAATGTATTTGTCTACAAGTTTATAAGTTTATATATGTTTGCAACAAGCAAGGGGAAGATATCAAAATAGGGGCATAATAACATAATACGGAATACATTTGTACTGTAGTGAAGCAGTCTAGAATAATGCAAGGTCTCTTTCATGATCATGTGAAACATCAATTGCTATGGATAATTCTGGAATGTGTTTTTCAATTATGTTTGGTAATTATGATGGTGATACGATATGGATCACAATTATGTTTGGTAATTATGATGGTGATACGATATGGATCACAATTATGTTTGGTAATTATGATGGTGATACGATATGGATCACAATTATGTTTGGTAATTATGATGGTGATACGATATGGATCACAATTATGTTTGGTAATTATGATGGTGATACGATATGGATCACAATTATGTTTGGTAATTATGATGGTGATACGATATGGATCACAATTATGAATATTAAGGCTATATGCACTACATGTTACACACAGATACTCAAACATGCAAATTGGCAGAGTTATTATTTATTTGGACATCACACAGCCTTACTCTTATACAGACATCATATCCAATATCACACACATAATTTGTCTAACATCTGTGGCATTGGCAAACAGGCAAGGGAATAAAAAATTATTGCTAGAACCTATTTCTTGAATTCTAAATATCAGACATTTGAAAGCTCTAGTTTTGACCTTTTATAATATCCCTGATGGCAGTAACTTTACACAAGCACCAATTATGGTCAATTTAGCCTGAGAATAGTATCTACTTATGGTAAGGGGTGAAATAAGTTTAGCTAGTTATAATTGCAACGGTTTGGCAGATTATAAAAGAAGATCAGTCTTTACATGGCTAAAAGAAAATTAATATATACTGTTTACAGGAAACTCACTCTACATCCTTAGATGAAGTTGCGTGGAAAAAGAATGGGGTGGTGAAATAATTTTCTGTCATGGACAAAGGAACTCAAAGGGTGTGATATTAATGAACAAATATTTTGATCTGAATGTGCAAATAATCAGGAATGATTCGCAAGGAAGGTGTATTCTTTTGAATATGAAAGCGGACGAAAAAGAGATTTGGCTCATTAATCTTTATGGTCCAAATCAGGATGATCCACACTTCCTCAAACATTTATACTAATTTATTGAACTTACAGGCAACAAATGATCTAATCATTATGTTAGGAGACTATAACACAGTGTTAAGTACCTCGATGGACCGTAAAGGTCATCACTCTACAAACTATCATCACCGTGCCCTTAAGGAAATCACAAATATTGTGGATATTTGGAGACTAAAAAACCAGACCTAGTGCGATATACATGGAGGACACTTAATCAAGCTAGTCATCTTGACTACTTTCTTGTCTCTTTCTCTCTTGCATCAAAGGTTAAAGTTTTAATAGGAGACAGAATGCGATCGGATCATCTAATTGGCATTCACATAACTTTTATAGATATTCCACGTGGACGGGGATATTGGAAATGTAATCAAAGTTTACTGGAGGACAACTTATTTTTAACTAAGACTAAAGAAGTTAACTGAATTTTTCCAGTATAATATAGGTTCAGCAAATCCCTTTGTTTGGGATACCTTTAAATGTACCTTCAGGGGTCATTCAATTCAATATTCATCAATAATAAAAAAATAAGTTTCTGGCTAAAGAAACAAGACGAACAAGGGAAATCCATGAACTAATAGTACAGGTAGATAAAAACAAAACAATAACAACAATAGAGATACAAAATAAGTTAGAGGAAAAACAAAAATAACTTGAACTTATTCAAGAACGATCTAATGTAATCTATTACAAAAATAAAGCAAACTGGATGGAATATGGAGAAAAATGCACAAAATTCTTCCACAGAAACTCGTTTCTGAAGACTGAGTCATCTAGGATTCTCCGAATTATATTTTAAAAGAGGAAGCTAATTATTTTAAGCAGATATTCTCTTTTCCGTCTCATCCTTTCCCACTGAATGAAGATTACGGTAAGGAATTATTTCATAATAATATAAGATGGAAAATTAACAAATGTACATAAAGATCAGTGCGAAGGACAAGTTACAGAGGAAGAACTTTTTCAGGCTATTAAATCCTTTCAGTCTGGAAAAACCCCAGGGCTTGATGGCATACCGGTAGATCAAGTATTCTTTGATATACTAAAAGCTCCATTGTTACATTGTTTAACTACTCCTATAGAAATGGTAGTCTGTCGGGTACTCAGCAGGAAGGTCTGATTTTTCTCATATTAAAACAAGACCCGGCCTATCTAAAAAAAACTGGAGGCCCCTTACACTTCAATGTTGTGATGCAAAATGCAAAGTACTCAGAATTAAAAGGGTTTTTTACCAGGTATTGTTAATCCTGATGAGACAGGTTTTTTTTACATGGACGATACATTAGAGATAATATACAACAACTACTAGAAATAATAGAACATGTAAGAAGCCAGGAATGGTATTTATAGCAGATTTTGAAAAGGCATTTGATAAAGACTGATTTTATTTATAAATGACTTTTTTTTCTCCATTTTGGCAATTCTCTTATAAAATGGGTAAAAATAATGCATAGCGACCCCAAGTGTAAAGTAGTAAATAATGGCTACTCTCTACAGAGAGTTTTGAATTGTCAAGAGGAGTTAATGTTTCCGCTGTCACCATATCTATTCGTTATGGCCATAGAAATGCTAGCTATTTTTTTTATTTAACCAGGTAGGCTAGTTGAGAACAAGTTCTCATTTGCAACTGTGACCTGGCCAAGATAAAGCATAGCAATTTGACACATACAACACAGAGTTACACATGGAATAAACAAAACACACAGTCAATAATACAGTAGAACAAAAGAAAGAAGTATATATAAAAGTCTATACAGTGAGTGCAAATGAGGTAAGATAAGGGAGTTAAGGCAATAAATAGGCCATGGTGGTGAAGTAATTTAAATATAGCAATTAAACACTGGAATGGTAGATGTGCAGAAGATGAATATGCAAGTAGAGATACTGGGGTGAAAAGGAGCAAGATGAATAAATAAATAAATAAATACAGTATGGGGATGAGGTTGTTGGATGGGCTGTTTACAGATGGGCTATGTACAGGTGCAGTGATCTGTGTGCTGCTCTGACAACTGGTGCTTAAGCATCTCCAATCCAGAATTAAATCTAGAATCGGCTTCCTATATTGCAACAAAGCATACTTCACTCATGCTGCCAAACAGACCCTCGTAAAACTGACCATCCTACCGATCCTCTACTTCGATGATGTCATCTATAAAATAGCCTCCAACACTCTACTCAACAAATTGGATGCAGTCTATCACAGTCCCATCCATTTTGTCACCAAAGCCCCATACACTACCCACCATTGCGACCTGTACGCTCTCGTTGGTTGGCACTCGCATCATACTCGTCGCCAAACCCACTGGCTACAGGTTATCTACAAGTCTCTGCTAGGTAAAGCCCCGCCTTATCTCAGCTCACTGGTCACCATAGCAGCACCCACTCATACCTGCTGGAGCGCGTGCTACATCTCATTGGTCACCACAAAGCCAATTCCTCCTTTGGTCGTCTTTCCTTCCAGTTCTCTGCTGCCAATGACTGGAACGAACTGCAAACATCTCTGAAGCTGGAGACTCATCTCTCCCTCACTAGCTTTAACTTCTTAAGGTATAGGGGGCAGCATTTTCACTTTTGGATAAATAGCGTGCCCAATTTCCTGCTACTCATGCCAAGAATATAAGATATGCATTTTACTAGTAGATTTGATAGAAAACACTCTGAAGTTTCTAAAACTGTTTGAATCATGTCTGTGAGTATAACAGAACTTATGTAGCAGGCAAAACCCCGAGGACTAACCATTCAGATTTTTTTTTTTTTAGGTCTGTCTGTTCAGTGAGTTCTCATTGGGAAAATATATTTCTTAGTCACTTGTTTGTAGTTCCTACCGCTTCCACTGGATGTCACCAGTCTTTGGAATTTGGTTGAGGTTATTCCTTTGTGCAATGAAGAAGTACGGCCATCCTGGAAAAGGGTAACGCTGTTGAGAGTTGGCCAAGACTTGTAAAGTAGCGTTAGTTTCCTCTCGTCCTCCATTGAAAACAGATAGACCCGTCTTCAATTTGATCGATTATTAACGTTAAAAATACCTAAAGTTGTATTACAAAAGTATTTTGCAATGTTTTGGCAAAGTTTACAGGCAACTTTTGAGATATTTTGTAGTGACTTTGGGCAAATTGAAAGCTGTTTTTTTTTCTGGATCAAACGCTCCAAATAAATGGACATATATGGACGGAATTAATCAAACAAAATTACCATTTGTGATGTTTATGGGACATATTGGAGTGCCAACAAAAGAAGCTTGTCAAAGGTAAGGGGAATGTTTTATATTTTATTTCTGCGTTTTGTGTAGCGCCTGCAGGGTTGAAATATGCTACTCTTTGTTTACTGCTGTGCCATCATCAGATAATAGCTTCTTATGCTTTCGCTGAAGAGCCTTTTTGAAATCTGACATGTTGGCTGGATTCACGATTGTAGCTTTAATTTGCACGTGTGATTTAATGAAAGTTTGAATTTTATAGTATTTTATTTGAATCTGGCGCTCTGCATTTTCCCTGGCAATTGGCCAAGTGGGACCTTTGCGTCCCCCTATCCCAGAGAGGTTAATGTGAGTCTGGAAGGAGAGTTTACAGTCTAACCAGACACCTAGGTAGTTGTCCACGTATTCTAAGTCAGAGCCGTCCAGAGTAGTGATGCAGGTGCGGGCAGTGATCGGTTAAATAGCATGCATTTAGTTTTAAGAGCAGTTGGAGGCCACGGAAGGAGAGTTGCATGGCATTGAAGCTCGTCTGGAGGTTAGTTAACACAGTGGCCAAAGAGGGGCCAGAAGTATACAGAATGGTGTCGTCTGCGTAGAGGTGTGTCGAATCACCAGCAGCAAGAGCAACATCATTGATGTATACAGAGAAAAGAGTCGGCTCGAGGTACGGTGGGATTCGAAATGGTCGGTAATCTGTTTTAACTTGGCTTTCGAAGACCTTAGAAAGACAGGGTAGGATAGATATAAGTCTGTAGCAGCTGAAAATGCTAGTAATAGGGGTTGCAACAATTTCAGCAGTTAATTAAATCATTAGAGGATTAGAAATCCAAGGTTTAAAAACAAAGGTGTCCATGTATGCCGATGACTCAAGTCCTCAAGCTAGATCCCTGCAATGTCTCATTAAACATCTAGATAAGTGGACTCTCTGGACTAAAAACCTAATTATGATAAGTGTACAATATTACGTATTGGATCTTTTACATTACCTTGCAGCTTACCTATAAAATGGGCTGATGGTGAAGTAGACATACTTGGTATTCATATCACAAAATATATAAATGAGCTCTCCACAATGAATTTCAATAGAAAACTTGTAAAAATAGACAAGCTCCTGCAACCATGGAGGGGTAAATACCTGTCTATTTATGGAAAATTTCCCTGATTAACTCAGTCATATCTCAGTTTACTCACTTACTTATGGCGCTGCCTACTCCTGATGATTCGTTTTTCAAATCATATGAGCAAAAATATTTTGCTTTATCTGAGACGCTACACCAGACAAAATAAAACGTGCCTATCCATATAATGAATATGAATTGGGTGGGTTGAGATGATTAAATATAAAATCACTAAACCTCTCTAAAAGCTTCACTCATTCAAAAGTTTTATTTGAACCCTAAATGGTTCTCAAGTAGATTAATAAGAAAAGCTCATCCCTTGTTTAAAAATGGACGTTTTTGCCTTTGTGCAGGTTGCCATGTCTCATTTTCAATTAATCAAAAATTAAACTTTTTTTTCAAACAAGCATTGCAGAGCTGGCTACAATTTCAATTTCATCCCCCTGAAAAGATGGAACAAATATTATGGCTGAACTCATGTGCTGGTTGATAAAATACCTGTATTCATGTGATGTTTGAAAAGGGTATTTTGTTCTTAAATGGTAATGGTAGAGTTATGTCCTTATCAGAATTGTACGGGAAGGTCTGCTCAATCCAAGAGTACAACCAATTGATTACAGCATTGCCCCAAAAATGGAGGAGGCGGGTGGCAGCGGGAGGAGGTAGGGAACTGATCTGTCTGCCCAATATAAAGGATCAAAACTGGCGGAGGAATAAAAATAGCATAAATAGGAAAGTATTCCAGTTTCATTTGAGGACCAGGATGTTGACAACTGTGCCATACAGATTGCAGAATAGTTCGGAAGAGATTTTTGATGTACCGATTCCATGGTACAGGGTGTATGAGTTGATCTATATAAAACAACGCAAGACTTTGTGCTTTTCAGCTAAAATTATGATATAGAATTCTTGGGGCATAAAATCATCGAAGCTCTGCAGATTTTGATGTGAGGATACAGAATCAATAGACCATTTATTTTTGTATTGCCCTCAGGTAGCCTGTTTCTGGTCTCAGGTTCAGGAATGGCTGAAAATGCATAGCATTGATCTAAAATTGACCCTAGAAATAGTACTGTTAGGAGATCTGGAGAGGCCTGGTCAGTCAATTATTAATACTCGTAGTAAAAGTATTTATCTAAAACACGCAATCTGTAGATTCTATTAGTTTAGATTGAAATTGTATGTTAAACATCATAGCATAGTTGAAAGATAAAGGGAAAAAAAGTACATTTGAATGACACTAAATGGCAGTGTTTTTACAACTAATGCCGGTTTGCCTGAGGATGATTGCCGTGCAGGTGTTTGTACACATGCATATAAACACATACAAGAACACACATTCATGTAATAGTGGCAGACATGCACACAAACATAAAGTAGGCATTGCTGTCATGATTTCAGTTGTCCTTTGTTTTACATGTATTATTGTTGTTTTCTGTCTATTCTGTGCTTTTTTCTCGGTAGTTCATTCTCTTGGTTGTTGGTGCATTGGGGGGTTCTTGGGGGTGGAGAATGGAATTGTGTATTTTTTTTTATTCCGGGGGGGACTGTAGGAAGGTTCTCAAATGGTTGAGGGACAGTTATTGGGGAAATGTGTGGGAGATCTTAGAGGGTTCGGGTTTCACAAGGTTGTGATCATGAAAAAGGAAACTTGACATATTTTATATCACTATCATGCACACGCACCCTCACACAAGGATGGGTCTGTTGCGGAAAGACTGATACATGTTTGATAGTGTCTTGATGCTGTATTGTTTGTCCTTCATGTTCTAATACTTTAATGTGACCCCTTCCTTGTGTTTTGTAATAAAGAAAAAAAACAACACCTGCGGGACAGGTACAGGATGGCAACAACTGCCCGAGTTGCACAATCCCTCCATCAGTGCTCAGACTGTTCGCAATAGGCTGAGAGAGGCTGGACTGAGGACTTGTAGGCCTGTTGTAAGGCAGGTTCTCAGCAGACATCACTGGCAACAATGTCGCCTATGGGCACAAACCCACCGTCGCTGGACCAGACAGGACTGGCAAAAAGTGCTCTTCACTGACGAGTCGTGGTTTTGTCTCACCAGGGGTGATTTTCGGATTTGTGTTTATCGTTGAAGGAATGCGCGTTACAATGAGGCCTGTGATTTGGAGGTGGAGGGTCCGTCATACCATATATATATATGCCATTTAGCAGACGCTTTTATCCAAAGCGACTTACAGTCATGTGTGCATACATTCTACGTATGGGTGGTCCCGGGAATTGAACCCACTACCCTGGCGTTACAAGCGCCATGCTCTACCAACTGAGCTACAGAAGGACCGATACCAGAAGGACCGATACCAGAAGGACCGATACCATCATCGGACTGAGCTTGTTGTCATTGCAGGCAATCTCAGCGCTGTGCGTTACAGGAAAGACATCCTCCTCTGCAGCATGACAATGCCACCAGCCATATGTTCGTTCTGTGCGTGATTTCCTGCAAGACAGGAATGTCAGTGTTCTGCCATGGCCAGCGAAGAGCCTGGATCTCAATCCCATTGAGCACGTCTTGTACCTGTTGGATCTGAGGGCTAGGGCCATTCCCCCCAGAAATGTCCGGGAACTTGCAGGTGCCTTGGTGGAGGAGTGGGGTAACATCTCACAGCAAGAACTGGCAAATCTGGTGCAGTATTTAATGCAGCTGGTGGCCACAACAGATACTGACTTACTTTTGACCTCCCCCTTTTTTCAGGGACACAGTCCATTTCTGTTAGTCACTTGTCTGTGGAACGTGTTGAGTTTGTCTGTTGAATTATGTTCACACAAATATTTACACATGTTAAGTTTGCTGAAAATAAACAGTTGATAGTGAGATGACATTTCTTTTTTTGCTGAGTTTTTGTAGAAGCACTTTTGGCTGTGATAACAGCAGAGTCTATCTGGGTAAACCTGCATTGTACAATGTTTGCACATTCTATTTTAAATTCTTCAAGCTCTGTCAAGTTGATCATCGCTAGACAGCCATTTGCAGGTTTTCATACAGATCAGTCAAAACTGTATTTCAGCCACTCAGGAACAGCTCTTCTTGGTAGTCGGAAGTTTACATACACCTAAGCCAAGTACATTTAAACTCAGTTTCTCACAATTCCTGACATTTAGTCCCTGTCTTAGGTCAGTTAGGATCACCACTTCATTTTAAGAATGTGAAATGTCTGAATAATAGTAGTGATTTCTTTCATCACATTCCCAGTGGGTCAGAAGTTTACATGCACTCAATTGGTATTTGGTAACTTTGCCTTTTAAATTGTTTAACTTGGGTCAAACCTTTCGGGTAGCCTTCCACAATAAGTTGTGTGAATTTAGGCCCATTCCTCCTAACAAAGCTGGTGTAACTGAGTCATGTTTGTAGGCCTCCTTGCTCGCACACACCTTTTCAGTTCTGCCCATACATGTTCTATAGGATGAGGTCTGGGCTTTGTGATCGTCACGCCAATACCTTGACTTTGTTGTCCTTAAGCCATTTTGCCACAACTTTGGAAGTATGCTTGGGGTCATTGTCCATTTGCGACCAAGCTTTAACTTCCTGACTGATGTCTTGATGTTGCTTAAATTTTTCTTCCTCATGACGCCATCTATTTTGTGAAGTGCACCAGCCTCTCCTGCAGCAAAGCACCACCACAACATGATGCTGCCACTCACCTGCTTCATGGTTGGGATGGTGTTCTTCGGCTTGCAAGCCTCCCCCTTTTTTCTCCAAACATAACGATGGTCATTATGGCCAAACGGTTCTATTTTTGTTTCATCTGACCAGAGGAGATTTCTCCAAAAAGTACGATCTTTGTCCCCATGTGCAGTTGCAAACCGTCTGGCTTTTTTTATGGCGGTTTTGGAGCAGTGCCGCCTTCCTTGCTGAGCAGACTTTTAGGTTACATCGATATAGGACTCGTTTTACTGTGGATATAGATACTTTTGTATCTGTTTCCTCCAGCATCTTCACAATGTCCTTTGCTGTTGTTCTGGGATTGATTTGCACTTTTCGCACCAAAGTACGTTCATCTCTAGGAGACAGAACGCATCTCCTTCCTGAGCGGTATGACGGCTGCATGGTGCTTATACTAGAGTACTATTGTTTGTACATTTGAATGTGGTACCTTCAGGCATTCGGAAATTGCTCCCAAGGATGAACCAGACTTGTGGAGGTCTACCATTTTCTTTCTGAGGTGTTGGGTGATTTCTTTTCATTTTCCCATGATGTCAAGCAAGAGGCACTGAGTTTGAAGGTAGGCCTTGAAATGCATCCACAGGTACACCTCCAATCGACTCAAATGATGTCAATTAGCCTATCAGAAGCTTCTAAAGCCATGACATCATTTTCTGGAATTTTACAAGCTGTTTAAACGCACAGTCAACTTAGTGTATGTGAACTTGTGACCCACTGGAATTGTGATAGTGATTTATAAGATAAATAATTGTTGGAAAAACTACTTGTCATGCACAAAGTAATGTCCTAACCGACTTGCCAAAACTATAGTTTGTTAACAAGAATTTGTGGAGTGGTTGAAAAACGAGTTTTAATGACTCCAACCTAAGTGTATGTAAACTTCTTACTTAAACACAAGGCCAAATCTACAGTTGAAAGTTACTGTCCTTCTGTGAAAGGTCCCAGTGTCTGGTTGAAAGCAGACTGATCCAGGTTTTCCTCTAGGATTTTGCCTATGCTTGAAAATATGGAGTAGATTTTTTATTTTAAATGTATAGGTGTCCTTCTTTGCGAGGCATTGGAAAACCTCCCTGGTCTTTGTGGTTGAAATTGACTGAGAGACTTTACTGATAATTGTATGGGTGGGGTACACAAATGAGGCCATCATTCAAAAATTATGTTCAACACTATTATTGCACACAGTGAGTCCATGCAACTTGTTAATCAAATGTTTACTCCTGAACTTATTTAGGCTTGCCATGACAAAGGTGTTGAATAGTTTGTTAACATTTTGAAAAATATAATTCCACTTTGACATTATGGGATAGTGTGTGTCACTGGCCTACACAATCTAAATTTGGGCTGTAAACGCAACAAAATGTGGTTCGTCAAGGTGGGTGAATACTTTCTTTAGGCGCTGTATAGAATTAACTGTACACTATATAATCCATCGCCCTTTTTCTCACTCACCCACTTTCTCTGTCCCTCCCTTCCTTCCTTAGGAGTGGGCCTATGATGAGGAGCACGAGTTGATCCTGACTGGCCTGCTGTGTCTGGACATGTCCGAAATCCGCTCGTCTGACCCGCCCCGTCTCATGAAGTGTCACGGCTCAGGAGGCTCCCAGCAGTGGACCCTGGGGGTGAGTTAACTAGACCCCCTGCCCTCACTCAACCACACTGTTGCTGAATCAAATTGTCCCCATATCTGTATAGGCAGATAAGACTATAGTAATGACTGCTACCAATACTACAGCAGGACAATACTACAGTATATAGTAATGATTGCTACCAATACAACAGTATTACTGTGGTTTTTATATTGGCTGGTACCACGGGGCATCATGATGATGGCAAGAAGGGCAACTTCTACTCGACCACCGCCAGTTGGCTCTGGGCTACTGCACTAACCTTTTTATTAGCTACAGTAATGCTGTGTCTCCAATGGCTCTCCTCTCCCTGCATTCTCTATGTAACACATGGCCCCGTCTTCCTCCAACCATCTCCAGAAGAGCAACCGGCTATATCAAGTCTCAGTGGGCCAATGCCTGGCCGTGGTCGACACAATCAGCCCCAAGGGATACGTTGCCATGGCGATCTGTGATGGCTCTCAGTCCCAGCAGTGGCAGTTGGAGGGCTGATGTTGATACCCCACAACTAGTAAAATTCCAGACATTGACTGCCCCCCTCTGGACGGAGGGTGGGGGGGAATACTGCACACTACTGCTGTGACAAGGAAAGAGGGATGGAACTAATTATACGGACTGTGTTCTTGAAGACTTGGAGAATGAATGCTGTTTGTCTTCAGAACTGGTTCCAGCCTCCCTGAAGTGCACAGAGTAAGTACACTGTAGTCTCAACCGCATTTGTATGACTTCCCCTCTTGGAAATTAGTACTCCATTTTTCCCTGAGAACAATTCCTTGTCCTATGTTTTAGAATGTGTCATGCAAGTGATTTAAAAAAAAAAGTACAATCATTTTTTAAATTAATTTTATCCAAATAATATTGCGTAAGTCCCCCAAAACTGTTTATTAAGAACTGTGGACTACCAGTATTAGGACCCTGGTTTTAGAGTATTTTTATTCTGTACTTATTACAATTTGTTATTAAAGTGGAATTGGCAGCGTTTTAACTACTTTTCAGATATGAAACAGACAATCATGACAAATTCCTTGACGTACAGTAAGCCATTGTTGGCAGAATAGCTGGATGTAATTCACCAATACCAGAAATATTGCAAATCACAGCTGGCCTGCTACACTAGTTTGCTGCATCCACCTAATCAGGATGTACTGTTTTAGTTTCAATGACTCAATACAATCAACCCAGCAATGGCAATGAATAAGTCAGTCATACCATGGCTAATAGGCTAGCGTATCTATTTATTTCGCAAGCTAAAAACAGAGCCCAACATTGGGAAGATGTCATGCCATTGGAGGAGTGACCCGTTGTTGCTATGTTTGCAGTTTTTTCGGCTAAGTTGCACTGCGGCTGCCATGGCTTTTCTCTTAAATATTTTGTTTCTGAGACCTGCTGCTGACTCAGGCAGTGAGGCAGGCTGTTGCTGAGTGAGTGGTGGGGAGGACCAGAGGAGTGTGTGTGTGTTGAGAGCACTGGAGTTATTGGCTGAGTCACATGAGCAAGAGGAGAGCGAGCAGCATGTGCGCTCGTTGTGGCAACTTTTTACCAGTTGTCATTATGGAAACACCTTTTTCCATAAAACATTAATGCGCTAGAACTGATGCAAATCAAGAAATAATGACACAAAGCACTGGAAAAAGACTGGGCGCACTAGAGCACATTACATATATTTGCTCCGAGGTGGTTTAAACTGCATTCCAATGTTAACTGCTTAAAGACAATGGTATCAAGCTCAGTTCTTGGGGCTGCCCGGGTGGAAATTATGGAACTCCCTCACGTAGTTATTTTTATGGGGGAAAGTTCTCAATGAAATTGACAAGCATTATACATTTGCTTCTGTTGGAGTGCCTGGACACAGCCGTGGAATATTGGCCATATATCACAAACCCCAGAGGAGCCTTATTGCTATTATAAACTGGTTATCAACGTAATTATAACAGTAAAAATAAATGTTATGTCATACCCGTGGTATTCAATCTGATATACCATGCCTTTCAGCCATTGAGAATTCAGGGCTCAAACCACCCAGTTTGAGCCCTGAAAGCCGTGGTATATCAGACCATATACCACGGGTAAGACAAAACATTGGTGGGTATATAGCGGCTCCGCATTGCGTCTTGCATAAGAACAGCCCTTAGCCCTAGTATATTGACCATATACCATACCCCCTTGTGCCTTATTGCTAAATCCTTGTCAAACGAGTTAAATTGATAAATTCTGGCAAGTTTAAGGGCAAATTCTTTTCTTGCCACATACAAAATTTGTTCTAACATCATTACAATTTCCTATGATATTCCTTCCTAATTGGCTCAATAACATTATGGAAAAATGGTTTATTCTATAGATATGGCAACTTCTCTCTTGCTGAAAAAAGGGTTTTGAGAGGTCATTGGGCTAGAATTTCTTTCGTGCCCTTTTTCTCCGCATCGTTTCTTTGTGGCTAGGGATGCAGGTGTCATTTGGTAAGCAAGTATGAAATGTGAATCGCTTTGCGAGTTAGCTTGAACGTAAATTTGCTGTGGCTGAGTGTGCCATAGCGCAGAACACTGAGGAATTTATGAATGAGCAGTCAGTAAAACGAAAACAGCATACAGCAATTTACTCTGCTAGGGCGAGAAAATTGTCAGAGTGGTGTCTGGAAGTAGCAAGCTAGCCAACTCTAGCCAGTTAGCTTGGGTGCCGTTTTGAGGTCAGAAGCTTCGGATCAACCCTACTCCTCGGCCGGAATGCCCAGATCGCACTCAAACACACCCCTTGTTAATGTGCATAACTGAGTGAGAGAGAGCCTACCGTTTGATTAATAGGACTGTGAAGTTCCCAAATGTAACAGGACCCCTGTGGTATTTTAGTGCCTTCGGAAAGTATTCAGACCCCTTGACTTCTCCCACATTCTGTTACACTACAGCCTTAATCTAATCCTCAACAATCTACACACACTACCCCAAAGCGAAAACGAGTTGACATTTTTGCAAATTTATTAAAAACAACCTTATTTGCATAAGTATTCAGACCCTTCGCTATGAGACTCGAAATTGAGCTCAGGTGCATTCTGTTTCTACAACTTAATTGTGGTAAATTAAATTGATTGCACAGGCACACACCTGTCTATATAAGGTCCCACAGTTGACCGTGCATGTAGGAATAAAAACCAAGCCGTGAGGTTGAAGGAATTGTACGTAGAGCTCCAAGACATGATTGTGTCGAGGCACAGATCTGGGGAAGGGTACCCAAAAATGTCCCCAAGAACACAGTGGCCTCCATTATTTTTTAAATGGAACAAGTTTGGAACCCCCAAGATTCTTCCTAGAGCTGGCCGCTCGGCCAAACGGAGGAGGGCGGCCTTGGTTTGAGATACATTTTTACAGGGACAGTGCGCATTAATCAACGTTTCAGTAAAAGTACCGGTTTTAGCCAGCCGGCTAATTTTCAACCGCAGTCCCTGGGCAGGTTATTAAAAACAATTACAATACAGACAATCAATAAGCAGTGAGCACGCGCAGAGCAACATAGAACAAACAAGACATAGCAATGGAGGTGATCTAGAACCCAATGGTCACTTTGACAAGAGTTCCTCTGTGGAGATGGGAGAACCTTCCAGGAGGACAACCATCTCTGCAGCACTCTACTAATCAGGCCTTTATGGTAGTGACCAGACGGAAACCACTCCTCAGTAAAAGGTACACGACAGCCCTCTTGGAGTTTGCCAAAAGGCACCTAAAGAATCTCAGACCATGAGAAGCACGATTCTCTGGTCTGATGAAACCAAGATTGAACTCTTTGGCCTGAATGCCAAGCGTCACATCTGGAGGAAACCTGGCAGCATCATGCTGTGGGGATGTTTTTCAGCGGCAGGGACTTGGAGACTCAATGTCCTTGAGTGGCCCAGCCTTGAACCCAAACAAACATCTCTGGAGAGACCTTAAAATAGCTGTGCAGCAACACTCCCCATCCAACCTGACAGAGCTTGAGAGGATCTGCTGAGAAGAATGGGAGAAACTCCACAAATGCATGTATGCCAAGCTTGTAGCGTCATAACCAAGAAGACTCCGCTGTAATCGCTGCTTTAACAAAGTACTGAGTAAAGGGTCTGAATACTTATGTAAATGTGATTTTAGAATAAGGCTGTAACATGAAAAAGACAAGGGGTCTGAATACTTTCCAAAGGCACTGTACGTATTTTATGGCTTTTGGCGAATGCATTCTAAAGTCACGCTGTTACTACTGCCTGTAAACACAGTCCAGTTCAAAGTGAATTATGCCAGGCCCATGTGGCAAACGGCTTAATTGCATATAAGCCTACGGCGCACCTGTCTGCGGAGACTCTGGTCCTGGACAGGACAGATTGTTTTATTTACTCTAGTGTCTAACTCTCTAAAAGCACAGCTGTTTCCCACTCTATATTGCTATAGAATTTTCACAAATGCCTTACTATACGTCATTCCCAAACTTTTATGAAAATGTAAAACAAAATAATCTTCCTGGGGGTGTATGCGAACAGATTTCATGTTACAAAGCTGTCAGTTCCACTTGAATTACTATGACATACAGTATTTAATTTAATTTTGTAAAATTTTCTTTGGCAGAAACTTTCTATTGTACAAATATTTATCACTGGAATTTTGTTTTAAGTTATGTATTTGTCATTCTTCTTTGAAACTGTTGATAGGCTAGACCAGGGCTCTCCAACCCTGGTCCTGGATAGCCACCCTCCTGTAGGTTTTTTGCACCAACCCCAGTTTTAACTAACCCGATTCCGCTCTACAACCAGCTAATTATTAGAATCAGGTATGCAAGCTTAGGGTTGGAGAGCCTTGGACTACACTGCATTAGCTCTACTGACCAAAAGATCGACATTGTGTGCAGTCTATGGAAATCATGTTGAATAGGGTAAGTGGGAATGCGGGGATAGTCTTTAATTGCCCAAAGAATATAGCAGTCTCGGATCACACTAGCCGTCTGTCCTGCACTGTTCTAGTGAGCTATGATTGGTTTTTGTTTCCTTATCTAAATGTACACTGAGTAATTCTCTTGCAAATGAGACAACCAAATAAATGTTAATTGAAGTACGAACATGCCGTGTCTTATTTGCAATTGATTGACATTAAAGTTTGGTCCATTTCCTCCCACAGTAGAGAAGTGGCACGGAATTGAGATAAAGGAAATAGCCAATTTCAGATGTAAAATATTTTATTTTTTGTAAATTATCTGATTCCACAACCCATCACACTCTGTATACTTTAAAAAGCCTTCCATTTTTTTCTTACATTAGATACTACTATACAGGACAAAGAAAAGACATACTGTTAAGAGGTCTGAATATTGTACGAGGGGAAATTATGTACAATTTGAAAACATACATGCCATGTACTGTTTATACCGACTTTTGTGCACACAAATAACTTCATTTCATACTGGTCAGAAAAATGCTAGTACCAGATTGACTTTTGTGATTGAGTCAAGAAGTAAATCATACAATTTTTTTTCTCAACTAGCCAGCACGTTTCTTCTTCAAAAGAAATGTAAACAAATTGTCAAAAGCATAATGGAGTCTCCTGCAAATGGTAAGTGAAAGACATTTTTTAAACATGTCTGTTAATTAACTGCATGAGGTAAATCAGAATACTGTGCGTATGATACGGTTAAAGAAGCCAACCGATGGTGTGGGTGGTTTCCAACCTAAATTCAGTTCTCTAATTATACGTTCAAATCTGATTTAACTAAGGGTTACGATGTAACAGTCTCTGATTGGTGCTCTGTGCAATTCTTAGATTGCGCATGTCAATGCAAATAAATTGTTGTCAAATTAAAGAAACAGAAAACATTCTTCAAGTGGTCATAATTTTAGACAACGCAACTACATTCTAAATAAAACAAAAATACTTTTACACAATGATATCCTTCTTCAATACTTTTTTTGTTGAAAAAAACAACTAAAGAATCATCCAAACAGCCATGAAGCTTATTTAGCATTTGGCTGATTATTTACTTAATTTCATATTTTTTTACAGATATTTACACATTGTATATAGTAACACGTTCTGATTAGACTGGGCTGCAGTTTGCCGGTGACTTTTTCTCCTCATTTAAAAAAATAACTTCATTTGATAATAAATACGAAAAAAAATCTCTTATTTTACATAAATCAAAAACAAACTGACTCATGGAATCAAGTATTTAACTAATTTTTTGTTTTTAGTGCAAGTTAATAATCCCTTAGCTTTGTCCCTAAGGAAGTCCTCTCTGTACATTCCTTGTTCAGTGGCGTCTACATTTCTGTAACTATATATTTCTTAATCCGGAGGACCTGCCTCTCTAACTAAATAAGGCGGTGGCCAGCACAAAACTCTCCTGGTCAACTGGTGAATTCTACCCCAGCCCCAATCCCCTAACCCATTTCCCTCTCACACGTTTTTAATATTAACAAAAATCCATCTCTACTCTTTTTTTGCTGAGTGAAAGAGCTCACTGCCTTTATAAAAATATTCTTTCTGCCTTTTGATTCCTCTAACAGTTCTGCGGTCAGTCTTTTCCCCCCGATTATTTTTTTAAAAGTAACAGCGTATCAACCAACAAGCCTATAAGGAATGCACGTGTGTGTAATTTTAAAGTGTCGTTGCCCGTCTTTTGCCGCAACTCTGTTCTAGTTCATCCATTTCCGACAGTTAACTGCACCACAGTGGCAAGGGATCTTATGCTGGTCGTCCTCCAGGTCAAATTTGTAGTCGTAACACAGCTAAGAGGGAGAGAGAGAAATCAGTTCAATCCAGCTCTATCGACATGCAAAACTTTGATAAAGATATCTATGCTTGATATGACGAGACCATTGTTATTCATGTGTCAGCTTAATGTTTGAGGTAGCTACAGTGCAATTCATTCCCAGTCTCTACTCCCAATATAAAGTAATATTGCTAATGAAAGGTACATATCTTACCTCCTCTCCTCTCTGGATATTACGGCAGGAGCTGATGACGATCTTAACACCTCTCTCCAAGCTCACAGCCTCAGTGATGCAGTTCGGGGCACAGGAGTGGTTGATATATCTGAGGATGATGAAGGTTAAACAACTTTTCTAAATGCTAGTGAAATGATAGCTTGACCTCAGCATCGAAATGTAACATAAGTGGGGGTCAAATGATGTATTCAGAATGTGGAAACTCCTACCTTGCTGGTCCGCCTGTTATGGTGGCGTCGACGACATGCTCACTGTCCAGGCGGAACATGTAGACTCCACGGTTCTGCAGCACAGCAATAGAATCAAATATGTAAAATACAAAATTGCCATGCTTGTCTAGTAGATACAGTGCCTTCAGAAAGTATTCATCCCCCTCGACTTGTTACAGCCTAAATTCTAGATGGATTAAATGTACTCTCACTCATCTACACAACACCCCATAATGACAGTGAAACAATGTCCACAGCATTGAAGGTCACCAAGAACACAGTGGCCTCCATTCTTACATGGAAGAAGTTTGGAACCACCAAGACTCTTCCCAGAGCTGGCCGCCTGAGCAATCGGGGGAGAAGGGCCTTGGTCAGGGAGTTGACCAAGAGCCCGATGGTCACTCTGACAGAGTTTCTCTGTGGAGATGGGAGAACCTTCCAGAAGGACAGCACTCTACCAAATGGGGCCTTTATGGTAGTGACCAGACAGAAGCCCAGTAAAAGGCACATGACAGCCCGCTTGGAGCTTGCCAAAAGGCACACAATGGATTCATTCCATGAAACCAAGATTGAACTCTTTGGCCTGAATGCCAAGTGTCATGTCTGGAGGAAACCTGACACCATCCCTATGGTGAAGCATGTTAGTGGCAGCATCATGTTGTGGGGATGTTTTTCAGCTGCAGGGACTGGGAGACTAGTCAGGATCGAGGCAAAGCTGAACGGAGCAAAGTACAGAGAGATCCTTGATGAAAACCTGCTCCAGAGCATTCAGGACCTCAGACTGGGCGAAGGTTCACCTTCCAACAGGACAACGACCCTAAGCACACAGACAAGACAACGCAGGAGTGGCTTCGGGACAAGTGTCTGAGTGGTCTGAATACTTAAAAAAATTACACTTACATAACACATTTCTAAACTTGTTTTTCCTTTACCATTATGGGGCATTGTGTGTCGATTGAGGGAGAAAAAAAACGAATCAATTTTAGAATTAGGCTAACGTAACAAAGTCAAGGGGTCTGAATGCACTAACTACAATGTTGTTGATCCATCCTCAGTGTTGTCATGACGTTGGCCTGGGGGTAGGTTTATGATAGTCATAAATACCACTTCCCCCCCCCCTTTTCCTCTCTACCCTACTGATGTGAAATTTGAAAACCCCTTGGTTAACAGCGATTCTGGGGGGAAATAACTATATTCTGGTAATCTGACCAATTGAACATATGAGGTGGTACTTAATGAATATCTGTCTCAGATGACAACCGAACTTTCTCATCAATGATAAAATGACAAACTCTACAGTGGAAAGTCTGCACATTATTGGATTCACATGGAATTCTTGTTCAATTTAAAATTATTGGTGAAGAGATTAAATGTAATTTTAGCTTCCAAATGAGAGATGGGTTTTCATAAGGTTAGGGCTCTGCTCAATCAGTGGCCCGCACCTGTGAAGGGACATGGGTTATAAAACTTTTCAAACACGCCCTCCTCTCCCTTCCTATATAAAGCCTTGACGACAATATAACCTCCTGTTCCAAGTACGTGAGGTCTGCAGCCTCTGCCTTAAAAGGACTAACATGTCAACTACAGAACTAAGCCAACCTCAGCGTGAGCTTTGGTTGCGAATGGTATGAACTTTGAACTCCTATTCACTACAGAAGTGATACCTCCTAGCCGTTGAGTTAGCCACAGCAGCTGCAAACGCGGGCTAGGAAAGAACAGACAGGATACTCTGTCTATCACACAACGACGTTACTACAACGTATCCAATTGACAACCAGAGACATTCTTCAAAGGACTCTATTTGTCAACACGGCCTTCCATCTACCATCAACCTACCGAAGCGCAGCTCAGAGTAAATATTTATTGCATTTTCCTTTTCCAAATGGGCAATAATTTAGAATGCATAAGATACTGTATTTACGATAGCACAGCTTCTCCCTTTGTCCCTTAGTCTACCCGCTCTTTCACTCAAACCCAGCCCAATTTCTTTTGAGTAACCACCTGTCATATCTGTTCCGCCCGCTAGGGATGTTTTCCTTTATGACGTAATTTGTAATCAAGGTATATGTAATTTTGTGTGATTGGTTAGGTATTTAATAAATAAATAATTAAACCCAATTTTGTATTGCTGATTCAACTTGTTCGTGAAGACAACCCAGAATTTACAACTTTCAGATGAGACTGAATTAAGGTGACGATTAATATTGACTGCTGTTGGTGTAAAATATTACTAGGTCTTTAAGAGTTTATTCGGAAGATAACAGCTCTATAAATATTATTTTGTGGTGCCCCGACTCTAGTTAATTACATTTACATGATTAGCTCAATCAGGTAATATCCATTACGGAGAAAGGATTTTATAGAATAGCATGTCATATCACTTAATCCGGCATAGGAGAACACTGTCGTGTCTTTGGCTATCACAGCCATTTAAACTCTGTTTTTAACTTCTTATGGCTTGGGGGCGCTATTTTCCCGTCCGGATGAAGTGTGCCCAAAGTAAACTACCTGCTGCTAAGGTATGCATATTAATAGTAGATTTGGATGATGTCTGTGAGTATAACAGAACTCATATGGCAGGTGAAAACCTGAGAAAAATCCAACCAGGAAGTGGGAGATCTGAGGTTTGTAGTTTTTCAAATGATTGCCTATCCAATATACAGTGTAAATTTGGTCCAATTGCACTTCCTAAGGCTTCCATTAGATGTCAACCGCCTTTACAACGTTGTTTCAGGTTTCTATTGTGAAGGGGGAGCGAATAAGAGGTGTTTGAATCAGGGGTCTAGCAGAAAGCCTCGAGTTTAGTCACGCGTGCGGCCGTGAGCACGAGCTCTGTTCCTTTTCATTTCTAAAGACAAAGGAATTGTTCGGTTGAAACATTAAAGATTTATGATAAAAACATCCTAAAGATGGATTCTATAAATTGTTTGACATGTTTCTACGAACTGTAATATAACTTTTTGGACTTTTCGTCTGGACTTGCTCGAGCCTTGTGCATTTGGATTACTGGACCAAACGCGCAAACAAAAAGGAGGTATTTGGACATAAATTATGGACTTTATCAAGCAAAACTAACATTTATTGTGGAACTGGGATTCCTGGGAGTGCATTCCGATAAAGATCAAACTTACCGTAATTGCTGGACTATTAAGCGCACCTGAATATAAACCGCACCCACTGAATTATTTAAAAAATATATGTATTTTGTACATAAATAATCCGCACATGTCTATAAGCCGCAGGTGCCTACCGGTACATTGAAACAAATGAACTTTACACAGCCTTTAAACGAAACACGGCTTGTAAACAAAAATAAATAGGCTTTAACGAAACACGGCTTGTAACAAAAATTAAACAGTAGCCTACCAAGAAAGTCATTGGTCACTATCTTCCTCCTCCTGTGCACTGAAACCACTGAAGTCATCTCCTTCGGTGTCGGAGTTGAATAGCCTCAGAATTGCTTCATCCGATGTTGGATCGTTTTCATTGTCGCTCGTCACTTTCATCCGGAGGCAAATACCCCGCTGAGCTCATGCTGCCCCTTCAACACGCAGCAGTCCAGCCTTTCGAAACACGTTGATGGTAGTGGATTTTTTGACAATGCTCCACGCTGTCAGGACCCACTGGCAGACTTGACCATAAGTTGCTCTTCGCATGCGGCCTGTTTTAGTGAAGGATTTCTCCCCACTTGTCATCCAAGCCTCCCACTGAACAAGGAGTGCCACCTTAAATGCACGATTTACACTGATGTCAAGTGGCTGCAAATACTTTGGGCCATCTGCTTTTCTTCCCTCTGAAAGCTTTTGTTGTCTTTTTGCACTGAGTCAGTTCCTCACGCAGCGGTTTCCAACGTCTTATCATCGACTCATTAAGGCCAAGCTCCCGTGCAGCAGCTCTATTTTCTTTTCCAACAGCCAGATCGATCGCCTTCAACTTGAAAGCTGCATCATATGCATTTCTCCGTGTTTTTGCCATGACCAGGATGACAAAATTACTACCGTAATCAGAATGATGGGAAGTTTGAGTGCGCTCGATTTACGTCACATCATGTGACGGTGCTCAGTTTTTTGGTGGCATGAATCTTGTGAAAGCGGGAAAAATCCATAAATTGTACAAACCGCGAGGTTCAAAGCGTGGGAATAAAGTAGCGGCTTATAGTCCGGGAATTACGGTAAGTGAATTTATAATGCTATTTCTGACTTTTGTTGACTCCACATGGCAGGTATGATGGCTGAGCGCTGTACTCAGATTATCGCATGGTGTGCTTTTGCGAAATCTGACACAGCGGTTGCATTATATCTTTAATTCTATGCATAACACTTGTATCTTTCAACGTTTATGATGAGTATTCCAGTGGCTCTCTGCAAAATCACCGGATGTTTTGGAGGCAGAACATAACGTGCCAATGTAAACATGAACAAAACAAACATGTATTGTGTAACATGAAGTCCTATGAGTGCCATCTGATGAAGATCATCAACGGTTAGTGATTAATTTTCTCTTTCTGCTTTTTGTGACTCCTCTCTTTGGCTGGAAAATGGCTGTGTTTTTTGTGACTCGGTGCTGACCTAACATAATCGCATGGTATGCTTTCGTCGTAAAGCCTTTTTGAAATCAGACACTATGGTGGGATTAACAACAAGTGTATCTTTAAACTGGTGTATAATACTTGTATGTTTGAGGAATTTCAATTATGAGATTTCTGTTTTGAATTTGGCGCGCTGCACTTTTGACACTGGCTGTTGTCAAATCGATCCCGTTAACGGGATTTCAGCAATGAGAAGTTACGGCCTCATGGTGAAATCCCTGAGGGGTCAACTGAGTTAAAGACACCTGTATCTTCGTAGTGACTGGGTGTATTAATACACCATTCAATGTCTGCTTTTGTAAATATTTTTTTATCTACCCATAGGTGCCCTTTGTGAGGCATTGGAAAACCTCCCTGCTCTTTGTGGTTGAATCTGTGTATGAAATTCACAGCTCGACTGAGGGACAGTACAGAGATGAGGCAGTCACTCAAAAATCATGTTAAACACTTATTGCACACAGTAAGTCCATGTAACGTATAGACTCAAAACATTTCAGCTTTTCATTTGTAAACAATTCCACTGACTTTATGGGGTTTGTGTGTAGGCCAGTGACAAAAATATCAACATTTTATTCAATTTTAAATTCATAATTACATATGTAGGGTATCGAAACTCACCTGGGATTCATACATCTTCTCCATCCGGTTGGCGACCTCGTTGCGAATGAGGGTGCCGATGTACTCAATCACCATGGTGTGGGACTCTATGTCCCTGGCGGCGTACAGACCCAACCCCTGCCAGAGGTCAGACACAGTGCAACACCAAACAACTTAACTCGACTTAGAACGCAAACAACCACTATGATGCCATATCAGTCATAATCCAAATCAATGTACAACAAAACAAAATAGCTTATGACACGTTTCTAATAAGTTAGAGAAGTATATTGAATCTGCATCAGTGATGTGTAGAGACCGCATGTAGCCCTAGCACAGAGTGGCAAAGGTGCCCACCTGAATGCGGGAGCGCGCCAGGTACACATTGCTCTTCCACTCTGCCTTCATGCGTCGGTACTGGAAGGGGACGGATGCAAACTGCTTGGGGGTCACCTCTTCTGGTGCTTCCACCACACCCACACTGCCAACCATCTGCATGGACTTAGAGGAGCCGCCGGTGCTGGACAAAGTGTGAGATCTACAAAAAGAGGAGAAGCCAAAACACACGAGACACCCTGAAGCATTTCCACAACAGGAAGTTAGAATTACAGTACTACTTTTGCAGAGTTGGACTGTGTATGGGGGGCTTCCTGAACCCAGATTATGCCCACTCCTAACTGGCATTGTTAATGGAGACAGTCCATTTAAAGGTACAGGAATAGGCTTAATTTGGGCCTCCGGGAAAGTGGCCATAAGAGTTAGTTTTGGGTGGATAGGCAGCTATTGTGTGGCTAAGATCAGAACCCTTTCTAGCAGGGATACCAACATCTAGCTTTATAAGAAAGTAGAATAACATAACACAGAATTATGGGTTAATATAGCACTAAAACAGTGACACAAGATTGACTGAAAATGGATGTGACAATGAAGGATGACGACTTCACAAGAAAAGAGTGATGGAGGAAAGCGGTTGTTTTTGTTACATTGATTTAAATCAAACGAACCTCATGACTCTTTTCCTACAACTAAGAATCTGTGACGTAAAAAAAAACATGCATAAAGAGGATACTGAAGGAGACAACGCCTTGTTGTGGATGGAGCAAAGACAACGTTTTCCAGAGATTAATACAGTGGCCGAAACAAACATGGCAGGAACTTAAGTGTAAAATCATACAGAATACCTTAACACCAACCTCTTGACATGCGTGCAGGTCTTGGGTTCCGAGCGGGCACTGCCAGTTGGGTTGATGGCCAAGGGGAGATCCATCAGAGGGTTCCGTCCAAAACGGAAAGTGTAACTTTCACAGGCCTCCACTCCAGGCAGCTGGGAGATGCAGGCGCGCACACAGAGATAATGAAACATATATATTTTGTAACATTTAAGTGGTTTGAGGGTTTATAATGACCAAAAGTTTTAAACTTAATTTAAACACTCAATAGTACATTCCAGGTTTCCATTATGATGCGTAAGTGGATATATTGAACTGTTTTTCCAACAGGTAATTTGTTAAAGAAATGTCTTACACCACTTAACCTTCAATTGAAAAAGTGCTTTCATATTCATAATCAACTGAAAAGCCAGATTCTAAAATAGTGTCTGATGGAGAACCTCCTGTGCCTGTGAAAAGCCTTTTCCCTCAAAGCACTTAATGGAGTTGAAGCTATTTTGTATTGGTGCTTTTAACGAAAATGTTTCTATTTGCCCAAACCAATGGCAGAGGAGAAGAAAATTCAAAAGTCAAACCCAAACTGGGTTAGCTACAGTGCATTCGGAAATTATTCAGGCCTGTTCCCTTTTTCCAAATTGTTACATTACAGCCTTATTCTAAAATGGATTAAATACATGTTTTCCCTCAATCTACACACAATACTCCATAAATACCAATCTCGAAAACAGGTTTTTAGAAATGTTTGCAAATGGATAAAAAATATGAAACACCTTATTTACATAAGTATTCAGACCCTTTGCTATGAGACTTGAAATTGAGCTCAGGTGCATCCTTTTTCCATTGATCATCCTTGATGTTTCTACAACTTAATTGTGATAAAATCAATCGATTGGACATGATTTGGAAAGGCACACACCTGTCTATATAAGGTCCCACAGTTGACAGTACATGTCAGAGCAAAAACTAAGCCATGAGGTCGAAGGAATTGTCCATAGAGCGCCGAGACAGGATTGTGTCGAGGCACGTATCTGGGTAAGGGTACCAAAACATTTCTGCAGCATTGAAGGTCCCCAAGAACACAGTGGTCTCCATCATTCTTAACTGGAAGAAGTTTGGAACCACAAACTTTTCTTAGAGCTGGCCGCCCAGCCAAACTGAGCAATCGAGGGAGAAAGCCCTTGGTCAGGGGGTGACCAAGAACCGGATGGTCGCTCCATAGTTCCTCTGTGGAGATGGGAGAACCTTCCAGAAGGACAACCATCTCTGAACGACTCCATCAATCAGGCTTTTATGGTAGTGGCCAGACAGAAGCACCATGACAGCCCGGTTGGAGCTTGCCAAAAGGCACCTAAAGGACTCTCAGACCATGAGAAACAAGATTCTCTGGTCTGATGAAACCAAGATTGAACTCTCTAGCCCAAATGCCAAGTGACCTGTCTGGAGGAAACCTGGCACCATCCCTACTGTGAAGCATGTTGGTGGTAGCATCATGCTTTGGGGATATTATATTTTATATATATTATATATATTTTAAGGGGGGAAAAATGATTACACATTTTGTTACGTTAGACTTATTCACAAATTGATTCAAAGTCAAGGGGATTGAATACTTCCCGAATGCACCCACCTAAAACGTTCTACTCTCGCTTGCCATCTCTGCTCTTACCGATTCCACGATCCTGGTGACGGCAGTGACAGTGAATCCAAACAGGTCCTCTCCCTTCAGGTAGACAGGGAACAGTTTCAGAGTTCCAGACTCGTTACGCCGCTCAGCCACAGGCTCCAGAATCTTGTCCCAGACAGCTACAACACAACAAACAGGATATTTAGGGGTGAGGTCAATAAGGTCATGTTCATAAGGCACTGACTAGCTGGACATTAAAACTGACAAACAGAGGGACTACATGGACATTTTCTGTCTATTTCTAACCCCACCACGCCCCCTTACCTTTGGGTGAGGCGCCGGTGAGCACCAGGTCATCGTAGCCCTGTTCCATCACCCGCACCACAAACTCCGGCCGGCCCTCGTTCTCCTCCACCAAGCACAGGTAGCGGCAGCGGCGGTTGCCGTGACGAGTGCTCCAGTAGATGCGGCTGGCCCGGTAGCCCACGGGGAAGATGGCGTTGGCCGAGTGGAAGGCGGCCATCTGCTGGGGAAGCAGCTGACCCACGGTGTGGAACACCAGGCTGCCCACACGGAATGTGTGCCGGTGCTCGCCACGCTGCATGATGCTGGCCATCTGCCGCGCCTCATCGCGCTGCACGTAGACACGGCGGAACACTGCAAAGCAGCGCAGCTCGTGGTTAGTGGCGGGTGCCACGGCCCTGTCGCTGCCGATGCCCCGGGGCCGGTGCAGGTGGCACAGCATGGTCTTGTCCTTGAAGAAGGTGCACTGGGCCTTGAGGGCGCATGTGAAGTGGTAGGCATTGGCACAGCGCAACCGGTGGCAGCGGCTGGTGGCGCCCGTCTGCTGGCAGTAGGTGCAGCGCACCGCCATGCCCCGCCGTAATGCCAGCTCGACGTTGATAAGGGCGCCTGCCTGCGTCTCATATACCTCCGATGACCACAGTGCGCAGTTAAGGTGCACCCACAAGTCTAGGTCCAGGTTGAGGAGCCGGGCGGGCCCGTCCGTCACACCGTCACCCTCCTCGTGGCAGAAGCAGCAACGTCGAAGGTCGCGGGGAAGGGGATCAGGACGCAGAGAGGCTCCCAGCTTCCTCAGCAGCTTGTCCATCTCGTCCTCACCGGGCAGAGAGGAAAGCAGGGTTCTCCTAGTGGGAACCACAATGTGTACGCTCCACTTGCGCCAACGCAGGCCCTTCCAGCGCTTGTGGTGGTGCGGCGACATATCACCTCCTCTGCTGGCTGAGTGGACCGCCCTGGGCCTTTGCTTGAACTTGACCGTCACCTTGAGAGTGTCCGGCTTGGTTTTCTCAAAGGGGAAGGAGATGGGATGGGGACTGGAGGGGGGCGACTGTTTGGGCTGCAGCTGGGCCAGGCAGTGGACGTCCAGTGTGGACATGTTGTTACTATACTGGTGGAGCACCTTGGACGGGCTCTCTTTGACCGACGACTCAGGCAAGAGAGGAGACATGTTTGGCTGCGAAAGAGTTTACTCATTAGGAATACAATGCAAATTCCTCTCATCTTTGGTCATTGTTAGACCATGTTAAAATATTTTGTCTGCGCTTAAATGAACACACAAATCCACTCATTCTCCATGCAATCCAACCCATTATAAGAATACCAACGTTCATACACATTTTGACAGCTGGAATATTTTTTTAGGGACACACTTCTCCATGACTTTGGCGACGTCGCTTTGTACGTATAAATATGTGAGGCTCTCTGGGAGGCTGCTCTCTGATTACATGTACCATCTCCTGTCGTTGAGCAAGGTACTTAACCCTCCTACAGTTAGGCAACTGTATCAAACACGTAGTCAACCCTCAGTCTGGAGAGCTACTGCGTGTGTAGGCTTTTGATAAAGCCCAGCTTAAACACATCAGAACCCGTTTATCAAGGTCCGGTTGAGCAGGTCATTTCTAAAATGTGTTTTGTTGGAGGGGAATAAAAGCCTGCACACCCATTAGGCTCTCCTGAAGAATGGTTAACCACTCTTGATGTATAACAATTCACGGCTTTTGAAATAATTTGCTCATTCAATATATCAAAGATCAAATGGCTATGGTAGGCCATTTTCTAAAATAAATGCTTCTAGTTTAGTCATATTTATCTTAGAATTGTTTACTTTGCAGGCTGACTAGCATCTATCGAATTGCAATGTCCCATACATCCAAATCAACAGTGAAGTGAATCATTCTTTCTAAAATAATCTTTTAAATTAAACATTATGGCCTTATTTGCAAGTGACGGTGGGACATTTTTTGGGACATGACGAAAACATTATATGCTAATAATAGCTAAACACTTAGACTCTTATGGGTTAAGCCGGGGAGCTAAGATATATGTCATTGTTTTAGGAAGGTTAATTTAGCTATTTTATTTAGAATTTTAAGACCCCTTGAAGTTAAAAAAATAATATATGATAAAATACATGTTGGCCTTATTGCTATTAACCCATATAAACGAATGGAACAACAGTCTGAAGGAAATTTGTTCTGAACTGTCTGTCCTATATATCTGAGAGATCAGTCAACAAATATAGATTTTTATTATGCTAATTCGATTTTTGCGGGTGGGCGCCGGCATCGACAATATATGTTTCGAATTGGCTACCTAGTTTATAGAGGCTAGGCCTACATGCTATTGCAATGCCGACTGTCTTGCTCTACTTGAGCAACGGCACAATCGTCTTGCAAAAATACAGGTGATGTTCACAAACACAGACGCACTAAAGTGTCATTCTGAACCTGTCAATTTTTATTCCTTTGATAAAATGTGCCAGAATGGGGCCTCCCGGGTGGCGCAGTCGTCTAGGGCACTGCATCGCAGTGCTAGCTGTGCCACCAGGGGCTCTGTCGCAGCCGGCCGCGACCGGGAGGTCCGTGGGGCGACGCACAATTGGACTAGCGTTGTCCGGGTTAGGGAGGGTTTGGCCGGTAGGGATATCCTTGTCTCATCACGCACTAGCGACTCCTGTGGCGGGCCAGGTGCAGTGCACGCTAACCAGGTCGCCAGGTGGACGGTGTTTCCTCAGACACATTGGTGCGGCTGGCTTCCGGGTTGGATGCGTGCTGTGTTAAGAAGCAGTGCGGCTTGGTTGGGTTGTGTATCGGAGGACGCATGGCTTTCGACCTTCGTCTCTCCCGAGCCCGTATAGGAGTTGTAGCGATGAGACAAAATAGTAACTACTAACAATTGGATACCACGAAATTGGGGAGAAAAGGGGGTAATATTTTTTTTATGTGCCAGAATAAATTACATTAACGAGTTCCCCCCAAAATATTAAGAATTTTTAAAATTTTTCCAGACCTGGAAAATGCCGTTAAAAAATTGCGTTTTTCTTGACAGTACAAATTTTCTCCATACCATACTGGTATCAGTGAGATTCTATCAATCTATCAAAAAGCTAAGAGAGCAAAAGATAAGTGTTGAGTACAGTTAGATACACACCTTACTGTCCATGGCTTTGGATTGTGTGGCAGTGGCGTGGAGGACGAAACAGTTATGGCTACAGAAGACCATGCTGCTCCCCGCATGGTTCGGTCTCTCCTGTGGAAAACAGATACAAGTCAGCACCATGGACATTAGGCACAAAAAGGAAAAAAAGTCTCAGTGAAACGGGCAGGTATTAACAACCTGTGCAATTAGAAACATTAATTTTTGTTTTCCGTTGCAAAACGTTTTGCCTTAATGAACATGGCCCAGGTCACAGACAAGGCCACTCTGCCTGAACATGCATGAGACACACAGTCCGGCACTGTCCAGAAACAACTACCCCATATGTACTCCTGAAAGTGATCCTCAAGATATCCTACATCTGGGAACCTATTGATCAAAAAGCCTGCTGTGCCACAGCCATTGTGTTGACGCCATAAAGAGTCGGGACATTTGCATAGTGTGTGTGGGCTGGCAGAGGAGAAAGACATCAAAGGTAACTCCTGATTTAAACAGCCTTGCATTTACATACTCCACCTGCTTGCTCATCTCGGGCCATCTCGACTCCTCCCGTGGTAAATAAGGAAGTGTGTCGTGGCAGTGGTCCCTCGGGGGTTAGGCAGTTAACCTGGTAATTGTTCTGGGGCGGATCGTTACTTCACCAAAGGGAACGGGTATTAGCATAATAAGGCAACCGTTTTCTACGTACCCCCCAAGGGAGGACTTGAGGCAGGTCGCATCCTTTGAAGTCCTCAAAGTATACTTTAACCTCAAGCTCTTGAGCTCTTTATATGGATGGTAAATGATGACATGAATTTTAATAACGCAAAAAAATAAAAACTGTCAATCCCAAAGAGGGGTTGATAAATTCATAAAAGCAGGCCTCAGCTTTACTTTTTTGGCTCAGATAAATCTCATTCCTCAGCAACCAAACTGATACTGAAGGAATTACTTTCGGGCTTATACAATTCAAATTACTAAACGTGTTCATATTAACTAACAATACTTTTGGGGCTCCCGAATGTGGCAGCAGTCTAAGGCACTGCATCTCAGTGCGAGAGGCGTCACTACAGACCTTGGTTCGAATCCAGGCTGCATCACAACCGGCCATGATTGGGAGTCCCATAGGGCGGCTCAGCATCGTTAGGGCTTGGCCACCATTGTAAATAAGAATTTGTTCTTAACTGACTTGCCGAGTAAAATAAAAATATTTGCTTCAGTCGAGCAACAACTGATCTAGGGCTTACCCGTTTGCTGCAGGGTAGGGCTTTGGTGGACTTGCGGACTCCGTTTCCCAGAACCAGCACCTTGCAGTTCCAGCACCACTGGGGTTTAGGTCCGTCTCCCCTGGCAGACGGACCTAAAACACAAACAACTCAATCAAACTGACCAACATTGCAGAACACTTAAATGTATTAACCAACAAAACATGCAATTTCAACCTCAATTTGTCAATCAAAACACCTGGGTGAAAGAAAGGTGAACAAGAACAAAACAGACCGCTAGTACGATTGCATTTGGGTCATTTCACATGGCTTCTTCAAAATCAATTAAGACAACCATATTATACTTTGAAAGTCTGGAACCGAAGACCTAACAGGTTAATCATCCCCAACCATTAGGGGATTTCATTAAAGTTCAAATCTCAGACATGATCAATAAAGGCTAGATAGGACTATCAGAGAGCTCTGGCTCACACACAGACTAGTGTTTCCATGTCTAGCTCTTTGTTCAAAATATTTTCTAAAAAAAGTAATAGAAAAATCAGTAAAAGAAAGTGCTTAAACTCCACCACAATTTAACTAGCTCTGTGGGCCAGAAACACCTATTTCTCCCATCATTATCAGTAGTTTAAAGTTGCATTGCTGGTGTGTACTGACCAGCGCTGGTAGGTGGCTGCTGGCTAATTCCGGGATGAGTGGGCGGTCCGGGGGGTCTCAGGAACCTCATGGCGGGGGGCTGCTGGGGGAACATGGCCGTGTGGTGGGGATCCACACCCTGGGTCTGAGGCACCTTGACTCCAGCCAGCAGGGCCAGGGAGCTACGCTCGGGGCCGCGGCTCACCTCGTAGCTAACGGGTATGTTCACACACAGCAGGTCGGCTACCGCAGCCACCATGCCAGGGATGTTCTACAGGTCCGGAAAGGGTCAGTGGGGTCAAATAAGTTCATAGCCAGTGGTGGTCAATACAAACAGCCTTATACGAGACAACCCGTTTTGTCTATCTTGCATATGGTCTGGCTTGGTTACCCAGTAGTTATTTAAATGTACAGTTGAAGTCGGAAGTTTACACCTTAGCCAAATACATTTAAATTCAATATTTCACAAATCCTGACATTTAATCCTAGTAAAAAATCCCTGTCTTAGGTCAGTTAGGATCACCACTTTATTTTAAGAATAATAGTATTTATTTCATCACACTCCCAGTGGGTCAGAAGTTTACAAACAATTTAAACGCAATGCTAATTGAGTGTAACTATGTTCAAACGTTTCCGGTAGTCTTCCACAAGCTTCCCACAATAACTTGGGTGAATTTTGGCCCATTCCTCCTGACAGAGCTGGTGTAAATGAGTCAGGTTTGTAGGCCTCCTTGCTCGCACACACTTTTTCAGTTCTGCCCACAAATTTTCTATGGGATTGAGGTCAGGGCTTTGTGATGGCCACTCCAATACCTTGACTTTGTTGTCCTTAAGCCATTTTGCCACAACTTTGGAAGTATGTTTGGGGTCATTGTCCATTTGGAAGATCCATTTGCGACCAAGCTTCAACTTCCTGACTGATGTCTTGAGATGTTACTTCAATATATCCACAATTTTCCTCTCTCATGATGGCATCTATTTTGTTAGGTGCACCAGTCCCTCCTGCAGCAAAGCACCCCCACAACATGATGCTGCCACCCCAGTGCTTCACAGTTGGGATGGTGTTCTTCGGCTTGCCCACCTCCCCCTTTTTCCTCCAAACATAATGATGGTCATTTCTAGTTTTATTTCATCAGACCAGAGGACATTTCTCCAAATCTTTGTCCCCATATGCAGTTGAAAACCGTAGTCTGGCTTTTTTAAGGCGGTTTTGGAGCAGTGGCTTCTTCCTTGCTGAGTGGCCTTTCAGGTTATGTGGATATAGATACTTTTGTACCCGTTTCCTCCAGCATCTTCACAAGGTCCTTTGCTGTTATTCTGGGATTGATTTGCACTTTTTGCACCACAGTACGTTAATCTCTAGGAGACAGAACGCGTCTCCTTCCTGAGCAGTATGATGGCTGCGTGGTCCCATGTTGTTTATACTTGCGTACTATTGTTTGTACAGATGAACGTGATACCTTCAGGCGTTTGGAAATTGCTCCCAAGAATGAACCAGACTTGTGGAGGTCTACAAACTTGACATTATGGGAAACTCAAAAGAAGAGGCACTGAGTTTGAAGGTAGTCCTTGAAATATATCCACAGGTACACCTCCAAATGACTCAAATGATGTCAATTAGCCTCAGAACCTTCTAAAGCCATGACAGAATTTTCCAAGCTGTTTAAAGGTACAGTCAACTTAGTGTATGTAAACTTCTGACTCACTTGGAATACAGTGAATTATAAGTCAAATAATCTGACTAAACAATTGTTGGAAACATGACTTGTGTCATGTATAAAGTAGATGTCCTAACAGACTTGCCAAAACTATAGTTTGTTAACAAGAAATTTGTGGAGTGGTAAAAAAATAGTTTTAATGACTCCAACCTAAGTGTATGTAAACTTCGGACTTCAACTGTATGTATGTTTTCAGAATGTCTACTGCTATTTAGAGTCTAAGATCAGAGCAACTATAGTCGTCAAAATTGCTTGTTTACAATTGCATTTAACCACTCACCTCCGCTGCGACCGGATTCAAGGTGATAGCTATGGATACCAGGCCAGCTTTGGAGCAGGAGGGAGCCGGTCTGAACTGGGAGCCGAAAAAGGAGCTTGAGGGTTCAGTCTTGACCTCTCGCTTAATCTCAGTCCCTGAGGGGAAACAACCAGACAATCTAATATTACAGAGAAACTAACACAAATTATGCTTGTACAACACTGGCCTGAGAATGATATATTAAAGATATTTACCGATATAATGGCTACCATTACTAACAAGAAAAACTTCTTATGACTCAACATAACTATAAAATAACATGGGGAGCCCCTCAGGGGTGCATGCTTCAATCCCCTCCTGTATTCCCTGTTCCCCCATGACTGCGTGGCCGAGCACAACTCCAACTCCAATGAGACAGCCTATAGGGAGGTCAAAGACCTGGCAGTGTGGTACTAGGACAACAACCTCTCCCTCGACGTCAGCAAGACAAAGGAGCTAATCGTGGACTACAAGAAATGGAGGGCAGAGCACGCCCCCATTCACATCGACAGGGCTGTAGTGGAGAGGGTCGAGAGCTTCAAGTTCCTCAGTGTCCACATCACTAAGGACCTATCATGGTCCAAACACATCAACACAGTCGTGAAGAGGGCATGACAACGCCTCTTCCCCAAGAGGCTGAAAAGATTTGGCATGGGCTCTCAGATCCTCAAAATTCTACAGCTGCACCACTGAGAGCATCTTGACAGTCTGAATCACCGCTTGGTATTACAATTGCTTGACATCCAACCGCTACAGAGGGTAGTGCATACAGGCCAGTACATAACTGGGGCCGAGCTCCCTGTCATCTAGGACCTCTATACCAGGCAGTGTCAGAGGAAGGCTCTAAAAATTGTCAAAGACACCCAAGTCATAGACTGTTCTCTCTGCTACAGCACGACCAGTGGTATGGATGCAACAAGTCTGGAACCAACAGGACCCTGAACAACTTCTACCACCAAGCCATAAGACTGATAAATAGTTAGTTAAATAGCTACCCGGACTATTTGCATTGACTCATCACATACACTGCTTGTACTGTTTACGATCTGTCACTTTATTCCTAGTTATATGTACATATCTACCTAGTACCCTGGCACAGTGACTCTGTACTGGTACCCCTTGTACACTGATGGAATTAAAATGTTCCATATGTACAAAAAGCTTATTTCTCTCCAATGTTGTGCACAAATTTGTTTATATCTCTGTTAGTGAGCATTTCTTCTTTGCCAAGATAATCCATATCAACAGGCTGAATAAAAAGCATGATCATTACACAGGTAGACTTGTGCCAGGGATGATATAAGGGTCATGAAAATGTGCAGTTTTGTCACATGCCACAAATGTCTCAAGTTGAGGGAGTATGCAATTGGCATGTTGACTGCAAGAACGCGTCAACCAGAGTTGTTGCCAGTAAAACCTTTGAAATGGTTGTGTTTATATTTTTGTTAAGTATATATATATTGCCAAGATATCATTACTCATTGTGTATCTATTAATGTGTTGTACTTTTCTATTTTCTTTCTCTCTGGATTGTTGTGAAGGTAATTAAGCATTTCACTGTTCGTTCACACCTGATGAATAAAATTGTATTCGATTTTTGTAGCTCTTGTTCAGTCAGGAGAGAATTGTATTTGTGAGTCTTACCTTTCCCGCTGGCGCTAGGCAGCATGGGAATTACAGGGGAGGAGCAAGGGGAGGGGGGCTCCTCCTTGACATTTGACAAGTCGGGGTAGCGGCTGATCTCCACGCCGACCACACTCTCGGGGGACGAGGAGGGGACGAAGCTATCAGGGGTGTCCCTGTCCGCACAGTGGTCCTGACTCCTGGGATGTACACAGAATCAGGGAAACTAGTTCAACCACTGGGCTCCTTCACATAACCAGGTCAGGGCAGTACAGCTTGGCTCGGCTCAGTAGTGCAGAAGGGTATAAATCTGTTTAATACTCTCCGTTCAGAAGCTAAATTACAGTTACTCGCTCAAACCAGGTAGGAACTATCCTGACCCCCATTGAAATGTGGATTTGCAAGTCCTCCAAAGGCTCACCTGAGTTCCTCCTGGTTGTTATGGGGTGGTGTGGGGAGCGAAGCGGGGACGTCCACCGTCTTGGGCCCCTGGGTGATGGCATGGGCCAGCAGGTCTTTTTCTGTTCGGAACGCTGTAGATAGCTGCTTGGCTTTTAGGCCTATAGGGAGAAAGTAAAACATTTATTGTTCCTTTTATTTTCAGACCTTAGAAATGTGTCTTTTTCCATTGCAATCCCAGTAGTGATACTTTGATGTATAATTTTAGATCACCATTTAATATTAGCTATAATATTACTACAGCATTACATCTCCAAAGAAGTGCGACAGAGGCGCAGAAGATTTAGAAAATGTTGAGTCCCACTTTACCATCATGGCCACCCAAGATGGCAGCTTTCTTGGTAAGATCCTCGGCCATGGCGAACCCGTTGACCATCTTCTGCCTCGCCACAGGGGGCGGCGTGGAAGGGAGTGATGCTGGAGGGGTGGGCGGGTTGCTCAAGTTGTTCCGCTACAAAATGGCAAATCACACAACATCGTAACTGGATCCAACTAGGGAAATGTGTTTTAGTATACAGGAGCATTCAACAAATGTGCGGCTATCTATTTTATTTTCTAGGAACAATGTTCCTTTTCCTATCCTATACCTTTTTCTACACTCCACCTGGGAAAGGGATGGATGTGCATACACTAGTGATCTCTCCTCACCTTGTAGATGAGCTGGGAGTAGTAGTCTGACACGCCGCCCAACGAAGCGCTGCCAAAGGATCCTGACAGGCAGTTCTCCCCGTTCAGCTGCCCGCTGCCGAAGGGGGGAAAGTGAGCAAAGTTCACCACCATCAGGGGCTCTATCAGGGGCAGCAGGGAAAGCTGCTGTGGGGGTGGAGGAAGAGAGGAAGGAGGGTTAGTGAGAGCAGAAGGGACGCTGTACGTGGTACTGTATTTTAAAGGCTTTCTCACTGCTTATATTTCGAGGTAAGCCCTGAACAGGATCAAAATTAGTTCTAGAAATTGAATGAAAACATTTGACTGTTATTAATGACCTTTTGGGTGGTGTAATAACTGAGGTTATTTTAACCTAACGTTATATGGTTATCAAAAGTGTAGTCGAGGCGTAGGCAGTCTAGACAAAATGCAGCCTCTGGAATTTTTTGGCAAACATTTTATTGTGCCCCTGTGAAAGGTTCACCACTGCATAACCCATGGTATATCTCATCATAATTTGAAGGACATACAATTTCTTTATTTTATTATTAGTCAACTAAGTATTAGATTTTCCCATTTAAAATTCGGTTTATGCCTTCCATAAATGTTGAGTGATTATTTTTAAAAATCCACGGACCATTTAATTCCACCTAAATGAAAGTAATTACATATTAAGATGAGTGATTTATGAGGTGTGCTAACAGAAAATAAACACCCACATTTGTACCTAAGCAACTGCAGAGAAAGATAAACTTTCATCTCTAAAATCATCAGCCTGAGTGCTAATCTGCACATAGCGGCACCACACACGTGAAATATTTAATGCCATCAATCAAAAAATGGAAATATGTACTACATAAAACTCTTTATGTTTCGGACTGGGAACATGACCAGACCAATCAACACATTCTATCAACACACAATAGCTAATCGGCACATTCAACACTGTTCGGTGGCTGACTACTATGATCTGTACCTGTTTGAGCTGGGTCATCAGAGTGTCAGCACTGGAATAACCAATCGGCTTCTCCTCTTCCTCCTTCTTCCTCCTCTTGTAGCGCGATGGTGGTTTCTCCACGCCGTTTTTATGCATCAGTTTGTTGCGTTGCTGCTTCCTCTTGCCCTGTTCCGGCACCGAGGGTTCTAGGAGCTCGGTGCTTCCTGTCAGCTGACTGCGCCGGGGAGTCTGGAAAATTACAACGAGGCAAGGTTGGTGAGCTACTATTACAAAACAAAGAGTTTTCATTAGGAATGTAGTATTGTATAGCAATTGCTTAGCCAATTTTGTACCCCAATATTTCGATTTCAGATAGAACATGCAGTAACCTATGCTATAGTGACTGTGGTCTTTCCCTTCTCACCATGTTGTTGGCGGTGAAGGCCGGCCCGGCAGTGGCTTTTCGGTCTGATGAGTCCTCCTGCTCTGAGCGCAGTTTGTCAAAGGATATCTGCTGTGTGGGAAAGGTCTGGTTGGCATTGGCGCCGGGTGGGGGCGTGCTCTTGTTCTTCAACAGGTGCTTAAGCAGCTCGTTCCCTGTGTCGACACCTTTGGCACCGTGGAGTGGCGAAGAAAACCCCCCCTCGCTTCCCTCCTCCACCTTTACTGTCCCGCCAGCTCGGGGAACGTGCTGCAAGGCCGACCCCTCGTTGGCCGCCTTGTCCCTTCTGCACTCAGTCTCTATGCTCTCCAACTTGATTTGGAGGGTTTCGTCAAACAGGGGAGCCCGGTCATTCTCAGAGCCCATGCTGGAGCAGCCACCCTGGGCTAAGCTGCTGCCTGAGAGCTGCCTCTCCAGTTCTGTGGAGGGGGCCAAACCAGAGGACCCCACTGGGAGGAAAAGATCGGACAGATCCTGCTCACAGGGAATGCTGAGGCTACGGGTGGATGAGGTGTCAGACCCGCGGGAGGGTGTCAGCGGGGAGCAGCGGTCTGAGTGGGGAGTGGACGGGGTCTTAACAGAGTCTGTGTCGTCGACCGAGTCTCCCTTCTTCTTCCTGTTCCTCTTCTTCTTGACCTTCTCCTCTGGGATGATGTTGGAGTAGAGCTGGATCAAGGACTGGCCTGAGCCGGGGTAGTTTGGAGGCAGGGGGGTGGATGAGTCCATTCCGAACGGAAGTCCCTGTCCCTCGCCTCGGCCCCCACTCTGGGGCATCATCCCAGGGCCTCTGAATCTGGCGGGGCGGGGCAGTCCCGAGGGGAAGTTGAGCCCCTGCAGCATGGGGTTTTTGGGACAGAAATTGGGACCCATCTCGGGACCACCAAAAGCCCCAGTCTTGGGCATAGGCCTGCACTCGTCCCCCAGCATGAAGGCCCCGTTGCCCTGCTGGGGGAACATGGGCCCTAGCTGCCCCTGCTGTGGTGGTGCTTGTTGTTGAGGTCTAGAGGGCTGCATGAAGTCTTGGGGCAGATCAGTATTGTAGAATGGCATGTGGGCCAGGCTATCCCCACTGGGGTTAGTAGCTCCGGGGCCGTGTGGGAGCCCAGCGGGACCCATACCCAGGCCTTGCTGCTCCATCTCCAGCCGCTGCTGCATGGCCCGGTGCCTGTCTACCTCCTGCATCAGCTGAACCCGCTGTCTCTCCTGCTGCTCCCTCATGCGGTCCCGCCTCTCGCGCTCCTGGAAGCCCTCGCTGAATGGATTGTTATCATCAAATTTCACAGCAAGGCTATTACTGCCACTTCCACCGTTACCTCCGCTGGCTCCCTGGGTTCCTGCTCCTTTGCCTGCAGGTGTGGCTTTTACGCCGGGCACCATTGAGGCTGATTGAGGCGGAAGTTGGGTCTGGGGTGGTAACTCGGGCTGGTGCAACTGGGCAGGGCTGGCGGGGGGCATCTGAGCTGGAATTCTTGGACCCGGGCCTCCCATCAGTCCTGGGGCTCCCCCAGGGTGCCACCCTGGCACGTTGGGCATGCGGGCAAGGTTAGGCTGGCTGGGGTGGGGCTGCATTGTCATCATGGGCTCCATCATGGGCTGGCCCAAAGGGGGCCCCCTGGGCATTATAGGGGCAGCATGAGCTGGCATCCCTGGCATCATAGGAGCCTGTAGACTTAGCTGTTGCTGCTTGACACGGTACTCCTCTATCAGCTCTGCATGGTCTTTCTGCTGTTTCCGAATCTACCAGAGAGAAACAGCACAAGAGGAAAAAAACAATAAGAGAAATGTGAGCAGACTGAAGGTTATCCCACCCAATTCTTCACAGTGCAAGATGGTATTGAGACAATTTTAGGCACTGCTTTTCTATACAGTCCAATTAGAACTGGTATTTACCTGACAATCACAGAAAGAACAGTGATCAAATGCTATTTTCTGTTACTTATTCAAAATACCTCCATATAATACGTATCGATGCAGTAAATGTTTCAATGATTCCACAAGAAATCCGATTGAACCATTACGAAGTAAATACCAGGTAAATAGCAAAACCTCTTAACCTCTTGAGTGTAGGGGGCAGTATTTTGATGTTTGGATGAAAAACGTACCCAAATTAAACTGCCTATTTCTCAAGCCCAGAATCTAGAATATGCATATAATTGTCCGATTAGAATAGAAAACACTAAAGTTTCCAAAACGGTCAAAATATTGTCTGTTATTGCAGGCGAAAACCTGAGGAAAATCCAACCAGGAAGTGCTGTTTTTCCTGAAACCTCCCTGTTCCATTGCATGCCTTCCCTCCATTTAAAGGGATATCAACCAGATTCCTTTCCTTATGGCTTCCACATGCTGTGAACAGTCTTTAGACATAGTTTCAGGCGAGAAAGATCACATCGCGTCATTGGATGGATGGGTGCCAGCAGAGTTTTGCATGCGTGAGCAGCTTGGAGCAGACATTTTCTCTCTCACTACAATTGAAAAAGCTACGGTCCGGTTGAAATATTATTTGTTATTTATTGTAAAAACAACCTGAGGATTAATTATTTTAAAAAGTTTGACATGTTTCTACGAACTTTACGGATACTATTTGGAATTTGTCTGCCCCGTCGTGACCGCTCGAGCCTGTAGATTTCTGAACATAACGCTCCAACCAAATGGAGATTTTTGGATTTTAAAATAATCTTTATGGAACAAACGGTACATTTGTGTAACTGGGAGTCTTGTGAGTGCAAACATCCGAAGATCAAAGGTAAGCGATTCATTTGATTGGTTATGAAAGTCAGAAAAACAATCTACTTTGCTGCTAGCTGTTTGTAATGTTTTATCTGCTGAGAGAGATGTCCTCACAAACGTTTGGATAGCTTTCGCCGAAAAGCTTTTTTGAAATCTGACAAGCCAGGTGGATTAACAACAAGCTAAACTGTGTTTTTCTATATTGCATGAGTGGAGGATGTGTGTTAACTTCACAGAATAAATCATGCCTTTGTTCTCCTGTGGTGTTTGTCTCGCAGCCTCGCCACATTTAACAGGTCACGGAAGTTGGAAATAATTAGCAAAGGCGCCAATTGTTTTGCTAAGAAAAGTTCAAAAGGTTTGTTTTCAAGCTCAATGTTTCCCTTGATTCTCAAGAAACCAAACAGTTATTTAAAAGTAGCAGCTATTTTTCAGCAATCAAGCTTTGTGTGCTGCTGAGGAGGAGGGTTAAGATTGTCAAAATTGAGGGGACAGAAATACAGACCTTGTTGAAGCTCCTTTGGCAGTGATTACAGCCTCGAGTCTTCTTGAGTATGACGCTACAAGCTTGGCACACCTGTATTTGTGGAGTTTCTCCCTTCACTACAGATCCTCTCAAGCTCTGTTTGGTTGGATTGTGTCGCTGTACAGCTATTTTCAGTTCTGTTCAAGTCTGGGCTCTGGCTGAGCCACTCAAGGACATTCAGAGACTTGTCCCGAAGCCACTCATGAGGTGTCTTGGCTCTGTGCTTAGGGTCGTTGTCCTGTTGGAAGGTGAACCTTTACGCCAGTCTGAGGTCCTGAGCGCTCTGGAGCAGGTTTACATCAAGGATCTCTCTCTACTTTACGTTCATGTCCTCGATCCTGACTAATCTCCCAGTCCCTGCCGCTGAAAAACATCCACACAGACCAGAGAATTTTGTGTCTCATGGTCTGAGTCCTTTAGGTGCCTTTTGGGAAACTCCAAGCGGGCTATGGTGAGCCTTTTTACTCTACTAGAAAAAAAGATTGGTGGAGTGCTGCAGAGATGGTTGTCCTTCTGGAACTTTCTTCTATCTCCAAAGTGGAACTCTGTCAGAGTGGCCATAGGGTTCTTGGTCACCTCCCTGACCAAGGCCCTTCTCCCCCGGTTGCTCTACGAAGAGTCTTGGTGGTTCCAAACTTCTTCCATTTAAGATTGATGGAAGCCACTTTGTTCTTGGGGACCTTCAATGCTGCAGAAATATTTTTGGTACCCTTCCCCAGATCTGTGCCTCGACAATTTTGTCTCTGAGCTCTACGGACAATTCCTTCGACCTATGGCTTTTTTTTTGCTCTGACATGCACTGTAAACTTTGGCAACTTATATAGACAGGTGTGTGCCTTTCCAAATCATGTCCATACAATTTAATTTACAACAGGTGGACTCCAATCAAGTTGTAGAAACATCAAGGATGATCAATGGAAACAGGATGCACCTCAATTTTGAGTCTCATAGCAAAGGGTTTGAATACTTGTGTAAATACGTTTTTTTTTTAAATATATATATATATACACACACATTTGCCATACATTTCTAAAAACCTGTTTTCACTTTGTCATTATGGGGTAGTGTGTGTAGATTGAGAGACATTATTAAAATTTTAAAATCCATTTTAGAATAAGGTTGTAACGTAAAAAAATGTGGAAAATGTCAAGGGATCTGAATACATGTGTGCATTCAGAAAGTATGTACATTGTAAAGTATTTTGTCTGTAATGTCTTTTTAGTTATTGCCATTGGCGTCGGATGATTGGTATCCTAATAAATCAAATACAAAATGTTTCAAGTGGCTTAAGATGTGGATAAGAGAAAGATCTCACCTCTCCAAGGTAAATGACAGCTCTATAGAGACAGCATGTACAACCTCACATATTTACATTATTTAAGGCCTCAGGATTTCCAATTATGTTACAGATAATGCCATGTAAAGATGTAGAATCAAGAGACTAAAGAAATAACTCAAATCCAAATCTCAATATTTAAAAAAAAACTTAAACATAGAATGCCTGCAATGAACCCTTGCTACCTGCTCCAACTGTTTCTGCACCACATTCTGCTGCTCTGTCACATGCTTCAGCTGCTCGACGTCCTCCTTAGGGAACTCACGGCCAGCCTTCTTGGCCGTCCGCTGTTTGGCTGACAGGGCTTTCTTGGATTTCCTGTGGGCCCCAATCTGGTCTTCCAGAAACTTCTGCTGCATCTGCAGGAGCTGTTGGGTCTCCTTGAGCCACTCCTCGTACTGCTTCCTCTTGCCATCGTCTGAGAGACGGGAGACAAAACTGTATACATAAATCCATACAAGTGAAATCGAATAGACCCTGGATTGGATATGATCGTCAACAAATGAAATACGGAAGAGACCAAATGGGTATATGATTAATATTTTGGTTAAAATGAATGAGGATGTCATAATCAAATGCAAATAGAAACACTTTGGGTTGTCCACTCACTGACAAATCCAGGTTGAAAATTTGGGGGGTTCGGTCTCGCCATCTGTGGAGCCAACTTCCCGTCCTGCAAAGACAATCAAACGATAATGTGGCCTTTTTTTATAGCATAAGATATGAAACATTTGGCAGGCAGACTGATAGACAGACAAATAGTGGTTGATTCACGATGCTTACCTGTCCAAACACATGTGGAGGCAGAGTGTCAGCAGCATCTGGTCCATGGGCTCCTGGCGTATGCTGAATTCTGAGAGGATCATTGCTTTAGGGAACATGAAAACATTTTTTACCCTTTCAATTAAATAACATGATATAGCACAAGAACTCAAAGCTAGCATTGGGGAAGATTTTGCCTTACCTGTTAATGACTATTGAGGGCATTCCCATGCTGTTCTGAGCCATGACTTTATTGATTCCCTTCAGGGCTACCATCTTAGCCTTCATGATCGGGTCTGTGACGGCATCAAAATCTGCTAAATAAGAAAACAAAACTAAAAAGTATCAGTCATTTCTTGACAAGTCCTCTTAATCCATGTTTTTTATGACTCTACAGATAACGAACAGGTACAGGGCAGAACACACACAGATATCCTACCAAAATCAAACCCACCCCAACCGCCCTATGCTCCCTACTAAATAAAACACACCCCACCAGACATGATATAAAATGAGTAACATAATCAAATAGTAAAATAATAAATATATTATTTAAAAAACAAACATTTTTATAATAATATTTAAAAAATAGTAATAATAATGATACAAATTCAAATTTGGGTTGGTTTATGGAGTTGTGAAATTAGTTGGATCCATGTCTTCTACAAAGGATAGGAAAGGTTGCCAGATATTATAAAATGGAATTGCAGATCCCCTAACGGAATAGCGTATTTTCTTTAGCTTGAGATGTTGCATAACTTTCTTTATTCAATGGTTAAAAGTAGGAGGAAACCCATCCTTCCACTTAAACAGTAGTACATGCCGGCATGTTGCCCATAGAACTGTTTCAAGGGGTCTCCTGTGGTGCCACTCCGAATAATGCAATAAAAGGCATTATTTGAACGCCTATATTAAAAGGAGAAGTTTATTTTTACAACCACATTTCTATTTCTGATGTAAATGGCATGTTATTGAAGGGTCCATACACATTTTTTGTGATTTCACTTGTTTTTGAGAAACTTAACCCAAACAGGACATCTCGTTGTGTAGTATGGGGGAAATGGAACGTTATGGATAAAGTTCAGAATGACACAATTTCATGTGTACAACATCTAAAGACCTGCATCAATATACTGAGAGATTTGTAGTTTTTGGGTGTTCTTGAAGCAATGGTTAATGTTTTTCAGGACTCCCATAATATTCAACGAAGAAGTGATTTGCTGTTTGGGGTAAGTTTCTCAAAAACAAGTGAAATCACAAAAAAGGTGTCTGGGGACTTCTAGAACATGCCATTTACATCAGAAATAGAGATTTGGTTGTAAAAAATAACTTCTACTTTAAGGTTTGACCTCTTTCTAAGCCATTTTAAAAGAATCCACCCGTCACGAGTGCCACATCTAAATTATGTATGGAACGCTGGTGAAGTAAGACTCCCAAAAGTCTCTCTTAGTCAAGAAAAATTATGTCCAACATTCTGTTCTTTTTTTTTGCTTCGAAATATTTAAAAAAGCATTTGTCTCAAACGAAAATGGCTTCATATTCCACATATCTACCAAAAAGGATGATTATGCAAAATGACTGCAAAACCCCCAGAGGACTATTCTGACTACACTCTGGAAATAACTACATGTAGAGGGGTAGTGTGTGACTCAATTAAACGGATCACCAAAACAGCAGTCACAAGCTTATTGTCCTTACCTATGTTGGGGAAGAAGGAGTCGCTGGAGCGCTGTTGGATCATTGCCTGCATCTGCCTCTGCTGCTGCTGCTCTTGCCTCTCCTGGTCCAGCAGGTCCTGCAGTAGGAGGGGCTGCTCGTCCAGCAGCAGAGGCCTGTTTTGTGGGCCGGCCTGCCCCAGCGAGGAGCCTTGCTGGCCCTGGAGGTTCAGGCCATGGGCAGTGGGCTGCTGACTGGCTCCCACCATGGCTAGGTTTAGCTCCACCTGCTGGTTTACTGAGGCCCCGAAACTGTGGTTCCCCCCTAGGATGTGGTTTGGGTTTCCTATTGAAAGCCTGCTCTGAACCAACGCAGGGTTCACCCGATGTCCCATAGCCACGCTGGGATTGAGCCTGTTGTTGTCTTGGGCATGTTGCATGCCTGTGTTTGGGTGTAGCCCAGTGGCCTGGTTCGGCTGGGCAGCTATGTTCCCTTGATGAGGAGAGCCGGTTGGGACTAACCCAATGTTTTCCAGTTTCTCTTTGACCAGAAGGTTGGAGAGGACCGGAGCCGAGACTGTATGTCCAGGCTGCTCATACAGCCCTGCGCCCTCTTGGTTAGTCATGGTTCTGTTGTCATTCATCCGGCCACTGCAGAGTGGCTGGTCCTGGTTTTTCATGTGTCCATCTTTGACCTCCGTTTTGATTGCTTCCTCTATTTTGACTATGTCCAAAGTCTCTTTCGATTTGTTGGCCTCCCGTCTGATTTGGCCGTCTGATTTGACGGATTTCCCTACGGACTGGGACGAAGTGGCTGCGCAGTCTCCGCTGGCGTTCCTCTTCTCCGACAGGGCTTTCTGGAGGTCCGAGGTCTCTCCCTGTTGGTGTTCCTCCATGGGGTCACCCAGGTCAAGATCTTCACTGAACATGTCTTTCTTGTCTTCCAGGTTGAGCTCAGGATCCGTGTAGGCGATGAGGTCAAACTTCCCAGACATGAGGAAGTCGTCGAGGTGCAGGTCATTGGATCCCAGGTCCAGGTCTTTGCCATCATCCGGGTCGAGGTTCAGGTTCAGGTCAACCAGGTCTTTGACCTCCACGTCTTCGAGGTCCTTCACTGCAGAGTCGTCAGCGTCCAGGTTTTCGTCGATTCCGTCTCCACTGGGTATCTGAGTCTCCTCCGTTTGACCGGTGCTAGACCCAGGCAAGAGCACACCTGATGGCTCTGCATTGAGTAACTCACTAGTGACAGGGTGGCTGAGGGACCTATTCAGTGGAGGATGCTGTTGTTGTTCAGTGGTCATCTGCACTTCAGTCTGCTGCTGGTGCAGGTTCTCCATACTAGCCAACATCTGCATTTGGCCAACCGATCCCTGGGAAGGTCTGCTCATCATGGGAGCCATCGTTCTTGGTCCCTGGTTCCTGGCAAAGCCAATCTCCTGGCCTCCCATGAAGCACTGGGGTGGTCTCTGGGTGTGGTTGGAGGGATCCATGACGTCGGGAGGTCCATGCCCAAAGGGGTTCTTGATCTGGTTCTCAGGGGCCCTGTGGCGGAGCTCAATGAACGGCTGACCCATGATATTGTGCTGCTGGACGGTAAGGCCCCGTGGAGGGAAGTCCTGGGGGAGTCCTGTCAGGGGGTTGCCCCTCCTGGAAAAGTCCACCGAGAGGGACCTTCTCATCTGGGGTGGAATGTTATCGATCATGGGCCCGCCGGGCATCTGCTGAGGGGGTCTGAGGAAATGTTGCTCCTGGCCGGAGGGAAATCCAAACCTGAGAGAAGGATGAAAAACACATTGTCAAATGTTAATCCATGAACAAGGCAGAAAACAATGTCATAGATTGCTGATGATTGCTCTCTACACACAAATAAGGAATATTACAGTGAGTAGCACTTTAAAAATGCCACTTCATTCCACAATGCATGTTTAACGAGGAGCAACACAATCTTTAAGACAATTATAATGGATTGGATTTGATATATAGAGCGTCTTCCTACCAACTGAGGTACTCAAAGTGCTTTACATAGTAGGGGGAAACTCACCTCATACACCACAAATGTGTTGCATTATGAAAATATACAGCTGCATTTAAATGTGGTAAAAGCCTTGTCCATAAAAAAAGAAGTGTCAAGGGCAAGAGTTTATGTATACCTATGCTGTCAATCTTGACTAACCTCATTCCTTGGGGCCTCAAGCCCATGTTGTCCATGTCCCTGGGGAAGTCGGGTATGGCAAACTGTCCCTCGTTGGGGAAGGGTCCTCGCTGGTCCCCTAGGAAGGTACCAGGGAACCTTTGACCCCTGAGAACTTGGGGGCCGCCCCTCATGGGTCCTGGGTAAGGGGGTGGTGGTCTGCCAAACATGTGGCTCTGAGGGGTGGGATCTTCTTGTGACCAGTGACGGGTCACCGCACCAGTAGCTCCACCAGCTTCCTGTAGTAGTCCCTTCTCTTGTCGGATGGCCGTCTTCTGTTGCTGCTGCCTCAGGATTAGCTGTCGCAGTCTCTGGCGCTGCTCGGGGGGTACACATTAGCAAGTAACAAACATATCCTGCATCTTGCAGCTATTAATTAATTTGTATTTTAGGGGTCCTTCGAGAGGAGCAACAATTATTTCATTTTGCACTAACGTGCACTGTCATACTGGCTTGGGAACGACTAATCACCTGCTAATAACTGTGCAAACAGAAGAAGGATTTATGACAATTCAAGTGTTATCCATGTGACAAGTGTCATTGCGTCTCTACTAAATGCAAATACCTGTCTGAGCTTCTCCTCAGTGTCTCCCAGGTGTGGCTGCATGCTGTTCTGAGCAGCAACAGTGTTGCTCAACTGGGGGATATCATGGGCTGGCCTTTCTGAAGCTTGAACACAAGGTTTCATTGGACCCTGTTCAAAGGGGTCGTGAATCGGCGTTTGACCACCGTGATGATTCGACTGGGGCAGAGAGAAACTTTCGTCTGACATTTCCGGGTGCTTCGATATCTGAAAGCCTGGGGCACTTGGATGGGCAAACGTGTCCTGTATCCTGCCCGGAGACTGGTGGGAGAAGGGGTCAGCTGGGATTTGGGACATGGGTATCGGTCTGGAGCCTAGTCGATTGAAGGCGTCAGGACCAGCTCCTGGTCGGGGCGTCCCTGAAGCTTGGGAGTAAGGGTCGGTGAGGAGTGGTCTTGGGGTTCCAGGGGGCTGTGCGTATAGAATGGCATTGGAGGGCCGATGGGTACCAGGTTGTTGGGCATAGGGGTCCATGTTCCTTTGACTAGCAGGGGATTTGGGAAATCTATCCCCTTGGGCTGGTCTGGGGGTACCTGGCATGGAGGCATAAGGATCAGTGGAGTGAGATGGAGACTGTCTGCGATTGGCTGGGTGCTGCTGGGGAAACTGGTCTAGATGAAGGCTAGGTGGCTTCTGCAGGTATGAAGGATCTGAGTGTGGCCTTGGGGTCCCGGGAGGTTGGGCATGGCCATCAGAGTGAGGTCTGGGGGTGCCTGGCGGTTGGGCGTAAGGGTCAGGCATCTGCTGGGAATAATCTGGTCTCGGGGTGGATGGAGCTTGGGCGTATGAGTTTCTGTGAGGGTGTCTCATCATTGGCATGGGTTGAGAGAAATGGCCCTCCTGGGATTGGCGCATCATCCTGGGCTCGTTGGGGAACCCTTCCCCCATGGGCGAACGGGTGGTGAGGGGCTGCTGGGCATAGGGGTCGGCCTGTGGTCCTTGGGGAAAGCCATTAGATGGCCCTCGTCTAAGTACCCCAGGCATAGGGCCACCGTAGGGCTCTTGCTGGGACTGCTGGGGAGGCATGGGGGCTTTGAACACCGGCACAGAGCCCGACTCATTGCTGCCGGGGATGGGAGTGAGCAAGGGCCTGGAGTAGGGGTCCGAGAGGATCATGCGGTTGTGAGACATGCGCTGGTAGACCTCAGCTCGGTGGCCCCCTATCCTGGCAAAAGCCTCTCCTCCAGAGGGAGGGCTCATCATGTGCCTGACCTGCTGCTTTTGCTGCTGCTCAACGAGTCCTGAAGGGCCCACCCTGGCGGGTCCCATGGGTTTCACAAACGAGTCAGGTGGCCTGGGGGTATCTGGCATCTTAGCATAAGGGTCAGCATTACCAGACGTGGGCGAGCCAAAGGACTCGTGTGCTGGGGAAGGCCTCCCTCCCCTTTCCTGCATCTCTGACAGAGAGTTCTGCTGGGGCGTGGTGGATCCACCATCCCCAGGGGGCGGTCTCGGGGTTCCCACAATCTTGGCATAGGGGTCCCAAGGTGAGGATGGCCGGGAGCCTGAGGAGGAACTCGGGGAGTACATCTGTGGTGACTGGGGCTCGGAGGATGGTCCATGCTGCGGGTACGAGGTCTCCTGGGTGGGTGTCCTCGACGACGGAGGTAGGAGCTGTGGTCTGAGGAACACGTCATCCTGTGACCCGGAGGAGGGCGTGACTGGAAGTTGGGGTCTTGCGAAGCCATCCTTAGACACTATTGGCTGCAGAGGGGATGAGTTTCCAGACTTTCCACCATTGCTGGGCTGAGGTGTCATGGGGCTCTGGTTCCCACTATTAGGTGTTGTATCTCCACATGACTGACTGCTAAACAGCTGTTGTTGTTGCTGCTGCTGGAGTTGTTGCTGCTCATTTTTAACCTGCTCCAGCTTTTGAGTAGCTTCGATCTTCGCCTGCTGCTTGCTCTTTTGTCTCATTTGCTGCCATGGAAACAAGAAAAGCAGGGGAGGGGAGGCACTTCAGTGAATGAAGCCTTTTTGAAAGTGTTGAATTTGAAATTTTATGATGACATGGTGCTAATAATGCTCTCTTTCCCTCACTCACAACAAAGTTAATACTTTTTCAATATGAGTGGGTCTAGCGTGTGTTGTTAAGCCATGCAAGAGGGAACAATGTGAGGGTGTATGTAATATGGTCATGAAAAAAAGCTTCTGGAGGCTGTTACTGTGTTTTCAGGGCGAAGGACAGGTTTTACCAGTTAACCAAGCTTTTCTCCCTACAACTCCACTTTACATTTTGTTTTTCTTACACCTCGTAAATTTTGCTTTATTGGTTCTCGGCAGACGAAAACCAGAACAGTGCCTTGCCTTGGGAATCTTACCAGAGACATTTTTCCACCTCCTGCAGCTATAGTTGCCTGGTTGGAATGTCCAAAAAGGACATCTTTATTTGTTGATTTTATGGCTTTGCTTTTTGGGACCTTTTCCTGCTGCGTCTTAAGCGGTCCCCACATCTGATTTAACTCTCCCTTTTCAATGCAAATTAAGAATTAGTAGACTGTATGAGAACGCCAAATGTATTGTTTAAAAATGACTCACTCAACCATGCACATATAAAGTTAAATATAAAAAATTGTTTCATGCCCCCCCAAGTTATGTTATGTTCAATCTCACCACCTTGCTTCCACTCACAATTCCCCTGACATGCGATACTTTGATTGTTATGGTGGTGTATTATGGTGTCATAAAATACATGTACACACAAAGAAACGCACACTGCTCTCTTACACCAGGGTTTCTCAACAGGCAGGAATAAAATCCCACTTATACCATTTTGCTGCCATGAAACAAATAACTTCATAATTTTCTAAAAAGGCATGCATGCAATTGCCCCACAATCTTGCATCCAATTTCATACCCTCACTCAATTAAAAAAAGTATAATAATTATATAAAAGAAATTAAGGCAAAACAAATCCACAACAACTCCTAGAAAATTGGTTGAGAAACCCTGCTTTACAGTGCACCCATGCTTCATACACCCCCCTCCATTTACAGCACACTAACCCTAAAGGTACTCTTACCTGTCTGAACTTCCACTCCTGCTCGTGCTCAGACTCCTTGGGCTTGAGAGTATCTTTGAAGAGCAGCTCAGCGTCCATTGGGACACTATTGGAGTCAAAGGGGTCAGTCAACGGCTGCTGGTGAGGATTCTGGTGTCTCTTCAGTGTATCGTTGGACATCTGAACTTTGTTAATACGCAGCGCTGCCCGGTTATCACGTGCCTTTTGCTGGAAGAAAGGGTCTATTTTGTAATTTTTCCAAGTGGTCAATCACTTGACCCATTGAACAATGATAAAGCTAATTATTACAGATGGTTACACATACAGTACCAGTCAAATTATGGACACCTACTCATTCAAGGGGTTTTCTTTATTTTTACTATTTTCAACATTGTAGAATAATAGTGAACACATCAAAACTATGATATAACACATATTGAATCTTGTAGTAACCAAAAAAAGTGTTAAACAAATTGAAATATATTTAATATTTGAAATTCTTCAAAGTAGCCACCTTTTGCCTTGATGACAGCTTTGCATTCTCTCAACCAGCTTCATGAGGTAGTCACCTAAAACACATTTCAATTAACAGGTTTTCCTTGTTAAAAGTTTATTTGTGGAAGTTTGTTCATTCTTAATGCATTTGAGCCAATCAGTTGTGTTGTGACAAGGTAGGGGTGCTCAAATAGTCACAAAAAACATCAAGCGCTATGATGAAACTGGCTTTCATGACGACCGCCACAGGAAATGAAGATCCAGAGTTACCTCTGCTACAGAGGATACGTTCATTAGTTACCAACTAGAGGTCAACCGATTATGATTTTTCAACGCCGATACCGATTATTGGAGGACCAAAAAAAAGACGGTACCGATTAATCAGACTATTTTTTAATTTTTTTTTGTAATAATGACAATTACTTTAACTTAATAAAATGCCTCAATTAAATAATGCAAAAACCAAGTGTTAGTGCAATATGTGCTATGAAAGAAAGCCTACATTTCAGTTCCTTGTTTAGTGTCACGGTTTTCTAATGGTGAAGGAGAGTCGGACCAAACTGCAGCGCGTATATTGTGATCCATGTTTATTTACACAACGTAACACGAATCCAAAACACAAACTCTACAAAACAATAAACGTAGTGAAAACTGAAACAGCCTTAACTGGTGCAAACTAACACAGACTAAGGACATCAAGACACTCAGGACAATCACCCACAATACAACCAAAGAATATGGCTGCCTAAATATGGCTCCCAATCAGAGACAACGATAAACACCTGCCTCTGATTGAGAACCACTTCAGACAGCCATAGACTCTCCTAGAACATCCCACTAAGCTACACACCACATACAAAAACCCATGTTACACCCTGGCCTGACCAGATACATAAAGAAAAACACAAAATACTTCGACCAGGGCGTGACAGAACCCCCCCCCCCTAAGGTGCGGACTCCCGAACGCACCTCAAATCAATAGGGAGGGTCCGGGTGGGCGTCTGTCCATGGTGGCGGCTCCGGCGGGGGACGTGGACCCCACTTCACAATTGTCTTAGTACCCTCTCCTCACGTCCCTGGATAGACCACCCTCGCCGCCGACCATGGCCTAGTAGTCCTCACCCAGAACCCCACTGGACTGAGGAGCAGATCGGGACTGAAGGACAGCTCGGGACTGAGGCAGCTCGGGAGTGAGAGAAAGCTCGGGAGTGAGAGGAAGCTCAGGCAGGTTGATGGATCTACCAGATCCTGGCTTGCTGGTGGTTCCGGCAGATCCTGGCTGACTGGCGGATCCTGGCTGACTAGTAGACCTGGCAGATCCTGGCCGACGGGCGGATCCTGGCCGACGGGCACTTCTGGCGGATCCTGGCCGACTAGCAGATCTGGCGGATCCTGGCCGACTGGCGGATCCTGGCCGACTGGCGGATCCTGGCCGACGGGCTCTGGCGGATCCTGGCCGAGGGGCTCTGGCGGATCCTGGCCGAGGGGCTCTGGCGCCAGACAGGCGCGAGACTCCGGCAGCGGCGCCGGACAGGCGCGAGACTCCGGCAGCGGCGCCGGACAGGCGCGAGACTCCGGCAGCGGCCCTGGACAGGCGCGAGACTCCGGCAGCGGCGCCGGACAGGAGCGAGACTCCGGCAGCGCAGGAGTGGAGAAAGGCTCCAACAGCGCAGGAGAGGCGAGGCGCACTGTAGGCCTGATGCGTGGTGCTGGCACTGGTGGTACTGGGCCGAGGACACGCACAGGAAGCCTGGTGCGGGGAGCTGCTACCGGAGGGCTGAGGTGTGGAGGTGGTACTGGATAGACCGGACCGTGCAGGCGCACTGGAGCTCTTGAGCACCGAGCCTGCCCAACCTTACCTGGTTGAATACTCTCGGTCGCCCTGCCAGTGCAGCGAGGTGGAATAGCCCGTACTGGGCTATGTAGGCGAACCGGAGACACCGAGCGCAAGGCTGGTGCCATGTAAACCGGCCCAAGGAGACGCACTGGGGACCAGATGCGTAGAGCCGGCTTCATGGCATTTGGCTCGACGCTCAATCTAGCCCGGCCGATACGCGGAGCTGGAATATATCGCACCGGGCTATGCACCCGCACTGGGGACACCGTGCGCACCACTGCATAACACGGTGCCTGCCCGGTCTCTCTAGCCCCCGGGAAGCACAGGGAGTTTGCGCAGGTCTCCTACCTGGCGTTGCCATACTCCCTGTAAGCCCCCCCAAGACATTTTTGGGGCTGATTCCCGGGCTTCCGTCCGCGCCGTCGTGCTTGCTTCGCCAACCTCATTCTCCTGTAACCTTCCACGCACTGCTCCATCGAATCCCAGGCGGGCTCCGGCACTCTCCCTGGGTCGACCGCCCACCTGTCTATCTCCTCCCAAGAAGTATAGTCCATACTGTACTCCTCTTTGGGCTGCTCCTGTTTCCTCTTCTCCTGCTGCACCTTTGGGCGGCTACACTCCCCTGGTTTAGCCCAGGGTCCTCTCCCGTCAAGGATTTCCTCCCATGTCCAGAAATCCTTAATACGCAGCTCCTCTTTGGGCTGCTCCTGCCTGTTGACACGCTGCTTGGTCCGTTTACGGTGGGTGATTCTGTCACGGTTTTCTAATGGTGAAGGAGAGTCGGACCAAACTGCAGCGCGTATATTGTGATCCATGTTTATTTACACAACGTAACACGAATCCAAAACACAAACTCTACAAAACAATAAACGTAGTGAAAACCGAAACAGCCTTAACTGGTGCAAACTAACACAGACTAAGGACATCAAGACACTCAGGACAATCACCCACAATACAACCAAAGAATATGGCTGCCTAAATATGGCTCCCAATCAGAGACAACGATAAACACCTGCCTCTGATTGAGAACCACTTCAGACAGCCATAGACCCTCCTAGAACACCCCACTAAGCTACAATCCCACTAAGCTAAACACCACATACAAAAACCCATGTCACACCCTGGCCTGACCAAATACATAAAGAAAAACACAAAATACTTCGACCAGGGCGTGACACTTAGAACATGAGAACATGTTGGTGGTTCCTTTTAACATGAGTCTTCAATATTCCCAGGTAAGAAGTTTTAGGTTGTAGCTATTATAGGACTATTTCCCTCTATACCATTTGTATTTCATTAACCTTTGACTATTGGATGTTCTTATAGGCACTTTAGTATTGCCAGTGAAACAGTATAGCTTCCGTCCCTCTAGTTAGCGCGCGCTGACTAGCAAGCCATTTCACTTCGGTTACACTAGCCTCATCTCTGGAGTTGATAGGCTTGAAGTCATAAACAGCGCAATGCTTGACGCACAACGAAGAGCTGCTGGCAAAACGCACTAAAGTGCTGTTTGAATGAATGTTTACGCGCCTGCTTCTGCCTACCACCGCTCAGTCAGATACTTGTATGTTTGTATGCTCAGTCAGATTATATGCAACGCAGGACACGCTAGATAATATCTAGTAATATCATCAACCATGTGTAGTTAACTAGTGATTATGATTGATTGTTTTTTTTATAAGATAAGTTTAATTCTAGCTAGCAACTTACCTTGGCTTACTGCATTCGCGTAACAGGCAGTCTCCTTGTGGAGTGCAACGAGAGAGGCAGGTCTTTATTGCGTTGGACAAGTTAACTGTAAGGTTGCATGATTGGCCCGAGCTGACAAGGTGAAAATCATTCGTTCTGCCCCTGAACAAGGCAGTTAACCCACCATTCCTAGGCCGTCATTAAAAATAAGAATGTGTTCTTAACTGACTTGCCTATTTAAATAAAGGTATACAAAATTTAATTTTAAAATCGGCGCCCGATTGTTATGAAAACTTGAAATCAGCCCTAATTTAATCGGTTGACCTCTATTACCAACCTCAGAAATTGCAGTCCAAATAAATGCTTCACAGAGTTCAAGTAACAGACATATCTCAACATAAACTGTTCAGAGGAGACTGCGTGAATCAGGCCTTCGTGGTCGAATTGCTGCAAATAAACCACTACTAAAGGACACCAATAAGAAGAAAATACTTGCTTGGGCCAAGAAACACAAACAATAGACATTAGACCAGTGGAAAACTGTCTTTTGGTCTGATGAGTACAAATTTGACATTTTTGTGTCTGTGTGAGACGCAGAGTAGGTGAATGGATGATTTCTGCATGTGTGGTTCACCATGAAGCATGGAGTAGGTGGTGTGATGTATGGGGGTGCTTTTCTGGTGACATTGTCAGTGATTTATTTTGAATTCAACGCACAATTAACCAGTATGGCATCCACAGCATTCTGCAGCGATACGCCATCTCATCTGGTTTGCGGACAGTGGGACTATAATTCGTTTTTAAACAGGACAATGAACCAACACACCTCCAGGCTGTGTAAGGGCTATTTGACCAATAAGGAGAGTGATGGAGTGCTGCATCAGATGACCTGGCCTCCACAATCACCCAACCTCAACCCAATTCAGATGGTTTGGGACGAGTTGGACCGCAGAGTAATCAGCATATGTGGGAACTCCTCCACGACTGTTGGAAAAGCAATCCAGGTGAAGCTGGTTGAGAGAATGTCAAGAGTAGGCAAAGCTGTCATGAAGGCAAAGGATGGCTACTTTGAAGAATCTAAAATATATTTTGATATTTGTTTAACACTTCATGTGTTATGTCATAGTTTTGATGTATTCACTATTATTCTACAATGTAGAACATAGCAAAAACAAAGAAAAACCCTTGAATGAGTAGGTGTCTAAACTTTGACTTGTGTGTGTGTGTGTATATATATATATATATATATATATATATATATATATATATATATATATATATACACACACACACACACACACACACACACACACACACACACACATACATACATACATACATACATACATACATACATACATACATACATACATACATGTACTGCTCAAAAAAAATAAAGGGAACACTAAAATAACACATCCTAGATATGAATGAATGAAATATTCTTATTAAATACTTTTTTCTTTACATAGAATGTGCTGACAACAAAACCACACAAAAGTGATCAATGGAAATCAAATTTATCAACCCATGGAGGTCTGGATTTGGAGTCATACTCAAAATTAAAGTGGAAAACCACGCAACAGGCTGATCCAACTTTGATGTCCTTAAACAAGTCAAAAAGAGGCTCAAGTGTGTGTGGCCTCCACGTGCCTGTATGACCTCCCTACAATGCCTGGGCATGCTCCTGATGAGGTGGCGGATGGTCTCCTGAGGGATCTCCTCCCAGACCTGGAATAAAGCATCCGCCAACTCCTGGACAGTCTGTGGTGCAATGTGGCGTTGGTGGATGGAGCGAGACATGATGTCCCAGATGTGCTCAATTGGATTCAGGTCTGGGGAACGGGCGGGCCAGTCCATAGCATCAATGCCTTCCTCTTGCAGGAACTGCTGACACACTCCAGACACATGAGGTCGAGCATTGTCTTGCATTAGGAGGAACCCAGGGCCAACTGCACCAGCATATGGTCTCACAAGGGGTCTGAGGATCTCATCTCGGTACCTAATGGCAGTCAGGCTACCTCTGGCGAGCACATGGAGGGCTGTGCGGCCCCCCAAAGAAATGCCACCCCACACCATGACTGACCCATCGCCAAACCAGTCATGCTGGAGGATGTTGCAGGCAGCAGAACGTTCTCCACGGTGTCTCCAGGCTGTCACATGTGCTCAGTGTGAACCTGCTTTCATCTGTGAAGAGCACAGGGCGCCAGTGGCGAATTTGCCAATCTTTGTGTTCTCTGGCAAATGCCAAACGTCCTGCACGGTGTTGGGCTGTAAGCACAACCCCCACCTGTGGACGTCGGGCCCTCATACCACCCTCATGGTGTCTGTTTCTGACCGTTTGAGCAGACACATGCACATTTGTGGCCTTTATTGGGGGTGTCTTGCTAATTGCCTATAACTTCCACCTGTTGTCTATTCCATTTGCACAACAGCATGTGAAATTTATTGGTAATCAGTGTTGCTTCCTAAGTGGACAGTTTGATTTCACAGAAGTGTGATTGACTTGGAGTTACATTGTGTTGTTTAAGTGTTCCCTTTATTTTTTTGAGCAGTGTATATACTGCATATACACTACCGTTCAAAAGTTTGGGGTCACATAGAAATGTCCTTGTTTTTGAAAGAAAAGCACTTTTATTTGTTAATTAAAATAACATCAAATTCATCAGAAATACAGTGTAGACATTGTTCATGTTGTAAATTACTATTGAGGCTGGAAACGGCTGATTTTTTAAAATGTATTATTCTTTTTACCTCATTTTTCTCACCAATTTCGTAGTATCCAATTGTTAGTTGTTACTATCTTGTCTCATCGCTACAACTCCCGTACGGTCTCGGGAGAGACGAAGGTCGAAAGCCATGTGTCCTCCGAAACGCAATTAAAGGACAAATACATTAGTGTCGAGTTTGAGAAACAGACTCCTCAAAAGTCCTACCTAGAAGGCCAGCATCCCGGAGTCGCCTCTTTACTGTGGACGTTGAGACTGGCAGCTTCAATAAATAGTACCCGCAAAACACCAACGTCAACAGTAAAGAGGCGACTCTGGGATGCTGGCCTTCTAGGTAGAACTTTTGAGGAGTCTGTTTCTCAAACAAGACACTAATGTATTTGTCCTCTTTCTATTCTGGTTAGCGCCAGTTTGCGCTGTTCTGTGAAGGGGGTAGTTGTATTGCTTCTTTAATCAGAATAACAGTTTTCAGCTGTGTTAACATAATTGCAAAAGGGTTTTTCTAATGATCCATTGGAACAAAGGAGTGATTTTTGTTGATAATGGGCCTCTGTATGCCTATGTAGATATTCCATTTAAAAAATCTGCCGTTTCCAGCTACAAATGTAATTTACAACATGAACAATGTCTACACTGTATTTCTGATCAATTTGATGTTATTTTAATGGACAAAAATGTTTGCTTTTCTTTCAAAAACAATAACATTTCTAAGTGACCCCAAACTTTTGAACAGTAGTGTATATAAAAAAAATCTGAATGTCTTGGTTTCTTTACCTTATGTTTTCCCCATCTACAATCACATCAACAACAAAGAAATTGACATGCAGAGCATCGTTGAATGTCATCATGGAGAAAATCTAACAGTCCTGAAAAACCCTTAAATAACTATCTGTAAAGTTGGAAAACTTACTAGGCACAACATTTAAACAGAACAAAGATAAGAGAAGGGACACACACACACAGAGAGAGCGAGAGCGAGAGACCTTAGGTTTATAATGCCATCAGAAAACAGAGGAACAGAACAAAGAGAAGAGAGAGAGAGAGAGAGAGAGAGAGAGAGAGAGAGAGAGAGAGAGAGAGAGATAATGCCATCAGAAAACAGAGGAACAGAGAGAGAGAGAGAGAGAGAGAGAGAGCCCTTAGGTTTATAATGCCATCAGAAAACAGAGGAACAGAACAAAGATAAGGGACAGAGATAGAGAGAGAGAGAGAGAGAGAGAGAGAGCCCTTAGGTTTATAATACCATCAGAAAACAGAGGAACAGAAAGATAAGAGAAGGGACAGAGAGAGAGAGAGAGAGAGAGAGAGAGAGCCCTTAGGTTTATAATGCCATCAGAAAACAGAGGAACAGAACAAAGATAAGAGAAGGGACAGAGAGAGAGAGAGAGAGAGAGAGAGCCCTTAGGTTTATAATGCCATCAGAAAACAGAGGAACAGAACAAAGATAAGAGAGAGAGAGAGCCCTTAGGTTTATAATTCCATCAGAAAACAGAGGAACAGAACAAAGATAAGAGAAGGGACAGAGAGAGAGAGAGAGAGAGAGAGAGAGCCCTTAGGTTTATAATGCCATCAGAAAACAGAGGAACAGAACAAAGATAAGAGAAGGGACAGAGAGAGAGAGAGAGAGAGAGAGAGAGAGAGAGAGAGAGAGCCCTTAGGTTTATAATGCCATCAGAAAACAAAGGAACAGAACAAAACAAATACCGCCCTTCTCCCTAATGGCCTCTTGAACATTTTGTCAGTGATTGGCTGCTTTCCTTTCATTCATCAGTCCAATAAACATAGGGCCCCATTCAATCAAAATCTCAAATCAGGTTTGCGGAGTAAGTCAATAACAAAGTTGTTCTGGTGAAGTAGAAATAATTCATTTTTGATTGGTACGGCTGTTTTCGCTGGAAGTTTTCGAAAAGATTTGCCATTATTACTACAATGTATGGATTTTGTCTAGAGGTTTTACAAACTTCTCTTCAGCAATCAGGAAAAACAAATGCTCATTAAATGAAGTGCATTGAATCATAGTCCAGCGTGGATGTAAACAAACTTACCACATATGGGGCCCTGTCCTGGGAACTGGCTTTCCTCCATAATTTTGCGATTTGTTTCACTCTCATAGCCCAGTCTGAGATAGAAAAAAGATTAGCTAAAACGTACAGCGCTAGGACACACATGCAATATGGCCAAGTAGAGTACCTTTTCTAGTCTCGTTTTCACAATGTCCATACAATCTTTTAAATGGGTGCGACAACTTCGAACTCATTATTTTTATTAATAAAAAACATTTGTTTTCGATAATTCACACAAGAATTTTAGAGAACCAAACATTCTGTACCAACCTGGGAACTCCCCTAGGAGGTTGGGAAAGTTGACGTTGGTGTAAAGGACTGGGGCCACAGTGGCCATCTCGCCCAGAGTCTCCTCCTTCTCCCACTTGAGCGTGCTCCTCTGTGCGTTGGACATGGTGTCTGTCTCTCCCTCTGAAAGGGGGCCGGGGACGGGCGCGCTCCATGGAACCACTACATCACCCCCCATCTGGCTAAACTTCTTGTCCCTGGAAGGAGCTCTCTGGTTACACATTATATTGACTTATACCATTGCATTGTTGGATACTCGTTTCTGATTTGCTTGAAGGACATTCTAGAGACACATTATTATTACATTTGCACTTTCTATGTCACTTACAATGTGGATCACCTTGAGGCAAATGTAGTTTGGGCTTTAGTATAAAAAAATACATCCTATTCATTGATGGAGATATTAACGCTAACAAGTGAGCAGACCTCAGAGGAAAAAAAATGTTTAAAGCGAACTACAACTACAAAGTCCAAACAATGGAGGAAAACATAGTCAAGAAGACTCAATAGGTAAATAAAACAGCATCCAATTGATTGCCTTCCAGCAGTTGTCTTTAAAAGTGAAAGCAATGCTCTAGTAATACGCCGGAGGGGTACAACAGCTTCCTGCTATGCCAGCTCTTACCTCATATTCTCTTGGAAAGGCATTCTGTGGATGGGCGAGAAGTTGCTGGGGCCATAGGAGCCTGTGCCGCCGGGCATCATGGGAGTTGGAGGAAAATGGGGGTTGGGCCCCATCATGCCGTTTATCATTGGCATCCGGGGGAACATCCCACCGTCGCCTGCAACAGAGAGCATAGAAAATGTCAGATAAGTAGTTCCATACATACATTGATTATACAAAACATCAAAAACCTAATCTTTCCAAGACAGACTGACCAGGTGAAAACTATAATCTCTTATTGATGTCACTTGATAAATCCACTTCAGTCAGTGTAGATTAAGAGGTGGAGACCGGTCAAAGAAAGATGTTTCATCCGTGAAACAATTGAGACATGGATTGTGCATGTGTGCCATTCAGAGGGTGAAATGTGCAAGACAAAACATTTGAGTGCCTTTGAACACTCAACAGTTCCCTGTGTGTGTCAAGAATGGTCCACCACCCAAAGGACATCCAGCCAACTTGACAACTTTGGGAAGCATTGGATTCAACATGGGTCAGCATCCCTGTGGAACACTGTTGATACCTTGTAGAATCCATGCCCTAACAAATTCAGGCTGTTCTGAGGGCCAAATGGGTGGGGTGGTGCAACTCAATATTTCGGTGTTCCTAATGTTTGATATACTCACATGTACATCCACATGTCCTGTTGATTATGTGAACATGACATGCATATAAATCAATGTGCTCCTCAATATACATTCATTTTACAGTCAATAGTAGATTATATAAAAATGTGACATAATACAATTCTCCAAGAGGCTTTGGGTGGTGGTGGTACCTGGGTTTGGAAGGGCCATGGCTCCAGGTCCACTGGCCCCAGGGTGAGACAGCTGTGGAGGCTGGCTGGTGCTGGGACTAAGGACCGCTGTGAAGAGGTCTTCCACATCCTTCCCCTCCAGCTCTTTAGGCAATGAAATAAATGACGTTGATGAGCGTATTTTATTTTTAAAAACAACTCTTTCTCCCCAATTTCATGGTATCCAATTGGTAGTTACAGTCTTGTGCCATTGCTGCAACTCCTGTACGGATACGGGAGAGGCGAAGGTCGAGAGCCATGAGTCCTCCGAAACACAACCCTGCCAAGCCACACTGCTCGCTTTATCCGAAAGCCAGCCACACCAATGTGTCGGAGGAAACACCGTACAACCGGCAACCGTGTCAGCTCACATACGCCCGGCCAGCCACAGGAGTCGCTAGAACGCGATGGGACAAGGACATCTCTGCCAGCCAAACAGTCCCCTAACTGGGATGACGCTGGACCAATTGTGCACCGTCTCCTGGTTGTGGCCGGCTGCGACACAGCCTGGAATCGTACCCGGGTCTGTAGTGAAGCCTCAAGCACTGCGATGCTGTGCACATACTTTAAACCACCATCAATAAGTGTCGTTCAAATCTTTCAATTATATAAAACTGATCATCTCTGACATACAACTGAATGAACAACTCTGAGAAGAACTATCTAGGTTGGGCCTTAATGGGCCTGAAAAGATTCATATCAAAACCACAAACCTGGGATTTTGTAGAGTTTACTGAGAATTGCACCTGAAAAAGACAAAGAAATGCTTATTACATTACTGCAATGATATAGACACAGTACCAGTCAAATGTTTGGACACACCTACGCATTTCAATGGGTTTTGTTTATTTTACTATTTTCTACATTGTAGAATAATAGTGAAGACATCAATACTAGGAAATAACACATGTTGAATGATGTAGTAACCCAAAAAGTATTAAACAAATCCAAACATATTTTTTAAAGTAGCCACACTTTGCTTTGACAGCTTTGCACTCTTGGCATTCTCTCAACGAGTTACTACATCATGTGGTAGTCACCTGGAATGAATTTAAATTAAACAGGTGTCCCTTCTTAAGTTAATTTGAGCCAATCAGTTGTGTTGTGAAATGGTAGGGGTGGAATACAGAAGATGGTCTTTTACCAAATAGGGCTAAGTCCATTCTATGGCAAGAACAGCTACAATAAAATAGAATAGAAATGGAATAATGTGTCCCTGAACAAAGGGGGCTTCAAAATCAAAAAGTAACAGTATCTGGTGTGGCAAGCAGCTGCATTATGTACTGCAGTGCATCTCCTCCTCATGGACTGTACCAGATTTGCCACTCTTCCACCAAGGCACCTGCAATTTTCCGGACATTTCTGGGGGGAATGGCCCTAGCCCTCACCCCTGATCCAACAGGTCCCAGACGTGTTCAATGGGATTGAGATCTGGCCTCTTCGCTGGCCAAGGCAGAACACTGACATTCCTGTCTTGCAGGAAATCATGCACAGAATGAGCAGTATGGCTGGTGACGAATCCGACCATCACCCCTGGTGAGACAAAACAGCGGCTCGTCAGTGAAGAGCAGTGACGGTGTGCCCATAGGCGACGTTGTTGCCGGTGATGTCTGGTGAGAACCTGCCCTACAACAGGCCTACAAGCCCTCAGTCCAGCCTCTCTCAGCCGATTGCGGACAGTTTGAGCACTGATGGAGGGATTGCCATCCTGTACCTGTCCCGCAGGTGTGATGTTAGGATGTACCAATCCTGCGCAGGTGTTGTTACACGTGGTCTCCGCCACTGCGAGAACAATTAGCTGTCCGTCCTGTCTCACTGTAGTGCTGTCTTAGGCGTCTGACAGTACGGACATTGCAATGGCCACATCAGATTGTTCTTTGCTAATGCTTTAGTCCAGAACTAGGCTTAATCTGCATCTAGGAAACCAACCCTGAATCCATGTACTGATGTTGACCAGGGAAACCAGGTGGTGTGCAACTCTCTGGCCAATTATACATCAATACATCAGTGAGTGGGAGAGGAAAACAGACACTGAAGCCCTGGAGATTTACACCTCTGCTCTTCACCAATGACACCGATTAAGCAGCACATCCGGTAGACAGTCAAAATTCAACATGGCCGTCTTACCATCTGTGACCATCTTGTCCAGTTCTGGGCTCAGGATGACATCCAGAGGCTCCTCCTGTAGAGCCCTGGGCCCCCGGCCTGCAGAGCCCTGACAGGACCCAATGGGATCATCAGAGATGGGGGCCATGTCCAGACCAGCTAGGGGATGGCAGAAAAGGTCAAAGGGATGGTGAGGGGAGGGTGGTCACACAGGCGCACACACCCACACAGTCCACTTTTATGTTAAAAATCAACACACTAGCCCCCCCCACCCACCCACCCACCAACCAACCCCCCTAAAAACTGGAAGCTGTCACACCAAAGACTAAATCAGAGTTGACTGGCAATTTATTTTAGAACTGTGTCTGAGTGCTGGGTTTTGGAGGAAGAAATAAAAAGAGAAAGAGGAGAGAGAGAAAGCGAGGAGAAAGACGAAGAGAGGAGAAGGAGAGAGAGCTGATCATTCATGTCACGGTTGTAAAATAAGCTCTCCATGCATTTTCTTCCCCTAACAAAATTTTCCAAGAATAGCAATAAACTAATTTGTGTTGCCTGCTCGACGGAGTGGAAAGAGAGAGGGGGGGGTTCTTAAAAAATAGTCACACTACTTTCATCATCGTTCCGATCCACATTCGAATAAACGAGGGCTTAATCAATGAAAAAGTTACGGAAGATTGCAATGATTAATCATCATAACCGTTGTCTAACATCAGAGGGGGTCGGAGGTTCATGCACATTTTACTGTGGCGCACACTCGACTAGTTTGCTATGTTTTTTTGTCGGAAGAAGCTACTTTGCGTGTGACCATAAATGAACTGGATATAAGGGAAGAGATGCATTGAGACCACAGATACTACATATGGCCTGAAAGGAAAGAATAAAGGCTAAAGTAACTTATTGTTTTCATAAAACTAGTCATCTGCTTCAGGGCATTCAGGCGTTCTCGTAAAACACAGTTTGTTCTTAAATAATCTCTCAGACAAATAGAAGGGTGGAAAATGAAAATCACTATACAACACTGCAAAACTGGATAGATAAAATATATTTCTTTGTTTCACAGACTCAAGGCGACAGAGAAAAGAGGAAACCTTGCCGGCTCAATAAATAAAATACTCATTGCTACTCATTGGTAACTGCTCCATGGAATGCAAGAACTGTGAGACATTCAGTTCAAACTTTGTTACATTGTATGACTAGAGGAAGCTCACTTTTTAACCCACACAATTTAAACTCAGCTGTGGTGAAAAGGTAGTAAACACTAAAACATATCAATCGAAACCAACTGAATTACATAAAAACAACATTTGTTTTTTTTAATGGGCACCTCAAATAATTGTTTTGCCCAATACCACTGAACAGTCCATAGACATGCAGATTGGTGCGTGGTTAGTAACACCGCAGTAGTTAGTCAAAGAGCCTGGACAGTGCTACAGTGTGAGAAAGGAGTGGGGTGCAGAGACCACAGATCAAGAGAGAAGGAAGGATATGCAAATGCAGTGAGCAGGCCCAGCGTGGGAGAAGTGGAGGGAGGGGGCAGCTCTACTCCTAAGAGGCCAGATGGGCCCGAGGACTTCTCTTACCAAAAGGAGAAGGAGGGCTGTCGACCTGGAAAGGGCATAAATCAAGACCTACAGGAACCCAAAACCAGATTATTATAAACTGAGGGAGAAAAGCAGGTGTAATAAAATGCTAATGCTATTGATACTACTTGAAGCAGCTCAATGTGATGCCACACCATCTCGTCATAGTTGTGACATAATATCAACAACCATCATAACACGTCCTAGCACAGACCTGGGTTTGAATAGTATTGGTTCTCTTTCAAATATGCAGGCATCAAGACAGGCTTTTCAAGTAAACTGTTCGAAAGCAAAAATGATGCACACAGACAGAAGGGTTGGCCAGAGTAGGCACAGCAAACCAAGAGTATTATTCAATGTGCAATACAATACAAGTAAAGGAAAATGCCAAATCATAAGTAAAGATGCAACAGAGAAATTCCATAGGTGTTTGTGTATGGCGTTGACCTTGCTAGTGACAGGAAGAGTGCGTATTTGAGTGGGCAGAGGAGACAGGAAGTGGAGGCTGCCATTTTGGAGGAGGGGAGGGGTCTACCTGAGTCATTCCCCTGCTTCACCAGATCACCCGACAGCATTCCCAGGAGATCTGCATCCGTGCTCAGGACTTCCGGAAGGTCCACTAAGGGATCCTCGGAATTGGCTGGAGAAGGAGATGATATACATATCCCATAATGACAAAGCGAAAACAGGGTTTTAGAATTTTTTGCAAACGTATTAAAAATAAAAACATAAATACCTTATTAACATAAGTGTTCAGACCCTTTGCTATAAGACTCGAAAATGAGCTAAGGTGCATCCTTTTTCCATTGATTTCCTTGAGATGTTTCTACAACTTGATTGAAGTCCACCTGTGGTGAATTCAATTGATTGGACATGATTTGTCAAATGACGGCAGGTAGCCTCGTGGTTTGAGCATTGGACTAGTGGTTAGAGCATTGAATCCCCGACCTGACAAGGTAAAAATCTGTCGTTCTGCCCCTGTACAAGGCACTTAACCCACAGTTCCTAGGCCGTCATTGAAAATAAGAATTTGTTCATAACTGACTTGCCTAGTTAAATAAAAGTGAAATAAAAATGACCAAAGAGGGAATTTAGCAGAGTGGACGAGTGGGAGGGCAAATTGCGTTCTGAAGGATACCAGAGCAGGGGTCTTCAACGTTTTCAGGCATGAGAGCTACTTTTATAACATGTCGCAAGCTCCTCATCTTTGGATAGCTTTCAAATAGGCACATTCTACTTCTATCCTGCAACTCTTCCCCGGGTCCTTGGTGTCAATATAATGGTTAATAAACAGTATTTGGCATGACAGGGCCCATAACATTTTATTTTGTATTTTCCCAAATTCTGTATTGACAAAGAAACTGATTTGAAGACAACAGGTAATGACATCACTGTGCACCAATGATATGACCACTGTTTCGTTGATTGACTGAATTTTAACCCAATGACCACTGATCGTCTTGAAATCTAGCTGGTAGATAGCCAATGAGCTGAGGTAAACGGCAATATGTAATGGTTATTTGTTGGAAGAACAACCCATGTAGTAAACTCCGGCGTAAAGAGAGCCATTCGCTATTGAAGTTTTATACCGGAAGGAGCAACGCATATTATGCACATCATTGTTTTGGTAAACGCACAGATTCAGCTGTTTACATATCAATCAGTATGGCGACTAAGTCAGGGAAAGCTAAATCTAAGTCTAGATATACAGATGTACACACAATTTTAGAATAAATTGATCGGGAAAGTGAGACAGAGATTGTTGTAGGACGATTCATTTAGTGATTCCCAAGTGGAGGAATATTTTTTGAACGGAGAGGACATCGTTTTGGACTGGTAAATTCTTCTCATGCAAATGTCCTATGCGTGTTCCCAGTAGGCAACTCGCAGCACTTTTCATTGCGTGTTGGAGTGTAAATGACTGTATTTGTGGAAAAGATTACTTAAGATGAGCAGACAGGATTGAAGGTTGATGGGGGATGGTGGAAGAAACCATGTGAATTTACAACTTTTGACAACAAAAAACTTGAGGAAAAACTTAAGGGAAATAGTACTGTTCATCTAGAGGGGGAGGGGGACCCAAACTAATACAAGGCCACTTTTTTTACATTCTGGGTTTGTTAGAAAGATGGCATTGAGACTGGGTTGATTGAGAGTCCATTGTGTATAAAAGAGAAAGTGGAGAAACACGTTTTCTCTGCATGTAGAATAAAAATGAACTTTTAGGAGAGGAGAGTCAACATGACAGCTCACCTCTGAGGAAGAACCTCTGTGTGTGTGTATGTGTGTGTGTGAGAATGCGTCGGTGTGTGTGTGTAAGACAGGGAAAGTGACAGCTCGAGAAAGTGTGCAAGAGAGATGTGAACATACACAGTCCTCCTCCTTTGCTGGAGATGGGTATGGTGGTCGAGGTAGCGCTGAGCAGCGGGTCTGAGGAGGTGTCCAGAAAACTGGCGTTGACGCTGCGGGGTTTGGTCTCTGCATGGGCCCCTGAGATCTCCTCACAGAGCCCTGTGGTCACCAGGCCCGCCTGCCTGCTCTGCTTGCTCTTGTCCAGCAGCTCCTTTCCAAAGAAAGCCTCCTGGTAACATACCACACAGTCAATGAGAAAGTGACCATGAGATACAGAGAACACATTCATTAACACAACACACATCTTTCATGCCCAAAATACATGACATGAAGCACGTTTGTCTCTTTGGCTATGGCAGCAAAGGCAGCCTAATTGTTCTCTTTTGCAATTAATTGGTCTTTGGACAAATCAGATCAAATCATCTGCCAATAATTGGGCAATTTATGAGAATTGGGATGCCAGTATAAACGCAGCCCTGGAGACAGAAGGTGGAATCCAGTTATGAATTCTAGATGTGAATGGAAATGAATAAGGGTTCAGTTCATAGTAATTCAACTCAAATACAGTATTTGAAAATACAATGCATACTGAACATTAATTAAGTAAAGCTACTAATAAAACAAAGGCTTATGAGGCTACGCTACTGCTAACCCAACAATTAATTGAATGTGTCTCCAGGCCCAGATTCCAGTGCATTTTGTATTTGTATTTTTTTTCTTCTCAGTGTTGCAGCACTCTATAGGCCCTAGTGTTATCCAGACACACACAGAAATAGTGAGGTGTGTATACAGTTGAAGTCGGAAGTTTAACCAGGGCAAGGTGACCGGAAACATGACTGAATGCAAACAGTAGAGAGACAACGTAGAGTCACAATTCAACGGCTCAGACAAGAGGTATGTGGCAGGGTCTGCAGTCAATCACGGATTACAAAAAGAAAACCAGCCCTGTCACGGACCAGGATGTCTTGCTCCCAGGCAGACTAAATAACTTTTTTGTCCGCTTTGAGGACAATATAGTGCCACTGACACGGCCTGCAAACAAAACCTGTGGACTCTCCTTCACTGCAGCCAACGTGAGTAAAACATTTAAACGTGTTAACCCTCGCAAGGCTGCAGGCCCAGACGGCATCCCCAGCCGCGTCCCTCAGAGCATGCGCAGACCAGCTGGCTGGTGTGTTTACAGACATATTCAATCAATCCTTATCCCAGTCTGCTGTTCCCACATGCTTCAAGAGGGCCACCATTGTCCCTGTTCCCAAGAAAGCTAAGGTAACTGAGCTAAACGACTAGCACTCACTTCCGTCATCATGAAGTGCTTTGAGAGACTAGTCAAGGACCATATCACCTCCACCCTACCTGACACCCTAGAGCCACTCCAATTTGCTTACCGCCCAAATAGGTCCACAGACGACGCAATCTCAAACACACTGCACACTGCCCTAACCCATCTGGACAAGAGGAATACCTATGTGAGAATGCAGTTCATTGATGACAGCTCAGCATTTAACACCATAGTACCCTCCAAACTCATTATCAAGCTCCAGACCCTGGGTCTCGACCCCGCCCTGTGCAACTTGGTACTGGACTTCCTGACGGGCCGCCCCCAGGTGGTGAGGGTAGGTAACAACATCTCCACCCTGCTGATTCTCAACACTGGGCCCCCACAAGGGTCCGTTCTGAGCCCTCTCCTGTACTCCTTGTTCACCCACAACAGCGTGGCCATGCACGCCTCCAACTCAATCATCAAGTTTGTGGACGACACTACAGTGGTAGGCTTGATTATCAACAACGACGAGATGGCCTACAGGGAGGAGGTGAGGGCCCTCGGAGTGTGGTGTCAGGAAAATAACCTCACACTCAACGTCAACAAAACAAAGGAGATGATTGTGGACTTCAGGAAACAGCAGAGGGAGCACCCCCCTATCCACATCGATGGGACAGTAGTGGAGAGGGTAGTAAGTTTTAAGTTCCTTGGCGAGGTCAGTACAGGTGCATCAAAGCAGGGACCGAGAGACTGAAAAACAGCTTCTATCTCAAGGCCATCAGACTGTTAAACAACCACCACTAACATTGAGTGGCAGCTGCCAACACACTGACTCAACTCCAACCACTTTAATAATAGGAATTGATGGAAATTGATGAATAATATATCACTAGCCACTTTAAACAATGCTACTTAACATAATGTTTACATACCCAACATTTCTCATCTCATTTGTATATGTATATACTGTACTCTATATCATCTACTGCATCTTTATGTAATACATGTATCACTAGCCACTTTAAAACTATGCCACTTTGTTTACATACACTACATTACTCATCATTGGGGTGGCAGGGTAGCCTAGTGGTTAGAGCGTTGGACTAGTAATCGGAAGGTTGCGAGTTCAAACCCCCGAGCTGACAAGGTACAAATCTGTCGTTCTGCCCCTAACCCACTGTTCTTAGGCCTTCATTGAAAATAAGATTTTTTTCTTAACTGCCTTGCCTAGTTAAATAAAGGTTAAAAAACATGTACATACTCTACTCAATACCATCTACTGCATCTTGCCTATGCCGTTCTCTACCATCACTCATTAATATATCTTTATGTACATATTATTTATCCCTTTACACTTGTAAAGTAGGTAGTAGTTTTGGAATTGTTAGGTTAGATTACTCATTGGTTATTTCTGCATTGTCGGAACTAGAAGCACAAGCATTCCTCTACACTCGCATTAACATCTGCTAACCATGTGTATGTGACAAATACATTTGATTTGAAGTTTACATACACCTTAGACAAATGGATTTAAACTCAGTATTTCACAATCCTTGACATTTAATCCTAGTAAAAATTCCCTGTCTTAGGTCAGTTAGGATCAACACTTTATTTTAAGAATGTGAAATATATACCTTGACTCCAATACCTTGACTTTGTCAATACCTTGATGTCTTGAATATGTCTTCAATATGTCCACAATTTTCCTTCCTCATGATGGCATCTATTTTGTGAAGTGCACGAGTCCCTCCTGCAGCAAAGCAACCCCCTAACATGATGCTGCCACCCCCATGCTTCGCGGTTGGGATGTTTTTCTTCGGCTTGCAAGCCTCACCCTCTTTCCTCCAAACATAACAATGGTCATTATGGCCAAACCGTTATATTTTTTGATTCATCAGTTGCAAACTGTAGTCTGGCTTTTTTATGGAGGTTTTGGAGCAGTGGCTTCTTCCCTACTGAGCGACCTTTCAGGCTATGTCGATATAGGACTCGTTTTACTGTGGATATAGATACTTTTGTACCAGTCTCCTCCAGCATCTTCACAAGGTCCTTTGCTGTTGTTCTGGGATTGATTTGCACTTTTCGCACCAAAGTACGTTCATCTCTAGGAGACAGAGCGCTTCTCTTTCCTGAGTGGTATGACGGCTGCGTAGTCCCATGGCGTTTATACTTGCATACTATTGTTTGTACAGATGAACATGGTGCCTTCAGTGATTTGGAAATTGCTCCAAAGGATGAACTAAGCCTGTGGAGATTAACATTTTTTTTTTCTGAGGTCTGATTTCTTTAGAGTTTCCCATAATGTCAAGCAAAGAGGCACTGAGTTTGAAGGTAGGCCTTGAAATACATCTACCTGGTACACCTCCAATTGACACAAATTATGTCAATTAGCCTAATTAGCCTAATTAACCTAGCTCCTAAAGCCATGACATAATTTTCTGGAATTTTCCAAGCTGTTTAAAGGTACAGTCAACTTAGTGTATTTAAACTTCTGACCCACTGGAATTGTGATACAGTGAATTATAAGTCAAATAATCTGTCTGTAAACAATTGTTGGAAAAATGACTTGTGTCATGTATAAAGTAGACGTCCTAACCAACTTGCCAAGACTATAGTTTGTTAACAGCTGCTGGCTGGGCCGCTGGCTGGGCCGCTGGCTGGGCCGCTGGCTGGGCCGCTGGCTGGGCCGCTGGCTGGGCCGCTACGTGTTTAAGTCACTAGTGCTTCCAACATATCTAACGGCTCCAAAACTATCAATGTGACTGCTCCCTGCTGTGGTAAAACATTAAAAAGGCTAATGTGCCGGGTATTTAAATAATTGATTAAAGTCGTTCCTCTGGTGAGGAACTTTAAATAAAAATTTTAAGCGCGGTGTACAAGAAAGCCCAAAGTGACAGCTGGTGCGCTTAATGCATGGCTGCTCCCCCGAACATGCCGGGTCTTTTAAAGGTGTGGCGTGGCACAGAGGAGGCAACGTCTCTGAGAGGACTTTCGCTTCCGGGATTTTTTTAAATATCATGACGGTAATACATCTGAGAAGGGGGTAACATGCAACTTATGAAGGGCTGGTTGAAATGGGTAGTGAAAGAAAGTTGCTACTGGTAAATGCTTGGTAGATGTCTTATAGAATATGCACTATTCTAATGTGGTACAAGAACATGATTTGGGACAATGACGTATTTGCTAAAATGGTTCATACAGATGTGGGATTTTAAATTTGATCAGTATTATTGCAGCAACATAATCATGTCGCAACAATTTTAAAGTTTAGTCCATAATGTTGCTTGATTGGTAGTTAGGCTACATGAAACTGGCAATACTGTTAATATAACTAACTGTGTGTTAGTGCAAGTTTTCAGTTAATTTATGTAAATCATGAAGCTCATCTGCATTGCAGGAAATTCTCAAATCAAATTAAGATCCTACATCTGTACAAAGACAATCAAGCACCTCAGTGTGATTAGGTGATTTTATGCATTTTGTACCGGTGACCTTTTCCTATAAATCAATCAATAAGACAGTGTATGATAACAGAATCAAAATTAACATTTTATACCAATACTGATATCATTAGTGTACATGTCACCTGCAGGTACGAAGGGAACTCCTCTTCCAGTTTGGTTCTCTTTTTGCGGTATCTTTTCTTGACCTTCTCCAGACATTCAGACACAGGTGGGGTCTCCTCCGCTTGAGTACTCTCCGTCTTGTTCCACCCTGCAACACACAGACAAGAGGTCACAACCTTAAAGTAACAGTCAGGGAAATGCCTTATTACTGGGTTAAGTGTTGGATTTGATAGTCTGTCTGGAGTGTCAGATGGATGGGACTTGCACTTTAGGGACTATTGCATTTGCTTACCTTCTTCTTTGCACATTGGGTTCTCAGGTAACAATCCTGTTGAGTATTTCCTGGATAGGGATCGCTTGGCTTTCCCTTGTCCCGTCCTGCTTCTCTGGCGGACCATAAACCCTCCAATACCTTGCCGGGACACAAGTGGGAGGGAGGAGATATATGACAGCAATTTATGTCACCGGGGCTCTAATTATGTCAGACAGATGAGGGTCTTTCAGGCCAATCTCTGGCATTAATCTTAATTACTCAGTGACCTATGAGCACAGAGCCTGAGGGGAGATGTGAGTGAGCGAGAGACTTTCACTCTGGTCAATACACAATGACAGAGTGCATGAGTGAGAGACCAAGTCGCTTGGGATAAAAGTGTCTGCTAAATGGCACATTATTATATTATATATTAAAATGTGTGAGAGAGCAAACGTAAGAGAATGAGTGTGTAATAGTGTTTGGAGAACTTATCTCCTAGCCACTAGACCTGAGAGACTGTGAGACTGTGAGAGAGAAAGAAGGGAGCATTTCGGGTGAGCCTATTTCTGGATAGCTTTGGTACTGAGAGAGAAGCCCCTATGGTCTGGAAGCAGACAAACAGAGCCTTCCAGCCTTCCTTAAGCTGCCTCAGTGCAAGAGAGGGGAGACTTGATGATTTATGTGCAGGGAAAAGAGAGGAAACAGCCGTTTGAATTCAGAGTTGCCAGGATACCGCCCCCTTATGAGAAGTCCAACTCAGAGCATTCAATGGATAACCAACTCTCGTCATCTGTGCTAAATAAGAACACCAAGATATACCACCAGTAAGGCACCATACACTAGACTTAAAATAGCCAAATTACAAAACATACAACATCATGTAGCCTAGCGGTTAAGAGCGATGGGCCAGTAACCAAAAGGTCGCTGGTTCAAACCCCCGAGATTACTAGATAAAAAATCTGTAGATGTGCCCTTGAGCAAGGCACATAACCCTAATTGCTCCTGTAAGTCGCTCTGGATAAGAGTATCTGCTCAATGACTAAAACTTACATTTTAACACCATTGAAAAACTACTTTAATCTTGCAATGAACAACTACATTAAACATTATTCAAGACAATTATCATATGAAAGAGGTTCACAATCAAGTAATAGCGCCACAGTATACCCCATAATAATAGCTTTGTAATCCACCTTAAATGACGCAGTAAACATACGTTATTTGTCTGATACTGGTATGTTATTTGTGAGAATGTCTGCAGCCACTTGTTCACTAGAGCAGAGTGGAAATAAAATGTCTCCACTGTGACAGTTCATAACAAGTGACCTGGCAAACAGGAGAGACACACCCCTTCTCCATCTCTCCCCACCAGTTCTCCTTCACTCCCGCCCCGTCAAACCCAGCTACTTGACATGGGCGAGAGCTTGTGGCTCTCTCTGAATTAGACATTCGCATACTGTACAAACATTCATGCATGTTTACACATACGCTGCATTTTAACAGACAGCCCAATTCTGATATTTGTTCCCACTAATTGGTCTTTTGACTGCTGTGAGGAGATCTGATTTGATTGGTAAAACGACTTTGGAATGTGCACAAACTTCCGACTTCAACTGTATATACACACACACAAAGTTGAAGTCAGAAGTTTACATACACCTTAGCCAAATACATTTACACTCAATTCTTCACAATTCCTGACATTTAATCTGAGTAAAAATTCCCCGTTTTAGGTCAGTTAGGATCAACACTTTATCTTAAGAATGTAAAATGTCAGAAAGATAGTTGAGAGCATGATTTAATTCAGCTTCTATTTCACATTCCCAGAAGGTCAGAAGTTGACGCACTCAATTAGTATTTGGTAGTATTGCCTTTAAATTGTTTAACTTGGGTCAAATGCTTTGGTTAGCCTTCTAGAAGCTTCCCACAAAAAGTTGGGTGAATTTTGGCCCATTTCCTCCTGACAGAGCTGGTGTAACTGAGTCAGGTTTCTAGGCCTCCTTGCTCGCACACACTTTTTCAGTTCTGCTCACAGATTTTCTATAGGATTGAGGTCAGGGCTTTGTGATGGCCATTCCAATACCTTGACTTTGTTGTCCTCAAGCTATTTTGCCACAACTTTGGAAGTATGCTTGGGGTCATTGTCCATTTGGAAGACCCATTTGTGACCAAGCTTCAACTTCCTGACTGATGTCTTGAGATGTTACTTCAATATATCCACAATTTTCATCCCTCATGATGGCATCTATTTTGTTAGGTGCACCAGTCCCTCCTGCAGCAAAGCACCCTCACAACATGATGCTGCCACCCCCGTGCTTCACGGTTGAGATGGTGTTTTTTTGGCTTGCAAGCCTCCCCCTTTTTCCTCACAACATAACGATTATTATATATATCATTATGGCCAAACAGTTATATTTTTTGTTTCATCAGACCAGAGGACATTTCTCCAAAAAGTACGATCTTTGTCCCCATGTGCATTTGAAAACCATAGTCTGGCTTTTTTTATGGAAGTCTTCCTTGCTGAGCGGCCTTTCAGGCTATGTCGATATAGGACTCGTTTTACTGTGGATATAGATACTTTCGTACCAGTTTCCTCCAGCATCTTCACAAGGTCCATTGCTGTTGTTCTGGGATTGTTTTGCACTTTTCGCACCAAAGTACGTTTATCTCTAGGAGACAGAACACGTCTCCTTCCTGAGCGGTATGATGGCTGCGTGGTCCCATGGCGTTTATAGTTACGTACTATTGTTGGTACAGATGAACGTGGTACCTTCAGGCGTATTGGAAATTGCTCCCAAGGATGAACCAGACTTGTGGAGGTCTACAATATTTTTCTGAGGTCTTGGCTGATTTCTTTTGATTTTCCCATGATTTCAAGCAAAAAGGCAATGAGTTTGAAGGTAGGCCTTGAAATACATCCACAGATACACCTCCAATGGACTCAAATTATGTCAATTAGCCTATCAGAAGCTTCTAAAGCCATTACATACTTTTCTGGAATTTTCCAAGCTGTTTAAATGCACAGTCAACCTAGTGTATATGTAAACTTATGACCCACAATTATGACCCACAAATCAGTTTTTGATTTGTTAAAAAAGTTTGAAATATCCAATAAATGTCGTTCCACTTCATGATTGTGTCCCACTTGTTGTTGATTCTTCACAAAAAAATAAAGTTTTATATCTTTATGTTTGAAGCCTGAAATGTGGCAAAAGGTCGCAAAGTTCAAGGGGGCCGAATACTTTCGCAAGGCACTGTATTTATATGTATATATTCCTATTCCATTCCTTAGATTTGTGTGTATTAGTTAGTTGTTGTGGAAATGTTAGATGACATGTTAGATATTGCTCCACTTTTGGAACTAGAAGCACAAGTATTTCACTTCACTCGCAATAACATCTGATAACTATGTGTATGTGACCAATAACATTTGATTTGACAGAATAGATGGATGCAGTTCAATGCATGATTAAAATAATTCACCAATACATTTCTTGATAGTCCATAAAATATTGCTATCAGCTGGCTAGGTACCATTGTTTGCAACCTCCACTCGGGATGCACAGTTTCAATGAATCAATATTTATGGACAAAAACAGACAAACGTTACAAAGGCTATGGTAGCGTATCTATTTATGTAGCAAGCTAAAAACCCAGATAGCTACGCTAGCTAGATGCAAGGAGGACATTATATCAATGGATGAGTGGGTGAGTAACTGACCTCGTATCATTTTTTTGTGTGTCTACACAGCTAGAGATGCATGTGTCATTTGGTTAGCTAGCAAGAAATGTGAATCGATTTGCTAGCTATCTATGCTGAACGACTGTTATCCAGTTAGCATATCTCGAGTTTGCAAATTCACTCTGGCTAGCAATCTAACCCGATTTCAGAGCACTCGTCTGAGTGTGCCAGAGCGCAGAATAACCGTGCAAGACCCACTGAATATGACCGGTGTCAGTAAATGTTGGAAAAATAAAGTAATAAGTTAGTTGCGAACGCTCTCGATAACATGTAAACGGCCTAATCAGCTCTGCTAGGGCAAGTAAAATGGCCAGAGTGAGGTGTTCTCCCATTTGTGTCTGGAAGTAGCTGGCAAGCGAGCCAACTTTACCAGTAAGCTTGGGTACTTAGTTGGGACAATGCATGCATTGGCAGGCAAGCTGCAGAAAGACAAGCACACTGTTCTCCATTGTTTACCAGTGCAACTTTCACAACTAGCTGAAAAGGTTTGAGAGGGTTTATCTAATGTTCCTTCATTAGATTTGAGCTCATCTTGCTCTGGCTAGCAATAGTTGTTGATCTTGTTGATGTACATATAGGGAAAGACATCCTACCTCTTTATGGTTGTTTGATCAATAGGACTGTAAAGTTTCCAAATGTAAAGGGACTATCATGGTATTTAGCTGCATAGTTGCAGAAGTCCAAACAAGTGTATTTTGTGGCTTTTGCCGAATGCGTTCTAATGATCTAAAGTTGAGCTGTTGCTAATGTCTGTAAACACACAGTCCAGTTCAAAGTGAATTTTGGAAAATGGCTTGTTTGCATATACCCCCCTACTGTTCCTCTGATTGGCTATGGCATACCAGTCTGCGTAGACCCCGGTCCTGGACGAGACAGATGCATCTCTGCATCTCCCATAAGTCCGCTCCCTCCGCATCTCCCATAAGTCTGCATCTCCCACAAGGCTGCTCCCTCCATTCCTCCCATAAGTCTGCTCCCCCTCCCTCTGCATCTCCCATCCATAAGTCTGCTCCCTCCCTCCCTCCTCCCCCCTCCCTCCCCATCCATCCATCCCTGCCTCCCTCCCTCCCTCCCTCTGCATCTCCCATAAGTCTGCTCCCTCCCCCTCCCTCTGCATCTCCCATAAGTCTGCTCCCTCCCTCTGCATCTCCCATCCTGCTCCTCCCTCCCTCCATCTCCCATAAGTCTGCTCCCTCCCTCCCTCCGCATCTCCCATAAGTCTGCATCTCCCACAAGGCTGCTCCCTCCATTCCTCCCATAAGTCTGCTCCCCCTCCCTCTGCATCTCCCATAAGTCTGCTCCCTCCCTCCCTCCATCCATCCCTGCCTCCATCCCTGCATCTCCCATAAGTCTGCTCCCTCCCTCCCTCCCTCTGCATCTCCCATAAGTCTGCTCCCTCCCTCCATCCATCCCTGCCTCCCTCCCTCTGCATCTCCCATAAGTCTGCTCCCTCCCTCCCTCTGCATCTCCCATAAGTCTGCTCCCTCCCTCCCTCTGCATCTCCCATAAGTCTGCTCCCTCCCTCCCTCCATCTCCCATAAGTCTGCTCCCTCCCTCCCTCTGCATCTCCCATAAGTCTGCTCCCTCCCTCTGCATCTCCCATAAGTCTGCTCCCTCACTCCCTCCCTCCCTCCATCTCCCATAAGTCTGCTCCCTCCCTCCCTCTGCATCTCCCATAAGTCTGCTCCCTCACTCCCTCCCTCCCTCCATCTCCCATAAGTCTGCTCCCTCCCTCCCTCTGCATCTCCCATAAGTCTGCATCTCCCATAAGTCTGCTCCCTCACTCCCTCCCTCCCTCCATCTCCCATAAGTCTGCTCCCTCCCCCCCTCTGCATCTCCCATAAGTCTGCTCCCTCCCTCCCTCCCTCTGCATCTCCCATAAGTCTGCTCCCTCCCTCCCTCTGCATCTCCCATAAGTCTGCTCCCTCCCTCCCTCTGCATCTCCCATAAGTCTGCTCCCTCACTCCCTCCCTCCCTCCATCTCCCATAAGTCTGCTCCCCCCCTCTGCATCTCCCATAAGTCTGCTCCCCCTCCTCCCTCCCTCCCTCCATCTCCCTCCCATAAGTCTGCTCCCTCCCTCTGCATCTCCCATAAGTCTGCTCCCTCACTCCCTCCCTCCATCCATCTCCCATAAGTCTGCTCCCTCCCTCCCTCTGCATCTCCCATAAGTCTGCATCTCCCATAAGTCTGCTCCCTCACTCCCTCCATCTCCCATAAGTCTGCTCCCTCCCTCCCTCCCTCTGCATCTCCCATAAGTCTGCTCCCTCCCTCCCTCCCTCTGCATCCCCCTCTTGTCCTATCGCCGTCATCCACCACTCTCCTTCCCTCTCGATCTCCCCCTGTCCATTCATCCCCATCAACATCCTATCTTCTCTTTTTTCCTAAAGGGGCTAAACATAAGATGTTCCTGCTGTTGTAAGATAAGCTTCATCTTGCCCGATCTGAACCTCAACCCATAGGAGTTCAGAGACAAAACTGATCCAGGGTCTGATCCTTTGTCAAACAGACACAGTTTTGAATGTTAAACATACCGGGCCGGTAAGGTTTCCTCTTCCTTTTCTTGTTGCCGTCGGCCCCCTTTGCGTCGTCGTCGACAGGCTCCCGTTCCGGGCTGGAGTCCGACTTCAAGTCACAGTCCATCAGGAGATCCCCTTCTGGAATGGAACACAACCATGTCACTAAAACCAGGACACAGACCATGAAGACGTTCATTAGGACACCCAACAGAAAACACTTTTTCTAAACTACAATTAGAATTTCTTGATAATCCCTCTACTTCTCCCATTTGGTTCTTGATGAACATGACCCAGCCCTGCACATACTATTGACCCACAAAACCCTCAATGCATCTTTGATCGGAGGTCTGCCATCTTGGTGGGCCTGGTGTCAGAGTAAGACCTCTGGATGAGGAGCCACATCGGTACATTAGTGTTGGAATTCTAAATTAACCACTTAAACTATTTTAGGAGATAACACTTTAGTATTTCTCAGATTATAAATGCAAATGGCATATCCAGGATTAATAAGGATCGGACCCTTTTTTTTCCCAATTTTCGCCTAAAATGACATACCCAAATCTAACTGCCTGTAGCTCAGGACCTGAAGCAAGGATATGCATATTCTTGCTACCATTTGAAAGGAAACACTTGGAAATTTGAAATTATTATTATTTTTTTATTTTTATTTTTTTCACCTTTATTTAACCAGGTAGGCTAGTTGAGAACAAGTTCTCATTTGCAACTGGCCAAGATAAATCTAGGAAAATATAACATAATAGATCTGGTAAAAGATAATACAAAAATATATTTTTTTGTTTGTTTGTCCCATCATCTTTGAAATGCAAGAGAAACGCCATCATATAATATTGCAGTTTAGACTAAGTTTATATTTTGGCCAATAGATTGGAGCAGTGTGTCTGCAAAGTTTCAGATTGATCCAGTGAAGCATTGCAATACTGGACAATATTTTGTATCAAGTCTGCCCAAATGTGCCGAATTGGTCAATTGATACATTTTCAAGTACATACAGTGCCTTGCGAAAGTATTCGGCCCCCTTGAACTTTGCGACCTTTTGACACATTTTAGGATTCAAACATAAAGATATAAAACTGTATTTTTTTTGTGAAGAATCAACAACAAGTGGGACACAATCATGAAGTGGAACGACATTTATTGGATATTTCAAACTTTTTTAACAAACCAAAAACTGAAAAATTGAAAAATTATTCAGCCCCCTTAAGTTAATACTTTGTAGCGCCACCTTTTGCTGCGATTACAGCTGTAAGTCGCTTGGGGTATGTCTCTATCAGTTTTGCACATCGAGAGACTGAATTTTTTTCCCATTCCTCCTTGCAAAACAGCTCGAGCTCAGTGAGGTTGGATGGAGAGCATTTGTGAACAGCGGTTTTCAGTTCTTTCCACAGATTCTCAATTGGATTCAGGTCTGGACTTTGACTTGGCCATTCTAACACCTGGATATGTTTATTTTTGAACCATTCCATTGTAGATTTTGCTTTATGTTTTGGATCATTGTCTTGTTGGAAGACAAATCTCCATCCCAGTCTCAGGTCTTTTGCAGACTCCATCAGGTTTTCTTCCAGAATGGTCCTGTATTTGGCTCCATCCATCTTCCCATCAATTTTAACCATCTTCCCTGTCCCTGCTGAAGAAAAGCAGGCCCAAACCATGATGCTGCCACCACCATGTTTGACAGTGGGGATGGTGTGTGTTCAGGGTGATGAGCTGTGTTGCTTTTACGCCAAACATAACGTTTTGCATTGTTGCCAAAAAGTTCAATTTTGGTTTCATCTGACCAGAGCACCTTCTTCCACGTTTAGTGTGTCTCCCAGGTGGCTTGTGGCAAACTTTAAACTACACTTTTTATGGATATCTTTAAGAAATGGCTTTCTTCTTGCCACTCTTCCATAAAGGCCAGATTTGTGCAATATACGACTGATTGTTGTCCTATGGACAGAGTCTCCCACCTCAGCTGTAGATCTCTGCAGTTCATCCAGAGTGATCATGGGCCTCTTGGCTGCATCTCTGATCAGTCTTCTCCTTGTATGAGCTGAAAGTTTAGAGGGACGGCCAGGTCTTGGTAGTTTTGCAGTGGTCTGATACTCCTTCCATTTCAATATTATCGCTTGCACAGTTCTCCTTGGGATGTTTAAAGCTTGGGAAATCTTTTTGTATCCAAATCCGGCTTTAAACTTCTTCACAACAGTATCTCGGACCTGCCTGGTGTGTTCCTTGTTCTTCATGATGCTCTCTGCGCTTTTAACGGACCTCTGAGACTATCACAGTGCAGGTGCATTTATACGGAGACTTGATTACACACAGGTGGATTGTATTTATCATCATTAGTCATTTAGGTCAACATTGGATCATTCAGAGATCCTCACTGAACTTCTGGAGAGAGTTTGCTGCACTGAAAGTAAAGGGGCTGAATAATTTTGCACGCCCAATTTTTCCGTTTTTGATTTGTTAAAAAAGTTTGAAAAATCCAATACATGTCGTTCCACTTCATGATTGTGTCCCACTTGTTGTTGATTCTTCACAAAAAAATACAGTTTTATATCTTTATGTTTGAAGCCTGAAATGTGGCAAAAGGTCGCAAAGTTCATTGGGGCCGAATACTTTCGCAAGGCACTGTAACTATTGAGAACATACAAAAATTATATGGTAATAGAAAATAAGTTTACACACTCCCAGGAATGTCATAAATTATTTGTCATTAGCTTATACACTAACTTTCACACATCTAGATGGCAGGGCGGGGTGGGTGTGGAGCCAGAGACAGCAAGAGTTCAAACTGTAGAAGCCATTTCCTACATTTGAATATAAAATTAGATTTGATCAAACAAAACTATGCTACATTTTTTCTCTGGGACCCTCAGGATTTACTGAATAAGATTACTGAATATAAGTACATTATTTACCTTGAGGTGAATGTATCAAACCAGTTGCTGTGATAAGTGTTTTGTTGTTGTGCACTCTCCACAAACAATAGCATGGTATTCACTGCACTAGCTCTGAGCCATGCACAGAAGACGGACCTAGCCCATGGGGGAGGGGGGGGGGCGTACCCCCGCTGACTAGGGAAATGTTCCCGTTGTTCTTAGTGCCAGTCTGCACGTTCAAACTAAAACAATGTAACTAATAATGGCATCTTTATGCTTTCGTTAAAATAATTGTAAAATACTCTTTCAAAAATGCAGATGTGTTTAGTTATGGATCCATAACAAATTATTATGGGAATAAATATCACTGAATTACAAATATTGGAACAAAGTTGTCTAATGAAGGTAAACAAATTGTCGCTGACTGGAAAATACTCCTTCAAACATAGTCACATTGTCCAGCGCCATTATGGCTATTAGTAGGTAGATGGACAATAGACCTGCCTAGAAGGAGGGTAGGGGGAGAATTCTATCGTCAAATGTATTTCTTAGTTAGGTTGGCTGTATCACAACCGGCCGTGATTGGTTGCAATTTCAGTTTAATCCACCAGAAAAGACAAAACAAATAATACAACAAAAAGTATTATTAGGTATCCCATCCGATCGTGATTTGGAGTTCTATAGGGTGGCACACAATTGTCCCAGCGTTTCTCTCACTCTAAAAACAGAAATAAATGTTTTGGCCTTTACAAATATTATTTTGGCCTTTATTCAGATTACAATCGCTCACTTTTGTTTTTTTGAATACAAAATCACCTCCAAAATATCATTATATATTATCAGGTTGATGGCACAGTCATATAGCTAGCACCTACATAAAGCTGAGTGACAAGTACCAATATTCTTTCTGATAGTCTTTAATAAAGAAATGTTTTGGTTATCCTGACCTGGACACCATGTACAGTATGATAATAGACATTTATGGGCTATTAACAGGACAATATACCTTTTCCAACACTTCTCTGTATTTTGATACTTTGTGGATGGGGGCTCCCTCAGTGCAAAATGCTAAAGATGCAGGTTCGATACCCATGCCAGCCGCCACCGGGAGACCCATGAAGCGGCTTTTGGTTTTAATTTAGAATCCTCCAATCGTCTATATGTAGTTATTGGCAGAGAGTCATGTCATATTTTTCGATATACTGCAGGCCTACTGTAGGCGACGTGTCTCACTAGTGTTGAGTAATGTTCTGTTAAAAGTGGTGTAGGTCTTATTTATTTAAAGAGCACATTGAAGTTCGAAGCAATAGGATTTGAAGCAATAGCCTACAACTATTTTAGCACAGTTTTGCGCTGCTCTGAGACAAGCATGGGGACTGGTCTTGATGAATCAATGTGATTTTAATTTGATTAATTTGATTTTAATCTCCGTTTGGAATTTTTTTAGACTACAATTATGGTGTAGAAATGTTATGCTCTTAGTGTAACCTTAATTTAACTAGGCAAGTCAGTTAAGAACAAATTCTTATTTACAAAGACAGCCTACTCCTTCCTCCCCATCGGGGAATTGAACCCCGGTCTCCCGCACGACACAAGGATTATTTAGCTAAATAGCCCAGTATGTAGCCTACTACCGACCGTGACGTTGTACAGCACCATATTTTCCAGTCCATCCTAACAGAAACCCAGAGGCCTTTTCATTTTTCTTGGAATAGAAACACCATAATATTAATGAAATTAACCTCCTGTGACTAGGGGGCAGTATTTTCATTTTTGGAAAAATAACGTTCCCAAAGTAAACGGGATATTTTGTCAGGACAAGATGCCAAAATATGAATATAATTGACAGCTTAGGATAGAAAACACTCTAAAGTTTCCAAAACTATAAAAATATTATCTGTGAGTATAACAGAACTGATATTGCAGGCGAATGCCTGAGAAAAATCCAATCCGGAAGTGCCTCATGTTTTGAAAGCGCTGCGTTCCAATGCGTCCCTATTGAGCAATGAATGGGCTATCAACCAGATGACTTTTTCTACATATTCCCCAATGTGTTTACAGCATTGTGACGTAGTTTTACGCATTTATGTTGAAGAATACCCGTAAGCGGCTACATTGTGTAAGTGGTCACCTGATGGCTCTCAGAGTGATTCTCGCGTAAAATACAGAGGAAGCCATTTTTCCAATTGGTCCTATTGAAAAACCCGGTGGATGTATTATCGAATAGATATTTGAAAAACACCTTGAGGATTGATTATAAACTATGTTTGCCATGTTTCTGTCGATATTATGGAGCTAATTTGGAATATTTTTCGGCATTTTCTTGACTGCAATTTCCGGTCGATTTCTCAGCCAAACGTGAAGAACAAATGGAGCTATTCCGCATACAAAAATAATAAAAGGAGAAAAAAAAGGAACATTGGCTATCTAACTGGGAGTCTCGTGAGTGAAAACATCCGAAGCTCATCAAAGGTAAACAATTTAATTTGATTGCTTTTCTGATTTTCGTGACCAAGTTACCTGCTGCTAGCTGGACATAATGCTATGCTAGGCTATCGATAAACTTACACAAATGCTTGTCTTGCTTTGGCTGTAAAGCATATTTTGAAAATCTGAGATGACAGGGTGATTAACAAAAGGCTAAGCCGTGTCTCAATATATTTCACTTGTGATTTTCATGAATAGGAATATTTTCGAGTAATATTTATGTCCGTTGCGTTATGCTAATTAGTGTCAGTCGATGATTACGCTCCCGGACCCGGGATGGGGTGTCATTAGAGATTAAGCAACATTTCTTTAAAATTTGTCCCATATACTATGTTCTTACAAAAAACATTTTTAAATTCTCTAGAACAGCCACTATTGAAGGCTATCAAATGCTTCTCAAAGATGCCCTCTGGTGGTCAAATTAGCACTAACTAGCATTAATGGTATCAGTGGTTGGTACTTGTTCAGGATACCACGGTTTACTGCCCCTTCTGGAGGATTTGGGTACCCATATAAAACATGATACATTTTTGTCAAAAGTTGCTAATATATGCAAATAAAAAATATTATCGAATAGAAAACACTAAAGCTTCTAAAACCGTTTAAATTATGTCTCTATGTAAAGCAGAACTCTCAAAATCTGCATTCTCCCAAACTATCTCTTCTCATCTGAAAAGTTGGGTCACCTTTGACCTCATCGCAAACACCCTCCCCAAACAGTTACAGCGCCAGGAACAGTCTCCACGTGTTCAGCGTGATCTCAGCTTTCAATGGGGCTTCTCATTGTGAGAATCGCCCGCTCGCGAGAGTTTGAGCACGCGGTAAGCTCTCAGTCACTCAAAAAAACCTGTCACTTTTCTGTGCGCAATGGTCAAGTCCTCTCTCTTTTCCAAGATCGATTGAACGGTGCCTGTGTTTCTGTTTGTTCTCAAAATTGCTGTACACCTTTATAACATGTTAAAGCTTGATTATGAAGTTAGTTTGACAAGTTAACTCGACATATAATATATCATTTCGACGTTTTGGTGCGCATCCACTTCAATTTTTGCCTACATTTTGACCGAAATGCGTGTATTTTGAGAACCGAAAGACGCAGACTTGAAAACTAAACGCTGGTTTGGTGAGTTAATCCCTTCCAGTTCTGTTGATGGAAGAACAGCAAAGGTAAGGAAATATTTATGTGTTAATTTTGGGTTTATGTCGACTCCAAGGTAGAGGAGCCAGAATGGTACTTTTGGAGCGCCGACTCCTAGTTTAGCCTAGTGAACTCTACCTGTAACGTTAAAAATACATGTAACACAGCGATTGCATTTAGAATAAGTGTATCTTCCTATACATATGTAAAACATGCATCTTTAGTCAAAGTTTATGATGTGTATTCCTTGTTAGCTGACGTTATCTGCCGGAGCTATTTAATTTCTCCTCACATTTTAGTAGCATTTTTTGAACGATGCGTAATTGTGAAAAGAGATTTATGGATATATATAGCATATTATTGAAAAAAAATGAATGTACTGTGTAACATGTTATATTACTGTCATCTGATGAAGATTTCAAAAGGTTAGTGAAATGATTTTTTTTTTAATCCTGCGTTTGTTGATTGCATATTTTTTCCTACTTGGCTATGCTAATGAGATATGTCTGCGGTGGTGGTTTGACATAAATATGTGCTATGTTTTCGCCGTAAAACATTTTAGAAATCTGACTTGCTGGCTAGATAAACAACTTGTTTATCTTTCATTTGAGCTATTTTACTTGTTAATGTGTGGAGGTTAAATATTTTTAGGAATATTTTTGCGCATTGTGCGTTATTGTAATGAGCTTTAGCTGTAGTCACGCTACCAGCAGAGGAATTATACTCCCTAAAAGGAACGTGCCATAGAATTCTGCAGTACGCTGCAACTTTTAAAGGACAAACCACTATATGGGACATGCACAAATGTACATACTGTATGTATGCATGATTAGTCGAAGGCTGACTTTTTCGTTCATATTTCACATTTTTCTAAATGCCATGAGGTGGTACATCTACAGTGGTTGGCTATAACACCTACAGACATAACAAAATAGTCCCTAGTACCTGATCACAACCACAGTTCACAGTAAATACTGAGATACTTTTTCACACTTCAAAACAAGGTTAATGTAATCTATCTATATTTATGTGCATTGTTATAAACCCGTGTACGGTCATGGCAACATAGTTTTATGTGATTTGTAAAGCAGCCACTGAAAATATCCCTCTCGGCATGGCTTGAAAATGTGCCCGCTGCGTGAGTTAAATATAGAGGACCAAATATAGCGTGAGCGGGAAAGGGTTAATTTCTCATCATTAGCCCTTGCTTGCACTGAGACCAAGGTTCTGATGGATAGGCTGGGGATTAATTCAGTTAGCCCCGGCCAGCTTCCTCTCATCACCAAAATGCCAATTGAGGTATAATTTGCTGACTGCTGTTTTCAAAAGCTTTTCTTCTCTCTCCAAGTCATATTCATTATATGCCTGCCCTCATTTCCCACCTTCCTCCTCCGTTTCCCTCCTCATTCCATTTCTTTCTGACAAATAGGTTCCAGTGCAAACGTCAAGCATTACTAAATTCGTTTGCCTTTACGTTTTCTGTGCATCTAAATTTTGAGATGAAGGGAACATTGCTTCCTGGCAAACATCTGTCTTTCCTTTTGACCGTTCTGATTAAATGGAAACGAGGGAAGGATGTATGCAGATCCCCTCCTGTGTCATACCAAGAAAATCTAACTGAAAAGTCTATCCTTAGAAAATAGCCCAGATATTCCGGTCCTGGCCAATGTAGAAGAGAAAAACGGAGCTTTACATCCTAGTTCAAATATATCAATCTACAAAAAAAAGCCAATAATGGGTTTATTTGAACAAGCCTATTTATTTTTTTACTTTGTAACTATTTAGCTGAGGATGGAGCGCCCGGATTCCTTAAGGCGGAATACCCCCAGCCAACCCATAGTGAACACCTAGAAGTCTTTACCTCCGCGATCATCCATGTACCCGTCCCCGTCCTGGGACAGCTCTGAGTAGTGGGGGTACGGTGGGGTCTGGAGCACAGCCACGCTGTTCTGGTTGATGATCTTCAGCTTGAGCTTGGGTTTGGGCCGCCTGTTCTGCCCTCGGCGGGTTGAGGACGGCACTGTCAGGCTCTCCAGCTGGCACAGGCCAGACTCGGTCAGACACACCCCATCCTGGGTGTATGTCTTCTGGATTTCTGGAGGGATGGAGGAGGGGTTAATTAATCAATCTACCAAGCCTGTTTACAAGTATGAAATGTAGCTCTCGAGGACTACCCTGTGTTGTGAACACAAGTTTGTTTGTTGTACTAGACAGATACAAAATGCAATACTCATGAGTGATTCACTTTTCCCTGCAGTCTCCCACGTACATGTCTAAAACCATATGTGACCATCTGTTTACAAATACTGAAATACTTGTGTCCACATAACGTGGATATTACGTTAGCGAGTCCAACACTCAACGAGCGACAACATTTAAAGAAAGTAATGATTAATTTGAGTCACACCACTTGATAAATGGCACTGTGATTTATCAGGGTAGTGCTGTTTTACCTGGCTCTCTCGTTTTAGACACAATCTGGGCCACCATCGGGGCCTCGCAGCCGTCAGATAGGAGGGCCTCCACTTTGCCTGCATGACAAATATGCAAAATGTCAAAGGATTGAGGATTTAGTTTACAGTGCATTGAAGTCATATACAGCAGTAATATGGAGATGAAACAAATAAATGCATCAAACATCAAACACTGGATTTCACCGCTGCCACCAAATGCAAAGAATACTTCCTTAATTTTTTTTATATTATAAAATAATTTAATTGAGATTTAATTCATTAATTTTATTATTTAAATAAAACTCCACCTCCCTCCCTTTTTCCATCACTCCCTCTATTTTCTCAGAGGTAAAATCTGTTCCCAATTTCAAGAATTATCTGATAGAATGAGTGAGTGAACAGGCTGCAGCTTGAATTTTAAATCTAGCCATCTGCTGTTGTAATTTGGTTGAGGCTGGTCCCCTTAATAAAAAAAAAGAGGATGACTTTGGGCTAATTGAGTGGAGCTGGTTGCATTCATTGCGATGAGCTTGTAACACTGTACACTACATTTAAGGCCTTACCCATAGGATATACAACTAAGCTGTGTTTGAATACCCATACTAACATACTGTATACTAAAAACTTAATGAGTATACACTACATACAATTAGTTTATTTTAGTATACTGTAAAAAAAAAAACAGTATATTTTTAGTTGAGTGTACTAGATCCTCTCCTGTTTACCGGAAGTTGATGCTGTTGCTATGCAACTTGTTGCTAGCATAAACCGGCTTGTGGGAAGTGACACATTTCTCTTAAAGGACCAGTGTACAAATAATAATCAATAATTTTGCTCGTTATTTAGCCATCTTACATATAAAACCTTAATTGTTCATCAAAAATGGTGAATAATTCACCATAGGTTAATGAGAAGGGTGTGCATAATTGCACACCCAGCTCACTCAGGTACTAAGCTATATCACATGAGACATTGTCCGTAAGCTTGAGTTCATTTGCACACAAAGAAAGTATACAACGATGGAAAGACCTGTGTTGTCCTTGTTAATTCAGACAGAGACGAGCTCCAACTTCTTAATCATAGCCTCAAGTTTTGCCCACACATTGAATATAGTTGGAGAGTGCCTGTAATCCTAGATTCAGATCATTCAGGTGAGAAAAAAACATCACCCAGATAGGCCAGTCGTGTGAGAAACTCGTCATCATGCAAGCGGTCAGACAAGTGAAAATTATGGTCAGTAAAGAAAACTTTAAGCTTGTCTCTCAATATTGTAATAACCGTGCCAATACTTTGCCCCTTGATAACCAGCGCACTTCTGTATATTGTAAAAGCGTTACATGATTGCTGCCCATATCATTGCATAATGCAGAAAAGTTTAGGGGCCTTGCTTTAACATAGTTAACCATTTTCACTGTAGTGTCTAAAACGTCTTTCAAGCTATCAAGCATTCCCTTGGCAGCAAGAGCCTCTCGGTGGATGCTGCAGTATACCCAAGTGGCATCGGGAGCAACTGCTTGCACGTGCGTTACCACTCCATTATGTCTCCGTCATGGCTTTTGCATCATTAGTACAGATACCCACTAATCCACTATGTCTCCATCATGGCTATTGCAACATCAGTACAGATACCAACACATCTTGACCACCAAAGTCCATTTGATGTCACAATGCTGTCCAGTACTTAAAAAAGATCCTCTCATGTTGTCCTGTTTTCCAGTGGTTTGCAGAAGAGGATGTCTTCCTCAATTGACCCCCCATAAACGTAAAGGTCATATACCAGGAGCTGTGCAAGGCCCCCCACATCTGTTGACTCATCTGGCTGTAAAGCATAGAATTCACGGGCTTGTATGCAAAGCAGTAATTGTTTCAAACCATCTCCTGCCATGTCACTGATGCGTCGTGAAACAGTGTTGTTTGATGAAGGAATTGTCTGTAGTATTTTGGTCATTTCCCCCAGCATTGCCCCAGCCATATCCGCAGCAGCAAGAAGAATTAAGTCCTCCACAAATAGTACAGAGCTTGCCTGCCCTAGCCCTCGGTAGCTCACCATATAAGACACATATAGCCCCTTTTTATTAATGGTTTCTGTTGCTTTTATACATGTCTTACAACTCAAAAGTCATCTTAATTCTCACTCAAAAAAAACCCATGGCTTATTTTTCTAAATGTTTGCGCAAGAGTGAAGGTTTCCCGCAAGAGAGTAACGGTTAATGTGATTGGATGTTAATTATTTGACTAGGCTACCTGTATTTGACATTGTGTTATTTTACTGAACAATAGATGGTTGCATTTTATTCATGGCAGTGAAACAAGGCTACTCAGGCGAGAAGAAAACATCACCCAGATGTATAGCGCCAATGGAAAATCTAAATGGACTGTTTGAAAATGTGAATCACATTTTTATTTGACGTACCCAGACAGTATTGCGTGTACCCCAGTTTGGGAATAGTCGAGTTAAAGCAATGAATTTGTATCCTCTCTCGTCGGACTTTAGCTGCATATTTAACTCCATTTTCTTCAAATCTGAAAATGTTGTGAAGCCACGCCCATTCTCAGTAGAATTGCATTATGAGCGGAAATAGTGTCCACTGCACTACTTGTATACTTTGTTTTCTGGCAAATGTCGTACGACATCCAGGAACATTTGGTACACTAACTATATCCACACTACGACCAATAAGCATACTACTCAATTTACAACACAAATAGTATGGTTAGTGCGGTTAGTATGAGTATTCGAATGCAGCTCTAGTTACTACAACTTGTCATGATACAAAGGGGTGTATTTACAGCTATTCCACCAAATCAGCTGCCATTAATTCGATGAAGACTAGTGCACATTTTATATACAGTGGGGCAAAAAAGTATTTAGTCAGCCACCAACTGTGCAAGTTCCGCCACTTAAAAAGATGAGAGAGGCCTGTAATTTTCATCATAGGTACACTTCAACTATGACAGACAAAATGAGAAAAAAATCCAGAAAATCACATTGTAGGACTTTTAATGAATTTATTTACAAATGATGGTGGAAAATAAGTATTTGATCACATACAAACAAGCAAGATTTCTGGCTCTCACAGACCTGTAACTTCTTCAAGTGCCCCACTGTAGCTATACACCTATTGTAAGGTATTGGCCTCATAATCATACACATAGCATTCACCGTGTGTGGGCTAGGTCTGGAGTCTTACCCTGTGAAGGCAGAGCGTGTGTTCGACACATGGTGCAGTCAAAGCCATCATCCGCTGCATTCTCCACCTCCTCATCTGTGACCAGGCCCTGGCAGCAGGCATGGATCCACCTGACATGGGAAGGAGAAGATGATTAGATAGTTACATATGCACTTTAAACGTGCAATTTAATGTCTATGTACACTACCGGTCAAAAGTTTGGACACACCTACTCATTCAAGTATTATTTATTTGTACTATTTCTACATTGTAGAATAATAGTGAAGACATCAAAACCACAAAATAACACATATGGAATCATGTAGTATCCAAAAATGTATATTTGAGATTCTTCAAATAGCCACCCTTTTCCTTGAGAGCTGTGCACACTCTTGGCATTCTCTCAACCAACTTGTCACCTAGAATGTATTTCAATTAACAGGTGTGCCTTCTTAATTTGTGGAATATCTTTCCTTAACTTCTCTAGGGTAGGGGGCAGCATTTGGAATTTTGGATGAAAAGCATGCCCAAATTAAACAGCTTTCTACTCAGGCCCAGAAGATAGGATATGCATATAATTAGTAGATTTGGATAGAAAACACTAAAGTTTCCAAACTGTTCAAATAATGTCTGTGAGTATAACAGAACTGATTTGTCAGGCAAACATCTGAGAAAAAATCGATTCAGGAAGTAGGATTTTTTGTGTGTGTAGTTTTCTATTCAATGCCATTACAGTATCCATTGACTGAGGACTCAAATTGCAGTTCCTATGCCTTCCACTAGATGTCAACAGTCTTTAGAAATTGTTTCAGGCTTGTATTCTGAAAAAGAGTGAGTAAGACCAGTCTGAACGAGTGGACCCTTCCGTGTCACAGAGCTTTTTCATGCGTGCGACCAGAGAGAGTGCCTTTCTTGTTTACCTTTTATATTGACACCGTTATTGTCCGGTTGAAATATTATAGATTATTTAGGCTAAAAACAACCTGAGGATTGAATATAAACATTGTTTGACATGTTTCTACGAACTTTATGGATACAATTTGGATTTTTTTTGTCTGCCTATTGTGACTGCGTTTGAGTCTGTGGATTACTGAAGAAAATACGAACAAAACTGAGGTTTTCGGATATAAAGAGAGACTATCGAACAAAGGGAACATTTATTGAATAAATTAATGTCAGAGTGCCACCATATTAAGATCATCAAAGGTAAGGGATTCATTTTATCTCTATTTCTGACCTGTGTAACTCTTCTACTTGGCTGGTTACTGTTTGTAATGATTTGTCTGCTGGGCTATGTTCTCAAATAATCATACAGTATGCTTTCGCCGTAAAGCATTTTTAAAAATCTGACACCGTGGTTGGATTCACAAGAAGTTAATCTTTAAACCAATGAAAAATAGTTGTATCTTTTCTGAATTTTTATAATGAGTATTTCTGTATTTTAATTTGGCGATCTGCAATCTTACTGGATGTTGGCCAGGTTGGACGCTAGCATCCCACATACCCTAGAGAGGTTAATGCATTTGAGCCAATCGATTGTTTTGTGACAGGGTAGAGGGGTATACATGAGACAGCCATATTTGGTAAAAGACAAAGTCCATATTGTGTCAAGAACAGCTCAAATAAGGAAAGAGAAATGAAAGTCCATCATTACTTTAAGACATGAAGGTCAGTCAATACAGAACATTTCAAGAACTTTGAAAGCTTCTTCAAGTGCAGTAGCAAAAACCATCAAGTGCTATGTTAAACTAGCTCTCATGAGGACCTGTGAGTGTCTTTGGCATCATTAAATTGAAGACTTATTTTATCAAATCAATTCTCTGTAATTATTATTATGTGATTAAACCAATCATGTAAATGTAATTAACTAGGAAGTCGGGGCACCAAGGAAAATCTTCAGATTACAAAGTTATAATTTTCCACCATAATTTGCAAATAAATTCATCAAAATCCTACAATGTGATTTTCAGGATTTTTTTTCTCATTTTGTCTGTCATAGTTGAAGTGTACCAATGATGAAAATTACAGGCCTCTCATCTTTTTAAGTGGGAGAACTTGCACAATTGGTAGCTGACTAAAGACTTTTTTGCCCCACTGTATGTCATGCAATTTGAACATATACAAGTGTAAATACAGAGAGAGACAGGTGCACATAGACACATAAACAAGCACTTAGCTACGCACTCAAACAGACTCCGATATGCATTAACCCGTTTGCTGCAGCAACGATATGTTCTGTCCCATCAAGCCTTACGATGAGTAAATGACACCGTAGTAGATCTTTGGACTGTTTCCTGTGTCAAACTGGATGCTGGCTGCCAACATGCCATATCTACACAGTGTTGCCAGGTCCTAGTGTCACCCAATCATTCTCAGGTGGTGCATGGCCTGGCAGAGAGAGAGAACGCTGCTCACCTGTCACACTGGCGGCACTGCACGATGAGCTCGTCCTCATGGTAGCTGCGCATGCACATTGGACATGATGCCAAGCTGGCACAGGGGCCGCACTGGGTGTAGTTGTTCTGCCAGTCACACCTAATGCCGGGGGAGGTGGCACCGCACTGGGTACAGGAGACACACCTATGGCAGGTGAGAGAGAGGGTGGCATGAGTGGGTGATGCTAAGCAGGGGTGAAACACAATCGCAATCGCAGCAACTCCAGTATATCTAGCATACCTCCCAACACAGAGAGAGTCCAAAGATAATGCACTTGTATCACACACATACAGTGCCTTTACAAAGTATTCACACCCCTTGACTTATTCCACATTTTGTTGTGACAGCCTGAATTCAAAATGGATTGAATCAATGTTTTTCCTCACCCATCTACATACAGTACAATACCCAATAATGATAGAGTGAAGACATGTTTATGGAAATGTTTGCAAATGTATTGAAAATGAAATACCTCATTAACATAAGTATTCACACCCGAGTCAATCATTTGTAGAAGCACCTTTGGCGGCGATTACAGATTTGAGTCGTCTTGGGTATGTTTGTATCAGCTTTGCACATTTGGATTGGGGGATTTTGTCCCAATCTTCTTTGCAGATTTTCTCATCTGCTGTTAAGTTCGATGGGGAGTGGCGGTGAATAACAATCTTCATGTCTTACCACATATTTTCAAAAGGGACTTGGGCATTTTTGTTCTGATGCCATTTCAGCGTTGCTTTGGCTGTATGCTTGGGGTCATTGTCCTGTTGAAACTAGAGGTCGACCGATTATGACTTTTCAACGCCGATACCGATTATTGGAGGACCCCAAAAAAAAGCCGATACCGATTAATCGGGCGATTTTTATGTATACATTTGTAATAATGACAATTACAGCAATACTGAATGAACACTTATATTTTAACTTAATAATACCTCAGTAAAATCAATTTAGTCTAAAAAAAATAATGAAATGTTCAATTTGGTTTAAATAATGCAAAAACAAAGTGTTGGAGAAGAAAGTAAAAGTGCAATATGTGCCATGTAAGAAAGCTAACGTTTAAGTTCTTTGCTCAGAACATGAGAACATATGAAAGCTGGTGGTTCCTTTTAACGTCTTCAATATTCCCAGGTAAGAAGTTTTAGGTTGTAGTTATTATAGGAATTATAGGACTATTTCTCTCTATACCATTTGTATTTAATATACCTTTGCCTATTGGATGTTCTTATAGGCACTATTACATTTCCAGCCTTATCTCGGGAGTTGATAGGCTTGAAATCATAAACAGCGCAATACTTGAAGCTCAGCGAAGAGCTGCTGGCAAATGCAGGAAAGTGCTGTTTGAATGAATGCTTACGAGCCTGCTGCTGCCAACCACTGCTCAGTCAGACTGCTCTATCAAATCATACACTTAATTATAATATAATAACACACAGAAATGTGAGCCTTAGGTCATTAATATGGTCAAATCCGGAAACTATCATTTTGAAAAAAAAGAGTTTTCTTTCAGTGAAATACAGAACCGTTACGTATTTTTTCAAACGGGTGGCATCCCGAAATCTAAATATTGCTGTTACATTGCAAAACCTTAAATGTTATGTCATAATTATGTACAATTCTGGCAAATTAATTACGGTATTTGATAGAAAGAAATGGTCTTCACACAGTTCGCAACAAGCCAGGCAGCCCAAACTTCTGCATATACCCTGACTCTGCTTGCACAGAACGCAAGAGAAGTGACACAATTTCCCTAGTTAAAAGAAATTCATGTTAGCAGTATTAACCATATTAACTAAATATCAAGGCTTAAAAAATATACTTGTGTATTGAATTTAAGAAAGGCATTGATGTTTATGGTTAGGTACACATGGTGCAACGACAGTGCTTTTTTCACAAAAGCGCTTGTTAAATCATCACCACTTGGGGTGATGTAGGCTATGATTCGATGATAAATTAATAAGGCACCTCATCGATTATATGCAACGCAGGACAAGCTAGATAAACTAGTAATATCATCAACCATGCGTTTTTAACTAGTGATTGTTCAAATGGTTTGTTTTTTATAAAATGTTTAATGCTAGCTAGCAACTTACCTTGGCTCCTTGCTGCACTCGCGCAACAGGTAGTCAGCCTGCCACACAGTCTACTCGTAGAGTGCAATGTAATTGGCCACAATCGGAGTCCAAAAATGCCGATAGTTATGAAAACTTGAAATTGGCCCTAATTGAATCGGCCATTCCGATCAATCGGTCGAACTCTAGTTGAAATATAAGTCTACGGTCATTTGCACTCTGAAGCAAGTTCTCATTAAGAATTTGCATGTATTTGGCTCCATTCATTGTTCCCTCTATCCTTTCCAGTCTCCCAGTCCCTGCTGCTGAAAAGCATCCCCATATCTTGATTCTGCAACCACCATGCTTCCCGGTAGGAATGGTGTTAGACAGGTGATGAGCTGTGCCTGGTTTTCTCCAGACATGGCGTTTTGAATTCAGGCCAAAGAGTTACATTTTGGTCTCAAACCAGAGAATATTTTTCCTTATTCTTTTGGTTTTTCTGCAAATTCCAGGAATGCTGTCATGTGCCAATTTCTCAGGAGTGGCTTCCATCTGGCCACTCTCCAATAAAGCCCAGATAGGTGAAGTTCTGTAGACTAACTCAGCCAAGGAATTCTGCAGTTCTGTCAGAGTGGTGATTGAGTTCTTGGTCACCTCTCCCTGAACAAGGTCCTTCTTGCCCGGTTTCTCAGTTTGGTCGTACGGCCAGCTCTAGACAGAGTCTGGGTAGTTCCATATTTTTTCAATCTCCCAATGATGGAGACCACTGTGTTCTTGGAATGTTTTAACACTCTATAAATTCTTGAAAATCCTTCCCCAGAGCCAGTGCATTTGGTAAGTATTCAGACTTTTTCCACATTTTGTTATGTTACAGCCTTATTCTAAAATGGATAAAATAAAGAATCCTCATTCGATACACAATAACCCATGACATAGTGACAAACAGGTTTTTAGAAATGTTTGCAAATGTTAATTACATAAGTATTCAGACCCTTTGCTATGAGATTCGAAATTGAGCTCCGGTGCATCCTGTTTCCCTGGATCGCACTTGGTTTCTACAACTTGATTGGAGTTGACCTGTGGTAAATTCAACTGATTGGACATGATATGGAAAGGCACAAACCAATCTATATAAGGTCTACAACATTGTTAGTCCCCAAGAACACAGTGGCCTCCATCATTCCTAAATGGAAGAAGTGTGGAACCACAAAGTCTTCCTAGAGCAAATTGAGCCATTGAAGAAGAAGGGCCAAGAACCCGATGGTCATTCTGACAGAGCTCCAGAGTACCTCTGGAGATGAGAGGACCTTCCAGAAGCATAGCCATCTCTGCAGCACTCCACCAATCAGGCCTTTATGGTAGAGTGGCCAGACGGAAGCCACTCCTCAGTAAAAGGCACATGACAGCCCATATGGAGCTTGCCAAAAGGCACCTAAATGACTCTCAGACCATGAGAAACAAGATTCTCTGGTCTGATAAAACCAAGATTTAACTTATTGGCCTGAATGCCAAGTGTCACGTCTGGAGGAAACCTGGCACCATACTTACGGTGAAGCATGGTGGTGGCAGCATCATGCTGTGGGTATGTAATTTAGCGGCAGGGACCGGGAGACTAGTCAGGATTGAGGGAAAGATGAACGGAGCAAAGTACAGAGAGATCTTTGATTAAATCCTGCTCCAAAGCACTCAGGACCTCAGACTGGGGCGAAGATTCAACTTCCAACATGACAACGACCCTAAGCACACAGCCAAGACAACGCAAGAGTGACTTCAGGACAAGTCTCAATGTCCCTGAACCAATCGAACATCTCTGGAGAAACCTGAAAATAGCTGTGCAGCGATGTCCCCCATACAAACTAGACAGAGCTTGAGAAGATCTGTAGAGAAGAATGGGAGAAACTCGCCAAATACAGGTGTGCCAAGCTCGTAGTGTCATACCCAAGAAGACTCAAAGCTGTAATCGCTGCCAAAGGTGCTTCAAAGTAAGGTGTCTGAATACTTATGTAAATGTCATATTTCAGTTTTTTTATAAGTTTGCAAAACATTTTTAAACAGTTTTTACTTTGTCATTCTGGGGTATTGTATGTAGATTGATGAGGGGAAAAAACTACTTAATCCATTTTAGAATAAGGCTGTAATGTAACAAAATGTGGAAAAAATACTTTATGAATGCACCGTGTATGCCTCATCACAATTCTAGCTTGAAGATATACAGACAGTTCCTTGGACTTCATGATATAGTTTATCCTCTGACATACACTGTCAATTGTGGGACCTTATATAGACAGGTAAGTTTCGTTCTAAATCATGTCCAAACAATTAAATTGGCCACAGGTCAAATTGTAGTGGCATCTCAAGGATGATCAAAAGGAATTGCATGTACCTGAGCTTAATTTGGAGTGGCATAAGGGGATGTCAATATATATTTCTGTCTTTAATTTTCAATAAATGTGCAAACATTTCTAAAAACATGTTTTCACTTTGTCATTATGAGGAATTGTGTTTAGATGGGTGAGAAAATAATCAATTTAGAATTCAGGCTGTAACAAAATGAGGAATAAGCCAATACTTTCTGAAGGCAATGTAAATACTGTGTAAATACAGTGTAAATACTGTTCATCCAAGCAAACCTGAGGGTAAACAGACACACAAACCTACTATAAACCAAAATAACCCGCTACAGTTACGCTATCTGATATATACCACACACACTTCTTAAGTGTGTGTGTGTGTGTGTGTGTGTGTGTGTGTGTGTGTGTGTGTGTGTGTGTGTGTGTGTGTGTGTGTGTGTGTGTGTGTGTGTGATTGTTTGTTTGTTTGTTTGTGAAAAGAGCTGCCCTAAAAATAAATATATGTCACTGGCGGGGCTCCAAGGAAAGTCCTGAATGAATGAGTCTCGCTGCAGTGTCAACAGAGTGTTGTTTGACTGGGGATTAGGGACTGATGTTACGCCTAATATGGGGGAAATCCCTCCCTAACAGCTGCTACAGATCAACAATATGTGACAGAGAGAGGGGGAAAGAGAGAGAAAACAATGTTGATGTTCAGTGGTGGGAGTGTAGATAGTTGGCAAGAATATATGAGAGCGAGACGCAGAGAGAGATACAAAGTGACTAAACTCTGATGCCCAAACACTTGGCATGCCTTGGAGTTGTTGTCAGTGGACAGACTAGGGTCCCCAGCCACATCACAATCCACACGGGCACAAATGACCTGAGGACCCAGCAGGAAAGGGTGGCCACAGCGCAAGGGAGTGATTGAAAAAGCTTCTTCCACTTTCCCCAATGCACAAGTGGTCATCTCTACCCTGCTACCACGAAAATACTTACACCCTGCCACCACACAGCAGGTGAATGAAAGCATTTTGCAAGACTGTGCCTCAAAACCTAAATGTCTACCTGGCCCACCACCCCACCCTCAACTTGAACAGCCTTTACGACCAGGTCCACCTCTACAAGGCACCAATCCCAAGTTTTTCCAGGACCCTGAAGGAAGTCACCCTCAACCGTAGCCCCAGAACCTCACACAGGAGCAACTGACACCCTCCCAGACTTGCAAGATCCCCCCTGAAGGACATGCATCGAGAGAACACACAAAGAGGACCTACACCCAGAACACAGCATCACCAGCCACACCCCAACCAGATAAGACCACCCCAAGCAAACCCTGGCCACACCCTATAAAGGCCAACGCATATCAGACCTGTGTCCCTTCTGCCCACCCCATGCCCCCCGCCACTGCGGAACGGACCTCAACATGACAGCAGGACATATACCCAGGCCGTGAGCAGCGCAACAGGCCCAAGCCCACTATTTACACCTGCCGAAGCCCCATCCAGCGCCCTAAGATGTAAATAACTGATGCTCTGCTCACACCTACTGTGATGGTCCAGGCCTAAACTACACAAAAATACCACTAGACACTATGGAACACAAAGCTTTTACAATCTCATCCTGGAATATACAAGGTCTGAGGTCATCTGCCTTTGGCCTAAAAAGCATGAACCCAGACTTCATCAAAGAAATTGGAAATACAGACATTGTCAACCTAAAATAAACATGGTATAAAGGAGACGTGCCCTCTAGTTTACAGAGAGCTGGTAGTCCCATCCACCAAACTACCAGGTATGAAACAGGGAAAAGACATAGTTGGTATGCTAATTTGGTAAAGAGCAGACTTAACCCACTATTAATTAGTCAATACAGGAACATTTTACATCTGGCTAGAAATTAATAAGAAAAATAAATCAGAGAAACATGTCCTCACGGGTGCTGCCTATATCCCCCCCTAATAGAATCCACATACTTTAACGATGACAAGGTCTCCATCTTCGAGGGGGAGATGAACAATTTCCAGGCCCAGGGACATGTACAAGTCTGTTGCGACCTAAATGCTAGAACTGGACAAGAACCTGACACCCTCAGCACACAGGGGGACAAACACCGTTGAAGTCAGAAGTTTACATACACTCGTTTTTCAACCAATCTACAAATTTCTTATTAACAAACTACAGTTTTGGCAAGTCGGTTAGGACATCTACTTTGTGTATGACACAAGTAATTATTCCAACAAATGTTTACAGAAAGATTATTTCACTTATGATTCACTGTATCACAATTCCAGTGGGTAAGAAGTTTACATACACGAAGTTGACTGTAACTTCAAACAGCTTGGAAAATTCCAGAAAATGATGTAATGGCTTTAGAAGCTGCTGATAGGCTAATTGACATCATTTGAATCAATTGGAGGTGTACCTGCGGATGTATTTCAAGGCCTACCTTCAAACTCAGTGCCTCCTTGCGTGACATCATGGGAAAATCAAAAGAAATCAGCCAAGACCTCAGATTTTTTTTTTTTTTATATATCTCCACAAGTCTGGTTCATCCTTGGGAGATTTTTCCGAAAGCCTATGCAAGTATAAACACCATAGGACAAGGGCGCCTTCATACCGCTCAGGAAGGAGACACATTGTCTCCTAGAGATGAACGTACTCTGGTGCGAAAAGTGCAAATCAATCTCAGAACAACAGCAAAGGACCATGTGAAGATGCTGGAGGAAACAGGTAAAAAGTATCTATATCCACAGTAAAACGAGTCCTATATTGACATAATCTGAAAGGCCGCTCAGCAAGAAAGTAGCCACTGCTCCAAAACCGCCATAAAAAAGCCACACTTCGGTTTGCAACTGGAAATGGAGACAAAGATCACACTTTTTTGAGAAATGTCCACTGGTCTGATGAAACAAAAATATAACTGTTTGGCAATAATGACCATCGTTATGTTTGGAGGAAAAGTGGGGAGGGGGCTTACAAGCTGAAGAACACCATCCCAACAGTGAAGCACAGGGGTGGCAGCATCATGTTGTGGGGCTGCTTTGCTGAAGGAGGGACTGGTGAACTTCACAAAATAGATGGCATCATGAGGTAGGAAAATATGTAGATATATTGAAGCAACATCTCAAGACATCAGTCAGGAAGTTAAAGCTTGGTCGCAAATGGGTTTTCCAAATGGACAATGACCCCAAGCATACTTCCAAAGTTGTGGCAAAATGGCTTAAGGACAACAAAGTCAAGGTATTGGATTGGCCATCACAAAGCCCTGACCTCAATTCTATAGAACATTTGTGGGCAAAACTGAAAAGGCGTGTGCGAGCAAGGAGGCCTAGAAACCTTGACTCAGTTACATCAGCTCTGTCAAGAGGAATGGGCCAAAATTCACCCAACTTATTGTGAGAGATTTGTGGAAGGCTACCTGAAACATTTGACCCAAGTTAAACAATTTAAAGGCAATGCTACCAAATACTAATTGAGTGTAACTTCTGACCATTTAGGAATGCGATGAAAGAAATAAAAGCTGAAAGAAATCATGCTCTCAACTATTATTCTGACATTTCACATTCTAAAAATAAAGTATGGATCCTAACTGACCTAAGACATGGAATTTTTACTAGGATTAAATGTCAAGGATCGGAAAAACTGAGTTTAAATGTAGTTGGCTAAGGTGTATGTAAACTTCCGACTTCAACTGTACCTGGAGGTGACAGCAATCCCTCCCCCATATGCCTCCATAGACAACATAACCAACAAAAACGCGTCGCAACTCTGTTTGACGCTGGGTATGTACATAGTCAATGGCAGGCTTCGACGGGACTCCTATAGTAGGTAGACCTACATCTCATCTCTTGGCAGACCCAGAGTCTCTCAGAGAGTTCACAGTCAGCCCACTGACACCCCTATCAGATCACAGCAAAATAACAGTCTACTTGAACAGAGCTATGCTCCTTTGGAATTATAGCCAAAGGAACTGAATCATATTAAGACATGCTATAGATGGAAGGAAAGTAGTGTTAAAAACTTGCCAAAAAACTATTAGGCAACAACAAAGTCAATCCCTTTTAGACAACTTCCTGGACAAAATGTTTCACTGTAATAATTAATGTGTAAACTTGTCAGTAGACAACCTAAACAGTATATTTGACCTCCCAGCTTCCCTATCAAATCTAAACATTTCTAGCAGACAACCTAAAAACAATGAAAAATGGTTTGATGAAGAATGCAAAAACCTAAGAAAGAAATTGAGAAACCTATCCAACAACCAAAAACAGAGACCCAGAAAACTTGAGCATACGCCTTCACTACGGTGATTCACTAAAACAATACAGAAATACACTTCGGAAAAAGAAAAGACAGCACGTTAGAAATTAGCTCAATATAATTGAAGAATCCATATAATCTAACCACTTCCGAGAAAATTGGAAAACACTAAACAAAAAAACAACACGAAGCGTTATCTATCCAAAATGGCAATGGATAAACCACTTCCCTAATCTTTTTGCTCTATAACAAAGAACAAAACACTAAAGACATATACAGTGGGGAGAACAAGTATTTGATACACTGCCGATTTTGCAGGTTTTCCTTCTTACAAAGCATGTGGAGGTCTGTCATTTTTATCATAGGTACACTTCAACTGTGAGAGATGGAATCTAAAACAAAAATCCAGAAAATCACATTGTATGATTTTTAAGTACTTAATTTGCATTTTATTGCATGACATAAGTATTTGATACATCAGAAAAGCAGAACTTAATATTTGGTACAGAAACCTTTGTTTGCAATTATAGAGATCATACGTTTCCTGTAGTTCTTGACCAGGTTTGTACACACTGCAGAAGGGATTTTGGCACACTCTTCCATACAGACCTCCAGATCCTTCACGTTTTCAGCTCCCTCCAAAGATTTTCTATTGGGTTCAGGTCTGGAGACTGGCAAGGCCACTCCAGGACCTTGAGATGCTTCTTACAGAGCCACTCCTTAGTTACCCTGGCTGTGTGTTTCGGGTCATTGTCACGCTGGAAGTCCCAGCCACGACCCATATTCAATGCTCTTACTGAGGGAAGGAGTTTGTTGGCCAAGATCTCGCGATACATGGCCCCATCCATCCTCCCCTCAATACGGTGCAGTCATCCTGTCCCCTTTGCAGAAAAGCATCCCCAAAGAATGATGTTTCCACCTCCATGCTTCACGGTTGGGATGGTGTTCTTGGGGTTGTACTCATCCTTCTTCTTCGTCCAAACACGAAGAGTGGAGTTTAGACCAAAAAGCTCTATTTTTGTCTCATCAGACCACATGACCTTCTCCCATTCCTCCTCTGGATCATCCAGATGGTCATTGGCAAACTTCAGACGGGCCTGGACATGCGCTGGCTTGATCAGGGGGACCTTGCGTGCGCTGCAGGATTTTAATCCATGACGGCGTAGTGTGTTACTAATGGTTTTCTTTGAGACTGTGGTCCCAGCTCTCTTTAGGTCATTGACCAGATCCTGCCGTGTAGTTCTGGGCTGATCCCTCACCTTCCTCATGATCATTGATGCCCCATGAGGTGAGATCTTGCATGGAGCCCCAGACCGAGGGTGATTGACCGTCATCTTCCACTTCCATTTTCTAATAATTGCACCAAACGGTTGTTGCCTTCTCAACAAGCTGCTTGCCTATTGTCCTGTAGCCCATCCCAGCCTTGTGCAGGTCTACAATTTTATCCCTGATGTCCTTACACAGCTCTCTGGTCTTGGCCATTGTGGAGAGGTTGGAGACTGATTGAGTGTGGGGACAGGTGTCTTTTATACCGGTAACGAGTTCAAACAGGTGCAGTTAATACAGGTAATGAGTGGAGAACAGGAGGGCTTCTTAAAGAAAAACTAACAAGTCTGTGAGACGGAATTCTTACTGGTTGGTAGGTGATCAAATACTTATGTCATGCAATAAAATGCAAATTAATTACATAAAAATCATAATGTGATTTTCTGGATTTTTGTTTTAGATTCCGTCTCTCACAGTTGAAGTGTACCTATGATAAAAATGACAGACCTCCACATGCTTTGTAAGTAGGAAAACCTGCAAAATCGGCAGTGTATCAAATACTTCTTCTCCCCACTGTACATGATCAAATACAAATCTTACAATAAACTATTGAAAACTACCAGAACCCACTGGATTCTCCAATTACATTGAATGAACTACAGGACAAAATACAAACCCTCCAACCCAAAAAGGCCTGTGGGGTTGATGGTATCCTAAATTAAATGATAAAATATACAGACAACAAATTACAATTCGCTATACTTAAACATCATCCTTAGCTCTGGCATCTTCCCCAATATTTGGAACTAAGGATTGATCACCCCAATCCACAAAAGTTTAGACAAATTTGACCCCAGTAACTACTGTGGGATATGCGTCAACAGCAACCTTGGGAAAAGCCACTGCATTATCATTAACAGTAGACTAGTACATTTCCTCAGTAAAAACAAAGTACAGAACAAATGTCAAATTGGCTTTTTACCAAATTACCATAAGACAGACCACGTATTCACCCTGCACACCCCAATTGACAAACAAAACAAAGGCAAAGTTTTCTCATGCTTTGTTGATTTTAAAAAAAATGTTTGACTCAATTTGGCTATACAAATGGATGGAAACTAGTGTTTCCATTATAGGACATTATAAAATCCATGTACACAAACAAGTGTGTGGTTAAAATTAGCAGAAAAAACACGTCTTTCCACAGGGCCGGGGGGTGAGACAGGGATGCAGCTTAAGCCCCAACCTCTTCATATATATCTCAGAGAGAGAGAGAGACGCAGAGAGAGCGAGAGAGACACAGAGAGAGCGAGAGAGACGCAGAGAGAGCGAGACGCAGAGAGAGCGAGAGAGTCGCAGAGAGAGGGAGAGAGAGACGCAAAAAGGGTGAGAGAGAGACGCAGAGAGCGAGAGAGACGCAGAGAAGAGAGCGAGACGCATGGATGAGAAGACATTATAGAGATGGAGAGATAACAGATGAGATACTAAGGGAAAGAATAGAGAAACACAAAACATCTTCATTCTAAAAACATTTGACAGCATCATTGGTGCAGCCAGACAAGCTCTGATGCTTTGATTGGCTGTGCTGTGCTCTGTAATTAGCAGCAGTCACGACATATACACACCACTTGCACTTCCAGCTGCCCTTGGGCACCGTCTGCAGGGGCGGGTCCAGGCAGTATGTGTGGTAGCTGATGTCACAGTTGTCACACAGCAGCAGGCGGCCTGGGTCGCTGGCCTGGCCGCACGCCTCGCACACCGTGCACTCCAGACAGCGCCAGCCTTTACTCAGCACCACCCGGGTGATCTGGTGGCACAGGGGGGGGGGGGCGCAAAGGTTAGAGAGGGGTTAAAGGGGCAGAGCAGGGATAGGAATCCCCTTTAAGGTCCATTTCAATGGAGCATATTGACTAATGGCTGTATGTTCTATAGTTACATAGTAGGGGAATAATCAAATCTAGTTCCCAGCAGCACATCTTCCAGGTTAAAGGTCATTGCTGAGCTATTTGTCAAAGGGATGCAACGGTATTTATTAGCCAATAAACCATGGATGCAGAGGGAGGATCAAACCAATTGAGATAAAGACCCTCCACCCTCACAATTATGTGCTGAAAGACAGACAACAAATACCATAACAAGCTGACGTTGGTGGAACGTGGGTGGATTTCCACTTGCATAGTTTAGCCACCCAGATTATCTCCATTAAATGTTTTTTTATTTCAGTACTCAAATCTGGGTGAGGTATTTAGAGACTGCATAGTAAACTGTTACCCAATATCATTACCCAATTACTCCTAAATGTATCACGGGCTTACTTATAAACACCACTTTGTGCCAGTAGGCCGCCAATTCCATTGGATCCAGCAAACCGAAATGGATGCCAAAAAAAGAGACTTATTCTCACCATGTTGTTAATAACAGGTACATCTCTCTTTTACTAGCCTTGTAATAAAAATAAATAAAAATTACAACCAAGCAGCCAATGTGTATAGCCGTGAGTGAAATGTACAGTCACACTAAGTGCTGCTGAGCGCACTTGGCTACCAAGGGCAATTAGCCGTTTCGCTAGCTACCGGGGGCCATCAATAATGCCGTCTCCATCATTCCTGTCCATTAGCTTCCGCCAGTGCGCCGCGGTGCTGCTAACATCAATCGGTTTAATCACTGTGTTAGCTGGGATGGGTGCGATTGGCTGGCAGAGGCAGGGGTGATGAAGAAAACCTGTGTGTGTGTGTGAGTGGGTGCGCCTGTGTCTGATAGTCTCCCATTATTGAGTGAGTGCTTTTTTTCAGGGGGAGAGATTAAAAGGGGGGTGGGCACATTCTATATTTAGGGGCCAATTCACTGAATACACTGAGCCAGAATAGGCATAAGGGCAGCATGCATATGACTTTCATAAAAGTAAAACTTCTATACAGTCTATTGATTTTATTTTATTGGCTGTGTTCCAACTAGAATGGAATATGACAATGGTAGGCAAGCCGGCTTGGAGTGGCGACTGCTTGAGGTGATATTTGTGAAAAACTTAACACTATATCAAAGGAAACTGTCTTAGGCCCTTATTTGTCCGCCAGAGGGGGTGGTGTTGCGGGGATAAGGCTTGGCGATAAATCCATCAATAGAATCCACACAAGGTGCTTAAAGTGAAACCTGTTAATCATCCCAGTATTTATTTGACACCTTGGCTCAAAGCAGCTTGGGGAGGTTGGCACAGAGCCTAATACAATCTGTAGGGAATCCCCTGGTGACTACGCTACAACCAAACTATGCATACATGTAGCCACATACACAAAATGTTGCTGTTTTAAAGCGAACTTCCTGCAATTGTACACATTTTGCCATGGGGCTGAGAGACCATTTTAATTTTAAAGCAAATTTCCTGCAATTCTACACATTTTGACATGGCTTATGCCATGTTCTTATGCCATCTGAGCAGTGGTGTAAAGTACTTTAAAGTACTACCTTAAGTAGTTTTCTGTGTGTATCTGTACTTTACGATTTATATTTTTTGGCAACTTTGACTTTACTACATCCCTAAAGAAAATATTGTAATTTGTCTCTCATACAATTTCCCTGACAACAAAAAGTACTCGTTACATTTTGAATGCTTAGCAGGACAGGAAAATGGTCAAACTTATCAAGAAAACACATGGTCATCCCTACTGCCTCTGGCCTGGTGGACTCACTAAACACAAATGCATCTTTTGTAAATAATGTCTGAGTGTTGGAGTGGGTGCTCCTCCTTATACGTGTACGTTTACTTTTGATACTTAAGTATATTTTAGCAATTACATTTGCTTTTGATACTTAAGTATATTTAAACCAAATACTTTTAGACTTTTACTAGTATTTTACTGGCTGACTTTTACTTGAGTAACTTTCTATTAAAAAGGTATCTATACTTTTACTCAAGTATGACAATTGGGTACTTTTCCCACCACTGCATCGGAGTGCCTCAAGCAGAAAAAAAATCAATGGAGAGGTCCCATGTCATGCTAAATGCATTTAGACTCTGCTAAATGCATATAGGAGAAACAATGCAGTGTTTATATACATACACATTATTGGTTGCGGATTATCTTTTGAGAGATAGTGGAGGTCGGGTATAGGAAAGAGAAGGGTTCACCTTGATGTTGACACAGAAGGGGTGGTAACACTGGCCACACTGGGAGCAGGCCAGCAGCCTGCCCTCTGACCCCTGGCCAAAACTTCCACACACCACACACATGTCCTGTATAAGGGAGAGAGGGGGAGGGAAAGGAGAATAGAGAAAAAAAGAGAAGTAGACAGGGAGGGAAAGAAGGAGGTAGGGAGAGAAAGATGGAGAGGTGGGGGGGGATCAAGAGAGGGAGCAGGGGAGTGAGAGAAAAGGATGTGGAAGGAAAAGGAGAGAGTGCATAAGTAATGGGGGAAAGAGCAGGTAAACAGAAAATGTCGAGAAAACAAGAGAAAGTTAAGTTTCTTGACATACATAAACATATGGCTCACGCAGTAACAAGCAGTGGAACTCGGGATACGTTAGTCTTCCACGATACAGCATCTCTTAAGAGCCTTACCTCACAGCAGGATTCATCTGAGTCTTAGGGGTGTGTGTGTGCGTGCAAAAATGGCCAGACACAAATGAGTGGAAAATTTGGCTGTCCAACAAGGCCAAGAATAGACTAGTAAACAGGCTGTCCAACAAGGACAAGAGACTATCATAGCATACAAAATGCATTTTTAATGTTTCATCATCTCTAATAGCTGTAGTATTTTTTCACCAGCATGCATAATCAAATATGTACAGTAGGGCTGACCCCATTTAGTCGATTGGTCGATTCTTTGGTCAATAGGCTGTTGGTAGACAGAGATTTCTTTAGTCGAGCAGTCACAATACATACATTTTATTTTTCACAAGACACGTGTCTGATTCACGCGTCTCAGTGGACTAATCCATTGCGCACGCCATGAGGAAGGCACAGTTCATCACTAAGACATGTGATATTGAAATTGTGTATGTTATATTATGTAAAAATATTATGGTGCAACACTAATAAATATAATATTATTTTACAACAAATGTGCTTTTTCCCGTATTGGATACGGTCACTGTCCGCGGTTCTGAAACAATCTTCAGTGCGCCGTAGAATTGTCGCCTTTCCCTATGTTGCCATCTGCATAATAGCAATAGTTACTAGCATATTGGGAATGAGAACAATGCGGCTGAGGCAGCAGCAGCACAGACGAGTCAACAGTCCTTGCTTAAGCCTAATTGTTTAAGAAAATTGAGGAGAGGTGAAACCCCAACTTAATTAAGTTTTATAATCAATAGCCTAACTGTTAAATGTGCCTGACTTTATAAATCATCCATATTTAAATATCTACAGAAATAAGACAGATCTTGCTTACGTTGCTTGTTTGAGTGTTTAATAGCCTACTGATTCCGTGAGCACCAAGCCTCATGCAACAGGCAAATGTTGGACATAGCAATTTAATCAAGACTTTACCATTTTTTCCATTAGAACAGATTGGTATTCATTATAATCTATTTAGTGTTGTTTACACTGTTCCAAACAGACAGAAAAAATGATATTGTAATCTAACACATATGCATTTAGCTCTAGCTCCCATACCCTCATTTATCTTGATCTCTTTCGTATTGTTATAATTATTATTATGATCGTCGTTATCATTAGTAGGCTTTATATAGTAGCCTTGTGTAACCACCATCGAGCTGTAGGCCTAAGAGCATATCCGGTTTAGTCTTAATAACTGTAACTTAGTTAGGCCTTTATTTCAATATATAGGCTACTGTATCAATCAATCATTAATTTGTTCATGCCATCAAACAGGATATGAGACATTCATGCGTTGAAATGCAATCGATTATTTAGTGTTGTTTACACTGTTTCAAATTGTCAGAAACAATATTTTATTATAATCTAACAGTAACTGCTTTTGGCACACAATAATCAAGCAATAATTGCTCCTATACCAGCCTTTATTTTATCTCCAGTAATTTCCACAACTAAGTCAAATGTCTTCCACAGATCTGACTTCCCTTTCCCTGCTGAGCAACCAGTAAACATTCGCCCGTTTCGAGTTTCTTTTTCACTTCCTCCGCATCCATTTTGCTGTCACCTGTTACTGTGTTTGGAGTTTGTTATAACCAATTTCTTGATGTGATTATGACAGGGTCAGGCCCTATTGGTCACATGCGATGCATACATGTTTCACGTAAAGAGAGCAAGGGTTGAGCGAATAGGGAATGTTTTTCCTAAACAAATTAGAGATTGATAACTTTTCAGTCAGAAACAAGTAAATGGCTGCAATTATGTTGCAGCTTCAGCACGAACAGCACAATAAACACTCGCAATAAACACTCGTGCTGCCTTTGAGCTGCAGTAGGGAGAAGAGCGAGACAACGTGCGCCAGTCACACAGGTTCTAGCTGTAATTTCTTTCAACAGTGTGACCATCAGGCTCTTTCTTGAGTCATCTGTGTGTCTTAATTATTTAATCAAACAGTGTGCTAAAAGCATCAGACAAGCACAGTGCATATGTAGTTGATTGTTTTTAAACACAGGGTGTGTCTGACTATATATGGAAAAATAAGGTTAAACATTACGACCAATCAATTGGTCAAAACAGGACGACTCTCGGTTGACAAACATTTTTGTCAGTTGGGACAGCCATAATGTACAGTACAGTATTTGGTTATGTGAGACATTTAACAGGCTTTAGGCCTATTCAAAAGACACGGCTTTACCAGGGAGGAAGAGTCTGACTGTCCTCCTTATTAAAGTCACCAGTCACTACTGCTATACAGAGCCTTTTCTAAGGAAGACAAGAAGGATTTAACAGTAGAGAGACCACGAGGGGAGTTGAAATACACAGCTTTAAGCAATACGCACAGACACAAACAAGCCGGGACTTTGACGGCACAAAGTGTCAATACTCTATAGTTTCAGTGATGTATGATGGTACTGACCTGTCAGATTGAAGTGGTCTGAAGTTGAGAACATGACCACAGTGTTGGTACTGACCTGTCAGTGTGAAGTGGTCTGAAGTTGAGAACATGACCACAGTGTTGGTACTGACCTGTCAGTGTGAAGTGGTCTGAAGTTGAGAACATGACCACAGTGTTGGTACTGACCTGTCAGTGTGAAGTGGTCTGAAGTTGAGAACATGACCACAGTGTTGGTACTGACCTGTCAGTGTGAAGTGGTCTGAGGTTGAGAACATGACCACAGTGTTGGTACTGACCTGTCTGAGAGTGAAGTGGTCTGAGGTTGAGAACATGACCACAGTGTTGTGCATGGCATTCTCCTCCTCTTCTTTCACCATGTACGGCTGCTCGACAAAGCTGGCCTGGAGAGACACACACGGACATGTATGGACACACACACGGACACAGGCACACACAGACAGGCACAAAAGCAGGAGTTGATTAACAAATTATTCAAACAAATATTGAAATTAAAACAGATGGTAAGATTGTGTTTAACATCTGAAAGGTTGAGATAAAAAATAAAATATTGCTTGGCCTAGTAAAGTATTTTTCAATTGAGGTAGAAAATATCTCCCAGGAATAGGCCTGATCTAGGTCTAGGACATGGAAGACGTTCTCATGTGACCATTTATCACACCTTCAGACTCTGTGTCAATATATTATTATGTCATCCACAGGGACAAACAGGCAGCAGGGTTCCCATCTCAGCGTTACCATGCCGCCCGCGTGTCAACATGCAGGCTGCCTTGCAGCTCTGGTCAAGAAGCAGGCTGCCATCTAATCCAACTATCTAGCTCGTACAATCAGTACAAAATTGACATTTCTACCTTAAAAGGTGCCCACAATGTATAGTATTTAAATGCATGTTGAACACATGTCAGTTCCCTGCCCACCGCTATGTATAAAATAGCATTCCTCTCCCCACCACCCCCTCCCAACCAACCAACCCTCATGCCGTGCTTGAGTGTACCGTTCCTCTTGCTAATGTGAGAGCACTCTCTGGGTTAAGCTAAGCATATTAGGCCATTGTTTTATTAATGTATGCAGGAGGAGGAGGAGAGAGAGAGGGAGGGAGGCGGTGGAGGGGGATAAAGTGGGGGTGAGGTCTCCTACCCCAGGGGTCATGGCGAGGGTGGTGTCGGCTTTGAGTCCTCGAGAGCGTCCGCGGCCCCCGCGCCCAGATAGGTTGGACCCGCGGGGCCTCCGCCTTCCAGGGAAGCCCGAACCACGACCCTGTGTGGGAAAGAGAGGGCAGGATAAAAGAGTGAGGGGGGAGAGAGACATTAAGACAGGAGCAAGAAGAGAGTGTGAGGAGAAAGCAAGACAGGAGGGAGACAGGGAGGAGAGCGAGGAGAGAGCAAGACAGGAGGGAGACAGGGAGGAGAGAGAGACAAGATGGTGAGAGGCGTGTGTCGGGCAGAGAGTATCAGAGAGAGCAAGGAAGGAGCGAGAGGGAACGAGTGAGGGGGAACGAGGAGAGAAATAGGAAAGAGCTAGAGAGGGATAGAGGAAGGGGAGAGAGGGATAGAGGAAGGAGAGTGCGGGAAAGAGTAGAGCGCGCACGAGAGGGAGGTATGAAGTGTGTATATGCTAACTGATATGAGACTATACATCGCTCAGATCAGTGATAGATTGAAGTATAATAATTGAGCCATGTTTTGAAGGAGTTTTATATTTACCTTGTCAGCTCAGACAGAACGACATAACAGTGGAGTTTATGAACTCATCAGAGCGCGTGCGAGAGAGAGGCTTGTTGTGGCGCGTTAGCGTCAAAGTGGATTCATGTCACAATGTCAGGACTAAAGGGTTGCGGTGGGGGTGACAGAGAGGGGGGTCAGGGGTAGCCTGGAAACCCAGACTATGTATTGAGTTTGTTTCACTCCACTATCAGTCTGGGATTCCTGTCGTCCCGGCAATGCTAACAACGCTAAATGCTAACTACGTTAATTTATAGAATAATAACGCAATTCATAAAGGAGGTGCAAAAACAATGTTCCCATGGATTTGCCTTCACTACATCACCGCAGGTGGCACCATGTGCTGTGTCATGTCCTAACCTTTCCCCACCTGGCCGGGCTAAACCACTGAGTGAAAGGGAGGGAAGGGGGTTGGACATGGACATCATAAGAGCGCTCCATTTTACCACTCTCATGCTCCAGACGGGCACCTCCTGCAGCTGCCTGTTTTTTGGGCCATCCCACCCCCCCTCTGAGTTTGCTGCCCTATGGTTACTCCATGCTCCCTGATTGGAGGAGGGGTGGGGGTAGGAGGAAGAGGGGTTGGGAGTGGGAGGGGACAAAATGCAGCAACATAAATGCAACAGCCAAATGCAAATGTCAAACAAAGCAACAAAATAAATGGTAATACATGACAATATAAAAAACAGCCAAGAAACCAGTGAGATGAGACGTTTGGGACAGATCCTATACATGAGTGGAGGGTAAACTGAATTCACCTCAATTTGGAGATTCAGTACAATTCAATTTGAAAATCTGTTCCAATCAAAAGGGAGATTGTGAAATATCGATGTCTGCAAGGAGAGGGTCAAGTTCAATAGTCGGAGAGAAGACGAGACATTGCACGTTTGCACATCCACTGCTTCCAGTAATTCTACGCCTAGTCAAGCGCTCTGCGACAATCCGTCCACAACTCCACACTATCCAGTGTCAGGCCTGCCGGGTGCCATGGCAGCCGCCTGTTACTTGTTGGCGTGTTTACAAAACAAGTGATGATTATGTCAGCGTGACGCCACTGCTGCTGTCGAGATAAACACAGCGACCGTCGTCAGGGAATTTCAGATTAAATTGTCACAGGGAAGCGTTTAGCTTGTTTAATGAGCTAATCGGCAAGAGGCTATATAATTAAGCTCAATCACACAATCAGAGGGCTTTTTCCATTTTTTTTTCTTTTTGCAATGCAAAATAATTTCAACTTGATTAATAATATATCACAGCCGTGGGTTAGATTTTTTTCTCTCCACTCGCTTCCTGCATTTTTTCTCTCCATCTCACATTTGTCCCAAACCTCCATATTCGTAAAGCACTTTTTAATGAAACTGTCGGAATTAAGCACGAGACAACCTTTTCACTGAGTTCCAAATATCTCTAATGATCGCCACAGGGGGAGTTTTTATGCAAGTGATGTCAGAATGCACTCACTAACCCAAAATGTGATTGTTAGGCAACAGGACAGTTAACCGGCGCTGCCCTCAAACAAAGGCATGCTGCCTGCTAATTATCTATCGGTTAGGTTTCTAATTGTCAATTTCAAATTATTTTCTAACAGTTAGAATTGAGGTGTGTTCTGCCTACTCATTAATTCACATAGAAGTACCCTATTTCACTGTTGCAGACAATTTATGTTGATGCTTTACTGAGCAGGAGAAACTTCTCTCTACGACGAGACCCCAAGCATTTCCCCTGTTTTTCCCCAGACATTTGCGCATCTCCAGTAAGAAAAGAACCTGCACAAACTTTTTGCACCTGGCATATTTTCCGGCTGGCACCTGCATTGCCTTCATTGTGGTTTCCCTTACATTATAATAACAACAACTTTGGACATGTGCGTTCCTATCAAAGTAAGTGCCTTATTACATTATTGTAGATTCTGTATATAATGTTGTTGTTTCTACTGTAGCACACCGCATATATGGACCATAATGTATTTACTGTTTTATTCACGTTTTCAAGTACTGGTGACAAATCATGCATACTGATTCTTGCATTTATTGTAATGGACACATGAGTGGTGTAAAATACTTTTTGGAAGGTTGTACTGATTATGATGAGCTAATGCTAAGCTAAATGCCAGCTATGTGTGGCACCATGTTTGTTGACATCACAATGCATTCTGGTTGTCACGTAAAAGTCAGACCAAATATGTTACGACAAAACGAGTTGAAGGGATGGTTCACGTGACTGACAGACTATAACTATTGTTACTCTGGGTTGCCAGCTCAGACACCACATTCCAGAGGTTTTACTTTTAGTTAGGTTTTACTTTTAGCTTCCCATTTATTGATAAATTACCCATCATGGTAGTATTTCCTGCACCATATTCCCCCACAATACATTCCACATTTCTACCCCCAATGGACATGCAATCATCCACAAACTAAATGAACCCCCCCACAAACTCAGCTAAAATGGTTCAACCAAATCTGGCAACCCTGTTTAGCTTTTGCGCTACGGTTAGGCTTGTATTTGTAATGATCTGTGGAGGTAATAACATTTTATTTGGTTTGTGACTTGTCAAAAACTGAAAATGACTTGTCATGTGCTCCAGTTCTTGTATACACTAAAATTGTATACAATACATCAAAGATTTGTAATATCCTGAAAAGTGGCCAAACTAAGATCATCTTTTACACGGAGCCATCTCCCAGCTAGCACAGGGGATCTGGGCCGATTCCGGTTGAGAGTCAGACTCGGCCGACATCATGCGGACCGAGTCTGGGCCGCCTTCGGCAGTATTACTTATGGCTAGGATGCAGGGATTGAGTTCGAGCCGACTCCGGTGATATTTAACTGGCCCAAATGTATTACTTGGGGTTCGGGCCAATTGGGGCTACTCTCTGGCAGATGATTAAACGGGCTGCTTTGTATTTTTCCATATTTTCTCACTGTTTTTGTAATAAAAAATATGAATTCTTTAATAAGGGTCCTGTGTAGTATTTTGATACTTTGTGTAAGGCAATTGATAAGCATTAAAAACTTTGTGGATGGAACCTCCTGAGTGGTGCAGCGGTCTGAGACTAGAGGTCGACTGATGAATCGGAATGGCCGATTAATTAGGGCTGATTTAAAGTTTTCATAACAATCGGAAATCTGTATTTTTGGACGCCGATACATTTTTTTTTTTTAACAGCTTTATTTAACGAGGCAAGTCAGTTAAGAACACATTCTTATTTTCAATGACGGCCTAGGAACGGTGGCAGAATAACTGCCTTGTTCAGGGGCAGAACGACAGATTTTCACCCTGTCAGCTCAGGGGATCCAATCTTGCAACAATACAGTTAACTAGTCCAACACTCTAACCACCTGCCTCACGAGGCTCCTGCCTGTTACGCAAATGCAGTAAGAAGCCAGGGTAAGTTGCAAGCTAGCATTAAACTTATCTTATAAAAAAACAATCAATCATAATCACTAGTTATAACGACACATCGTTGATGATATTACTAGTTTATCTAGCGTGACCTGCGTTGCATATAATCGATGCGGTGCGCATTCGCGTAAAAAGGACTGTCGTTGCTCCAACGTGTACTTAACCATGAACATCAATGCCTTTGTTAAAAACAATACACTGAAGTGTATATTTTTAAACCTGCATATTTAGCTAAAAGAAGTTTCCGGATTCGACCATATTAATGAACTAATGCTCGTATTTCTGTGTATTATTATGTTAGAATTAAGTCTATGATTTGATAGAGCAGTCTGACTGAGCGATGGTAGGCACCAGCAGGCTCGTAAGCATTCATTCAAACAGCACTTTCGTGCGTTTTGTCAGCAGCTCTACGCAATGCTTCAAGCATTGCGCTGTTTATGACTTCAAGCCTATCAACTCCCAAAATTAGGATGGTGTAACCGATGTGAAATGGCTAGTTAGTTAGCGGGGTGCGCGCTAATTGTGTTTCAAACTCGCTCTGAGACTTGGAGTAGTTGTTCCCCTTGCTCTGCATGGGTAACGCTGCTTCGAGGGTGGCTGTTGTCGATGTGTTCCTGGTTCGAGCCCAGGTAGTGGCGAGGAGAGGGATGGAAATACTGTTACACTGGCAATACTAAAGTGCCTATAAGAACATCCAATAGTCAAAGGTATATGAAATACATATCGTATAGAGAGAAATAGTCCTATAATTCCTATAATAACTACAACCTAAAATTTACCTGGGAATATTGAAGACTCAGCTTTCATATGTTCTCCTGTTCTGAGCAAGGAACTTAAAAGTTAGCTTTCTTACATGGCACATAATGCACTTTTACTTTCTTCTCCAACACTTTGTTTTTGCATTATTTAAACCAAATTGAACATGTTTCATCATTTGAGGCTAAATTGATTTTATTGATGTATTATATTAAGTGAATTCAGTATTGTTGTAATTGTCATTATTACAAATAAAAAATATATGTAAAAAAAAAATATATATATATATATATATATATTGTTTTTTATTCTTTTAAATCGGCCGAGTAAACGGTAACAGCATTTTTTGGTCGTCCAATAATCAGTATCAGCGTTAAAAAATCATAATCGGTCGACCTCTAAGACACATTGCTACAGATGCTGGTTCGAGAACCGTGCCGGCCACGACCGGGAGACCCAAGGGGGCAACACACAATTGGCCCAGCGTCGTCCGAATTAGGGGAGGGTTTGTCCCGGCCGGGATGTCCTTGTCCCATCGCGCTGTAGCGACTCCTGTGGCGGGCTAGAAGCACACACACTGACACGGTCAACAGGTGTATGGTGTTTCCTTCGACACAAAATATCTATATTTTTGTGGATGGGTATAATTTGTATGCATAAAATGTATAATAGTAATATTTAAAATTACTCAAATCATTTTGGGGTCGCTTCTGGGGTGGTTCTGGTAAGATGCCGGCAAAGTCCGCTGAATTCCGGTAGAAGGAAAAGGCCCGATGTACTTGGGCCGATTCTGGGCAGTCATTCATTTTGACTCCGGGCAGAGTCCTACACCCAATTCTGGGCAGAGTCAATCAGTTCCAGCCCCCCGGAAGAGGGCTGCTTCTGGGTCGATTCCTGGCTGCGTTTTGACTTTGTTTATTTGCATCTTATACTGGATGGCATTCTTGGATTAGGGAGTTTTTACATGTCAAACAAACATTCCCTGGCATCATGAAGAATTGATCTGCTGTTAGCTTATGTATTTTCTAAACAATATGACACGTCTCCCTTGTGCACACCAGAGATGTGGTACATTGTAAACAAGTCTAGCTGTTAGGTTGGTAAACATATGTTTTGTTATTTAGACTGGTTTATGGAATGAGTTTGGATGTGTTCTGTGTGAGAATTTGATGACAAGGTTTACATTTATCTTTTACAATAAAATGTACAATTGAGGAATAAAGTTGTGAAGACCTTCATTTCCCATCAGTACAAAAAATAGTTTGTTTTCAAGACACAATGCTGTCTAGACGTGTTTGTTGAGTCCTACGTTCTGTTGTTACTGTTCCAATCACATTTTTTGCAACAATATGCTGCAGGGACCACTCAACAATGATCACAAATATGTGATTGTACGCATCAAAGGATTAAAGGTGTCAGTGTGCAAAAGACATGCTGAGAGAGAGAGAGAAGAGAAGAGAAGAGAAGAGAAGAGAAGAGAAGAGAAGAGAAGAGAAGAGAAGAGAAGAGAAGAGAAGAGAAGAGAAGAGAAGAGAAGAGAAGAGAAGAGAAGAGAAGAGAAGAGAAGAGAAGAGAAGAGAAGAGAAGAGAAGAGAAGAGAAGAGAAGAGAAGAGAAGAGAAGAGAAGAGAAGAGAAGAGAAGAGAAGAGAAAGAGAAAGAGAGAGACACATTTCAGTAGATTCTGTACATAGTGTGTGAGAATGAAGGTGCAAGTAAATGAGGATGTATTAGTTGAATGCATTCATAGATACTGAAAAGAACATGATCATGCCATCTCCAAGCACATGCTTGTGAATACAGTATGCTCAGTTGCAAAGTATAAATAGACGTCAATGGTTAGGCTGAATCCAAAAACAGGCCAAAGTCAGAGTGAAAGAGTTGGAATTTGGAGAGATTGTCTGCACAGTACAGAGACGTTCTTCACAGCTTCCATCTCAAATATGTACGGCATACTGTAGTCACAAATATTGTCATACTACTCAACTTCCTGAGCAACCCCATCCCATTCTACACATTATGCGTTAAAAAAGGTAGACAAAGCAACAAGACATCATATGAGCAGACTTCCTGCTCACAGCAATCAACAACGATTACATACAACTGCTGGTTTGTTATGTCGCCACTGCATTAGGGATGGAACAAATTAGGAAGAATCAAAAAGTGCCAGTCCTGGCAAGCTTAAATCTGGTTGTCTGATGCTGTCATATTGTTGAGCCTACCTTTAACGCAAGCCTCAAGACATGACAAGACCATCTAAATCACCATGTAGATTGTATTGGACCACTAAATTAACATGCAGTTTAGGGTTGGGCGGTATCCGGATTTCCATACCTTCACACCGTGCCATCCCAGGATACACGATATTACTGGTAGTGCACACAAGGGGCGCAATTTTTTTTTGTACATAAAATCCCAAAACATCACTTACCAGATTGCTAACAAAATGCTAACAAGTACTAAGGAATCGCCATAGCGGATACTAAGTAAATGCTAAAGAGTGCATGCAAACTTTTACTACCAAGACAGACAACCCAGCTCATATAGTAAGGCAAGTATATTACAACGCAGTTTGCAGCTAGCACAAACCATATATTAGACAGTAGGGATCTTAATCCAGGAGGGGATCGTCTCTGCTGCTGTTACCAAGAAGCTTGACCGTGCATGCTAACGTTAGCCACTTAGCTAACGTTAGCAAAACCCAGTTGGAGATCATTTATTTGGCACATCTTAGATAGTTAACTTAGTACACTAAAAAAATCTAAACGTAACATTCAACAATCAAGGATTTGACTGAGTGAGTTACAGTTCTTATAAGGAAATCAGTCAATTGAAATAAATTAATTAGGCCCTAATGCATGGATGTCACATGACTGGGAATTCAGATGTGCATCTGTTGGTCACAGACACTTTTTTTTTTAAAGGTAGGGGCGTGAATTAGAAAACAAGTCTGTATCACAAGTGACCACCATTTGCCTCATGAAGTGCGACATCTCCTTCACAAAGAGTTCAGGCTGTTGATTGTGGCCTGTGGAATGTTGACATATAATATATTATATATAATATATATATAATATATATATATATATAATATATATATATATATATATATAATATATATATATATAATATATAATATAATATAATATAATATATATATATATATATATATATATATATATTTATTTTTTTTTATTTTTTTTTATTTTTATTTTTTTTATTTTTTATTGACGTTATTGGAAAATCAGAGCGTATTTCCTAATACCCCGGGATACCGTATATTAGGTACAACAACGCAGGAGTGGCTTCGGGACAAGTCTCTGAATGTTCTTGAATGCCCCAGCCAGAGGCCAGACTTGAAACTGATCTAACATCTCTCGAGAGCCCTAAAAATGTCTGTGCAGCTACGCTCCCACCTGTGACCGACCGGCTCAAAAATAGGTATTTTGTAGCAAAATCTGTAATGTTTTTTTATTTTTATTATTATTATTTTTTTTTACATAGGATAAAAGTAGAAACTCAGAGCTACAAAATGGTATATCATACACTGTATTTTTTAGGAACAATAGGAAAGTAATTATGTCTTGAAAGTTAATACCTTGTAAACTCACTTTTGAGTAAATGGCTTTTGATTGTTTTGGTACCTAGTGAAGAGCTATTTTTTGTCTAAACCCTTTCAGCATCGTTCACACCATCTTAAGGTTTAGCCCCATCCATCTCGTTTTGCTCTCGGAGCATTCAGAGTGCACACCTGACGCTCTGGCTGATGATTTGTGGATAACATGAAAACAGCCTAACCAGCTCTGCTGGCAACAATTTCATTACGCTTGCCGACATTTACTGACACCAGCCATATTCAACGAATGTTGTGCGTTCATAAATTCATCAGTTATTCTGCGCTCTGGCATACTCAGACTGAATTTACGAACGCACCCGAAATGTTTACTTGCATTGTGGAGTCTTTTTTTAAGATATGTTGCAAGCTAGCTAGATAAAGGTCATGTGACATCATAGATGTCAAGTAACGTTAGCTAGCGAGCCAGCCAGTTAGTTGAACAACAATGAACATTGTTCCAAATCATGTTGTTACTACCCTGCATGAATCTGCTGGGAGTTAACTAGCTAACATTGAAGCTGGTTGGTTAACATCAGGCTCTAACTAGCCAAGCAAACGGCTCTGGGATAAGAATAATAACAACATGCACGTAACGTTAGCTAGGGAGCAAGCCAGCTAAAGTTAGCTTGCTAGCTAACAGTACACTTTAGCTTAAGACATGTAGCTAGCTAGGTAAACAATGAACCTAGCTAGGTAAACAACTTGTAAGACCATACAGGTCATGTAACGTTAGCTCGAGAGCCAGCCAGCTAACGTTAGCTAGTTAAACAACAATGAACATAGTGCCAACTCATGACGTTACTAGGCCTTGCATGAATCTGCAGGTAGTGGTAGCTAACCAACATTAGGCTCTAACTAGCTAAGCAAACGGCACTGGGATACAAATAATATCATACACATAACTTTAGCTAGGAAACCACTTTGTCAAAATTAGAAAAGTGTAATATCTGACTGTAATCATCATGCATCATTCATTTGGCAGACCTAACTTGATTGACCCTCTTTCTATTCTATGAGAGGCCTAGTCTATGAGAGGCCTAATCATATTTGTATGAATATTTTGGTAAGGCCTATGCTATAGAGATGCATTCAGGTAATGAACTCATTATGCATCAACATGTTAAATTGATTACAATTATTTATTGTCAATCATTCTTGAATTTGTTAGACTATACAATTAAGTAGATTAATGAACTGATAATACATTCATACATTACCTTTTCTCCAATAATTTTTGAATGTGATATAATGAAATATTCTATCATACATCCTATGTGAATAATGTTCATTAAAGTTAATTTGTATATTAACAATATTAATCTGAAAATCAGGCTGAAATGTAATATTTCTCCTATTGTTCATGTCTATATAGCCTAGGACAATGTGGTAAAGTACTGTTCCTTATCCACTTAATGTATGTGTATGATATTTCTGATCCTCGCCCCTACCATTTTTTAAAGGTATTTGATACCAACAGATGTTAATATCTGTATTCCCAGTCATGTGAAATCCATCGATTAGAGCCCTTTAAATTCGTTTAAATTGACTGATTCCCTTATATGAACTGTAATTCCGTCAAATCTCTAAAATGGTTGCATGTTGCGTTTAGATTTTTGTTCAGTATAGTTGTTGCACCTTTAGATCTCCTGTCTTTCAACTGGATATTTTCATCCATTTTTACAATGGTGTTTTCTTGCCAATTACACACACAAAAATTCACCCCCTTTTTTTCTCCCCAATTTTGTGGTATCCAATTGGTAGTAGTTACTGGCTTGTCTCATCGCTGCAACTCCCGTACGGACTCGGGAGAGGCAAAGGTCGAGAGCCATGCGTCCTCCGAAACACAACCCAACCAAACCGCACTGTTCTTGACACAATGGTCCCTCCAACCCAGGCGCCAGCTGCACCGATGTGTCGGAGGAAACACCGTTCACCTGGCGACCGTATCAGCATGCACTGCGCCCGGCCCGCCACAGGACTCGCTAGTGCACAATGAGAAAAGGATATCCCTGCCAGCCAAACCCTCCCTAACTCGAACGACGCTGGGCCAATTGTGCGCCGCCCCATGGGCCTCCCGGTCACGGCCGGCTGCGACAGGGCCTGGACCCAAACCCTCTTGGTAGCCTCGTCAGGCCAACTGGTGGTACGAATTTGGGATCTTTCGTCCCATAACTATCCCAGAATCAATTTGGATTAGGCTATTTCTTTCGCACACAGAACGACAAGCTGATCAATAGAATAGGTTAATAACAAAAAATACTATGGGGGAATAGTAGATTGACATAAGCTGAGGAAAAGTAAAGGAATAGTAAAGGAATTCGGTAAGAACACATGACGTTGCATCCTCGAGTTCCTTGTTCTGTTAAGATTAATTTCCATAATCTAAATTGTGCTTTGTCATTCTGAACTCTGTGGGTGGACGCCCTAGTCAGGTTACAAATGCTTATGGTCCGGTAAATATCTCAAATAAATTGCTGCCGGTCAAATGTCCAACTCCACATTTTCCGAACGGAAACCCGAACGCACGCACACACTCAAAGGCTCAGTAGAACTCACACAGACAGGCAAGCAAGCAAGCACACACTACACATAGGAAATCCCAGCTGATCCTAGCGATGAAAGCAAACCCTGCAAATGATCCTGTACTGGAAACAGTAATCCTCCTGAGATAAGAGGGAAAAAACTAAAAGAGAAAGTATGGACTAGACAAACACAAGTGCTACACACACACACGCAAAATCTACTATTAAAATAAGTATTGCACATGTTCGCATCTTTTATATGAGAGTACTTACAGATGCATCCTAATTTTTATTTTTTATATCATATCCAAAACAAATCCAAGTAAAAAACAAACATTGACCTCTATACTTAAAAATAAATAAATGAAAAGGTAAACATCATTCAAAGCTTTCCAGTTCTGAGTCAAAAGCTGACTATTGGGCTTAGATATACCGAGAAACCAAGTTGAATGTCCCCTTCTGACAGCTTTGGCTGGCCTTAAAAAGAGGTGTCCTCCCTCTTCCCTCAGCTTGGTGGAAATGGGTTTGTGTCGTGCTTCATGCCTCAATGAGTTCTTATACGAATTAAAAGACCTCCAAAAGACTCCTTTATATAGTGTCCCCCCTCCTCTACCCAGCATCAAACCCTTGGCACAGACCTCAGCCCTCGCTACTCCCTCCCCAAAGGCTCTTATACTCTTATACTCAGCTATGTGAACGAGAGAGAGAGAGAAAGAAAGAGGAAGAGAGAAAAAGACAGAGAGCAAGAGAAGGAGAGAGGGGGAGGGAAAAAAAGAGAGCAAAAGAGAGCAAGGAAGAGTGAGATAGTGAGTAAAAGAGCAAGAAAGAAAGCAAGAGAGGGAGAGAGAAAGCAGCCAGAGCCTCTCAACATTAATTAAAACACACTCCACACTGGCACTAAACTGAGCAACAAGAGGGAATGGGAAAGAAGGGAATATAATTACAGAGAGAGAGGATACGAGCTGTGGATCAGCCAGAGGACCAGAACTCCCACCACAGCAGAGCAGTCTTTGGATAGAGCTACAGACCTAGTTGAACAGCTACAGAAAGTCCCGAAGAACTACAGACCTGCTAGAATAGCTACAGAGCTGCTAGAAAAACTAAAGGTTTGTTATAATGGCTTCAGACCTACTAGAACTACAGACCCGCCAGAAGAACTACAGACCCGCCAGAAGAACTACAGACCCGCTAGAATAGCTACAGACCTGCTAGAATAGCTACAGACCTGCTAGAATAGCTACAGACCTGCTAGAATAGCTACACACCTGCTAGAATAGCTACACACCTTCTAGAAGAACTACAGAACTGCTAGAAAAGCTACAAACCTGCTTGAAGAACGAAATACCTTCTAGAAGAACTAAAAGGTTTGTTATAATGGCTACAGACTAACTAGAACTACAGTTGAGGTCAGAAGTTTACATACACCTTAGCCAAATACATTTAAACTCAGTTTTTCCACAATTCCTGACATTTAATCCTTGTAAAAATGCCCTGTCTTAGGTCAGTTAGGATCACCACTTTACTCAAAGAATGTGAAATGTTAGAATAACAGTAGAGATAATTATTTTATTTTTTTCATCACATTCCCAGTTGGTCAGAAGTTCACATACACTCAATTAGTATTTGGTAGCATTGCCTTAAAATTGTTTAACTTGGGTCAAACGTTTCAGGTAGCCTTCCACAAGCTTCCCACAATAAGTTTGGTGAATTTTGGCCCATTCCTCCTGACAGAGCTGATGTAACTGAGTCAGGTTTGTAGGCCTCCTTGCTCGCACACACTTTTTCAGTTCTGCCCACAAATTATCTATAGCATTGAGGTCAGGGCTTTGTGATGGCCAATCCAATACCTTGACTTTGTTGTCCTTCCCTCCTCCTGATGCCATCTATTTTGTGAAGTGCACCAGTCCCTCCTGCAGCAAAGCACCACCACAACATGATGCTGCAAACCCCATGCATCACGGTTGGGATAGTGTTTGTCGGCTTGCGAGCCTCCACCTTTTTGCTACAAACATAACAATGGCCATTATGGCCAAACAGTTCTATTTTTGTTTCATCAGACCAGAGGACATTTCGCCAAAAAGTACGATCTTTGGCCTCCCGGGTGGCGCAGTGGACTAGGGCACTGCATCGCAGCGCTAGCTGTGCCACCAGAGACTCTGGGTTCGCGCCCAGGCTCTGTCGCAGCCGGCCGCGACCGACGCACGATTGGCTTAGCGTTGTCCGGGTTAGGGAGGGTTTGGCCGGTAAGGATATCCTTGTCTCATCGCGCACCAGTGACTCCTGTGGCGGGCAGGGCGCAGTGCACGCTAACCAAGGTCGCCAGGGGCACAGTGTTTCCTCCGACACATTGGTGTGGCTGGCTTCCGGGTTGGATGTGCGCTGTGTTCAGAAGCAGTTGGGTTGGTTGGGTTGTGTTTCTGAGGACTCATGGCTTTCGACCTTCGTCTTTCCCGAGCCCGTACGGGAGTTGTAGAGATAAGACAAGATAGTAATTACTAACAATTGGATACCACAAAATTGGGGAGAAAAGGGGGTAAAATAAAATATTTTAAAAATAAAAATTGAAAAAAGTACGATCTTTGTTGCAAACAGTAGTCTGGCTTTTTTATGGCGGTTTTGGAGCACTGGCTTCTTCCTTACCTTTCAGGTTATGCCGATATAGGACTCGTTTTACTGTGGTTATAGATACTTTGTACCTGCTTCCTCCAGCATCTTCACAAGGTCCTTTGCTGTTGTTCTGGGATTGATTTGCACAGTTCGCACCAAAGTACATTCATCTCTAGGAGACAGAACGCAACTCCTTCTGAGCAGTATGACAGCTCCGTGATCCCATGGTGTTTATACTTGCATACTATTGTTTGTACAGATGAACGTTGTAAACGTTGTTAAGCAAAGAGGCACTGAGTTTGAAGGTAGGCCTTGAAATACATCCACAGGTACACCTCCAATTGACTCAAATGATGATTAGAAACTTATACAGCCATGACATCACTTTCTGGAATTCTCCAAGCTGTTTAAAGGCACAGTCAACTTAGTGCATGTAAACTTCTGACCCACTGAAACTGTGACACAGTGAATTATACGTGAAATAATCTATCTATCTATAAACAATTGTTGGAAAAATTACTTGTGTAATCACAAAGTAGATATCCTAACCGACTTGCCAAAACTATAGTTTGTTAACAAGACAAAACTTCTGACTTCAATTGTACATACCTGCTAGAATACCTACAGACCTGCTAGAAGAACTACAGACCTGCTAGAAGAACTAAAGGTTTGTTATAATGGCTACAGACATACAAGAACACTTACAGACCTGCTAGAATAGCTACAGTCCTGCTAGAATAGCTACTTACCTGCTAAAATAGCTACAGACCAGCTAGAATAGCTACATACCTGCTAGAAGAACTACAGACCTGCTAGAAGAACTACAGACCTGCTAGAAGAACTACAGACCTGCTAGAAGAACTACAGACCTGCAAGAAGAACTAAAGGTTTGTTATAATGGCTACAGACTTACTAGAACACCTACAGACCAGCTAGAATAGCTACATACCTGCTAGAAGAACTACAGACTAGTGGAGCTTCCAATCCAGTTTTGGGAAAGAAACCTTCCTGGAAAAAACGAGAGAAACAAATAGATGAAAAGCCTTACCTGCTTCACCCTTGGTCTCCCAGGGGAGAACTTCCTCTTGGAGATGGCAGGCTTCCCCATGCCAATCTTGGGAGTTAGGGGGAAAAAGGTTGTGGTGGTGGGAGGCACACAAGCATTATATCCAGAATGAGGTTGTGTCTGTGGTGGAGCAGCCTGGGCCTGGATTTGGACCTGAACCCAAGGAGGGCTGGCCTCCCTGGGGAAGGACTCTGTAGGGAAGAGGGGCTGGATTGGCATGAGCGAGAGCTCAGGGGACATTTCAGGGGAAGCCTTTGGGGCTTTGTCCTCTCCACTCGGTGAGCTGAAGTCCGAGAGGCTGCGGTTGCTGGCGGGCATGATATCCATTTCTTCTGTAGTATCCATGTCTACGGGGCTCTCCATTTCAGGAAGTTCAGCCATGGGACTAAGCTCATTTTCTCTGATTGTGTCTTCTGCAATGGGCAATACATTTGGAAGCAACACTTCCCCCTCGTCCAAAACAATTGGAGGCAACTCCTCATCCTCCAACCCCTGCAACTTCTCCTCAACCTCCTTTTCTGCAACTGCATCCTGCACCTCCTGCATGGGTTCCATAACATTCTGCTCAACATTAGTCTCCATTGCAGCCAATTCCAAAAGCTTTGTTTCTACAGGTGCTACTTCCATAGGCTCCTCCTCCTCCACAGGAGCCTCTTCAGTAGTCTCCTCCAAAAGCTCATGAGATATTTCTTTGGTGGGTGTGGCTAAAGTAGTTTTTGAGTCCTCCGATTTGGTCTCCTCCCCCTCTACATCGCAGGGCAAAGCCTCCTCGGGCGCCGCACCTTTTTCCGTTTGTAAAGAGTCTGATATTTCCAGTTCCTGTTGGAAATCGTCCACGGGTGAGGCGGGACTCTGGGAGGCAAGCGGTGACACGTCCGCTAGAGTTCCAGACCTCTGTGGAGACTCCCGGCCCTCCGTCAGGGTAACGGTCACCTGAATCTCCTGCGCCAGTTCAACACCTGGAACAGAGAAAGCCAATCAAATAAGAGCATAACCTTGTTTGTTTTTTATCATGCTTTATTGAATGGATGTTGTGCTGAACTTTTTCCAAAGTCACACCTAAAGCAAGTGGAGAGTTAGTGGTTGAGGGAAGTTATACTTAGACATTGTGATTTTAAAGCATACACAAGTGCACCAAAACATCAGGAACACCTGCTCTTTCCATGACAAACTGACCAGGTGAATCCTGGTGAAAGCTATGAAATGTTATTGATGTCACTTGTTAAAACGACTTCAATCAGTGTAGATGAAGGGGAGGAGACAGGTAAAATAATTATTTTTAAGCCTTGAGGCAATTGAGACATGGATTGTGTATATGTGCCATTCAGAGGGTGAATGGGCAAGACAAAAGATTTAGGTGCCTTTGAATGGGGTATGATTGTAGGTGCCAGGTGCACCGGTTTGAGTGTGTCAAGAACTGCAAATCTGCGTTTTTCACACTAAGCAGTTTCCCATGTGTATCAAGAATGGTCCACCACCCAAAGGACATCTAGACAATTTGACTGTGGGAAACATTGGGGTGAACACGGGCCGGCATCCCTGTGGAACACTTTCGACACCTTGTAGATTGAACGAAGGTGTTCCTAATATTTTGTACACTCAGTGTCGAATGGTACCTGATGGAGACACTTTAGGCTCCTTTAGAGGGCCTGGACGCGCCTCCTCCTCCAGCCGATTGCCTGGACGCGCCTCCTCCTCCTCCTCCAGCCGAGGGCCAGGACGCGCCTCCTCCTCCTCCTCCAGCCGAGGGCCTGGACGCGCCTCCTCCTCCTCCAGCCGAGGGCCTGGACGAGCCTCCTCCTCCTCCAGCCGAGGGCCTGGACGCGCCTCCTCCTCCAGCCGAGGGCCTGGACGCGCCTCCTCCTCCTCCAGCCGAGGGCCTGGACGCGCCTCCTCCTCCTCCAGCCGAGAGCCTGGACGCGCCTCCTCCTCCTCCAGCCGAGAGCCTGGACGCGCCTCCTCCTCCTCCTCCAGCCGAGGGCCAGGACGAGCCTCTTCCTCCTCCAGCCGAGGGCCTGGACGCGCCTCCTCCAGCCGAGGGCCTGGACGCGCCTCCTCCAGCCGAGGGCCTGGACGCGCCTCCTCCTCCTCCAGCCGAGGGCCTGGACGCGCCTCCTCCTCCTCCAGCCGAGGGCCTGGACGCGCCTCCTCCTCCTCCAGCCGAGGGCCTGGACGCGCCGCCTCCTCCTCCAGCCGAGGGCCTGGACGCGCCTCCTCCTCCTCCAGCCGAGGGCCTGGACGCGCCTCCTCCTCCTCCAGCCGAGGGCCTGGACGCGCCTCCTCCTCCTCCAGCCGAGGGCTTGGACGCGCCTCCTCCTCCTCCAGCAGAGGGCTTGGACGCGCCTCCTCCTCCTCCAGCAGAGGGCTTGGACGCGCCTCCTCCTCCTCCAGCCGAGGGCTTGGACGCGCCTCCTCCTCCTCCAGCCGAGGGCTTGGACGCGCCTCCTCCTCCTCCAGCCGAGGGCTTGGACGCGCCTCCTCCTCCTCCAGCCGAGGGCTTGGACGCGCCTCCTCCTCCAGCCGAGGGCTTGGACGCGCCTCCTCCTCCAGCCGAGGGCTTGGACGCGCCTCCTCCTCCTCCTCCTCCAGCCGAGGGCTTGGACGCGCCTCCTCCTCCTCCTCCTCCAGCCGAGGGCTTGGACGTGCCTGCTCCTCCTCTTCCAGCCGAGGGCTTGGACGCGCCTCCTCCTCCTCTTCCAGCCGAGGGCTTGGACGCGCCTCCTCCTCCTCCAGCCGAGGGCTTGGACGCGCCTCCTCCTCCAGGGACACCTCCTCCTCCACCACAGCCATAAAGACATCTGGAAGACAGGAAATAACAACTAAGTCACAATTTGATTGAGAGCTCTGCTTCTCTCACAAAACTAGGCTTCCATCCAAATCTCACTGAAAATAACAGAAAAATCTGTTATGAGAGTAAAATTTGGTCCTATTGAAAATCTGGCCATGAGACAAAGGAATAGATGAGAATAGACAATGGGAAATTGAGTCCCAACTCAACAATTCACAGCCCTTCCAATTAGGCTCTAATCTCAAGTTAATTAGGGAACATCTTCCTCCAAGGTACTGCAACTCCCCGCCCTCCCCATCCCAAAGTCCAAACCCCAGCTGGTTCAATAACTCAATACTTAGTGTTCCCTCTATAAACATTGCCTAATTTAATTGACAATTTTCAGTTTGATCCAAGTCCTCCCCGATGGCAGTCATGCAATACTTCTCCACATTGCATCATGATTATAGCAGTGATACAGGACTACATTCTAGTATTTACATGAACTCCATCCACTATAGGAAGACTTGGTAATTGTTTAATAAGGAAGGGATGTGTGAAATGAGACATTAACATGATAAGCTTCATTTCAAGACTCTAAGACTCACTGCATCTACTATCTAGGTCTACATCAATGCAAAAAAAGACTACTGGGGTAAAGTGCCCATCAGTTTCTTTCCATTTTCCGAAACAATCTAGTTCATTTCCCCTGCAACGACCTTTCACTCTCAACTCTCCATTTCTGTCTCTTCTCCTTCCATCTTCACCCCCTCTCCCCCCTTTCTTCCTCTGCTCTCCTCCTCGCATTGGAGGAGCAGAAGCACATGCAGTAAAACCCAAAGAGGGAGGAGTCACCATGACAACCCCCATTTACAAGGACCCACTCTTGTTAGAACACCAAGGCGATGTTTTCAGGCAGAAAATAAAAATCCCAGCGAATCGGGTAAGAGAGAGAGGAGAGGAGTTTGAACAATTCCACTGTGTTTGGCCTGCAATGAAAGTCTTAGGCTTTGCAGTGCGGCTTTGCATGGCACCCCCACAACAGAACGGTGCAGATAAACTCCCATGTCAAAACAGAGCTCAAGATTTCTTTGAAAGCAAACTAAATAGGGTTTACAGTGAAATGGATGGGGGGGACAGAACACAGGAGGAGAGTCATGGAATTCAAAGTTACATCATCTGTACCTGAGGCCTCAGAGAACCCACCTGGTACTCTAGCACTACCACACCTCAATGGGAGGTTTAGATAGGCACGGTTCTACAGCAACATTCCCTCTAAGCTGCATGCAGGCGCGCAGCTCCCTGGGAGTGCTGCGCAGAGGAAATATCAACCCGCGCTGAGAAGCCATAGATTAAACTTCACTCAACTTTCTAGTTTTCTCCCTTAGTTAACACTATCAACGATTCCCTTAACTGTGGGATTTGTGATCGAACCAATGCATTAGCCATGTTCAATGGAACATACCGAAACAAATCAAACCATACAAGACTTGCATAGTTAGTATGCCAAACTAACTATGCAAGAGATTTTGTTGTAGGCAGAACGCATCTAAGTTGGATTCCATTGCATGGACAGGCACGACTCAGGCCCGTACAAAGACTGGTGCACCATAACCAACAAGAGCTACAGTGGGCCTATATGCAAATAGACCATTGCCATATATGGATCTGTGCCATTGACTTTGAACTGGACTGTGTTTACAGCATTAGTGGTGCGAATAAATGAGCTTGTTTGAGAACAAAGCGAGAGCTACATGTAGCCATGTGTGCACATTTGTTCATATCCTTTGCTATTTAGTGAGTTATTAGCCAAGTTAAAGATAATTTATTGTCAGCAAAGGGGGAGTGCTCTTGTGAGTCAGGCAAAGAGCTTTTTTTTGTCTTAAAGGGGCAGTCTTGTATTTTAAGACAGGCTTGAATAAGCTAAGTAGCCAATAGGCCTAGGGTAGCATGATGTGTTATTCTCTGTAATAATGGTATGGGAATAATGATGCATTGTATTTTGTAAAGTGGTTTCTTGCATCAAATGCCACATTTTCAGTCACATCCTTGTCTGAAGGACAATTGGATAAACAGGTTCATGACAAGTAAGGCTGTTACGGTGACCGTATTACCGCCACAACGGCGGTCTCGAGTCATGAAGGCAGTCAAATTCCATGTGTCCGTTTAGTCACTGTAATTAGGCTTCTCCGAGCTCTGATGCTGCTGATGGTCATTAGCAGCCTAGCAAACTTGCTAACTGCCTGGTACTCGGCAGTCGATTGTTCCTCTAACCACTCTTGACATCAATGCAAATGTAAATCAAAAATCTAATTAAACACTTCATGAGAGCCAAAGAGCTCATGTTGCGCATTATTTCCATAGGCTATGCAATTGCGTGAGAAAACGGAGTGATGGCCTCTATTAAAAAAGAGGATACAGCGGATTTCTATAGGCTAGGCCTACTATATTTATTTTTCAATTTAAACAGATCGCTGATCTTCAAAACAGGCATACAGCCTACCTGGCTGGAATGAAAATGAACCCTGGGGAAAGCGTCCTCCATTCGCTATTTAAGTGCATAGATGACAGAGTTGGGTAGGTTACTTTCTAAATGTAATCCGTTACAGTTACCTGTCCAAAATTGTAATCAGTAAAGTAACTTTGGGATTAACCAAACTCAGTAATGTAATCAGATTACATTCCGTTACTTTTAGATTACTTTCCCCTTAAGAGGCATTAGAAGAAGACAAAAATGTATGTTACCAATTGAACATCTATTGCAGGATAAATCAATGTTAAAGTTTACATAGCTAAAGTTTACATTACATCCATTCATGGATGTAAATGGGTTGGTTATGTAGGCTTTATGGGTTGGTTATGTAGGCTTCTTCTACATATAATACGATTAAATATTATCTATTTACATTAACAACCAATGTCCATCAGAATACCAGTCATTCCAATGAACTTCACCTTCAATAATAGGAATAGGATTTATGAAAGGAAATATGAATGTATAGATTAGCCAAATTGTTTTACCTGAGCATAACCCCAAAACTAAGGACTGATTAGCCAGCCTTACTCTGTTATTAATGGTTTTGTCGTCATGAGGACTGATTGGGCTCATTGATTTGAGTTGAAAAATAAATGCTGCGCTCATGGAATGGCACGCTTTCAGCACAACTGAAAAGTGCTATTTACATGTGAAAATTAATAACATATGCTGCATTCACTATAGGCCTATTGTTAACCTTTTTGTTGGTGACACATTGATATCTTGAAAATATTAAGCTGTTTAAAAGGCAAATCTACAGATGAAACTACAACAAAACGGGCACCCCGCCTCTGTTTTGGTAAAACGCAGGGATGGGCATGGAGAAATGTAACCATGCTCAGATTAATAGACAGAGCTATGGATGCAAGGACTGACAATCCATTACATAAAAGTATTTTTTTAACTATGTTATGAGGCTATACAATGTTTGTTTACATTTACAATGTTTTAAAAAAACATTGGAGAAAAACAAGCTTATATTTTGTGTCCTCGTGGAATGTGACAGTTGAACTAAGCTCACGAGGCATTTAGACATTAAATGCTCCAAGAATCAATGGATAGATATATGTATAAGTCAAAAAATGGATGTACAGTTGAAGTCGGAAGTGTACATACACCTTAGCCAAATACATTTAAACTCAGTTGTTCACAATTTCTGACATTTAATCCTAGTAAAAATTCACTGTCTTAGGGCAGTTAGGATCACCACTTTATTTTAAGAATATGAAATGTCAGAATAATAGTAGAGAGAATTATATATTTCAGCTTTTATTTCTTTCATCACATTCCCAGTGGGTCAGAAGTTTACATACACTCAATTAGTTTTTGGTAGCATTTCCACTGTTTAACTTGGGTCAAACGTTTCGGGTAGCCTTCCACAAGCTACACAATAAGTTGAGCGAATTTTGGCCCATTCCTCCTGACAGAGCTGGTGTAACTGAGTCAGGTTTGTAGGCCTCCTTGCTCGCACACATGCTTTTTCATTTCTGTCCACAAATGTTCTGTAGGATTGAGGTCAGGGCTTTGTGATGGCCACTCCAATACCTTGACTTTGTTGTCCTTAAGCCATTTTCCCATAACTTTGGAAGTATGCTTCGGGTCATTGTCCATTTGGAAGATCCAATTTGCGACCAAGCTTTAACTTCCCGACTGATGTCTTGAGATGTTGCTTCAATATATCCACATCATTTTCTTTCCTCATGACGCCATTTATTTTGTGCACCAATCCCTTCTGCATCAAAGCACCCCCACAACATGATGCTGCCACCCCCGTGTTTCACGGTTGGGATGGTGTTCTTCAGCTTGCAAGCCTCCCCCTTTTTCCTCCAAACATAACAATGGTCATTATGGCCAAACAGTTCTATTTTTGTTTCATCAGACCAGAGGATATTTCTCCAAAAAGTATGATCTTTATCCCCAGGTGCAGTTGCAAACCATAGTCTGACTTTTTTATGGCGGTTTTAGAGTGGCTTCTTCCTTGCTGAGCGGCCTTTCAGGTTGTCATTATAGGACTCGTTTTACTGTGGATATAGATACTTTTTTACCGGTTTCCTCCAGCATCTTCACAAGGTCCTTTGCCGTTGTTCTGGGATTGACTTACACTTTTCGCGCCAAAGTACATTCATCTCTAGGAGACAGAACACGTCTCCTTCCCGAACAGTATGATGGCTGTGTGGTCCCATGGTGTTTGTACTTGTGTGCTATTGTTTGTACAGTTGAATGTGGTATCTTCAGGCGTTTGGAAATTGCTCCCAAGGATGAACCAGACTTCGGATGCCGACAGCAGTCGCACCACTGGAAGACATAGCTTGGACTGTAGTCTACAAAAGCCTATTCCTAATCTTTTCCAGCGATCCATCAAACACATTTGATGTGTCATCATAGTGGTCTCTGACTCCCGCCTGTTTTCAATGCCAATTTTTTTCCTGCTGCCCGTTTCGATACAGGGGCATGAAGGGTCCATTCTAAAGTAAAACACATTTCACACATATATTATTTAGTATATGTTAACCAGTTGAATATAGGGGGCGCTATTTTAATTTTGGGATGAAATATCTTAAACAAGATATTTTGTCACGAAAAGATGCTCGACTATGCATATAATTGACAGCTTTGGAAAGAAGACACTCTGACGTTTCCAAAACTGTCTGTGAGTGCCATAGAACTGATGTTACAGGCGAAACCCAGATAAAAATCCAATCAGGAAGTGCCGCATTTTTTGAAACCGCCTCATGCCAATGACTCCTTATATGGCTGTGAATGAGCTACGAATGAGCTTACGTTTTCCACGCATTCCCCAAGGTGTCTACAGTATTGTGACGTCTTTTTAGGCATTTCCATTGGAGAATAGCTGTAAGGGACCATATTTGGCGAGTGGTCACATGGTGTCTCCCGGAGAAAATCTCACGTAAAATACTGAGGTAGCCATTTTTCCAATCACTTCTTATGAGAAAACAATTGCCTCGACGGATATATTATTGAATATATATGTTAAAAACACCTTGAGGATGGATCCTAAACAACGTTTTGCCGTGTTTCTGTCGATATTATGGAGCAAATTGTGAAAAAAGGTTTGGCGTTATAGTTTAAGTATTTTTCGGTCGATTTCTCAGCCAAAACTGATGAACAAACGGGACCTTTTTCGCCTACAAAAATATTATTTTTGGAAAAAATGAATATTTTCTATCTAACTGGGAGTCTCCTGAGTGAAAGCATCTTAAGTTCTTCAAAAGGCAAATTATTTAATTTGGTTGCTTTTCTTATTTTCGTGAAAATGTTGCCTGCTGCCAGCAGAGCCTAGCATAGCATTATGCCATGATGAACTTACACAAATGCTTGTCTAGCGTTGGCTGTAACGCATATTTTGAAAATCTGAGATGACAGTGTTGTTAACAAAAGGCTAAGCTTGTGTTTGAATATATCTATTTCATTTCATTTGCGATTTTCATAAATAGGAACAGTTGCGTTATGGTAATGCGCTTGAGGCTATGATTACGCTCCCGGATACGGGATTGCTAGTCGCAAGAAGTTTTAAGACAAGATTATATCAAGTATATAGTGTGATGGTGACAATATTAGCCTATCACTTGTGAATGGTTTGTATCACAACTAAAGTCGACAAATAACTTCTTAAAATGAACCACATTAATCCGCTTTACAACAGGTGCAGAGCCTAACTGGCATACACTCAGTGCGTGAGTTAAGTTTGGGGAAGATCATTTTTCACCATAAAAATGCACCTTCATAATAAAAGCATTACATGCACAATCACATTTGTGTTTACGTTTAAGAACAGTGTTTTCCTGCTAAAGGAACATTCGTGAATATGGCCTACTGCCGTGTCTGCATTGCTGTGCTTTTTATGTTAAGAAATAGCCTAATAGTTTATCAACATTTTAAGCTAAACGCTCTCATCTGTTGCGTAAGGCTCATTGCTTAAAACAGGATTTTTGATGCTAGTGGTTATATTACATTGGGATCTATCACATCCCACAACTGTCCCAGACTATGATTGGAATATTTATTTCTCACACAGAATAGGTCAACTTTTGTACTGTGGGGGATAGTAACAGTGGCTTGTAGGCTATGCGTGGAAGCCAGGAGATGTGTTTATGTTCATTAACGGTCAATTACCATGAGACCAGCAGTTATTTGCTTGAATCACCGGCTGACAAAATGTAATGACCGCCACATCCCTAATGTCAAGCCCTGCATGGTTTTTTTTGCAAACGCCTCATGGAATGTTGGACTATTTCCATGTTAAAAAGTTATAGGATGCATTTTCTCCATAGTTTTTGATGGTAGACCACTCTGGTAGGCCTACATTATGATCAAATAGCCACAAGTAGCCGACTTGACCGCTGTTAAAACTAACTTAGTGGGTACAGCCTCAGTGCTCACAGTAAACGGAAGTTGCACAGAATTTTCACAATGTTCAAGTTTGCTCTCAGCAGACCTGATATTTTGCTCAGTGACCCAAAAAAATTGACATTGCATAAACATGCCTGAAAATTTTGCTGTGACACCTCAATTTTTTTATTTACGAGCAAACGTATCTAACAGGAAAATTAAGGATTCCATCTTTACCATCTCAAATATTTTTCATTGTGCCCCTAAATGTCTTTGTGTGAGCCAACATTTTTCAACTTAGGCGCACACATGCTCCTTGTAAAAAAGGAGTTCATAGGTTTACTGGTAAAATGCACGACAGGGAACTTCAAGGGCACTCCAGGCAGAGCAAAATTCAGTTCAAAATTCAAAATTCAGGTGGTAGAGAAACCAAAAAAGGTTGGGAACCACTATTGTAGAGGCAGAAAGATGTGTGTGAGTGAGTGAGTGAGTGAGTGAGTGAGTGAGTGAGTGAGTGAGTGAGTGAGTGAGTGAGTGAGTGAGTGAGTGAGTGAGTGAGTGAGTGAGTGAGTGAGTGAGAGAGAGAGAGAGAGAGAAAAAGCAAGAGGACAGACAGAGGCGGGAGAGATGGAGAAAGTACCTATTTTTTTTATCCACTAGTGGTAAATACACCAGCATCTCTCCATCTCCGTCTCTTTGCTGCTACCACCATCTACGCTCGGCTAACACAGACGGAAGAAGAGGGCAACGAGGACAGAGCATCCCATTGGCTGAGCCCGGGGAGTTATTTTTAACTTGTGGCAGAACCGCCACTGTCTCCTGAGATGGCGCCGGCCCCCCCAAGAGAGCCGTAAATCTCAGCACCATCAGAGAGCACAGACAGGCACAAGACTGGATTCCCTTCACACTTCCATTCTCATTTATCTGATTATGCTGTCAGGCTGTGTTTTCAGAGAAAAAGTGAAGAATGTTGGTTCAATGTGGGACTGCCCATATGGAAATCTATACATGTATGATTGTAAGTTGCCTTGTTTAAAAGCATCTGCCAAATGGCATATATTATTTTATACTGAACAAAAATATAAAATGCAACCATATCAAACATTTTACCGAGTTACAGTTCAAATAAGGAAATCAGTCAATTTAAATAAATTCATTAGGATCTATGGATATCACATGACTTTGCAGGGGCGCAGCCATGGGTGGGCTTGGGAGCCAGGCCCAGCCAATCCAAATTTGTTTACTCACACAAAAGGGCTTTATTACAGACAGAAATACTCCTCAGTTTCATTTGCTGTTTGGGTGGCTGCTCTCAGACGATCCCGCAGATAAAGACGCCTGAAGTGGAGGTCCTGGGCTGGCGTGGTTATATGTGGTCTGTTATTGTAAGGCAGGTTGGACATACTGCCAAATACTCTAAAATGACGTTGGAGGCAGCTTGTGGTAGAGACAACTCTGGCTGGACATTCCTGCAGTTAGCATGTCAATTACCCACACCCTCAAAACTTGAGACATCTGTGGCATTGTGTCGTGTGTCAAAACTGCACATTTTAGAATGGTCTTTTACGATAGCAATAACACACTATGGAGGTTTGTGGTATATGGCCAATATACCACGGCTCAGGGCTGTAACCAGGCACTCCGCATTGCATCATACATAAGAACAGCCCTTAGCCATGGTATATTGGCTATATATTGCTTATATTGCTATATGTTGCTTAATTATAGAATACAAATCTACACTTCACTGCCAAAAGTATGTGGACACCTGCACGTCAAACATCTTCTAAAAAAATAAAATGGGCATTAATATGGGGTTGGTCCCCTCTTTGCTGCTATAACAGCCTCCAACCCATCTTGGAAGGCTTTCCACTAGATGTTGGAACATTGCTGAGGAGACTTGATTCCATTCAGCCACAAGATGAGGCCGGGCAATGATGTTGGGCGATTCGGCCTGGCTCGCAGTCGGCATTTCAACTCATACCAAATGTGTTCGATAGGGTTGAGGTCAGAGCTCTGTGCAGGCCAGTCAGGTTCTTCCAAACTGATCTCGACAAACTGTATCTGTATGGACCTCGCTTTGTGCACGAGGGCACTGTCATGCTGAAACAGGAAAGGGCATTCCCCAAACTGTTGCCACAAAGTTGGAAGCACAGAATCATCTAGACTGTAATTGTATGCTGTAGCATTAAGATTTCCCTTCACTTGAACTAAGGGGCCTAGCCCTAACCATGAAAAACAGCCCCAGACCAATACTCCTCCACCAAACTTTCCAGTTGGCACTATGCATTCAGGCAGGTATCATTCTCATTGCATTCACCAAACCCACATTCATCAGTCCATCAGACTGACAGATGGTGAAGCATGATTCATCACTCCAGAGAACATGTTTCCACTGCTCCAGAGTCCAATTGCGCATGGTGAACTTAGGCTTGTGTGCGGCTGCTCGGTCATGGCAACCCATTTCATGAAGCTCCCAACGAATGCTACAGGTCTTGTGCTGACGTTGCTTTCAGAGGCAGTTTGGAACTCAGTAGTGCGTGTTGCAAACGAGGACAGAGGATTTTTACGCGCTACACGCTTCAGCACTCCCATTCTGTGAGCTTGTGGCCTACAACTTCACGGCAGAGCCGTTGTTAATCCTACAAGCTTCCACTTCACAATAACAGCAGTTGACCGGGGCAGCATTAGCTGGGCAGACATTTGACAAATTGTCTTGTTGGAAAGGTGGCATCCTATGACGGTGCCACGTTGAAAGTCACTCAGCTCTTCAGTGAGGCCATTCTACTGCCAATGTTGGTCTATGGAGATTGCATGGCTGTGTCCTCGATTTTATACTTTATATAAAATCTGGACCCCTACAAATCAGCTGGGCTAGACAATCTGAAATTGTTGCAACCCCTATTACTAGCCTGTTCAACCTCTCTATCGTATCGTCTGAGATTCCCAAAGATTGGAAAGTTGCCACGGTCATTCCCTCTTCAAAGTGGGTGACACTATAGACCCAAACTGCTACAGACCTATATCTATCCTACCCCGTCTTTCTTAGGTCTTCAAATCAAATTTTATTTGTCACATATACATGGTTAGCAGATGTTAATGCGAGTGTGCATCTTAACAAACAGATTACCAAGTTAACAAACAGATTACCGGTCATTTCGAATCCTACCGTAACTTCTCCGCTATGCAATCTGGTTTCAGAGCTGGTCATGGGTGTACCTCAGCCACGCTCAAGGTCCTAAACGACATCATCACCACCATCAATAAGAGACAATACTGTGCAGCTGTATTCATCGACCTGGCCAAGGCTTTCGACTCTGTCAATCACCACATTCTTATTGGCAGACTCGACAGCCTTGGTTTCTCAAATGATTGCCTCGCCTGGTTTAACAACTACTTCTCTGATAGAGTTCAGTGTGTCAAATCGGGGGGCCGTTTGTCCGGACCTCTGGCAGTCTCTATGGGGGTGCCACAGGGTTCCATCCTCGGGCCTACTCTTCTCTGTATACATCAATGATGTTGCTCTTGCTGCTGGTGACTCTCTTGGTACACCTCTACGCAGACGACACCATTCTGTATACTTATGGCCCCTCACTGTGTTAACTAAACTCCAGACGAGCTTCAATGCCATACTACAACTCTCCTTCCGTGGTCTCCAACTGCTCTTAGACGCAAGTAAAACTAAATGCATGCTATTCAACCGATCACTGCCCGCACCTGCTCGCTCGCCCACCCAGCATCACTACTCTGGACTAGAGGTCAGATTTACCGATTTCCGATTGTTATGAAAACTTGAAATCGTCCCAAATTAATCGGCCAATCCGATTAATCGGTCGACCTCTACTCTGGATGGCTCTGACTTAGAATACGTGGACAACTACAAATACCTAGGTTAGACCGTAAACTCTCCTTCCAGACACACATTAAGCATCTCAAATCCAAAATTAAATCTAGAATTGGCTTCCTATATCGCAACAAAGCATACTTCACTCATGCTGCCAAACATACCCTCGTAAAACTGACCATCCTACCGATACTTCGGAGATGACATCTATAAAATAGCCTCCAACACTCTACTCAACAAACTGGATGCAGTCTATCACAGTGCCATCTGTTTTGTCACCAAAGCCCCATACACTACCCACCATTGCGACCTGTACGCTAGTTGGTTGGCCCTCGCTTTATTCTCGTCGCCAAACCCACTGGCTACAGGTTATCTACAAGTCTCGGCTAGGTAACGCAGCACCTTATCTCAGCTCACTGGTCACCATAGCAGCACCCACTTGTAGCCAGCGCTACAGCAGGTATATCTCACTGGTCACCCCAAAGCCAATTCCTCCTTTGGTCATCTTTCCTTCTAGTTCTCTGCTGCCAATGACTGGAAAGAACTCCAAAAATCTCTGAAGCTGGAGACTCATCTCTCCCTCACTAGCTTTAAGCACCAGCTGTCAGAGCAGCTCACAGATCACTGCACCTGTGCATAGCCCATCTATCTACCTTCCTCATCCCGATACTGTATTTATTTATTTATCTTGCTCCTTTGCACCCCAGTATCTCTACTTGCACATTCATCTTCTGCACATGTACCATTCCAGTGTTTAATTGATATATTGTAATTACTTCGCCACCACAGCCTATTTATTGCCTTAACTCCCTTATCTTAACTCATTTGCACTCACTGTATATATACTTTTTTTAAAAAATATTCTACTGTATTATTGACCGTTTTGTTTATTCCATGTGTAACTCTGTGTTGTTGTATGTGTCGAATTGCTTTGCTTTATCTTGGCCAGGTCGCACTTGCAAATGAGAACTTGTTCTCAACTAGCCTAACTGGTTAAATAAAGGTGACACAGTGGTCTAGGGCAGTAACTACTAACAATTGGATTCCACGAAATTGGGGAGAAAAGGGGGTAAACATTTTATTAAATAATAAAAATAAAGGTGACATTTTCTTCTTTTTTTTTACACCTGTCAGCAAAGGGTGTGGCTGAAAAAAAAAATCCACCAATTTGAATACTACTATATACACTAAGGTATCTATCGACCATCTATCTATACTAGCCGTGTCTCATTGCTGCTTCGATCATACGGTTGACAGTGACACGTTGTGTCCTTTATTTTACAATCAAGTTTCACCTTTGGTAAGAGTTTGTAGGAATGTAACTTTAAATACTCGACCTCTCATACAAGTCAATAGTGCTGCATTGTATTTCTGGTAGCTGCAGATGGGGACTAGAGGTCGACAGATTAATCAGAACGGCCGATTAATTAGGGCCGATTTCAAGTTGTTTTCATAACAATCGGAAATCTGTATTTTTTGACGCCGATTTTGCTGTTTTTTTTATACCTTTATTTAACTAGGCAAGTCAGTTAAGAACACATTCTTCTTTTCAATGATGGCCTAGGAACGGTGGGTTAACTGCCTCGTTCAGGTGCAGAACGACAGATTTTCACCTTGTCAGTTTGGGTGAAACAATCTTGCAACCTTACAGTTAACTAGTCCAATGCAATAATGACCTGCCTCTTGTTGTACTCCACAAGGAGACTGCCTGTTACGTGAATACAGTAAGCCAAGGTAAGTTGCTAGCTAGCATTAAACTTATCTTATGAAAAACAATCAATCATAATCACAAGTTAACTACACATGGTTGATGATATTACTAGATATTATCTAGCGTGTCCTGCGTTGCGTATAATCTGACTGAACATACAAGTATCTAAGTATCTGACTGAGCGGTGGTAGGCAGAAGCAGGCGCATAAACATTCATTCAAACAGCACTTTTGTGCGTTTTGCCAGCAGCTCTTCGTTGTGTGTCAAGCATTGCACTGTTTTGACTTCAAGCATATCAACTCCCGAGATGAGGCTGGTGTAACCGAAGTGAAATGGCTAGCTAGTTGGCGTGCGCTAATAGCATTTCAAACGTCACTCGCTCTGAGCCTTGGAGTGGTTGTTTCCCTTGCTCTGCATGGGTAACGCTGCTTCGAGGGTGGCTGTTGTCGTTGTGTTCCTTGTTCGAGCCAAAGGAGGGACGAAAGCTATACTGTTACACTGGCAATACTAAGTGCCTATAAGAACATCCAATAGTCAAAGGCTAATGAAATACAAATGGTATAGAGAGAAATAAGTCCTATAATTCCTACAACCTAAAACTTCTTATCTATGAATATTGAAGACTCATGTTAAAAGGAACCACCAGCTTTCATATGTTCTCATGTTCTGAGCAAGGAACTTAAACGTTAGTTTTCTTACATGACAAATATTGCACTTTTACTTTCTTCTCCAACACTTTGTTTTTACATTATTTAAACCAAATTGAACATGTTTCATTATTTATTTGAGGCTAAATTGATTTTATTGATGTATTATATTAAGTTAAAATAATTCTACATTCAGTATTGTTGTAATTGTCATTATTACAAATAAAATAAAAAATATAAAAAAATTGGCCGATTAATCAGTATCGGCTTTTTTGGTCCTCCAATAATCGGTATCGGTGTTGAAAAATCATAATCGGTCGACCTCTAGATGAGACTACCACTAGAATGATGTAGTTAATGTAATACAAAGGGGGCGGTCACTACTTGGCTCTGTGAAAAGCAGGCGGTGTCCCAAACGGCACCCTTTTTCCTAAATAATAATAATGCACTACATAGGGAATAGGGTGCTTTTTGGGACACAAGACCCTTGCTTGAATCACACCCTTGACATTGAGGCAAGAGCTCCCATTGTCTGGAGTGGTAGAGAGAAAAATAAAAAAAAGGTGCTGAAGTTCCAATCACACTGAAACACACACCATAGCCTCAGCTGCACTGGCTAGATCGAGAGACAGGGTAGATGTAGAAAGCAAGAGAGAAGACCGGAGAGAGGGAGGGAGAGAAAGTGAGATAGGACCGGTAGTGAAATAATAGAGCCAACAGGATATAAAGTGTGAAAGGGGGGCTTAGTCAAAACTCATCTGACTGAGCGACCCCCCCATCTCTTGTCTCCGCCTCTCTAGAACACATCCCCGTCATCACCCAGTCCCAGGCATTCAGCCTATATGTGCCCAAGGAGAGACCTTCCACCTCTTCTCCTATGAGCAGCACAGAAATAGAGGGCAGGGGAGGGGGAATGGGAGGGAGGGAACGAACAAGACAGAGAAATAGGTAAGGCAGACAGTCGTGAGACACAGACCGGTGTGCAATAACCAATCAGAACTGCAGTAGGTCTATATGCAAATAGACCTATATGCAAATATGGATTTGTGCCACTCAATTGAACTGGACTGTGTTAACAGCATGAACAGATGTGCTTGTTTTGAGATCAAAGGAAGAGCTATATGTAGTGAGTACGCAAATTTAATCATTTTACTCTTATATTCACCAAAATACTTATTTTCCACCATAATTTGCAAATAAATTCATAAAAAATAATACAATGTGATTTTCTGGAGAAACTTGCACAATTGGTGGCTGACTAAATACTTTTTTGCCCCACTGTATGTGCGCACACACACTGATGCGTTTGCATACATGCATGTGCATCCCGCTTGCACACACACAATCCCTCATGTCCTCCTTTTGCACACACACAATCCCTCATGTCCTCCTCACACACACACACACACACACACACACACACACACACACACACACACACACACACACACACACACACACACACACACACACACACACACACACACACACACACACACACGGCATTGGAGAAGGGTGATGGGGTGGCTACAGGGAGAGGAGAGGAGGAGAAAGGGGGAAATCACAACAAATCCACGCTGCAATTCATCTGGGTGCCAAGCGGGTTGGGAACAGGGTCCATTTTCATTAGGCCCGGTAATAACGCCTTCGAGGGAAATCAGATTGGCTTTTAGCTGGTGGGGCCAGCCCATGATAGGTCACCAGCTGGTTCTGTGAATACAGGAAGCCAGTAATTGATGCATTTCTCTCCCACCACTCGCTGCCTGGCTCAGAGAGATGGAGTGGATGGAAGGGATTCAGACAATGTGTGGACCTTCCATTTGAGTATCGGCAGAATTTAACTGCATCCTCCAAAAACACTTCACAAAACCCCAAACCCAATTAGTTATTGTCCAGAAAATGTGATCAGGCCAGTTTGTTTGAGCCAAATCGTCAACAAGACTACAGCACTATTCCACATAGTCAGGTAGACAATGACCCTATTACACAGTCAACATTACAACAGCACATAGTCAACAGTCAAAAAGACCACAACTATTTTCCAGTCAACAAGAACACAACTAAGTCAAAGACTACAGCACTGTTCCATAGTCAACACAACAACATGTTTACACACTAATGCAAAGACTACACGACTATTCCACAGTCAACAACTAGACTACAGCATTATTCCAGAGTCATCAACTAGACCACACCACTATTCCACAGTCAGCTAGACCACAACACTTTTCCACATTGTCAGCAAGACTACAATACTATTCCACATAGTCAACAAGACTACAACAACATTCTACATAATCAACTGGACCAGTGGTTCCCAAACTTTTTATTGTCCCTGTCACCTTCAAACATTCAACCTCCAGCTGCGTACCCCCTCTAGCACCAGGGTCAGCGCAATCTCAAATGTTGTTTTTTGCCATCATTGTAAGCCTGCCACACACACACTATGCAATACATTTAGTAAACATAAGAATGAGTGTGAGTTGTCACAACCCGGCTTGGGGGAAGTGACAAAAAGCTCTTAAAGGACCAGGTCACAAATAATAATAATCGATAATTTTGCTCTTTATTTAGCCATCTTACATATAAAACCTTATTTGTTGAATTTAAAAAATGTGAATAACTCACCACAGGTTAATGAGAAGGGTGTGCTTGAAAGGATGCACATAACTCTGCAGTTGGGTTGTATTGGAGAGTGTCAGTCTAAAATCATTTTCCACACACAGTCCACATTTAGTTTTCATGCTAGTGAGGGTCGAGAGTCCACTCTCACATAGGTAGGTGGTTGCAAAGGGCATCAGTGTCTTAACAGCACGATTTGCCAAGGCAAGAAACTCTGAGCGCAGCCCAATCCAGAAATCTGGCAGTAGCTTCTGATTAAATTACATTTTCACAGAACCCCTTGTTGCAATTTCGATGAGGCTCTCTTGTTCAGATATCGATAAGTGGACTGGAATGAGGGCATGAAAGGGATAATAAATCCAGTTGTTTGTGTTGTCTGTTTTGGGAAAGTACCTGCGTAATTGCACACCCCCAGCTAACTCAGGTGCTTCGCTATATCACATTTGACATTGTCCGTAAGCTTGAGTTCATTTGCACACAAAAAAAATCATACAACAATGGAAAGACCTGTGAGTTGTCCTTATTAATGCAGACAGACAAGAGCTCCAACTTTTTAATAATAGCCTTCATTTTGTCCCGCACATTGAATATAGATGGAGAGTCCCTGTAATCCTAGATTCAGATCATTCAGGCGAGAAAAAACAATCACCCAGATAGGCCAGTCGTGTGAGAAACTCGTCATCATGCAAGCGGTCAGACAAGTGAAAATTATGGTCAGTAAAGAAAACTTTAAACTCGTCTCTCAATATTGTAAAAAAACGTTCAATACTTTGCCCCTTGATAACCAGCGCACTTCTGTATGTTGTAAAAGTGTTACATGGTCGCTTCCCATATTATTGCAAAATGCAGAAAACACACGAGAGTTCAGGGGCCTTGCTTTAACAAAGTTAACCATTTTCACTGTAGTGTCCAAAACGTCTTTCAAGCTGTCAGGCTTTCCCTTGGCAGCAAGAGCCTCTCGGTGGATGATGCAGTATACACAAGTGGCATCGGGAGCAACTGCTTGCACGTGCGTTACCACTCCATTATGTCTCCATCATGGCTTTTGTGCCATCAGTACAGAAATCAACGCATCTTGACCACTGATGTCACAATACTTTAAAATATCCTCTCATGTTGTCCTGGTTTCCAGTGGTTTGCAGAAGAGGATATCTTCCTTAATTGACCCAACGGACATATACCAGGAGCTGTGCCAGGCCCCCCACGTCTGTTGACTCATCCAGCTGTAACGCATAGAATTCACAGGCTTTTATGCAAAGCAGTAATTGTTTCAAACCATCTCCTGCCATGTCACTGATGCGTCGTGAAACAGTGTTGTTTGATGAAGGCATTGTCTGTATAGTTTTTATGGCCTTTTCCCCGAGCGTCGTCCCAGCCATATCCGCGGCAGCAGGAATAATTAAGTCCTCCACAATAGTATGGGGCTTCCCTGTCCCAGCCACTCGGTAGCTCACCATATAAGATGCTTCTAGCCCCTTCTTATTAATGGTATCTGTTGCTTTTATATAGTCTTGCTACTTGAAAGTCGTCTTTATTCTCGCTCAAAAAACTCCTGTGGCTTATTTTTCAAATGGTCATGTTTCAGATCTAAATGTCCGCGTAAGAGTGAAGGTTTCCCGCGACAACGCGGTCAACAACGAGACAACAGCACTAGTCCATTAGTTTGACTAGGCAACAGCACTAAACCATTGTGTTATTTTGAACGAGACTACAGCATGGTCCATTTCATTTTCAACAACGAGACTACAGCACTAGTCCATAGTGAACAACGAGACTACTGCACTAGTCCATAGTCGTCAACAACGAGACTACTGCACTAGTCCATAGTCGTCAACAAAGACTACAGCACTAGTCCATAGTCCCGTTTAACGAAAACAGCACTAGTCCATGTTCAAAACGAGACTACAGCACTAGTCCATTTTTCAACAACAAGACTACAGCACTAGTCCATTGTTCAAATGTGAACTACTGCACTAGTCCATAGTCGTCAACAACGAGACTACAGCACTAGTCCATAGTCGTCAACAACGAGACTACTGCACTAGTCCATAGTCGTCAACAACGAGACTACTGCACTAGTCCATAGTCGTCAACAACGAGACTACTGCACTAGTCCATAGTCGTCAACAACGAGACTACTGCACTAGTCCATAGTCGTCAACAACGAGACTACTGCACTAGTCCATAGTCGTCAACAACGAGACTACAGCACTAGTCCATAGTCGTCAACAACGAGACTACAGCACTAGTCCATAGTCGTCAACAACGAGACTACAGCACTAGTCCATAGTCGTCAACAACGAGACTACTGCACTAGTCCATAGTCGTCAACAACGAGACTACAGCACTAGTCCATAGTCTACAACAACGAGACTACAGCACTAGTCCATAGCCGTCAACAACGAGACTACAGCACTAGTACATAGTCGTCAACAACGAGACTACAGCACTAGTCCATAGTCGTCAACAACGAGACTACAGCACTAGTCCATAGTCGTCAACAACGAGACTACAGCACTAGTCCATAGTCTACAACAACGAGACTACAGCACTAGTCCATAGTCTACAACAACGAGACAACAGCACTAGTCCATAGTCTACAACAACGAGACTACAGCACTAGTCCATAGTCGTCAACAACGAGACTACAGCACTAGTCCATAGTCGTCGTCAACAACGAGACTACAGCACTAGTCCATAGTCGTCAACAACGAGACTACAGCACTAGTCCATAGTCGTCAACAACGAGACTACAGCACTAGTCCATAGTCGTCAACAACGAGACTACAGCACTAGTCCATAGTCGTCAACAACGAGACTACAGCACTAGTCCATAGTCGTCAACAACGAGACTACAGCACTAGTCCATAGTCGTCGTCAACAACGAGACAACAGCACTAGTCCATAGTCTACAACAACGAGACAACAGCACTAGTCCATAGTCGTCAACAACGAGACTACAGCACTAGTCCATAGTCGTCAACAACGAGACTACAGCACTAGTCCATAGTCGTCAACAACGAGACTACAGCACTAGTCCATAGTCGTCAACAACGAGACTACAGCACTAGTCCATAGTCGTCAACAACGAGACTACAGCACTAGTCCATAGTCGTCAACAACAAGACTACAGCACTAGTCCATAGCCGTCAACAACGAGACTACAGCACTAGTCCATAGCCGTCAACAACGAGACTACAGCACTAGTCCATAGTCGTCAACAACGAGACGACAGCACTAGTCCATAGTCTACAACAACGAGACTACAGCACTAGTCCATAGTCTACAACAACGAGACTACAGCACTAGTCCATAGTCGTCAACAACGAGACTACAGCACTAGTCCATAGCCGTCAACAACGAGACTACTGCACTAGTCCATCGTCGTCAACAACGAGACTACAGCACTAGTCCATAGTCGTCAACAACGAGACTACAGCACTAGTCCATAGTCGTCAACAACGAGACTACAGCACTAGTCCATAGCCGTCAACAACGAGACTACAGCACTAGTCCATAGTCGTCAACAACGAGACGACAGCACTAGTCCATAGTCTACAACAACGAGACTACAGCACTAGTCCATAGTCTACAACAACGAGACTACAGCACTAGTCCATAGCCGTCAACAACGAGACTACAGCACTAGTCCATAGCCGTCAACAACGAGACTACAGCACTAGTCCATAGTCGTCAACAACGAGACTACAGCACTAGTCCATAGCCGTCAACAACGAGACTACAGCACTAGTCCATAGCCGTCAACAACGAGACTACAGCACTAGTCCATAGCCGTCAACAACGAGACTACAGCACTAGTCCATAGTCGTCAACAACGAGACTACAGCACTAGTCCATAGCCGTCAACAACGAGACTACAGCACTAGTCCATAGCCGTCAACAACGAGACTAAAGCACTAGTACATAGCCGTCAACAACGAGACTACAGCACTAGTCCATCGTCGTCAACAACGAGACTACAGCACTAGTCCATAGTCGTCAACAACGAGACTACAGCACTAGTCCATAGCCGTCAACAACGAGACTACAGCACTAGTCCATAGCCGTCAACAACGAGACTACAGCACTAGTCCATAGCCGTCAACAACGAGACTACAGCACTAGTACATAGCCGTCAACAACGAGACTACAGCACTAGTCCATAGTCGTCAACAACGAGACTACAGCACTAGTCCATAGTCGTCAACAACGAGACTACAGCACTAGTCCATAGTCTACAACAACGAGACTACAGCACTAGTCCATAGTCGTCAACAACGAGACTACAGCACTAGTCCATAGTCGTCAACAACGAGACTACAGCACTAGTCCATAGTCGTCAACAACGAGACTACAGCACTAGTCCATAGTCGTCAACAACGAGACTACAGCACTAGTCCATAGTCGTCAACAACGAGACTACAGCACTAGTCCATAGTCTACAACAACGAGACTACAGCACTAGTCCATAGTCTACAACAACGAGACTACAGCACTAGTCCATAGTCGTCAACAACGAGACTACAGCACTAGTCCATAGTCGTCAACAACGAGACTACAGCACTAGTCCATAGTCTACAACAACGAGACTACAGCACTAGTCCATAGCCGTCAACAACGAGACTACAGCACTAGTCCATAGCCGTCAACAACGAGACTACAGCACTAGTCCATAGTCGTCAACAACGAGACTACAGCACTAGTCCATAGTCGTCAACAACGAGACTACAGCACTAGTCCATAGTCTACAACAACGAGACTACAGCACTCGTCCATAGTCGTCAACAACGAGACTACAGCACTAGTCCATAGCTGTCAACAACGAGACTACAGCACTAGTCCATAGCTGTCAACAACGAGACTACAGCACTCGTCCATAGTCGTCAACAACGAGACTACAGCACTAGTCCATAGCTGTCAACAACGAGACTACAGCACTAGTCCATAGTCTACAACAACGAGACTACAGCACTAGTCCATAGCCGTCAACAACGAGACTACAGCACTAGTCCATAGTCTACAACAACGAGACTACAGCACTAGTCCATAGTCGTCAACAACGAGACTACAGCACTAGTCCATAGCTGTCAACAACTAGACTACAGCACTAGTCAATAGTCATCAACTAGACTACAGCACTAGTCCATAGCTGTCAACAACTAGACTACAGCACTAGTCCATAGTCGTCAACAACGAGACTACAGCACTAGTCCATAGCTGTCAACAACTAGACTACAGCACTAGTCAATAGTCATCAACTAGACTACAGCACTAGTCCATAGTCATCAACTAGACTACAGCACTAGTCCATAGCTGTCAACAACGAGACTACAGCACTAGTCAATAGTCATCAACTAGACTACAGCACTAGTCAATAGTCATCAACTAGACTACAGCACTAGTCAATAGTCATCAACTAGACTACAGCACTAGTCAATAGTCATCAACTAGACTACAGCACTAGTCCATAGCTGTCAACAACGAGACTACAGCACTAGTCCATAGCTGTCAACAACGAGACTACAGCACTAGTCAATAGTCATCAACTAGACTACAGCACTAGTCCATAGCTGTCAACAACGAGACTACAGCACTAGTCCATAGCTGTCAACAACGAGACTACAGCACTAGTCCATAGCTGTCAACAACTAGACTACAGCACTAGTCAATAGTCATCAACTAGACTACAGCACCTTTCCACATAATCAACAAGACAATAACCCTATTACAGTCAACAGTACTACAACACCACTCCATAGTCAACAAGACTACAACACTATCCCACAGTCAACAACACTATTCTGATAGTCAACAAGACTACAACACTATTCCACAGTCATCTAGACAATAACACTATTCCACAGTCAACAGTACTACAACACTAATCGGTCAGACTACAGGACTATTCCAGAGTCAACAAGACTACAACAATATTCCAGATAATCAACAACAAGACTCTGGAATAGGGCTGTAGTCAACAACATTACAATATCATTCCACATAGTCGACAACAAGACTACATACATCCATATTCCATATTCAATAAGACTATAGCCCTATTCCACATAGTCAACAACAAGACTATAGGACTATTCCACAGTCTTCTGACTACAGGACTATTCCATATACTCAACTAGACTAGGGATGAGCATAAATAATAGAGTACTGGAACGGATGTCAAAGCCCTTATCTTCAACCAGAGATGGAAATGTTGTCTTGAAAACAACATTAATTTGCTTTGACTTCAGTGTTCCATTTGTACATGTGCATATGCAGGACGACAAATAAACCAAGACAAGCGTCACACAGTTCTACCAAAATCCCCTCAGTGTTTCACTCACTCGTGTTCCCGACCGCTCCCTCTACACAAGCTGAAGCTGTGCTGAGTGCGCTCACAAACTCCTGTTAGACCTACAGAAATAAATGCCTATCTGATGGGATACACAAACTAAATTCCTTGCCAAATGATCACAGTTTTATCAGAAATTCTAAATGGACTGGTTGACTAAAGGGAATTGCGTTCCAAGCCCTGCCGTTTTGGAATAACTGTGACCCGTCTATTTTTCGCTTAGGCTCATTTGCGAACTGCTAGTGCCATTTAGTCTATAACCACCCTAAACATAGACAGTGAAAATGTGTAAAAATACAGTTGAAGTCAGAAGATCACATACACCTTAGCCAACTACATTTAAACTCAGTTTTTCCACAATTCCTGACATTTAAACAGAGTAAAAATCCCTCCTCTTAGGTCAGTTAAGATCACCACTTTTTTTTAAGTGTGAAATGTCAGAATAATAGTAGAGAGAATTATTTTTCAGCTTTTATTTCTTTCATCACATTCCCAGTGGGTCAGACGTTTACATACACTCAATTTGTATTTGGTAGCATTGCCTTCAAATGGTTTAACTTGGACAAATGTTTCGGGTAGCCTTCCACAAGCTTCCCACAACAAGTGGAGTGAATTTTGGCCCATTCCTCCTGACAAAGCTGGTGTAACCGAGTCAGGTTTCTAGGCCTCCTTGCTCCCACACACTTTTCAGTTCTTCCCACAAATGCTCTATAGGATTGAGGTCAAGACTTTGTGATGGCCACTCCAATACCTTGACTTTGATGTCCTGAAGCCATTTTGCCACAACTTTGGAAGTATGCTTGGGGTCATTGTCCATTTGGAAGACCCATTTGCGACCAAGCTTTAACATCTCTAGGATAGGGGGCAGCATTTGGAATTTTGGATGAAAAGCATGCCCAAATTCAACTGTCTGCTACTCATCCCCAGAAGATAAGATATGCATATTATTAGTATTTGATTTGATAGAAAACACTCTGAAGTTTCTAAAACTGTTTGAATCATGTCTGTGAGTATAACAGAACTTATGTAGCAGGCGAAACCCCAAGGACAAACTATTTTTTATTTGAGGTCACTCTTTCCAATTTTTCATTGGGAATCCAGATTTCTAAGGGACTTGCTTGCAGTTCCTACTGCTTCCACTGGATGTCACCAGTCTCTGGAAATTGCTTGAGGTTTTTCCTTTGTGTAATGAAGAAGTAGCCCTGTTCAAAACGAGGGTCACTTAATGTGTACTCTTTGATAGAGGCACATGACCAGAAACATAGCGTCAGTTTATTTTCTTCCTGTATTGAACACAGATCATCCCGTCTTCAATTTTCGTCAAAGGTAAGGCATGATTTATATTTAATTTGGTATCTTACATGTGTGATTTCATGAAAGTTTGATTTTTATAGGAATTTATTTGAATTTGGCGCTCTGCATTTTCTCTGGCTTTTGGCCAAGTGGGACGCTAACGTCCCACATATCCCAGAGAGGTTAACTTCCTGACTGATGTCTTGAGATGTTGCTTCAATATATACACATAATTTTTCTCCCTCATGATGGCATCTATTTTGTGAAGTGCACCAGTCCCTCCTGCAGCAAAGCACCTCCACAACATGATGCTGGCACCCCTGTGCTTCACGGTTGGGATGGTTTTCTACGGCTTGCGAGCCTCCCCCTTTTTACTCCAAACATAACGATGGTCATTATGGCCAAACAGTTCTATTTTTGTTTCATCAGACAAGAGGACATTTCTCCAAAAGGTACAATCTTTGTCCCCATGTGCAGTTGCAAACTGTAGTCTGGCTTTTTTATGGCGGTTTTGGAGCAGCGGCTTCTTCCTTGCTGAGCGGCCTTTCAGGCTATGTCGATATAGGACTCGTTTTACTGTGGAAATAGATACTTTTGTACCCGTTTCCTCCAGCATCTTCTTAAGGTCCTTTGCTGTTGTTCTGGGATTGATTTGCACCGTTCGCACAAACGTACGTTCATCTCTAGGAGACAGAACGCGGCACCTTCCTGAGTGGTGTGAAGGCTGAGTCACATGGTGTTGCATACTATTGTTTGTACAGATGAACATGGTACCGTCAGGCGTTTGGAAATTGCTCCCAAGGATGAACCAGACTTTTTCATCTTTTTTTCTGAGGTCTTGGCTGATTTCTTTTGATTTTCTCATGATGTCAAGCAAATAGGCACAGAGTTTGAAGGTAGACCTTGAAATACATCCACTGGTGCACCTCCAATTGACTCAAATGCTGTCAATTAACCTATCAGAACCTTCTAAAGCCATGACATAATTTTCTGGAATTTTCCAAGCTGTTTAAAGGCACAGTCAACTTAGTGTATGTAAACTTCTGACCCACTAGAATTGTGATACAGTGAATTATAAGTCAAATAATCTGTCTGTAAACAATTGTTGGAAAAATGACTTGTGTCATGCACAAAGTAGATGTCCTAACAGACTTGCCAAGACTATAGTTTGTTAACAAGACATTTTTGGAGTGGTTGAAAAACTAGTTTTAATGACTCCAACCTAAGTGTATGTAAACTTCCGACTTCAACTGTAGGTAAATGACAGCTGTACAGAGCTGTGTGTTTCTTACCCATAGTGGGTTCTGGTTCTGGTTCTGTGGATTCCTGGATGGGGCTGGCCGGGGTTTCCACCATGTCGCTCTCTACCTGCTTACAGACGGTGCAGTTGTAGTCGGCCTGTGGGTGGAGGTCCAAGTTGCCCCCTGCCTGCATCTCACACTCACCATGAAGCCACCTGAGAGAGAACCACCAAACACAATTAAATAAACAAACAGCTTTACTTTACTGCCACCTGACGTGACTAAAATGACGCAAGAAATACTTATGACTGGAACGTACCACAATCACATGCTTCATCATAACAGTCAAGATTTAATTTTCATACATGTGAAGTTGGTTTTCAATTCAGTAAGTCATTCCTTACACCAAGAATAGTTATTTGACATCCACCCCAAAGCATTAAGCATGAAACAACATTCTAGCCAGGAAGGTTGGGCTCATCATCAGTCAGTAAGCCTTCATGGCAGGGACTCTAAGCCTGTGGTTTGTGGGTTTGCTCTCCCAGCTGCGTTTCCCAGTCGCTCACTCTCCTCCACTCTTCCTGCCTTTATTGCCCCCCACCCACCCCCTGCCTTGTACCCCCTCGCTTCCTCTGCAATGCTCTCTCCGCCAGTCTCTCCCTTTACCCCCCCCCCCCACCCTACTCTTCCCTGTCACCCTGATGCAGGTGTGTTCCAGTGGGGTGCCTGCAGCCTGACTTGTCTCCTGTTCAATTTTCTCTCTGGCTCTCCCTGTCTGCAGTAATTACATTTCTGCGCAGGCACCTTGGCCTGGCAGCCGGCTGTGTCGAGAGGGCCCCCCACGTGAGTGTCCGCAGTCGGCAGAGGGTCATTATGGGGAATTGTGCTTCTCCAGCGACCACTGGCGGACTTACTATTAGGCAGAAGAGGCAATTGCTGAAGGCCTCACATCAAGGGTCCTCATGAGCTGGGCATAAACAAAAATGTTCTCAGCTTGGCTCATTCCAGGGTTTTTCTTTATATTCTCTACATTGTAGAATAATAGTTATGTCTTCACTATGAAATAACACATATGGAATCACGTAGTAACAAAAAAGTGTTAAACAAATAAAAACATTTTTTGAGATTCTTCAATGTTGCCACCCTTTGCCTTGATGACAGATTTGTATTCTCTCAACCAGCTTTATGAGGTAGTGCTATGAAAAGGTAGGGGTGGTATACAGAAGATAGCCCTATTTGGTAAAAGATCAAGTCCATATTATGTTAAGAACAGCTCAAATAAGCAAAGAGAAAAGACAGTCTATCATTATTTTAAAACATGAAGGTCAGTCAATACGGATAATTTCAAGAACATTGAAAGTTTCTTAAAGTGCAGTCTCTAAAACCATCAAGCGCTACGATGAAACTGGCTCTCATGACAAGCGCCACAGGAAAGGAAGACCGCCACAGGAAAGGAAGACCGCCACAGGAAAGGAAGACCGCCACAGGAAAGGAAGACCGCCACAGGAAAGGAAGACCGCCACAGGAAAGGAAGACCTCTGGCGCAGAGAATAAGTTCATTAGAGTTAACTGCACATCAGATTGCGCCCAAATAAATGCGTCACGGAGTTCAAGTAACAGACACATCTCAACATCAACTGTTCAGACGCTGCGTGAATCAGGCCTTCTTGGTTGAATTGCTGCAAAGAAACCACTACTAATACCAATAAGACTTGCTCGGGCCAAGAAACATGAGCAATGGACATTAGACAAGTGGAAATCTGTCCAAATGAGATTTCTTTACATTTACATTTAAGTCATTTACCGCTGTGTCTTTGTGAGACACAGAGTAAATCTTGTGAATAGAAGGAACTCCTAGGTATTCCTTGAAGAATAGAGGAACTCTGCATGTGTGGTTCCCACCGTGAAGCATGGAGGTGGTGGTGTGATTGTGTGGGGGTGCTCTGCTGGTGACACTGTCAGTGACTTATTTAGAATTCAAGGCACAATTAACCAGCATGGCTCCCACAGCATTCTGCAGTGACACGCCAACCCCTCTGGATTGCACTTAGTGGGACTATCATTTGTTTTTCAGCAGGACAATGACCCAAAACACACCTCCGGGCTGTGTAAGAGCTATTTGACCAAGGAGAGTGATAGAGTGCTGCATCCGATGACCTCGCCTCTACAATCACCCAACCTCAACCCAATTGAGATGGTTTGGGATGAGTTGCAAAGCTGTCAACAAGGCAAAGGGTGGCTAATTTGAAGCATCTCAAATATATTTTGGCAGCAGAGAAATGAAAGGAAAGGCGGCCAAAGGAGTATGACCCTCCAGCATGACAATGTCACCAGCCATACTGCTCGTTCTGTGCGTGATTTCCAGCAAGACAGGAATGTCAGTGTTCTGCCATGACCAGCGAAGAGCCCGGATCTCAATCCCATTGAGCATGTCTGGGACCTGTTGGATAGGGTCATTCCCCCCAGAAATGTCTGGGAACTTGCAGATGCCTTGGTGGAAGAGTGGGGTATCATCTCACAGCAAGAACTGGCAAATCTAGTGCAGTCCATGAGGAGGAGATGCCACACCAGATACAGACGGTTACTTTTGATTTTGACCCCCCCTTTGTTCAAGGAAACATTATTCCATTTCTGTAAGTCACATGTCTGTGGAACTTGTTCAGTTTATGTCTGTTGTTGAATCTTACGTTCATACAAATATTTACAAATGTTAAGTTTGCTGAAAATAAACGCAGTTGACAGTGAGGACGTTTCTTTTTTTGCTGAGTTAAAAAAAAATAATATATATATATATAAAATAGTACCAGTCAAAGGTTTGGACACTGTGAGCCCCACTCAGCAATGTGAGTATGCTTAGAAGTACATATGAGGGGCCTAGGAGGATGGCCATTACAGCCCTCCTCGGGAGCTGAGTTGTGTTCGAATACTCATACTAACCACACTAATCAGTCTATTTGTGATGTAAATTGAGTAGTATGATTATTGGTCATAGTATGGATATAGTTAGTATGCCAAAAGTTCCCAAACTAAATTCGCTAAAATATGAAGTATAGACGCAGAGGACACTATTTCCGTCATTTGTGGCCCATAATGCAATTCAGGAAATGGGTATAGCTTCACATCGTTTCCAGATTAAAAAAATATTCCAGAAATATGCAGTCGAAGTACCACGAGAGCAGATACAAATTCATTGCTTTAACTAATTATGACAAAGGTTAAGAAAATGTTGAGCAATAAAATAAATGACTTAAAATAAGTTACCCAACACGTCCTATTGGCTGACAATTTGTTAGCCATGCTGTTCTTACGAACTACATAGCGTATCATTACAGCAGTATGCACCGATATGTTGTTAGCTAGCTACTTAACGTTAGTTGGCTACTTACATCAAACTTGCCAGTATATTAACTATAGGCTAACTAACTAACTACCCAACGTTTATTGACTTGATTATTCCTGTCATTCTTATCTGGTATAGTCGTTGTGTGTTCTCAACGGACATTCGGGTGCTTTCGTAAATTCTCTCTGGCTATCTACTACGATTTCAGAGGACTCTCCTCTGAGTGTACCAGAGCGCAGAATAATGAATTTACGAGCATTCAACACCCGTTGAATATAGCCGTGTCAAAAGAAAGCGTAATTAAGTGTTGCCAAGAGCAGTTAGTCACCAACACTCTGGATAACATGAAAACTGCCTAACCAGCTCTGCTAGGGCGAGTAAAATGGTCAGAGTGGTCTCATTTGTGTCTGTAAGTAGCTAGCAAGCTAGCCAACGTTAGCTTGGGTGCCTGACTGCCATTGTAAGGTCAGAATGCTCAAATCAACCCTACTCCTCGGCTCTGAATTTACGAGCGCACTCTGGCACTCCAGATTGAATTTAAGAACACACCCAAAGTCGTAAAATGTCTAACTAGAAATTTGTTATGCTAAATATCTAAGAGGTTGCATAGCAAAAGCATCAACTTCCGGTAGACACACGAAGAGCTAGTACGCTCAACTGAAAGCATACACAACTGTTGTCCCAGGTCAAAATCAGTCCCTGATTAGAGGATAACAATTAAAAAATAAAGTGGAACTGGCTTCGAGGTCCAGACTTGAGTTTGAAGGGGCTAGGGGTTGATTTGGGTTTGCAGCGGCTATTTACTTCCCTGGATGCCAGGAAGTGTCCTCAACGGAGAACGATATGCCTGACCCTCAAGCAACTTGCTGGACCTTGGATAAACCAATCCAGTCGCCATAGTGGTCTTTACTTTCCCGATCCCTCAAAGGCATCACTATGCCGCCAACTGCATGAGCTCTGGATTGCCGTAACGACCTTCCAGTGGTCACCGGGGGCAACAATCGCTCTGTTGTGGAAAAACCGTTGCTCTCGGCAGAGCTGCCAAATCCAGCTCAGTGATTGGTTAATAATAGTAGTTGGTATAGAGGCTCACGTAGCCAGTAAACTAACGATTAATTGTTTTAAGTGACCGGGATTGGCTGGAGCACTGGGCAAGTTGGTGAACTGGAGATGACCTTTGGTATTGACCATTTGTAAGCTGTGAAACAAACTAAACTAACCTACTGGGCTACAACTCTGTAATGCTAAGTTTTCCGATCTGTAAAGCTTGTAAAGCCATTTCAGTTATAATCCATCTGAGATATTAACTATTTGGCGGTGTGACAGTCTCCAGCTGTAAACCACATTATTATCCAATTCATTATATGACGCCGACAGCGGGGTGTCAATCCACATCGTTAGTCAATAAATAGCTCAATCACACGTAACGAGACAGATGATACACTGAAAGAGGCCCCATGTGGCAGATACAGTACACACCACTGACTAGGGACGGGCACTTCAAATCATTTCACTATTCCAATAATATATCATGACATGTTTTTGGATATCCGGAGAGTCGAAATACATGAATATAAAAACTTAGGCTTAAACTTGGGAACTGGCATGCTGCCCAGCATGCGCGAATTGGGTGGGGCTTGCTTACAACTCAATGGCCAACAATAACAACAAACATGAGAAACCCATGTAGACTATGATATGTCTTTTTATGGGGACGCACATCATAATTACAGTTTAATTGAATTAAGAATTCCAAATGTCATGGTAGATCCTTGTGTGTAGCAATGTCAAAGATAATTACATTTAGACAAATCCTTTTCATTGTTAATATAGGCCTGTGATTTATTTTTCTTTGAAAATGAATACTGCAAATATTTCAATATTAACATGTGTTCGGATATTCAAAAAACTGTGCCCATCCCTACCACAGACTGATACATATAAGCCTGGTCCCAGATTTGTGCTGTAGGTCCCCTCATGTCATAACATGACAATGACCACAGCGTCTAACAGATTTAGGAACAGGCTAGTCACATACTAAATAAATATTGTAGCTCTACTGTGTATCAGCTCATTGTCTTGCACGGCATCCATCAGCAGTGTGGGGGACCATAACATAATCAACATTATAAACTGGGTGGTTCAAGCCCTGAATGCGGATTGGTTGACAGCTGTGGTAAATCAGACCGTATACCACAGGTATTACAAAACATTTATTGTTATTGCTCTAATTACGTTAACCAGTTTATAATAGCAATAAGGTACCTTGGGGGTTTGTGGTATACGGCCAATATACCACTGCGAGGGACTGTATCCAGCCACTCTGCGTTGCGTTGCAAGTAAGAACAGCCCTTCGTAGTAGTGTTTTGGACATATACCACACCCCCTCGTGCCTTATTGGTTAAGTAACCACGGCTACAGAATGAGGCACGGCATCCATCAGCAGTGCGGGGGACCATAACATGCAGTGCATTCAGGAAATATTCAGACACCCGACTTTTTGAAAATTGGAATAACGCTGTAACCTAACAAAATGTGGAAGTCAAGGGGTCTGAATACTTTCCAAATTTACTGTAACTCGACAGTAACCACAGTGACAGAATGAGGCATACCTCTTGCATGTGTGGCAGGTGAGGAGGAGGTCCTTAGGGGCGTCCCCGCGGCCCTGGTCCCTCACACACAGTGGGCATGGCAGGGCGGGGGCGGGCTCCTCTGGTTGCCCGTGGCAACCCTCGCACAGTGTGATATTGTGGGCCCACTGGCCCGTCTGCCTGACCCCACACAAAGAACACACCCGACAGTTCTGGAGAGAGAGGGAAGGACAGAGACATGACACGTTAGTTCCACTCTACATATGGCTTCATTGTATTACAGAACAATTCAATATTTAGATTTCCATGGTCAACAACCAAAAGTTTAGTGACAAAACTACAACATGCGAAAATACAGTTGAAAAAAACATTTCAACAACACCCAGAGGCTACAGAATGCTTAGCTACATGGCAGCAGATTGACCACACAGAACATAGAAAGTAGTGTGTTTATTTCTGCCAACCTCCTTCAAACTTTTGCCAACTGACCTCACATTGTTATGAAGCATGAAACTGTTCTATTAGAGTGTTGGTTGAAAATGTCCAAACAGAGGATTAAACTGGTTGCCATTTATAATTTGTAATGTCAGTCATTAAAACTATTTTTTTTAAAACATCTTTATGATAGCCATTTCAAACACGTGATCACTGTATTGGATTACGCAATGATAATAATGAACATACATTTCCCCAACTTCCTTTGCAATGAGCCTATGGACCAGCCAGCTGGAAATTACATTACAACTTCAAAAGTACCACTTCAGGCTCATTGATTAGCATTCGAAAGGATCAGCGGAATTCAGAGATTTCAGGGGTGAGGAGGAACAAGCTCATTCTAAAGCTTCTCTGCACAACCCCCAAACCTACCACACACACACCCTTCCCTTCTAAAGTCCACTGGCCTATTAGTGACAAACCACCCCTATGGCTTGGCTCCAGTGGCCAGCTCATGTCCAACAGCGGGGGGGAGAATTGGTGAATACTATCGCTGTTGGCCAGGCCCTGCCTGTGGGCCAGGGGAAGAAAGGAAGGAGGTAGAGATAGTCACCCAATGTCTATTTTGGAGAAAATTTGTGCCTGACTGGGATTCTGGAGGAGATGGGGATAAGATGGGGGAGAGGAGTTGTGTGTGTGTGTGTGTGTGTGTGTGTGTGTGTGTGTGTGTGTGTGTGTGTGTGTGTGTGTGTGTGTGTGTGTGTGTGTGTGTGTGTGTGTGTGTGTGTGTGTGTGTGTTAGCAGGCCTCGGATAGCTAAATTTGTCTTGGCAGTACAGTGTGCTCTAACCATGAGACAGACAGGGATTAATAACAGACAGCGGCAGAGAAAAAGAGAGAGACGGAGAGACAGAGAGAGAAAGAGGTAGATGATGATCAGAGGGGTATCTCTATTAGAGGTCGACCGATTTAATCAGAATGGCCGATTAATTAGGGCCGATTTCAAGTTCATAACAATCGGAAATCGGTATAAAAATATAATCCTTTATTTAACTTGGCAAGTCAGTTAGGAACACATTCTTATTTTCAATGACAGCCTAGGAACGGTGGCAGAATAACTGCCTTGTTCAGGGGCAGAATGACAGATTTTCACCCTGTCAGCTCAGGGGATCCAATCTTGCACACATACAGTTAACTAGTCCAACGCTCTAACCATTGCACTCCACGAGGAGCCTGCCTGTTACGCGAATGCAGTAGAAGCCAAGGTAAATTGCTAGCTAGCATTAAACTTATCTTATAAAAAAACAATCAATCATAATCACTAGTTATAACTACTAATCCAGTTTAACAGGCAATATTAACTAGGTGAAATTGTGTAATTTCAGGGTATATGCAAAAATTTTACGTAATTATGACATAACATTGAAGGTTGTGCAATGTAACAAGAATATTTAGACTTGGGGATGCCACCTGTTAGATAAAATACCCGAACGGTTCTGTATTTCACTGAAATAATAAACGTTTTGTTTCTGAAATGATAGTTTCCGGATTCTACCATATTAATGAACAAAGGCTCATTTATTATTATGTTACAATTAAGTCTGATTTGATAGAGTAGTCTGACTGAGCAGCAGCAGGCCCGTAATCATTCATTCAAACAGCACTCATGCGTTTTGCCAGCAGCTCTTCGCAAGCACAGCGCTGTTTATGACTTCAAGCCTATCAGCCTATTGGCTGGTGTAGCCCATGTGAAATGGCTAGCTAGTTAGCTGGGTGTGCGCTAATACCGTTTCCAACGCCACGTGCTTTTAGATTTGGAGTAGTTATTCCCCTTGCTCTGCAAGGGCCGCGGCTTTTCTGGAGCGATGGGTAACGCTGCTTCGAGTGTGGCTGTTGTCGATGTGTTCCTGGTTCAAGCCCAGGTAGGGGCGAGGAGAGGGACGGAAGCTATACTGTTACACTGGCAATACTATAGTGGCTATAAGAACATCCAATAGTCAAAGGTATATGAAATACAAATGGTATAGAGAAATAGTCCTATAAATACTATATTAACTAAAACCTAAAACCTCTTACCTTGTAATATTGAAGTCTCATGTTAAAAGGAACCACCAACTTTCATATGTTCTCATGTTCTGAGCAAGGAACTTAAACGTTAGCTTTTTATACATGGCACATATTTTACATGGCACACATTTTTACATGGCACATATTGCATATTGGCACATATTACTTTCTTCTCCAACACCTTGTTTTTGCATTATTTAAACCAAATTGAACATGTTTCATTATTTACTTGAGGCTAAATTGATTTTATTGATGTATTATATTAAGTTAAAATAAGTGTTCATTCGGTATTGTTGTAATTGTCATTATTATTACAAATAAATTAATAAAAATCGTCCGATTAATCAGTTTCGGCTTTTTTGGTCCTCCAATAATCGGTATCGGTGTTGAAAAATCATAATCGGTCGACCTCTAATCTCTATCCATCCTCTGCCATTCTCTTTATCCCTCCATTGTTTCACCCTTCCTTTCAACTCCCAGTCGATCCCTCCGTTTTGCAACACTCTTACTCATCCCTCCCTCTGTCCCCCAACCTTCACCCCTCAATTTATCCTCACCTCGTCATGTCACTCCTTCATCCCCTATCACCGTCTCTTCTCACCCCTGTGCGTATGGGTGCTGGCAGGGTGAAGGGGCGGATGTGAAATGGATTAGCTCAGATTACATCTCAATCTCCTGCCTCCACAGACAGTGAGACTTGTAAATTCACCCCAGTGCGGATGTCAATGAGAATGGTGGGTTTCAATTGGCAGTATCTTATAAGGGTCCAGATGACCATGGATGTCTATGGACCTAAGGCAATGCCTTTACAGTGAAATGAGGCAGCATTCTTCCAATCAAATTTTAAAGGGAAAATCCACACAATCTATATTTTTGTATTTTTTTTCATTAGCCCACTGCCAATACAGTCCCAAAATGTTTTGCATCATCATGATGTGGCCGGTGATACTTTGCTTCTTGAAAATCGAATAACTTGAAACCGTGACTGCTGACATGCAAAGCATTTTGGGACTGTGTCAACAGTGGACTAATAAAAATATATATAAATGCCAAGAGTGTGCAACGCTGTCATCAAGGCTCAAAGATTCTACTTTGTAGAATCTCAAATATATTTTGATTTATATTTTTTTGACAATTGTTTATCTTGAATGGATTTTCCCTTTAAAATGGCGCAACATGATGAATCTTTGCTCCAATAAAATGTGGAAACAAAACAGCAGCATTGCGGGTCCTGGGAAGACATTTTAGACTTCTCCCCTTTGTACCACACAGTAACTAAGTAAAATGGGTGAATGAAAACAAACATTTTGGTTTGAAAGATAAAAGATTGAAACAAAGAAATCCTCACAAGTCCCGAGTCTTCCAGAATGCAGTAAGAAATACTGTTCCCCTTTACAGTACGGTATAAAGGTTGGGGGCCATCTCAGCTTATGGCGCTCTACTCTTATGTATCGACAGTTTTTTCCTCCCTCCATTTCAGCAACCACACTAAGCCCAGAATCTCCCTTTTATGACTTAATACAGAGCTCAATAGCAGAGATGAAAGCTTGGGTGCTTGCGTGCCCCCACTGCAACCCACAGCAAAGCCGGGGGAAACAAACTTTACTGCCCATGTTTGAGGTTTGTATCTCCCCCCACCTCCTGCGGCACAAAAAGCCACTACAAAAAGGCACTAAAAGCCCCAAAAGCTATTTTCAACTGCTGGATAAAAACAGCTGGGAGACTCTTAGGGGACAGTGGAGGGATGGAGAGAGACGGAAAAAGAGAGAGAGATGCAAGAATGAGAGGAATGGGGGTACGGTAAAACAGACGGAAGAGTCTTAGGAGGCAACTGAGAGACGGAGAGAGAGGGGGAAAATAACAAGAGTGAGAGACAGAGGGAGGAACAGAAAAGAGAGAGGCCGGGGGAAGGGTGAAACGGTGCAGGGAGACTTGCTTCAAAAAGACAAGAGCTTCACGCACGTTCCTTCAGAGCATTTCCCCCGTGGGGTAAATTGACAGCACTTTATACCTCATGCATACTCTCCTGTCTCGGCCCGAGGGTATTCCCTGTGTTGTATAAAGTGTTAGGAGTGTTTCTTACCTTGCACCGCCAGCCGTTGGTGGGGATGGATTTCATGGTAGGCTGGAGACAAAAGGTGTGATAGCCTTTATCGCACATGTCACAGACCAGCATCTTGCTGTCCTCCCCCGGGTTCCTGCAACACACACACATACACAAGGGAGAAATATTACACACACACAATAATATACGACACACACAAAATTACACACCCAATGTAACACACACATAACCCAGACTAGACAGAAAAACGTCAAGGGAGTACTGTAGTATGGACAGCACTAGGGTTTATGTTTCCCAACCGCAAAGACAGACACCCTAACCATTTTCAACTGTCACTTTGGTTTTTCTCTGTGTGGTTCAGGAGAGGGATCATTGAGTCTGGTCCTCCAGGGTCTCAGTGTCTATAGGTTCTTTATCTCTGACTGATTCAGAGTTTAGGAATAAGACAAACTACATTAAATGTATCAATAGAGTACAAGGAATAAAAGAAAGCCAGCCAGACAGTTGAGAATTCAAATTTGGTTTGTCAGTGGGGGTAAAAATCCTCACTGATTATGTTCAATGCAATCCATTTTATAACACACAAATGATCTCACACACCACGTTGTGAACATGACGTCTTTTTCCATTACCTGGGACACAGAAGTTGTTACAGGAACGAGAAAAGAACACGTTTCCTTCATAGAATCCAATTCCCTGAACGTCAAGATTCTAAATTAGTCGAGCCAATCAAACGCACCATTAAACGGCACCAGCCATCGAGAACCGTCCCTCCGTGGCAGATTTTGGATGCATGAATGTTGTTCAAAGAATAAATCAAGAGACCTAAATGTAAGATTTATGTGGTGTGTGTGTGTGTGTGTGTGTGTGTGTGTGTGTGTGTGTGTGTGTGCGTGTGTGTGTGTGTGTGTGTGTGTGTGTGTGTGGTTATGGTATTAGTGAAGAGGCTAGAGACCAGAAATCTATCAAATCCCAGTAGCCTGTATTTCAGATGACAAGAATCAAACCTGAATGAGAACGTCATCTGATATTTACAGCTGTGCAGTGGAGGCACACACACACACACACACACACACACACACACACACACACACACACACACACACACACACACACACACACACACACACACACACACACACACACACACACACACACACACACACACACACACACACACACACACACACACACACGTCCCTATATCACTCTGAGTGCTGCTGCTGCCTTACCAACACACCCTGGCCCACATCCCTCTCCCCCCACCAATTCCCCAGCTCCCCATCTGTTATTAAAACGGCACTATATTTTCACTAAGCTTTTCCAACTCTCTCCCTTGTAAGCTTATCTCAGCTCAACACCATGGTGCAGGCTTTACAGTAGGCGTCTTATCCCTACATACAGGCTTTACAGTAGGCCTCTTCTCTCTACATACAGGCTTTACAGTAGGCGTCTTATCCCTACATACAGGCTTTACAGTAGGCGTCTTATCCCTACATACAGGCTTTACAGTAGGCCTCTTATCCCTACATACAGGCTTTACAGTAGGCCTCTTATCCCTACATACAGGCTTTACAGTAGGCCTCTTATCCCTACATACAGGCTTTACAGTAGGCCTCTTATCCCTACATACAGGCTTTACAGTAGGCCTCTTATCCCTACATACAGGCTTTACAGTAGGCCTCTTAACCATACATACAGGCTTTACAGTAGGCCTCTTATCCCTACATACACAATCTCAAATGCGATCTCCCTCGAAAATGTTATATTTAAACTTTATTTAACTAGGCAAGTCAGTTAAGAACAAATTCTTATTTACAATGACGGCCTACCCCGGCCAAACCCGGACAACGCTGGACCAATTGTGCACTGCCCTATGGGACTCCCAATCACGGCCGGTTTTCATGAAGCCTGGAACCGAACCAGGGTCTGTAGTGATATTCTAGCACTGAGATGTAGTGCCTTAGAGCGCTGCGCCACTCGGGAGCCCAACATAAAGAGCTTCCGTTACATTCTGCCCATGATTGGAGTGCACTCTCTATTGCACTCCACACTGCCCTTTCCCATGACTGCATGGCCAGGCACAACTCCAACACCATCATTAAGTTTGCCGATGAGTGTTAGGTATGATCACCGACAACAACAAGACAGCCTATAGGGAGGAGGTCAGAGACCTGGCCATGTGGTGCCAGAACAGCAACCTCTCCCTCAACGTGATCAAGACAAAAGGAGATGATTGTAGACAGGAAAAAGAGGACGAAGCACGCCCCCATTCTCATCAACGGGGCTGCAGTGGAGCAGATTGAGAGCTTCAAGTTCCTTGGTATAAGCACACCAAGACAGTCATGAAGAGGGCACGACAAAATCTATTCCCCCTCAGAAAACTGAAAAGATTTGGCATGGGTCCTCAGATCCTCAAAAGTTTCTACAGCTGCACCATCGAGAGCATCCCGTGACTGGTTGAATCACTGCCTGGTATGGCAACTGCTTGGCCTCCGACCGCAAGGCACAACAGAGGGTAGTACGTACGGCTCAGTACATCACTGGGGCCAAGCTTCCTGCCATCCAGGACCTCTATACCAGGCGGTGTCAGAGGAAGACCCTAAAATTGTCAAAGACTCCAGCCACCCTAGTCATAGACTGTCTCTCTGTTACCGCACGGCAAGCGGTACCAGAGCGCCAAGTCTTGGTCCAAGAGGCTTCTAAACAGCTTCTACCCCCAAGCCATAAGCCAACGTCATATCAAATGGCCACCCAGACTATTTGCATCCACCCCTTCCTCTTTACCACCGCTGCTACTCTCTGTTGTTATCATCTATGCATAGTCACTTTAATAACTATCTACATGTACATATTACCTCAACTAACCGGTGCCCCGCACATAGACTGTACCAGTAGCCCCCAGTATTGAGTCTCGCTCTTGTTATTTTACTGCTGCTTTTTAATTACTTGTTACATTTATTTCTTATTCTTATTCATATTTTTATTTTACATTGCATTGTTGGTTAGGGGCTCATAATTAAGCATTTCACTGTTGTATTCGGCGCATATGACTAATAAAATGTGATTTGATTGACAGCCCACGACAAGCCAATGCAACAGAAATAAACCTGCATGTCCCACGCGGGATTCCAGCTCAAATCAACAACACTTCACTCCCCAGAGGCTAGCGTGCTAATCATTACGCTACCAAAAACATGGTCTTAGTAGGGAGCTCACTTCCATGAAATGAACACGTTCAGAGTTAAGCAAACTCTACAAAAATCTTAAAAAGCTGTCCTTAAAAAAGACACACCAGTAGTTCATGCTCTTTTGGTTTCCAATTACTTCATTTGCTAGCTTCAACTCTCCACTCCTGGAGCACTTTGACTCATCATCTCTCAGATTTAGTCATCCCAGTCTTTCATCTATTCTTTACTATACTCCCCCAAAATGTGACTCCTCACAAGCATATACCACTACACACACACACACACACACACACACACACACACACACACACACACACACACACACACACACACACATAGCCCTACAACACACACACCACACACACACACACACACACACCACACCCCCTTCCACAAAGAAAAACACTTTACATTAAAGCAGACTGCCCTGTGAAGGAATTGACTTTGCTTGGCTGGTTGTATGTGTAGGGAGCTTGGGGCTGATCAAACACAGTATGCACACAAATCTCACCAGCTCTCTTATCTTTTCTTTTAATGCTCCCATGCTGTTGCAAAATACGCTTGTTATTAATTCCACATGCAAAAAAATAAGACTCTTTCCCCTTTTATCTTCCTATAGACCCTTCAGAAAACTCCAACCAGATCGAAACGGACTCCTCAACACCATCTCCCAAATGGCTCAATTCTCTTTTTTCGGTTTCTTTGAAGAACAAAAAAAACAGTGGGCTGTCTATATTCAGCTGGGTGCAGGACCAGACATGTTTTCCTATTAGTTCATAGCTATCCCTGATAGAAATCACATAAGTCAGTGGAGTTTTTGCACTCGGGATGAGGATGAATGGTGAGTGGACTATGGCTCAGGGGAGTGACAGAGTTAGGAATGGGGTCCATTTTGTGTCAACTCAGTCATCTTAGGTAATTGTCTAAATAACTTTACCATTGTCAGTCAACTACGTGACAACACCACATGATGGCTACTAGCGCAATGGTTAAAAGCGCACTCAGCTAACTAGCGCAAATGGCTACTAGGGCACACAGCCATTACCTGCAGGTCAGACAGACTTTGCACTCGGGGCACTGCCACCCGGCCCTCTTCAGGGGTGACACTCACGTCCAGACACGCCCCATGGTAGTGCTGCCCGCACGAGCTGCAGAAGAGCAGGTCCTGCAGGTCTCCAGCACTGCCACACAACAAGCACTTCACCTCCTCTTTAACTGTAGGTAAGGAGGAAAATCATATTAACCCAATGAGTCCCACGGTAACCCCTTTTAAACATTGTGTGTTTGAGTTACAGACTTCTGGGTTGTACCATTGGATTTGTACATTTCTTCTGCATCCGTCTGTGTGATTAACGTGGGCTGAGCTAGAGATGTTTGTGAGACAAGGGCAGATCCCAAGGGGCCCTGGTCTTTTTACAAAGACGTCTGTAGAGTCTGAATGATTTGAGTTACACCTAACTATTAAAAGCTACTCTCACGAACACACACATTACATGTTTTACTCTATGACACTAAGGCTGCACGAGTCGTCGAAGGTAAGGGTTCTTCTACATAGAAGATCATAGGACATCCCAGGACATAGTGTTTATAATATTGTAAGGGGCTCATCTATATAGAAGATCATAGGAAATCCTAGGACGTAGTGTCTATAATACTGTAATAAGATCACAGTTTCTGTCACAAACGCCAAACTCCGCACAGTTGTTAGTGACTAGTTGGATATTCATTTCCCAGTGAGTAAAAGAAATCTGCACTTACAGCATTCAAATTACATGTACTTTTATTTTTATTTTTTTTTATTTCACCTTTATTTAACCAGGTAGGCTAGTTGAGAACAAGTTCTCATTTGCAACTGCGACCTGGCCAAGATAAAGCATAGCAGTGTGAACAGACAACACAGAGTTACACATGGAGTAAACAATTAGCAAGTCAATAACACAGTAGAAAAAAATGGGCAGTCTATATACAATGTGTGCAAAAGGCATGAGGAGGTAGGCGAATAATACAATTTTGCAGATTAACACTGGAGTGATAAATGATCAGATGGGCATGTACAGGTAGAGATATTGGTGTGCAAAAGAGCAAAAAAAGTAAATAAATAAAAACAGTATAAAAACAGTATGGGAATGAGGTAGGTGAAAAAGGGTGAGCTATTTACCAATAGACTATGTACAGCTGCAGCGATCGGTTAGCTGCTCGGATAGCTGATGTTTGAAGTTGGTGAGGGAGATAAAAGTCTCCAACTTCAGCAATTTTGCAATTCGTTCCAGTCACAGGCAGCAGAGTACTGGAACGAAAGGCGGCCAAATGAGGTGTTGGCTTTAGGGATGATCAGTGAGATACACCTGCTGGAGCGCGTGCTACGGATGGGTGTTGCCATCGTGACCAGTGAACTGAGATAAGGCGGAGCTTTACCTAGCATGGACTTGTAGATGACCTGGAGCCAGTGGGTCTGGCGACGAATATGTAGTGAGGGCCAGCCGACTAGAGCATACAAGTCGCAGTGGTGGGTGGTATAAGGTGCTTTAGTGACTAAACGGATGGCACTGTGATAGACTGCATCCAGTTTGCTGAGTAGAGTGTTGGAAGCCATTTTGTAGATGACATCGCCGAAGTCGAGGATCGGTAGGATAGTCAGTTTTACTAGGGTAAGCTTGGCAGCGTGGGTGAAGGAGGCTTTGTTGCGGAATAGAAAGCCGACTCTGGATTTGATTTTTGATTGGAGATGTTTGATGTGAGTCTGGAAGGAGAGTTTGCAGTCTAGCCAGACACCTAGGTACTTATAGATGTCCACATATTCAAGGTTGGAACCATCCAGGGTGGTGATGCTAGTCGGGCATGCGGGTGCAGGCAGCGATCGGTTGAAAAGCATGCATTTGGTTTTACTCGCGTTTAAGAGCAGTTGGAGGCCACGGAAGGAGTGCTGTATGGCATTGAAGCTCGTTTGGAGGTTGGATAGCACAGTGTCCAATGACGGGCCGAAAGTATATAGAATGGTGTCGTCTGCGTAGAGGTGGATCAGGGAATCGCCCGCAGCAAGAGCAACATCATTGATATATACAGAGAAAAGAGTCGGCCCGAGAATTGAACCCTGTGGCACCCCCATAGAGACTGCCAGAGGACCGGACAGCATGCCCTCCGATTTGACACACTGAACTCTGTCTGCAAAGTAATTGGTGAACCAGGCAAGGCAGTCATCCGAAAACCGAGGCTGTTGAGTCTGCCGATAAGAATTTGGTGATTGACAGAGTCGAAAGCCTTGGCGAGGTCGATGAAGACGGCTGCACAGTACTGTCTTTTATCGATGGCGGTTATGATATCATTCAATACCTTGAGTGTGGCTGAGGTGCACCCGTGACCGGCTCGGAAACCAGATTGCACAGCGGAGAAGGTACGGTGGGATTCGAGATGGTCAGTGACCTGTTTGTTGACTTGGCTTTCGAAGACCTTAGATAGGCAGGGCAGGATGGATATAGGTCTATAGCAGTTTGGGTCCAGGGTGTCTCCCCCTTTGAAGAGGGGGATGACTGCGGCAGCTTTCAATCCTTGGGGATCTCAGACGATATGAAAGAGAGGTTGAACAGGCTGGTAATAGGGGTTGCGACAATGGCGGCAGATAGTTTCAGAAATAGCGGGTCCAGATTATCAAGCCCAGCTGATTTGTACGGGTCCAGGTTTTGCAGCTCTTTCAGAACATCTGCTATCTGGATTTGGGTAAAGGAGAACCTGGAGAGGCTTGGGTGAGGAACTACGGGGGGGGCGGAGCTGTTGGCCGAGGTTGGAGTAGCCAGGCGGAAGGCATGGCCAGCCGTTGAGAAGTGCTTATTGAAGTTTTCGATAATCATGGATTTATCGGTGGAGACCGTGTTTCCTAGCCTCAGTGCAGTGGGCAGCTGGGAGGAGGTGCTCTTGTTCTCCATGGACTTCACAGTGTCCCAGAACTTTTTGGAGTTGGAGCTACAGGATGCAAACTTCTGCCTGAAGAAGCTGGCCTTAGCTTTCCTGACTGACTGCGTGTATTGGTTCCTGACTTCCCTGAACAGTTGCATATCACGGGGCTATTCGATGCTATTGCAGTCCGCCACAGGATGTTTTTGTGCTGGTCGAGGGCAGTCAGGTCTGGAGTGAACCAAGGGCTGTATCTGTTCTTGGTTCTGCATTTTTGAACGGAGCATGCTTATCTAAAATGGTGAGGAAGTTACTTTTAAAGAATGACCAGGCATCCTCAACTGACGGGATGAGGTCAATGTCCTTCCAGGATACACGGGCCAGGTCGATTAGAAAGGCCTGCTCACAGAAGTGTTTTAGGGAGCGTTTGACAGTGATGAGGGGTGGTCGTTTGACTGCGGCTCCGTGGCGGATACAGGCGATGAGGCAGTGATCGCTGAGATCCTGGTTGAAGACAGCGGAGGTATATTTGGAGGGCCAGTTGGTCAGGATGACGTCTATGAGGGTGCCCTTGTTTACAGAGTTAGGGTTGTACCTGGTGGGTTCCTTGATGATTTGAGTGAGATTGAGGGCATCTAGCTTAGATTGTAGGACTGCCGGGGTGTTAAGCATATCCCAGTTTAGGTCACCTAACAGAACAAACTCTGAAGCTAGATGGGGGCGATCAATTCACAAATGGTGTCCAGGGCACAGCTGGGAGCTGACGGGGGTCGGTAGCAGGCGGCAACAGTGAGAGACTTGTTTCTGGAGAGAGTAATTTTCAAAATTAGTAGTTCAAACTGTTTGGGTATGGACCTGGAAAGTATGACATTACTTTGCAGGCTATCTCTGCAGTAGACTGCGACTCCGCCCCCTTTGGCAGTTCTATCTTGACGGAAGATGTTATAGTTGGGTATGGAAATCTCTGAATTTTTGGTGGCCTTCCTGAGCCAGGATTCAGACACGGCAAGGACATCAGGGTTAGCAGAGTGTGCTAAAGCAGTGAGTAAAACAAACTTAGGGAGGAGGCTTCTGATGTTGACATGCATAAAACCAAGACTTTTTCGATCACAGAAGTCAACAAATGAGGGTACCTGGGGACATGCAGGGCCTGGGTTTACCTCCACATCACCCGCGGAACAGAGAAGGAGTAGTATGAGGGTGCGGCTAAAGGCTATCAAAACTGGTCGCCTAGAGCGTTGGGGGCAGAGGATAAGAGGAGCAGGTTTCTGGGCATGGTAGAATATATTCAGGGCATAATGCGCAGACAGGGGTATGGTGGGGTGCGGGTACAGCGGAGGTAAGCCCAGGCACTGGGTGATGATGAGAGAGGTTGTATCTCTGGACATGCTGGTTGTAATGGGTGAGGTCACCGCATGTGTGGGGGGTGGGACAAAGGAGGTAACAGGGGTATGCAGAGTGGATCTAGGGGCTCCATTGTGAACTAAAACAATGATAACTAACCTGAACAACAGTATACAAGGCATATTGACATTTGGGAGAGACATACAGCGAGGCATACAGTAATCACAGGTGTTGAATTGGGAAAGCTAGCTAAAAACAGTAGGCGAGGCTAATCAGCTAGCACAACAAACAGCAGGTAAAATGGCGTTGACTAGGCAACTGGGCCGACAGATAAACAAACAAGCAGAATGGGGTACCGTGATTAATGGACAGTCCAGCGTGCGTCAGCTATGTAGCCAAGAGATCAGTGTCCAGGGGCAGCGGTGGATGGGCAGGGAAGCTGGGCTGGCGAGTGTTATCCAGGTTTTAAAAAAACTAACAATGACTAAATAGCTTGTAGCTAGTTAGCTGGTTAGCGTCTGGAGGTTCTTGAGTGTGTCATAAAAATAAATCAAAATTAAAAGTGATAGCGAATCCGTATCACAGTGGGTGAGGCAGGTTTCCGGAAGGTATAAACAAATAAAAATCAAAGAGAGATAGAAAGTAAATGGGTTCAGAAGTGTTTGGGATGAGGTGAGTCAGATGGTTAGCAGGCCTGTGCTAACAAGCTAACAGTTCGTAGGCCCGGGCTAGACAAGCTAGCCGTTAGCAGGCCGAATAGCAAGTAGGGAGATAGCGAGGGCTAGAGAGGTAACCTTTGGGGGACGTCGCGATGGGGTGAGTCTGTTTATTCCTCTTCTTGCGGTGACATCGACAGACCGGTCGTGGGCCCGGGTAATTGTAGCCCAGGATTATGCTACAGGAGCTCTAGTGCGCTGGGTGAGCTGGAGACACAGCGTTTCAGAAAGCTCGCGGGCCTTGGCCAGCAGATGGGTCTTTGGCGATGTCGCAACGAAAAAGCCTGTTGAAACCACCTCGGACGATTATGTCGGCGGACCAGTCGTGATGGATCGGCGGCGCTCCGTGTCGGCAGTAAAGGGTCCAGGCCAATTGGTAAAAGAGGTATCGTTGGGCCTCTTCGGCTAGTCGGGAGATGGGCTTAGCTCAAGGCTAACTGTAGCTTGTTTTGGGCCAGAGACGTTGGCCAGGAGTAGCCACTCGGACTTGCAGCTAGCTAGTTGCGATGATCCGGTGTAAAGGTTCAGAGCTTGCGGTAGGAATCCGGAGATGTGGTAGAGAAAGAGCAGTCTGATATGCTCTGGGTTGATGTCGCGCTGGTGTTCTAGTTAGCTTAGAAGACCGCTAGCAATGGCTAACTGAGTACGAGCTAGTAGCTAGTTAGCTGGCTAGCTTCTGATGGTGGCTCCGGATCTAATGTAAAGTATAGAAAAGGCGGATCCGTACCACATTGGGTGATGCGGGTTGCAGGAGAGTATATTCAGCTCTAGTTTGAGAGTGAGATTAAAATATGTACGAAATATATACAGAAAAAAAAAAAAACGAAGAAAACTATATTTACACTAGACAGGACGGGACAAGACAAAACATACGTCCGACTGCTACGCCATCTTGGAAGCAAAGATCAGGTTATCAGGTTTTTGCTTTGGTGGACAGTTATTTATTTATTGACATTTGTCAATAACACTCATGAATACAACTGTTTATGTCAAATTGTTTTTCTACCTGTAGCCCTGGTTGTCCTGAAAGGAAAATGGTAAAACACTTCATTGTGGGGCTAAATAAAAGGGCTGGACATGCAGATAAATAACTTCTCATTTTTGCTGGGATCTCGGGACTGATAAGAGTTTAAGGGACAGTTCATGGAGGGGACTTAATATTAAAAAGGGACAGTTCATGGAGGGGACTTAATATTAAAAAGGGACAGTTCATGGAGGGGACTTAATATTAAAAAGGGACAGTTCATGGAGGGGACTTAATATTAAAAAGGGACAGTTCATGGAGGGGACTTAATATTAAAAAGGGACAGTTCATGGAGGGGACTTAATATTAAAAAGGGACAGTTCATGGAGGGGACTTAATATTAAAAAGGGACAGTTCATGGAGGGGACTTAATATTAAAAAGGGACAGTTCATGGAGGGACTTAATATTAAAAAGGGACAGTTCATGGAGGGGACTTAATATTAAAAAGGGACAGTTCATGGAGGGGACTTAATATTAAAAGGGACAGTTCATGGAGGGGACTTAATATTAAAAAGGGACAGTTCATGGAGAGGGGACTTAATATTAAAACAGTTCATGGAGGGACTTAGTTCATGGAGGGGACTTAATATTAAAAAGGGACAGTTCATGGAGGGGACTTAATATTAAAAAGGGACAGTTCATGGAGGGGACTTAATATTAAAAGGGACAGTTCATGGAGGGGACTTAATATTAAAAAGGGACAGTTCATGGAGGGGACTTAATATTAAAAAGGGACAGTTCATGGAGGGGACTTAATATTAAAAAGGGACAGTTCATGGAGGGGACTTAATATTAAAAAGGGACAGTTCATGGAGGGGACTTAATATTAAAAAGGGACAGTTCATGGAGGGGACTTAATATTAAAAAGGGACAGTTCATGGAGGGGACTTAATATTAAAAAGGGACAGTTCATGGAGGGGACTTAATATTAAAAGGGACAGTTCATGGAGGGGACTTAATATTAAAAAGGGACAGTTCATGGAGGGACTTAATATTAAAAAGGGACAGTTCATGGAGGGACTTAATATTAAAAGGGACAGTTCATGGAGGGGACTTAATATTAAAAAGGGACAGTTCATGGAGGGGACTTAATATTAAAAAGGGACAGTTCATGGAGGGGACTTAATATTAAAAAGGGACAGTTCATGGAGGGGACTTAATATTAAAAAGGGACAGTTCATGGAGGGGACTTAATATTAAAAAGGGACAGTTCATGGAGGGGACTTAATATTAAAAGGGACAGTTCATGGAGGGGACTTAATATTAAAAGGGACAGTTCATGGAGGGACTTAATATTAAAAAGGACAGTTCATGGAGGGGACTTAATATTAAAAAGGGACAGTTCATGGAGGGGACTTAATATTAAAAAGGGACAGTTCATGGAGGGGACTTAATATTAAAAAGGGACAGTTCAGGGAGGGGACTTAATATTAAAAAGGGACAGTTCAGGGAGGGGACTTAATATTAAAAAGGGACAGTTCAGGGAGGGGACTTAATATTAAAAAGGGACAGTTCAGGGAGGGACTATATTTAAAGGGACAACATACTCCAAAAGGAACATTTCACTGAACACATGGACTGGGACGTAACTTTATGGACCATTACGTTAACATAAACGGTGCACATTTTTTCAAGAATCATCATGTGTAAAGACATTTTATTCAATGAGAAAGTAACATCACTTTGAATTTCACATACTAGCCAAAACATAAAAAAGGGTGCTTTGGCAAGACAGAGTGAATTTCATGAAACCTGTGTGACACTGATTCTGCAGCATGTCATTGCTGCTTGTGACCAAGGGAAATATCAGATGTGAAATCAGTTAGAATTGGTTCTTCAGTAAGAATCAGAATAGATAAGAGTTGGCATAAATAGTATGTCACTTATCGTAAGCCTTGTGTTGTGTCTAGTGTTGGCCTTTTGTCTACTAGACATCTATTGCGAAATCTAGTTATCCTCATTCTCCCAGTGGGACAATGGGTCTGTACTCACATCTTTGTGAGGCCAGCTGGAGGTGGTCTGGGCATAGGAGAGTGTGTCGGCGCAGGTCCTGGAAAGTTCCAGCGGCGGCGGCGCAGGGGAAATGGTAGGAGCGGCAGCAGCCTTCCTCACAGCACTTGATAGATGCTCCTAGGCGCTTACAGTATGCACAGCACTGCAAAACACAGACAGAGTCCGAGAGGGAGAGGGTGAGCGAGCGAGAATGAGACTAAGAAAGCTAGTTCCGATTCTTAGATGTTCCTGGTTTTCACTCAATATTACCCAACGGGGGGGTTGGGGGGGTGTTATTTTATTTGAAACTTTCTGAACATTGCAGACAGAAATAGAACAGAGCCTGACACGATTCCCTGTCAACCTGACAGAATCATATCTGTTCCAAAGAATAAATTTCTAACATCCTGCAGTTACATCCTCCTGAACAGACCCCCAGTTTAGCTGTTCAGTTTTAGTCAGACACTGTCATTGGAGGCCCTATGCTTGATCTACACTTGCTACATGGAATGCTTCTAAATAAGCACAGATTTTAGTTTTGGCACTTACTAAAAGTGTTTTAAACATCAATTCACACGTGCTAACAACAATTGTCAAGTTATTGACAAATTTCAGCTCTAACCCCTCCTAGTCTAAAAAGAAATGTTGCTTTTCCACATAAAATCTCTCATTAGTTTTCATCATGCCTCGCCATTGAAATTAAGAAGCAAAATGCATATCGGATTTAAAACCCAGGTTGAAGTTGAAGCCGACCTCGGTAATGGTAGAGAAGTGCTATTATGATTTTTAAAAAGACTGCTTAAATGAAGTGCTCTGGTACAAGGCGAGCGAACCTGGCAGTAGCACCTGAATATAGACTGACATTTAAACCGCGGCCCGAGAATGAGAGCTCGTCTTTGAATAATGAAAGCCATCAGGAGCAGAGAAAGAATGGGGCCTTGAAGTCAAAATGACTCAAGTCAGCACTTTTATGTTGCTCTCGCTCCCTTTCCCTCCCTCGTTCTAAAAACCCTTGGCCGGGGGGGGGGGGGCAACATGCAACAACCAGCAAACACATTTTTACACCGAGCGTTGGGCAATTACCGCCCGTGCACCAGCGACTTCCTTGAGGCATTGTCAATAAGAAGTTATTCTTAACTGACCTGACTAGTTAAATAAAGGTTTAATGGAGAAAAAAAGAATGGGAAGGATATTCTGTGGGATGTCGTCGAAGACAGGACCAAGCCCAGCGTGGGACGTCCCAGACAAGAACGTATTACCATAGAAATAGAATGAATAACAGACATTCCAATTCAAGTCAATGTTCCATAATTCTATTTCTATGCTCATTACACCCATCAACTATTCAGAGACTACATAGGGAGTAATGAAATAAAATAAAGTAACCCCTTCAAAATAATGTCACCCCTTCTCTTCAAACCATAATCCTCCATTGCTTTGTTGAAAAAAAATCATTAAACACGACTGCTGTAATCACATTACAGTGTGGTTCAGGGTTCTCTTTCCTAATCCACACCAAGCAGAATTATAAATATTTCATAAAAAAGGGAGAGTTTCCATCTCGCCATACCGATTGTTTTCTCCCAACAACCCCCGAAAGAGGCCTCGTTGAGGCAGAAGGATAGTGACCAACCCAACCAAAACTCTCCCTTCTATACAAAGAGCCAAAATGGCTACCGTCCAAATGGAGCAAACCTGAGAGGAATTGCAATGGATAGATATCTGGTCCAGTGCCACTGAGAATGGAACAAGGCCTTATGGGAACTGGACCAGACTGGTATCACATAGCAGTTTTCACACCATTGTGCCAACCCAAACCATACTGGTTTGGAAATGTTATTTCACATTATCCTTTTAGATAGTCAACTCAGTAGTGTGAAAAGGGTAATAGCCCAACCTTTCAAACACAGAGCGTAGAAGAACTGTGAGTTAAACTTAGAAACCTGTCGATTTAACATTTAAATATCTAGCAAAATTATGAAATATTCCATTGCCTATAAAAAATCTGTAGAAGAACGCAATACACACTGCTACACATAGTTTAGCAAGAAGAACCTGGCCTGTGTTGCTTCGTCTTACCAATGAGTCAGTCAGAAATTAAGTGGACCAGTCTGGTCCACTTCAACAGCAGATAAGGTGATAGCACCTTAAATGCAGGGCTACGGTGTAAGGGGCTGAAGTGTATCCTGATGTCCTAATGCCTGGGGGTTTCATGGCTCGCTGCCAAACGTTGTCACCTCACACTTGAAGGGCACTTGGGAGAGCTCTGACTGGGCAACCAACAGCCTCTGCCGAAAAACTATGCTGTTTCTATCACACACACATACAGTAGATAGGCCTACACATAATCATCCATAGGATAGGCCTACATACGATACTCATCCAAAGATACTAGTGTATGGGCTGCCTCTGTCATACACACAGGCTAACACATTTGTATTTATTTAACCTTTATTTAACTAGTCAAGTCAGTGGAGCAGCCAGAGCTGCCAGTCTGCATGGAGCAGCCAGAGCAGCTAGATCCGCCAGTCAGCCAGACTCTTCCAGATCTGCCAGTCAGCCAGACTCTTCCAGATCTGCCAGTCAGCCAGACTCTTCCAGTCAGCCAGACTCTTCCAGACTCTTCCAGATCTGCCAGACTCTTCCAGATCTGCCAGTCAGCCAGACTCTTCCAGATCTGCCAGTCAGCCAGACTCTTCCAGATCTGCCAGTCAGCCAGACTCTTCCAGATCTGCCAGTCAGCCAGACTCTTCCAGATCTGCCAGTCAGCCAGACTCTTCCAGATCTGCCAGTCAGCCAGACTCTTCCAGATCTGCCAGTCAGCCAGACTCTTCCAGTTCTGCCAGTCAGCCAGACTCTTCCAGATCTGCCAGTCAGCCAGACTCTTCCAGATCTGCCAGTCAGCCAGACTCTTCCAGATCTGCCAGTCAGCCAGACTCTTCCAGATCTGCCAGTCAGCCAGACTCTTCCAGATCTGCCAGTCAGCCAGACTCTTCCAGATCCGCCAGCCAGCCAGGATCTGCCGATCTGCCAGTCAAACTCCTGCCTGAGCCAGCCAGGATCTCAGTACTGGGCTTCCTCTCAGTACTGGGCTTCCTCTCAGTACTGGGCTTCCTCTCAGTACTGGGCTTCCCCTCAGTCCCGAGCTGCCCCTCAGTCCCGAGCTGCCCCTCAGTCCCGAGCTGCCCCTCAGTCACGAGCTGCCCCTCAGTCACGAGCTGCCCCTCAGTCACGAGCTGCCCCTCAGTCACGAGCTGCCCCTCAGTCACGAGCTGCCCCTCAGTCCAGTGGGGTTCTGGGTGAGGACTATTAGGCCATGGTCGGCGGCGAGGGTGGATTATCCCAGGACGCGAGGGGGAGGAACTATGACATTTATGGAGTGGGGTCCACGTCCCGAGCCGGAGCCGCCACCATGGACAGACGCCCACCCGGTCCCTCCCTATGGTTTTGAGGTGCGTCCGGGAGTCCGCACCTTAGGGGGGTTCTGTCACGCCTTGGTCTTAGTATTTTCTTTTATATTTTGGTCAGGCCAGGGTGTGACATGGGTTATTGTGGTGTGTTTTTTGTCTTGGGGTTTTGTGGGGCGTCGACGTAGTCTATGGCTGCCTGAGACGGTTCTCAATCAGAGTCAGGTGATTCTCGTTGTCTCTGATTGGGAACCATATTTAGGCAGCCATATTCTGTGAGTGTTTTCGTGGGTGATTGTTCCTGTCTCTGTGTAGTGTTCACCAGATAGGCTGTAATCGGTTTTCGCGTTTCGTTTGTTGTTTTTTGTATATTTTAGTTATTTCATGTATCGTCGATTCTTCATTAAAGAACATGAGTAACCACCACGCTGCATTTTGGTCCGCTTCTCCTTCAACTGACGAACGCCGTTACACAAGCCTAGTAGTGGCTGCATCATGTTAAAATACCCGGAATGGAGCGAAGCACAGGCAAAATCCAAGAGGAAAACCTTGTTCAGTCTGCTTTCCACCAGACACTGGGGAGATAAATTCAACTTTTAGCAAGACAATAACCTAAAACACAAGGTCAAATCTACAATGTTATACTTGAAAATGTATAGCAAGACCTGAAAATGGTTGTCTAGCAATGATCAACAACCAATTTGACAGGTATATTATTGATCTTTTTAAGAATGAATGGGCAAATAGAAAACTTAAACCCAGAAACACTTAGATGTAATCGCTGCCAAAGGTGCTTCTACAAAGTATTGACTCAGGGGTGTGAATACTATTTCTATATTTCATTTTCAATAAATGTTCAATGATTCCTAAAAACATGTTTTCAATTCGTCATTATGGGGTATTGTATATAGATGAGTGAGGAAAAAAGTATATATTTAATCCATTTTGAATTCAGGCTGTAACAACAAAATATGTAATAAGTCAAGGGCTGGGAATACTTTCTGAAGGCGCTGTACACACAGGCTCACTAATATACACAGGAGTGAGAGCTAAATTAGACTAAACTAAATTAGGCCGATTTAGGATGCAAATGCAATCAGACGAACCTGATATGGAGGTGATGATAGCTTGTGTGTGTGGGTAGTGTGTGCGTCAGCTGTGTGTGTGAATGTGTATGACTTTCAGAGCTGGGTAAGTTGTATGCCAGGCTGTCGGTGCATCCGAGTGTACATGTGCGAATAAAAGTGTGTGGTGTGTCACAGTGTGTGTTAACCTTCAGAGTTGCAGTCTCCTGAGCACCGTGACCTTTTCTGCTTTACACCCCAATGAGCCTCACTGTAGTGCCAGGGACAACCTTTAAAACAGGGCCCCATCTAGAGCTCTCACACATACACACACAAAACTGCCCTCAGACAACCAACCAACAATAGGTTTTTCAAATACACGCACACACCCTCTATCTCTCGGGCTGGGCGAAATGGCCAAAATATCAGAATATTTGGTGTTATTTTATGTTTTTTTATAATAAAAATTCTAACCCTGCTTTATGAGTAGTTCATGAACCTATGGCGGCAACACAAATAAGTGATTTCAATAAGGCTTTCTCCATTCGGATTATTTTGACATGATGGTGCAGACAGGTCACCCTGTTTCTAGCTCCTTATAAGAATTTCGCTGCACCTGCAATAACACCTGTAAAACCATGTACATGATCAATAAACTTTGATTTGATACTGTTCAATCACACTTCAAACTAAAATTATTTTCATGAAGATCATTGCTCAAACATTCTTATCGAGGCCTACACCAGCACTGGTACCAGGCTGTATTAGCTAGCGACATGTGCGCTAACTCTTAATACATGAAGCAAGCTCGATAACCGCCAATTGCTACTTAGCTGGCTAACAACACATTTTAACCGGAACTTGCTATGAAAAGAAACTAGCGGAGAGTAGTACGGTAAGAAACACAAACTAATATTGTAGTTCTAGAACGATTGTAGAAAGCAGCATCGTTGTCAACAACATCTTTCTGCATTTATCTGACCATGCAGACCGCAGAGTGAACGGCAAGAAAGTGCTTGTCAATTCAAATCTAATTGTATTTGTCACCGAAATGTGAAATGCTTTACTTACAACCCCCTAAGCGACAATACTTGAAAAGAAAAATAAGTGTTAACTTTTTACTAAAATAAACTCATTTGAATAGCGGTTCAGGAGTCTTATGGCTTGGGGGTAGAAGCTGTTTAGAAGACTTTTGGACCAAGACTTGGCACTCCAGTACCTGAGGGGGAATAGGCGTTGTCGTGCCTAAAATGGACATTACACTCTCTGGAGTTGCATATCACGTTTAACAAACCAAATATTGAAATACCGTTATAGAAGGTAAAGTTAAAAACCCAAATCGGTCCATACATCAATACCAGTATAAAGTAAAATATGGTATAATCGCCCTGTCCTAGCTCAATCCCAAAAACACACCACCAAATAAGTAATCATAGTTGCGCAAGTCCAACATTTCCACTTCCTCAATGAAGTCATCGTATTAGTTCAGAGTTTTATTTAGCCTCAACCAATATCGAGACAGCAAATTACAAGCTAGAATAGTCAATTATCTATAATGTGGCCTCCCCTGCACCCTCACAGTACATTGTGTTAAGCCAGGTGAGGTCACCGCCTGTATGGGGGAGGAACAAAAGGGCTATCTCAGGCATATTGGGCAGGGCTAGGGGCTCTACAGTGAAATAAGACAATCACTAACCAAAACAGCAATAGACAAGGCATATTGACATTAGGAAGAGGCATGTGTAGCCGAGTGATTATCGGGTCCAGAGAGTAGCAATAGATGAGTCAGGGATCCAATTCAGTAGTCGCTACTACGCTAGAAGGAGACACGGCGATTCAGACAGCTTGCTGGCCGGGGATAGCAGATGGGCCTCGGGGGATGTCGCAACGTTAGAGCCTGTTGATACCACCCTGGATGGTTACGTCGGCAGACCAGTCATGACGGATCGGCAGGATTCCGTGTCGGCAGTAAAGGGTCCAGGCCAATTGGCGAAAGAGATATTGTAGCCCAAGAATTGGCTGATAGACCTCTTCGGCTAGCCGAGAGATGGGCCTAGCTCAAAGCTAGCTCCAGGCTAACTGGTGCTTGCTTCGGGACAGAGACATTAGCCAGGAGTAGCCACTCGGAACGAAGCTAGCTAGCTGCGATGATCCGGTGTTAAGGTTTAGAGCTTGCGGTAAGAATACGGAAATGTGGTAGAGAAAAAGCAGTCCGATATGCTCTGGGTAGATATCGCGCTGTGCAGACCGGCAGGAATTGACCGGGCTGAGGCTGGAGTTAACGGTGAGGACCACTAGTAGCGGCTAACTGACTATTAGCTAGTAGCTAGTTAGCTGGCAAGCTCCTGATGGGCGTTCGCGGTTCTTAAGTATAAAGATCCGTACCCCATTGGGTGAGGCGGGTTGCAGGAGAGTATATTCAATCCATAGATTAAAATATATACGAAGAAAACGATAAATACACGGCACAGGACAAGACAAAAAAATAATTTCACTGCTACGCCATCTTGGATCTATGCCGGAGTGATGCTTCATGCAAATGTTTTTGATCAGTAGGTAAGTCCCAAATAGAAGGTAAACAGATTTTTTGTCATCTGTAGCATCAGACGCCACTGACCATTCAAAACAAGCTCAATAACTCAATGCATGCTACACCTTGCTATTGAATATGCAGTAACCTGTATGGCAGGCCTATTCTATCTTAATTTACCCAGTTTATCAAGAGATTTACCATTCAAATAAAATGATGACCATTATGTTGTTATACAGTTAGCTTGGTAAAAGCAAAGTGAATTATTGTTTGATTAAAACATATGCATACATGGCTGTCTCTGGTAAAAAAGAAAAAATATGTTTTACATTTTCAAATTGAATGATGTTGACTTATAATAAAATCTGGAAACCCCCGAATGTACACATACTGAGCTCGCAAAGAAACCCACTGCTGATCACAGATAGATAGAGAGAGAGAGATCAGGGGCATGTCCACTCGTGCACACACACACGGTTGAATCCTAACACCCACACCCCCAATGGATTGTCTGTTACATCTCACCTCTGTGCTCCCTGAGTCTATGGCTTTGTCCACGTAGAGCAGTGAATCCTGGGCCTCGCCGCGACACACCCCCTCGGACCAGGCGGCACAGTGCAGATGGGCACAGCACTGGCCTGTGGGGTCAAAAAGGGACTGGACATTGATGTCGTCGGGGAGGCCGATCTGACCCAGCTCGTCCCAGAACTTAGGGGCCAGTTCCTCACTGAAGGGGTCCGTGCTGCCGGGTGCCGAGGTGGAGTGGAGACCACTGTCCGGAGAGCTGACCCTGGGGAGGGGGGGGCGACAGGTCACGTTCAAGATCAAGATTATTTTTCACCCACATAGCAGTCAAACCGAACTGTAACAGCATAAATGTATGAAAAGGACAGACAAAGGACCTACACTAAAACTACTAAACATCAGGTATGGCACCAAAGAACAAAACTGGCCAATAGAAAAAGAACCACGAGAGAGCCTTGTATCCAATTTATGGGGATAGCTAAGTGGCAGTCCATAGTAGGGTTTAAAACCCTGGTAACCTGGATCGTCCCATGACAATTCCCGATTTCTTTTAAATTAATATTTCCCCCAATGTCATGCAGCAGCAAATTTGAATATTAGCTATTTTATTTTTGCCAACCAGGTCGACGCATGCAAACCCTTAGCCTAGCGTATTTACGTCACACAAAGTCGCCATCAAAGCACACACATAATTGACACTAACAGACCGCACACAAGACCCAAATGCAGTTTAGAGTTCTCATCAGGACTGAACATTCGATTCCAGTCTGACCCAAGCCATTTGAGCTGAAGGCCGAGCCCAGGCCTGATCCGACATCACAGAAATTAAATGAGTCCTAACCCCAAAAAAAGCCAGATTTCTAGAAAACAGTAGGCTACATTGATTTCACTCAACATTCTGTTGTTTTCCCTGTTAGTTAACACTATCAACATTTCACTTTACTGTGGCAATTGTGATCGGATCAACGCAATATTAGCAACTTTCAATGCAAAATACTGAAACAAAAGGAAATATGCAAGAGATTTTGTTTAAGGCAGAACGCATCGTAGTAGGAATCTATTGCACACGACTCAGCTCATACAATACACAGACCTGTGTGACATAACCAATTAGAGTTGCAGCAGGCCAATATGCAAACACACCATTGCTATATACATATGTGCCATTTACTTTGAACTGGACTGTGGTCGTGAGAGGATGCACTTGTTTTGAGATAAAAGTAAGAGCTGCATGTAGCCACGTGTGCACAATTTGTAAGTCGCTCTGGATAAGAGCGTCTGCTAAATGACTTAAATGTAAATGTAAATGTAAATGTACAGCTTTCTTACATAGGTATTCCTCTTGTCCAGATGGGATGGGGCAGTGCGATGGCGATTGCATCGTCTGGATCTATTGGGGCAAATTGTAGTGGGTCTAGGGTATCCGGTAAGGTAGAGGTGATATGATCCTTAACTAGCCTCTCAAAGCACTTCATGATTCCAGAAGTGATTGCTACGGGGCGATAGTCATTAAGGTTAGTTACCTTTCGCCTTCTTGGGTACAGGTAAAATGGTGGATGTCGTGATACATGTGGGGACAGCAGACTGCGATAGGGAGAGATTGAATATGTCCGTAAACGCTCCAGCCAGCTGGTCTGCGCATGCTCTGAGGACGCGGCTTGGGATGCCGTCTGGGCTTGCAGCCTTGCAAGGGTTAACACTCTGAAATGTCTTACTCACGTTGGCCACGGAGAAGGAGAGCCCACAGTGGTAGTAGCCAGTTTTAGCCAGTTTTAGCCAGTAGTCAATGAACAGCACAGCATTCAACACTGTAGTACCTACCCTCCAAGCGTATCATTAAGCTTGGGGCCCTGTGTCTGAACCACACCCTGTGCAACTTGGCTCTTCAGTAAGGCCATTCTACTGCCAATGTTTGTCTATGGAGATCGCATGGCGGTGTGTTCGATTTTATATACCTGTCAGCAACAGGTGTGGCTGAAATAGCCAAATCCACTAATTTGAAGGGGTGTCAACATAATTTTGTGTGTGTGTGTGTGTGATCTATCTATCTATAGTGTACCTTGACACTTGCCTACTGCTGAAATGCTCTGAATTATTTGAGGAGCATGATAACGCTTAGAATTTATGAACGGCCTGTTTTGCAATTCACAAAAATATCATTGGCAATCAAAGCTACTCTATCATTACTAACTATATCAGTTTCACTTGCTGTGAAATCTTTACAAAGTGGCGCAGCCAAAAACGCAATGTGGCACAGTGACAATCTTACTTTGGGAAAACCCTAAAATGGTGACCCTATCTTGATTTTAAACACTTAAATAAACACTTCAGATTTTAGCTTTATTTCCCGGGACTCAAGGGATACATTTTCACTACTCCCGGTATTGAAACTTGGTAGAATTTTTTGACAAATATGTATCCCTAGTCTTAAATCTGGCTTGATATCTGTGGCTGGTTGGGATAGGGGATGAGACATTAACAGCGTTTTTAACGGATTCAATGGACAATGATAATTGCATTACGTTCAGCTCCATTGATCATTAATTCTGGCAGTGCTATGACACTGTATCAAGGACAAGTCGTGCTCATTGACATTGTAAATCCCCACCATTCTCTCCCTCGGTAAGAAAGCGTCAGGGTAGAAGTTGCCCTTTGGCTAATGCACAAGAACTGGCTGTTCGAGCCCACACACACACACGCCAGCCTGACACACAATCTCTCCCTCTCTCATCCCCACCGGATAAAGCCTATTCCAGGATTTGGGGAATGGTAGTCTGGAGTCAGCTCTTTTCCCAGCCCAGGAAGCAGTAGGGTACTGGGGATGAAAGGCTACTGTATACTCCCCCTGCCACAACATCTGTATATACCTTAATAAAAATAACTATATTATACTGTTGTGTTGATTAGGGCGTGCAACGGAAAACATTTTTAAACATTTTTAAACACAATGCAACAGAAAACGTAGATTAGGGTTTCAGGGAATTTTCTTCCATCCAATGAACAAGGCTGTGGATGGGGGGGATGGAGGACGATCAAACACCGATGGGCTGTGGCTCTGACATGCAAACAAACCAGATATCAAAAGCTCCATCTATGAATTTAAGAGTGGTGACATTTCCCTACTACAGTGTTTATCCCAACTCCAGTCCTCAAGTAAATATTGTTGTTGTGGCCTCTGGACAAGCACACCTGATTCAACTTGTCAAGGGCTTGATGATTAGTTGACAAGTTGAATCAGGTGTTTTTGTCTGGAGCTATGACAAAAGCATTTGCTGGTGGGGGTACTGCAGGACCGTCATTGGGGAAGACTGCCCTACTAGACCCATCCCTCAGCTTTATTGCAAACAGAGATGCAGGGCTGCCATTGGGCTCAAAAGCGAATTACAGATTGTGCCTTAAAGGGAAAGCATTCCAAATGGAGGATTTGGTGGTGAAGGATGCAATGAGGGTTGGCCTCGTAGGCCCGAGCCAAAAAGCCTAATATGCAATCTCCTATCCCTTTTCCTCCACTTTCTCTCCCTCTCGTGTTCGCTCTCATTTTGCTCAGCTGTGGCTCGTACCTGTCTGAGCACATTCCGCACATAAATGTTATGTATGTTCGGCATGAAAACGCTGCTGCTTTAAAAAGCTAAATAACCTTCTGGAGGTCATGGACACGTCTTGTAGACAATTTGATCATATGCAAATCTTTTGGCCCCAAACATTGGCATTTTATTTTCACAACCATATGTAATTCCATTGGAAATGAGTAAGCTTTTGGAGAGGGACTGATGTGAATGACATATATGCAGCTTATTTGTGTGATATCAACAGCTTTTCCATGTGTTCATTTACCATAAAGAATCAAAGTGTTCAATCAAAAAACTACATTTGTTGAATCAGGCCAAACTGTTCGCTAAAGAATCCAACCATTGAGTATCCACGAGGCTTTTTATAATGAGTCATATTCATCAGGGTACACCGTATGAAAACGTTTCAAAATGTTGTTCAACGGACAACATTCCTTTTCATGCGTAGTGAACGCAACCCCAATTTTTCTGTCTTATCTAAACCAAGCCCATTTCCCACCTTGGTGGTTGATGAACGTGCTGACTACGTGTGTAAATACACTGTGGTCTGACTCTCTCTCCCTGGGACAGATGCCTCTCATTAGACAGAGTAGTGTTTCATTAGGCCTGTGATTACTTTGGGCCTGTCAGTCAAAATTACTTTCAATTAGATCACCTTAACGAGACCCTAATTAGCAACTACACACACATTCAACACACAGGGAATTAGAATATAGAGAATGAGACGGCACGATGCACGAATCAAAGTATGCATGCATACCTACACACAGAGGGAAAGAAGGACAAACACAAAATTGTTATTTATTATTTATTTAACTAGTCAAGTCAGTTAAGAACCAATTCTTAATTATATTGACAGCCTACCCCGGGCAAACCTGGATGAAGCTTGGTCAATTGTGCGCTGCCCTATGGGACTCCCAAACGCATCCGGATGTGGATTCCATCCCTGGATTCGAACCAGGGACTGAAGTGACGCCTCTAGCACTGAGATGCAGTGCCTTAGACCACAGCGCCACTCGGGAGCCATATCCACATGTAATCTGTCATGAGGTCACGCACCCCCTTACACAACTTTTCATCTTATCAACAGCCAATACAACATGCAGGGAGTGTGACAGTTCATCCTTGTCTCGTTAGGATACCTTCTCTACCATCTCCTCTGATCTCTCCAAAGCGGTGATTCATTGTGATCCTATTCAGGGCAAAACAGAATGGGGTCTGTCCCCAGACCACCTTAACACTTCTCTCACACAGTCCACCTTAACACTGCTAACAAACAGTCCACCTTAACACTGCTATCACACAGTCCACCTTAACACTGCTATCACACAGTCCACCTTAACACTGCTATCACGCACGCTTGTTATTGTTTTCATTCTTCAGCTCCCCGTCTAGAACTGGCACGGCGCCAGCCCTGGACTGACTGACCAATCATGGGGCTCCAAAGAAACAATGCATTTGGGCCACGTTGTCCCCGTCAGGAACCTTCCTGGGTGAGAGCATTACGTCACCGCCCCCTCAGGGAGGGAGGTGACACTCGATTGGGTGTCTTCTGACGGCAGGTCTTTGTCAACAGTGGATCACGTGAAGCTGAAAATGACGAGAGAGAGAAAATAGAGAGCAGGGCTAGAGAAGCTTGAAGGGCCTGCCAGTGAAATTCTCTCTTCCTTCATGGATTTTTATCCTCCACCCCATCCACCCCTCAGTCCCTTCCACCCCTCCAAGTAACTAATCACTGGTGCCATTTCAGCACCACAATAATTGACCCAAATTGAAATTGAGCACCTGGGTTCATTAGCATGCATTAACTTATTTGGGTCACGGTACTCCATCTATCTTTCTCCCTCTCTACCTACATGCCTCAAACAGTGCACAATGGGGAGACCACTAATTTAGTTTGATGGAGAAACTTGGACACAGGGGTTAATCTGTTTCCAGCCAGTTAGAGGCAAAGCCATGGGTCGAATTCATTAGAATACAGCGTGGCAATAGGTTTTGCAATGTAAATGGGGGAATTTGCAAGTTCAGATAGGCACCAAACAGAATGAAACGGACAAACATTGAGGGACTAACAAATATAACCCTTAACAATATTTCAGAGTAATTATTTCACATCTTTAGGGTCTTTGGCTTCTCTGGTGTGAGTCTGGGCGAAGTCTACTGTCTATAAACATAACACATATACTTACACATTTATTTACCATTTCCAAGCCACATATTTGATCAGCAACAGGTACAGTAGGCATGTTTACGTTTGAACACATGCTCACAATAAAACAAGGTGGCCGCCTCAACCTAAGTCATGCCTCCACCTCCTCAACCTAAGTCATGCCTCCACCTCCTCAACCTAAGTCATGCCTCCACCTCCTCAACCCTACGTAATGCCTAAGTAATGCCTCCACCTCCTCAACCCTACGTAATGCCTAAGTAATGCCTCCACCTCCTCAACCCTACGTAATGCCTAAGTAATGCCTCCACCTCCTCAACCTACGTAATGCCTCCACCTCCTCAACCCTACGTAATGCCTAAGTAATGCCTCCACCTCCTCAACCCTACGTAATGCCTAAGTAATGCCTCCACCTCCTCAACCTACGTAATGCCTCCACCTCCTCAACCTACGTAATGCCTCCACCTCCTCAACCTACGTAATGCCTCCACCTCCTCAACCTACGTAATGCCTCCACCTCCTCAACCTACGTAATGCCTCCTCCACCTCAACCTACGTAATGCCTCCTCCACCTCAACCTACGTAATGCCTCCTCCACCTCAACCTACGTAATGCCTCCTCCACCTCAACCTACGTAATGCCTCCACCTCCTCAACCTACGTAATGCCTCCACCTCCTCAACCTACGTAATGCCTCCACCTCCTCAACCTACGTAATGCCTCAACCTACGTAATGCCTCAACCTACGTAATGCCTCCACCATATAATCATCAACACCTCCATGTGGCATGTAAAAAACAACCACTTGAATGAACTAACACTGACAAGTCTGTATGAAAAATTCTATGCCTGTTCTGTTACCTCCTTGGCAGCGTGTACACCCACGCAATTCTGAAGTAAAGTAGACACCTTTCCTGGTGCAATTTCAGCTGTCATTTACTCTCCAACCAAATCTGTATTTTTGGGCGCCGATTTTGCCCATTTTTTTTTTTACACCTTTATTTAACTAGACAAGTCAGTTAAGAACACATTCTTATTTTTCAATGATGGCCTAGGAACGTTCTACCTCGTTCAGGGGCAGAACAAAGATTTGTACATTGTCAGCTCGGGGGATCCAATCTTGCAACTTTACAGTTAACACGTCCAACGCTCTAACCACCTGATTACATTGCACTCCACGAGGAGCCTGCCTGTTACGCGAATGCATTAGAGGCCAAGGTAAGTTGCTAGCTAGCATTAAACATATCTTCGAAAAAAACAATCAACGACTGTCATTGCTCCAATGTGTACTTAACCATAAACATCAATGCCTTTCTTAAAATCAATACACAAGTATATATTTTAAACTTGCATATTTAGCGAAAAGAAATCCAGGTTAGCAGGCAATTTTAACCAGGTGAAATTGTGTCACCTCTTGCGTTCATTGCACGCAGAGTCAGGGTATATACAACAGTTTGAGCAGCTTGGCTCTTTGCGAACTAATTTGCCAGAATATAATGTAATTATGACAAAACGTTGAAGGTTGTGCAATGTAACAGGAATATTTAGACTCATGGATGCCACCCGTTAGATAAAATACGGAACGGAATAAACGTTTTCTTTGAGGTGATAGGTCAAATCCGGAAACTAAGGCTCATATTTCTGTGTGTTTATTATAGTTAAGTCTATGATTTGATATTTGATAGACCAGTCTGACTAAGGGGTGGAAGGCTGCAGCAGGCTCGTAATAGTCAAAGGTATATGGTTTAGAGAGAAATAGTCGACGCGTTATAATTCCTGTAATAACTTGCGGCTGAACTTGAAAGAGGTTCCTTCGTTATTTTACCGTTCATGTCTTCCATACGGAATGTCTTGATCGACTTCAAATAAGGTCTGTGTTTCGTGCAGGCTTAAACCGCCTCGGCGTTTTGATACCCATGTAAATCTCACTAGGATAAGGTAACGTTTTTCAACATATTTTCATAAATCCACTCTACAAAAAAAACTTGCTTATATTTAGCCAATATTGATCAGAGTTACCTTGTCCTATGGATATCTACACAGTAATAAAATTGGCAAGGTGATGTACGCCTACACGAAACACAGACCTTATTTTAAGTGAATCTAAAAATATCCTATGGAATAAATGAATGAAGGAACCGCTTTTCAGATTTTGCTAGAAGGTGTCATGGGAATTATGACTCGCACTTTGGTAGTCAATTCTTACCATGCCCATTATTAAAATAGGATTTCCTGCATATAGAAATGACAGTTTTTGTTTTCAACATTCATCACAGGTAACTTAAAATCAATTTTTATTCAAACAGTTGAGAGTATTTGTCTCCGAAGCAGACTCTTCAGAGCTGTGCGTGTGTGTGTTCTGAAACTTCTTAACTGGGAATACTGAAGACCCATGAAAGCTGGTGGTTCGTTTTAACATATGTTCCCATGTTATTTGAGACCAAATTGATTTTATTTTTGTATTATATTAAGTTATAATAAAAAAGTGTTCATTCAGTATTGTTGCAATTGTCATTATTACAAAAATGTGTGTATATGTGTGTGTGTACAGTGGGGCAAAAAAGTATTTAGTCAGCCACCAATTGTGCAAGTTCTCCCACTTAAAAAGATGAGAGAGGCCTGTAATTTTCATCATAGGTACACTTCAACTCTGGCAGACAAAATGAGGGGGAAAAACACAGAAAATCACATTGTAGGATTTTAAATGAATGCATTTGCAAATTATGGTGGAAAATAAGTATTTGGTCAATAACAAAAGTTTATCTCAATACTTTGTCATATACCCTTTGTTGGCAATGACAGAGGTCAAACATTTTCTGTAAGTCTTCACAAGATTCACACACACCGTCACAAGATTTTCTATGGGGTTGAGATCTGGAGACTGGCTAGGCCACACCAGGACCTTGAAATGCTTCTTACGAAGCCACTCCTTCGTTGCCCGGGTGGTGTGTTTGGGATCATTGTCATGCTGAAAGACTCAGCCACGTTTCATCTTCAATGTACTTGCTGATGGAAGGAGGTTTTCACTCAAAATCTCACAATACATGGCCCCATTCATTCTTTCCTTTACATGGATCAGTTGTCCTGGTCCCTTTGCAGAAGAACAGCCCCAAAGCATGATGTTTCCACCCCCATGCTTCACAGTAGGTATGGTGTTCTTTGATGCAACTCAGCATTCTTTGTCCTCCAAACACGACGAGTTGAGTTTTTACCAAAAAGTTATATTTTGGTTTCATCTGACCATATGACATTCTCCCAATCTTCTTCTGGATCATCCAAATGCTCTCTAGCAAACTTCAGACGGGCCTGGACATGTACTGGCTTAAGCAGGGGGACACGTCTGGCACTGCAGGATTTGAGTCCCTGGCGGCGTATTGTGTTACTGATGGTAGGCTTTGTTACTTTAGTCCCAGCTCTCTGCAGGTCATTCACTGGGTCCCCCGTGTGGTTCTGGGATTTTTGCTTGTGATCATTTTGACCCCACGGGGTGAGATCTTGTGTGGAGCCCCAGATCGAGGGAGTCTGTCAGTGGTCTTGTATGTCTTCCATTTTCTAATAATTGCTCCCACAGTTGATTTCTTCAAACCAAGCTGCTTACCTATTGCAGATTCAGTCTTCCCAACCTGGTGCAGGCCTACAATTTTGTTTCTGGTGTCCTTTGACAGCTCTTTGGTCTTGGCCATAGTGGAGTTTGGAGTGTGACTGTTTGAGGTTGCGGACAGGTGTCTTTTATACTGATAACAAGTTCAAACAGGTGCCATTAATACAGGTAACGAGTGGAGGACAGAGGAGCCTCTTAAAGAAGAAGCTACAGGTCTGTGAGAGCCAGAAATCTTGCTTGTTTGTAGGTGACCAAATACTTATTTTCCACCATAATTTGCAAATAAATTAATTAAAAAATCCTACAATGTGATTTTATGGATTTTTTTCTCTCATTGTCTGTCATAGTTGAAGTGTATCTATGATAAATTACAGGCCTCTCTCATATTTTTAAGTGGGAGAACCTGCACAATTGATGGCTGAATAAATACTTTTTTGCCCCACTGCATATATAAAAAATAAATAAAAAATGGTCCGATTAATCGGTATTGGCTTTTTTTATGTCCTTCAATAAATCGGTATCGGTGTTGAAAAATCATAATACGTCGAACTCAACTTGAAAACGGTCATTACGTTTACAGTGAGTCGATCTTTTCTGCTTCCCTCCCAGTTTAAAATGAAGACGTGTCTAGGTCATAATGACACCCTAGACTAGTATGATGTACTTAGCTAACACTTTCTCCCAAAAAACTTGCAACTCTTGGGTCAAAGCTGGGGAACGGGAATTTGTGAGACTCAAAATGGATTCAAGAGAATTAATACCACTAAGAGAATCGACATTTTAATTTTACCTTTATTTAACTAGGCAAGTCAGTTAAGAACAAATTCTTATTTTCAATGACGGCCTAGTGGGTTAACTGCCTGTTCAGGGGCAGAACGACAGATTTGTACCTTGTCAGCTCGGGGGTTTGAACTTGCAACATTCCAGTTACAAGTCCAACGCTCTAACCACTAGGCTACTCTGCCGCCCCGGCTACTCTGCCAATAGCCATTGCAAGCTGAACGGCCATTGTAAGCCAACCCAACAACTTTTTGCGTTACGCAACAACTACGTTACGCCAATGTTTGAGCCAACTTACTTTTTAAGGCCCCTCCCGCCGTCACGCTGCCCTTGGCTCTTGGTGTCGTGGTGGTCATCTTGGAAGTCATCTTCGTGATAGTCATCGTCCTTCTCCGAGCTGCCTCGTCGGTTGCGGATGTGCAGCGGCACATAGCCCGGCGTGGGGCCAAACACCATCAGGTCGCCCTGGCCCAGGAAACTCCTCTCGCCACAGTAGCAGAAGGCACACAGCTTTTCACTGCAGGGGACACATAGGAAAGACACAGGATAAGCAATGGGTAGTGTTCATTAGGCACCAAAACGGAAGAAAATGGACTGAAAACGAGTGACTTGTTGCAAAACGTTTCAAACATGTCCCTGCACTCTGTACCACTTATTCCCAAAACTGAAACCAAAATAAGTATTTTTTTTAAATGGGTGGGGCTGGTAGGGAAACACTGCCCCAAAAACAAGCTCTACCTACGTACCAACAGGGGTTGAAAATCGTTTGACAACACCCACACACCGAGCAGCCATATTCTTTCAATCTGATACAGGTTGGCAGCACGTCAGCGTAAGATAAATTCTGACAACTAAAACAAACAAAAAATGTATTTAAAAAAGGAATTACAGAGAGAGATGCAGTTTATATTTAGATATTTGTTTTGTAAATTACTGTACTTTATTCTAAATCTATAACTACTGTTCCCTGAAAGAGGGAAACGAGGTACAACTATGGAGAGTCGCATTGTGACTTCGGTTGAAGAATCTAAAATCACGCCTAAAATCCACACCTCACTGGAAGCCCCACCTTCCACAGGTAATAAGCGTGAGGCTCAGATTCATTCCTTCAATTCAATACCGCTCTTCACCGAGGCCAGAAATGGGTGGCACGGGGCCACGTTTCCCTCCTTCAGGGAACAGTAGTTATGGTCATAACATTACGTTCCCTTTCAGCAAGTCAGCAATCTGGGTATTGCACACAGCAAGCTGCCTAGTTTCCCATGTCCCAGTCGTAAGCACCCGTAAGCACCCTGTGGACATCCAAGCAATAAAACCTGAAAATTGTATGGTGACGCCCAACTTGTCGAAGGACAAATATCTCCAATAGTCAACCCTTTAAACGATGCTCAAGACGCTGACAGAACTCTTGTGGAGTGGGCACATACACCACTAGCTAACCTTCGCCCCTGTATGCCAGGTAGACACCGTCCACAATCCAATGGGAGATGGTGACCGCCCAGACAAAAAGCTGGTCACAGAACCGGAAATCCCAGAGTCTGTTAAATGTACATGTGTAAAGCTTGCACCGGACACAGGGCATGTAACCTTGCTCTTCACAAGCAAAATGACAAGCCTCACTTGGTTTAGGAGTTAAGATGCTCTCCGGTAACCGGCTTGCACCAGTTACTGGTTTTAAATTATGAACACCTGCGCTTTCCATGACATTGACTGACCAAGTGAATCCAGGTGAAAGCTATGATCCCTTATTGTCACTTGTGCAATCCAATTCAAAATCAGTGTAGATGAAGGGGAGGAGAAAGGTTAAAGAATGATATTTAAAGGATATTTAAGCCTTGAGACATGGTTTGTGTATGTGTGCCATTCAGAGGGTGAATGGGCAAGACAAAAGTTTGAAAAACCTTTGAACGGGGTACGGTAGTAGATGTCAAGAACAGGTTTGTGTCAAGAACTGCAACGCTGCTGTGGTTTTCACACAACAGTTTACCGTGTGCATCAAGACTGGTCCACCACCCAAAGGACATCCAGCCAACTTCACACAACTGTGGGAAGCATTGGAGTCAACATGAGCCAGCATCCCTGTGGAACTCTTTCGACACCTTGTAGAGTCCATGCCCTGACGAATTGAGTCTGTTCAGAGGGCAACAGGAGGGGGGTAGCAACTCAATATTAGGAAGTTCATGTTTTGTACACTCAGTGTATTGTTCAATGTTATAAATAAAATAAAATAAATTGTTATTCTGTGACTTTAGCTAAAGCACTTGTTTTTGCCGTGGTAACGCTTTGGTATCAATTACCGTGATACTAAACCTGGTATCGAAGTCAAAATTCAGGTATCGTGACAACACAAGAAGTCGGATGTACCTGCACAAAACCAACATTTTTAAAATCAGCTCCAGTTTTTTCTCCATCTTCCTAAATAGGGAGCCAACATGCTTTCAGCACTTTTATTTCCATGACTGATCAAAACACATTTTATCATTCTCTCTCGTCTCTCTGCAGCAGACATATAGAGAGCAATATGTTTGGAACAGCAAATCTCACAATCGCAGTATCAAATCACAAAACCTAGAATTGTGAGAATCGCAATACATATTACATCGTGATAACATCGTATGGTGAGGTCCCTGGCAATTCCCTATTAAACAGTGTTGACTCTTTATTATTTTACGACAATGGCATGCATGCGCGTGTTAGAGTTTTGGTGCCAGACCTTAGCCCGATGGAGCCCGAAATTATACATCAAGTTAGGGCCGGATAGGGCCAGTTCTTCCATCAATAACTAGGATACGGGCAGGGCATTACTAAAATTTTGAAGCTGAGCCATTTGCTCGTGCTCTGCTGCGCAGTACAGTCATATATGACTAAGATCATAACATGGTGTCAGAAGTGCATCAATATCGTCAAATAGATAACAGGAGAGATTATTTCACAGAAAATAGTTTTGACTGAGATTAGAGTGACGAAAAGTAGCTAACTGCTGCCCAAGTGGAGCCATTGCTATGAATATTCACAGACCTAGAGCTGCCATGAGCAAGCAGCACGCAGGGAACGAATGACAGACAGAGAGGAGCAGCTAACGGATTTACTAACGGAGGAAGTCATTTCTGATTTCTGGTGGTGCCGGGACTTAAATTTTAGTACTGCTGGGCATGGGTAGAGTAGGTCCTGAACGTCGTGACATGGGTAGGGCTCGGCATAAAATTAATGCCGTGCAGGGCTCTAGTGTGTGTGTACGATGAGTGTGCATGTGTCTGCGCCCGTCTGTGTGACTTCCTGCATCCCTCCACATGTTGCCAGAGCCTCTCTACTGTACACTAGCGGGAACACAATCTCTACTAATTGGAACGAGAAAGAAAAAGCCATCCCCTTGTTCCTCTCACTCTCCCCCTCCCTTTACTAATTACAATAGCAGCCCTGCAGTCTGCAGGCTACCCCCGATGGCCCCGAGACCTCTTTACCCAGCCTGCTTTTCCCTTCTACCCACAATCCCAAGCTCTCAATTATTTCCGCTGCTTGTTCCCCTCCCCCACCTCAACTTTCTACCTCCCTCGCTTACCTTCCCTGCACGCCTTCCCCTCCCCATCCCCCGTCCCCCCTCCATGGTGGCTCATTCAAGCATGCAAGCACACACATCCTCTCCTCCCGCACACTCTCTGAAAATACCCTGTCCCTCTTTTCTTTTGCTTGTTCCCTCTTTCTGTCGCTCTCTCGCAATGCACACATGGGCCCACACTCGTTTTGTTGGATTGCACAAACACCTATACCCACTGTGTGTGCGTTGAGACATAAATATACACACGCTTTTGCCCTCCATCCACTGTTAACCACACACACCTCTCCCTGGACTCCTCACACACACAGCTGTGACTCAGCGTGTCATAGTCATTTTCTCACTCACCAATGCCCTCTCATTTCTATCCTCTCCTTCTCTATTATGTGACTACACACCCCCCCTCTCTCCTTCGCACTCTCCCTCCCTCTGAGAATGGCCAGAATGTCAGTCTTACTCTGCCTCTCTTACTGGAATCTCATTTTCCTTTTTCCTGCCGCCATCTCCTGCTTTGCCTTATTCTGGCCATCTGGCATGCACGCAAACTCTTTCTATGTCACTCTCTTCCCCTCACCCTACTCAACTCATATCGTCTCTTCCTCTTACCAGACTTTGGCGTGCTCGAGGGTCGAGGCGGAGGATCCTGCAGAGTCCTCCGACACGGAGCGCTGGAAGAGTGGGGAGAGGGGTCTGTCGTCCCTGGGGCTAGGCACCATGATCTCCTCCTCAACATCCAGAACCAGCTCCTTAACTTCTGTGGGGAAAAAGAGGGGGTAGATGTTATACTGTTATTTATTCAAAATGCGGGAAACCACAATCATAAAGCACTTAGTATATCTACTAACTATAACCGACCATTTAGTCATTGGACAACAGTAGTGCTCACTACCAAATTATTCAAACTAGCAAAATCCAGGGTGACAGTTGACTTGTTTCTCTTTGGAAACACAGTTGACATAGGCAATAACACCTTATTCAGAAGAAACCTGGTCTAGTTTCACTCAGGACTCTTTTATGAACACATTTTATTGTGACACACACAAGTTGTCAGACTATGCAAACACGGAGTTCTTTCATTCCAAACCATTGGTCTTAGTTTTGCATAGACAAAGAAAAACAGAGTTTTGCTGAACAGCAAAAGGATTAGTCCTAACCCCTCACCTGCCAGTCAAAGGCTCGGTGCAACTGGCACCTCTAGGTTGTGTTCATTAACCTGTCTGGGAACGGGGTTCCGCTAACAGCCAGTGAAATTGCAGGGCGCCAAATTCAAACAACAGAAATCTCATAAATCAAATTTTTCTAACATACAAGTATTTGGCACCATTTTAAATATAACATTTTTGTTTATCCAGCCACAGTGTCTGATTTCAAAAAGGCTTTACAGCGAAAGCTCCACAAATGATTATGTTAGGTCACCACCAAGTCACAGAAAAACCCAGCCATTTTTCCAGCCAAAGCAAAAGGATTAGTCCTAACCCCTCACCTGCCAGTCAAAGGCTCGGTGCAACTGGCACCTCTAGGTTGTGTTCATTAACCTGTCTGGGAACGGGGTTCCGCTAACAGCCAGTGAAATTGCAGGGCGCCAAATTCAAACAACAGAAATCTCATAAATCAAATTTTTCTAACATACAAGTATTTGGCACCATTTTAAATATAACATTTTTGTTTATCCAGCCACAGTGTCTGATTTCAAAAAGGCTTTACAGCGAAAGCTCCACAAATGATTATGTTAGGTCACCACCAAGTCACAGAAAAACCCAGCCATTTTTCCAGCCAAAGAGAGGAGTCACAAGAAGCAGAAAGAGATCAAATTAATCACTAGCCTTTGATGATCTTCATCAGATGACACTCATAGGACTTCATGTTACACAATACATGTATGTTTTGTTCGATAAAGTACATATTTACATCCAAAAATCTCATTTTACATTGTCGTGTTATGTTCAGTAGTTCCAAAACATCCAGTGCTTTTGCAGAGAGCCACGTCAATTTACTGAAATACTCTAAATAAACATTGATAATAGATACAACTATTATACATGGAACTTTAGATAAACTTCTCCTTTATGCAACAGCTGTGTCAGATTTCAAAAAAACTTTACGAAAAAGCATACCATGCAATAATCTGAGTACGGCGCTCAGAGCCCAAACCAGCCAAAGAGATATCCGCCATGTTGTGTAGTCAACATTAGTCAGAAATAGCATTATAAATATTCCCTTACCTTTGATGATCTTCATCAGAATGCACTCCCAGGAATCCCAGTTCCACAATAAATGTTTGATTTGTTCGATAAAGTTCATCATTTATGTCCATATACATCCTTTTGTTAGGGCGTTTGGTAAACAAATCCAAACGATATGTGCATATATTAGCATCTGGTACTGAGTAGCAAGTAGTTTACTCTGGGCATGCTTTTTATCCAAAAGTGAAAATGCTCCCCCCTATCCCTATGAAGTTAACCACCAAATGGAGTAAAACTCACTGAAACTGGGTGAATACCCGGACTTATAATATGGACTCAAAATAAGTGCTCTTTTTCATTTTTCTGTTGCAAAACTTTAAAACATTTTCCATTGCATGCCTAAAATGAACATTACCATGCAAACTTTATTCTAGTGTTACTAAAAGCAACACTGAGATTGTGTGGGCTTAGTGAATGCTTTGAGCTCTAGCAACCCTTTCAGTAGGAGAAGGGCTGTGAACTCCAGTCAATTCATCTGAAAATCACAAAAGCATTGCCGAAAATGTCACAACGCGTCCGGGCAAAAATAAATGACGTGACCTTTCCCTTGACCTTTAAAGCGACAAAAATGTGGCACTCTTTTCCTGAAGAGTTGCCTACACAGGAGTTCAGGGGAAATAATAGCAGGGCAAATCATTTAGAGTTGAGAAACTTTACATCAATGGGACAGACCAATTACATTTATTGGCAACATTTGTTTGCTTTCTGGGAATCAGTTGTGTAACATTCGATACCTCGGCTAGTAACTTACACTGTTAATTCTATTTAGATTTTTGGTTTCTATATGAGAAAGAGAACATATGCACATCCAATGCCTTTGAGCAGGTGCTGGATATCAGCTAATGTTAGACAAATGATAACTCCACACACTGCCATCTATGCTCCCATGTGGGTTATTAGGGATAAGGTTGATGAAGTGGTCAAAACATTGTCACTAACAAACCACACGGGAGCACAGACTGCAGAATGCAGTCCCATTTTTAGCATTTGCTGATTGGTAGAAAAACAATTATAAAAACCATACAACATCTAACAGTTATTAAACACCTTGTTCTTGTGGTTTGGCTAGTTACTGTAATTCTGGATTTTACATCTCCTTTAAAATTATAACATCAGGAGAAATACATATGAAATATGTGAAATCACAAAATTAAGATCGGCAATTGTTCTGGAAGGACACATCTCTGTCCAGAATGAGTAGTCTAATATATCATTGTAACTATGAGAAACTCAAATTGGATAAAACCCCTTAGCAATATCAATAAGAGCATTGATAAGGCCCTAGTCTCAGCGTGGAGCAGACCTTCTCAAGTCTGACCTGGCAGACTTCCCAGAGAGAGCTAATGAAATACAACCCACAGATTCTGATCTATTTCCTTATTAGTTGTTTATATTTTTTATAGGGTTAAATTAAGTCCTGAAACAGTAGGGCATCCAAAACCCTCAGTCAGGCATTCACAAAATACTTTCATAAATCATTAATTCAGCTGCACCACTTGAAAAGCCGAAAATGCGTTATTTTGAACCGTTGACCCGGACGTGATTCTCAACCACTCATTAAAGAGCGAAAAGGAACTTAGCTTTTTTTTTTCTCTTTCCCAGCGACAACATTCCTTCACTCTGGAAATGGGGGGATAAAATAATATATCCTTGTTGTAGCTCGCAAAAGCACTGAAGCGTACACACTGCATCTTTATTTCTGTGTTGTTAAGACACAAAACGCCATTCTTGGAACAAAAGCAAACCCTGGTCTTTGGTAGCATTCTTCATAACTAATAGGGAATACAAACAAGATTGCCCAGAATATGCATTAGAATATTGGCCGAAGGGAGACAACTAGGTGGGGTACAAGTAGAACAGGGGCCTGATTTTCCCTTTTGACACTGACTCGGCCTAAGTATATGGGGGGGGGCATTTTCTTAAAGCATTCCACCTAGGAAAATCCCACGGCAAAAGCCCTGGAGTGTAATTAATAGCTAGGAAATGAATCTCCGGTCCGGCAAGCGGCTTTTGTAAGGGGTGGGGGCTGTGTGTGTTCGTGCACTGGTAAGGGTTGGCAGCACATTTTTGAAGACGAACAGATCAAGTGATGCTATTGACTTTTGCTTGTGTGAAGCCTTGATCTCATCGTGCATTGGGGAAAACTAGGCAAATTACCATAACTAGGCATGGGTCTCAATACAACTAATTTCTTCCTCCCCCATCTGTAATAACCACAAACAGGTGAAAGGTTTGAATAGGCTTTAAACCTAGTGATCATGGAGGAGAAAGGAAACTACTTTACACTCGAGGCACCCTATGACAGCAGCACAAAAGCAGTTAAAATGATATAGACTTTATTTCTCTCCTTTGTGTGGCATTTGCCAAGCTTGTGAAGTCATTTACAGGTCAACAAAATGCCAGCAGCGAAACACGAACCAACACCACCACCAACAGGGGAGTTGACCATGTTCTATCGCAAATATTAGCCAGCCCTCTGGCAGTTGATTTACATAATGCATTCTCCGAATGGCGCCTTGTTTTCCAAGGATGTTCTGCCTTAACGAAGTTGCATCCACAGAGCTATCGGGTGAGAAATGTTTAGGGAAGTGCACGGTGGGCCGGCGAGACCCCTGCAAGCAGCAGCTGCAGATGGCTTTGTAAACATCCCATAACGAGCCAGTGATTAAGCCTACATTTTGGCTCTGTGGAAATACAAAGTATGAACTGGCCTTTAGTCATCTACCATTTAGCAACAGATACCTCAAAAAGACATAGGGGAGGGTGGCACAACATGCAACAAGACTGGTAGATTGCCTCTACAGACAACTTGAAGGATATAGTCTACAGCAGTGGCTCCCAAACTTTTTATAGTCCCGTACCCCTTCAAACATTCAACCTCCAGCTGTATACCTCCTCTAGCACAAGGGTCAGCGCACTCTCAAATATCGTGTTATTGCCATCATTGTAAGCCTGCAACACACATAATTTTAACATTGAATATAGTTGGAGAGTCCCTGTAATCCTAGATTCAGATCATTCAGGCGAGAAAAAACATCACCCAGATAGGCCAGTCGTGTGAGAAACTCATCATCATGCAAGCAGTCAGACAAGTGAAAATTATGGTTAGTAAAGAGAACTTTAAGCTTGTCTCTCAATATTGTAAAAAAACGTGTCAATACTTTGCCCATTGATAACCAGCGCACTTCTGTATGTTGTAAAAGTGTTACATGGTCGCTGCCCATATTATTGCAAAATGCAGAAAACACACGAGAGTTCAGGGGCCTTGCTTTAACAAAGTTAACCATTTTCACTGTAGTGTCCAAAATGTCTTTCAAGTTGTCAGGCTTTCCCTTGGCAGCAAGAGCCTCTCGGTGGATGCTGCAGTGCACCCAAATGGCATCGAGAGCCACTACTTGCTCGCGAGTTACCAATCCACTATGTCTCCATCATGGCTATTGCAACATCAGTACAGATACCAACACATCTTGACCACCAAAGTCCATTTGATGTCAAAAAGCTGTCCAGTACTTTTAAAATATCCTCTCATGTTGTCCTGGTTTCCAGTGTTTTGCAGAAGAGAATGTCTTCCTTAATTGACCCCCCCATAAATGTAACGGACATATACCAGGAGCTGTGCCAGGCCCCCCACGTCTGTTGACTGATCCAGCTGTAACACATATAATTCACTGGCTTGTATGCAAAGTAGTAATTGTTTAAAAATATCTCCTGCCATGTCACTGATGCGTCGTGAAACAGTGTTGTTTGATGAAGACCTTGTCTGTATAGTTTTTTTGTCTGTAAAGCATTGTCCCAGCCATATCCGTGGCAGCAGGAAGAATTAAGTCCTCCACAATAGTATGGGGCTTGCCTGTCCTAGCCACTCAGTAGCTCACCATATAAGATGCTTCTAGCCCCTTCTAATTAATGGTTTCTGTTGCTTTTATACATGTCTTACTACTCAAAAAACTCCTGTGGCTTATTTTTCAAATTGTCATGTTTTGTTTCTAAATGTCTGCACAAGAGTGAAGGTTTTCCACGAGAGAGTAGCGGTTAATGTGATTGGATGTTAATTATTTGACTAGGCTACGTGTATTTGACATTGTGTTATTTCGCTGAACTCTAGACGGTTTAATTTTATTTTTTGCAGTGAAACAAGGCTTCTCAAGCGAGAGAGAAAAACACCCAAATGTATAGCCCCGTTGGAAAATATAAATGTACTATGAAAATGTGAAGATTAGTATTATTGAATCACATTTTTATTTGGTGTACCCCAACGACATTGCGCGTACCCCAGATTGGGAATACCTGGTCTACAGGCATTGAGGAGGCAGCGGGTCCGCGTCGCGGGGGCAGCGGGTCCGCGTCGCGGGGCAGCGGGTCCGCGTCGCGGGGCAGCGGGTCCACGTCGCGGGGGCAGCGGGTCCGCGTCGCGGGGACAGCGGGTCCGCGTCGCGGGGACAGCGGGTCTGCGTCGCGGGGGGCAGCAGTCGTGCAACAGCTCCAAAGAACGAAGTCTTAATGATGAAAGGCATTTGGTAACTGGATCAAATCTCCCCCGAAAACCAAAACCCCACCCTATTAGTGACGGCAGCCTAAACAAGCTCACATGTATGAAGACAACAGCACAAATATTAAAAAGGGGAACACGCATGAAAGCACACACAAAGAGGCACACTGATACAGCCATGTACACACACACACAAACCTTTCCATGACGACAGAGACACAGTCAACTCACCCATATCCTGCATGTTCTCTGCTTCGGTGGCCTCCGTCCCGTCCATGCCGTCCTCATCCTCAACCTGGGCTCGGCCTCTGCTACGTCCCCTGGGACACACAGGGAGAAGAAACAGTCACTGATCTGATCTGCCTTTCAGGCTCTACTCAAGGAGGAGCAACATTGTTACTTAGGTCTGCCTCACAAAATGAGGAGCTGCCTTTTGAAGTAGTATGAACAGTAATACAGGCATCAACAACAGGTAAACAGCCTTCGATCTCAACCTCATAGCTGAGCTTTATTGCAAGAGGAACAGCCCATAAGGGTGGCTAAATTGAAGAATCTCAAATTTAACTAAGCCAAATGTATATTCTTCAAAGTAACCCTTTGCCTTGATAACAACTTTGCACACCCATGGCATTCTCTCAACCAGCTTCATAAGGTCACCTGGAATGCATTTCAATTAACAGGTGTGCCTTGTTAAAAGTGAATGTGTGACATTTCTTTCCTTCTTAACCTTTTTGGGATAGGGGGCAGCATTTTTCACTTTTGGGTGAATAGCGTGCCCAGAGTGAACTGCCTCCTACTCTGTCCCAGATGCTAATATATGCATAGTATTATTAGTATTGGATAGAAAACACTGACATTTCTAAAACTGTTTGAATGATGTCTTGATTGATTCCATTCATCTTTTGACATGTTTCTAAAGGACTGTAATGGAACTTTTTGAATTTTTGTCTGGATGAAGTGCCTGCGCCTCATGAAGACGGATTACTATGCTGAACACGCTAACAAGTGGCTATTTGGACATAAATTATGGAACAAATCAGTCATTTATTGTCGAACTGGGATTCCTGGGAGTGCCTTCTGATGAAGATCATCAAAGGAAAGTGAATATTTATAGTCTTGGTTCTAACTTTGTTGATTCCAAAATGGCGAATAGTCCTCTGGCTGTTTTGGGTTCTGAGCACCGTTCTCAGTATATGCTTTTTCCGTAAAAAAAAATTGAAATCTGACACAGCGGTTGCATTAAGGAGAAGTCTATCTTTAATTCTGTGAATAACACTAGTATCTATTATCAATGTTTATTATGACTATTTCTGCAAAATCACCGGATGTTTTGGAATCAAATCATTACTGCCCATAAGGCGCCAATGTAAACTGAGATTTTTGGATATAAATATGCACATTATCGAACAAAACATACATGTATTGTGTAACATGATGTCCTATGAGTGTCATCTGATGAAGATCATCAAAGGTTAGTATTTAATTTTATCTATATTTCTGCTTTTTGTGACTCCCATCTTTGGCTGGAAAAATGGCTGTGTGTTTTTTCGACTTGGCTGTGACATATGTTGTGCTTTCGCTGTAAAGCATGTTTGAAATAGGACACGATGGGTAGATTAACAAGAAGTTTCTTTCATTTTCTGTATTGGACTTGTTAAATGTGTGAAAGTTACATATTTCAAAAATATATTTTTGAATTTCGCACACTGTCTTTTCAGCAGAATGTTGTCGAGGGGTTCCCCTGCGCTAGAAAGGTCAACTTCTCCAGGGTAGGAGGCAGCATTTGGAATTTTGGATGACAAGCATGCCCAAATTAAACAGCTTTCTACTCAGGCCCAGAAGATAGGATATGCATATAATTAGTGGATAGAATTAATTAATTGTAGTGGATAGAATCCACTAATTAATTAATTAGTGGATAGAAAACACTAAAGTTTCCAAAACTGTTCAAATAATGTCTGAGTATAACAGAACGGATTTGGCAGGCGAAAACCTGAGAAAAATCCATTCAGGAAGTAGGATTTGTATTTTTTTCTATTCAATGCCATTACAGTATCCATTGACAGAGGACTCAAATTGCAGTTCCTATGCCTTCCACTAGATGTCAACAGTCTTTAGAAATTTAGCAGTCTGAATGAGTGGACCCTGCCGTGTCACAGAGCGTTTTCATGCGCACGACCAGAGAGAGTGCCTTTCTTGTTTACCTTTTATATTGACAATGTTATTGTCCGGTTGAAATATTATAGATTATTTAGGCTAAAAACAACCTGAGGATTGAATATAAGTATCGTTTGACATGTTTCTATGAACTTTACGGATACAATTTGGATTTTTTTTGTCTGCCTGTTGTGACTGCGTTTGAGCCTGTGGATTACAGAAGAAAACACAAACAAAACTGAGGTTTTCAGATATAAAGAGAGACTTTATCGAACAAAAGGACCATTTTTTGAATAAATTAATGTCTTCTGAGTGTCACCATATGAAGATCATCAAAGGGATTAATTTTACCTCTATTTCTGACTTGTGTAACTCTTCTACTTGGCTGGTTACTGTTTGTAATGATTTGTCTGCTGTAACAAACAAGTAACAGACAACTGTTCACAGGACACTGAAATCAGGCCTTCATAGTCAAATTGCTGCAAAGAAACCGCTACTAAAGGACATCAATAAGGAGGAGACTTGCTTGGGCCAAGAAACACAATGGACATTAGACTGATGGAAATCTGTCCTTTGGTCTGATGAGTCCAAATGTGAGTTTATTTGTTCCAACCTTTGTATGATTGTAAGATGCAGCGTAGGTGAACAGATGACCTCTGCATGTGTGGTTTCCACCGTGAAGCATGGAGGTGGTGGTGTGATGGTGTTTTGCTGGGGACACAGTCAGTGATTTAATTAGAATTCAAGGCACACTTAACCAGCATGGCTACCAAAGCATTCTGCAGCGATACCCCACCCCATCCCATCTGGTTTGCGCTTATTGATTTTCAACAGGACAATGACCCAACACTCCTCCAGGCTGTGTAAGGGCTATTTGATCAAGAATGAGAGTGATGAGTGCTGCATCAGATGACCTACCCTCCACAATCACCCGACCTCAACCCAATTAAGATGGTTTTGGGATGAGTTGGACCACAGAGTGAAGGAAAAGCAGCCAACAATTGCTCCGCGTATGTGGGAACTCCTTCAAGATTGTTGGAAAAGCATTCCTCATGAAGCTGGCTGAGAGAATGCCAAGAGTGTGCAAAGCTGTTAAGGCAAAGTGTGGCTACTTTGAAGAACCTAAAATATATATGTTTTGATTTGTTAAACCCTTCCTTGGTTACAACATGATTCCATATGTTATGTCATAGTTTTAATGTCTTCACTATTATTCTACAATGTAGAAAATAGTAAAAATAAAGCAAAAACCTTCAATGAGTAGGTGCCCTAACTTTTGACTGGTATATACACACACACACACACACACATACACATATATATATATATATATATATATACACATATATATATACACACACACACACAAAAGTATATATATATATATATATACATATATATATATATATATATATATATATACATATATATATATATATATATATATATATATATATATATATATATATATATACATATATATATATATATATATATATATATATATATATATATATATATACATATATATATACACACACACACACAAAAGTATATATATATATATATATATATATATATATATATATATATATATATATATATATATATATATATATATATATATATATATATATACATATATATATATATATATATATATATATATATATATATATACATATATATATACACACACACACAAAAGTATATATATATATATATATATATATATATATATATATATATATATATATATATATATATATATATATACATATATATATACACACACACACAAAAAGTATATATATATATATATATATATATATATATATATATATATACACACACACACACAAAAGTATATATATATATATATATATATATATATATATATACTTTTTTTTTAAGCCCTTTAAACCAGACACCTGTGGCCAATAAATTCATCTCAAAATTGAACTTGAGCGAAAGCTCTCTCAATGTTTTTTTCAGTAACATTTGTTAGAGTGTGGTGGACGAAGGTTTGTTTCTGTTCACTTCTCTCTGGAGCACTGAGCAGTGGAGTCCACAGCTCACCACTTCCCTTCCCTCCCCGGTCTGTAATAGGCCTAACCAACACTGTCAACACTGGTGTTGCAGCGATCGCAGCCAAATGGGACGCACCGCTCCACCTGCGGCTTACAGCTCAGCTGCTGGTGATGTTGTGACGGGCTCATTCTACAGAAAAACTCTAAATAACATTGAAAAAAATGTGACACTTTTGAAATAATTTTCTACGTGATTCCCACATGAACTGGGAGAGAGAGGATTGGTGCTCATATCAGTTCCCTTTACCAAGCAAAAGCAAAGTCATGAACCCTGTGGTGGTAGCAGACCGAACATGCAATAGAAACCAGGGCACCAAACCAGGGCATCCAAAACAAGCCCCTGGATTGGAGAAAGAGGGATAGGACATGGGCAGACAACTAGGGCAAGAGAGAAAGCTGGAGGGAGAAAAACACACCTCTGTCTAGCTCTGAAAACTTGGCTGGACTATCTAGAACAGCTCATGCGTTGTGGATCTGTGCAAATGTAGCTTCTAAAAAGCTCTGGCACTTTCTGTCTCTCAATCGCTCCCTCTCTTTCTCTGTGCTACACAAGAACAAAGAGGTGCTATTCAGAGTACTTACCAATGTGGCTCTCTTAACTCAAAGCCTGCAACCCGGACCAAAAGGGCCTTCTCCTATAGATCACGCATCTTAACTCTGCAGGTTCACTCAACATTTGTACTCAATTGTTGAATTAAGATAAATAATAAGTAAAGAACTCCTCACCAGGGTCTGCCGAGTGGCGCAGTGGTCCAAGGCACTTCATCACAATGCTAGCTGTGCCACTAGAGATTCTGGGTTCGAGTCCAAGCTCTGTCGCAGCCGGCCGCAACAGGCCCAGTGTCGTCCGGGTTAGGGGAGGGTTTGGCCGGCAGGGATGTCCTCGTTCCATCGCGCACTAGCGACTTCTGTGGCGGGCTGGTGCAGTGCATGCTGACAAGGTCGCCAGGTGTACGGTGTTTCCACGGACACATTGATGCGGCTGGATTCCAGGTTAAGTTGGCATTGTGTCAAGAAGCACTGCGGCTTTGTTGGGTTGTGTTTCAGAGGATGCATGGCTTTCGACCTTTGCCTTACCCGAGCCCATACGGTAGTGGCAGCGATGAGACAAGACTAACTACTAATTGGATACCACGAAATTGGGGAAAAACCCTCATTAAAAACCCTCACCTTGTTGTCTAGGTCTTAATTGAAAGGAAACACCAAAAATCTGCAGACACTCGGCCCTCCGTGAAATTATTTTGACACCTCTGCTTTAGGATGGACTAGCCTAGATGTAGGTAGATTGGTTCAGAACACTATGACTGAGCTGGTCCAAATAACATTAGGTTCTTCTGAAGCAGCCTAAACCCATAAAGCAAGAGCAGAATCAGAAAGCGGGATATACACATCAAAGGAAGACACTTCCTGGGTTTGTGCTCAGTTGGGGACAACAACAAAAATATTCCAGCAATGCAATAAGCTGTTTCAAAGGCAAAACTCATTGGACGGCAAAAGCAAGGACTAGCGGCCTCGAAAGCAAACCAACTAAACACAAAGTTTGTGGTGGGAAATATTGGGTTTCCACTGCAAACAACTGAGGCTTTGCGGCCTATTCCACCTTGCACAATGCAGTGGCGAGGTCAGGGGCTGAGGCATCAGGTAACCAGGGTTGGGTTTCTGGGATGGAGACGGACACCGCTATTGACGCTGCCATCGGCAACCAAATCCCAGTACTCTGATCAATGACCAACATCATTGAAAATGCAAGGCCATTGTGTCCCGGGCCTGGAGCAGGTTTAATCCAGGTCAACTGGTCTGGCCAGACTGATTCCTCTCCTTTCCACACCAAGCATAGTAACTAGTAGCCTAATCCAGTGTTCAGCATGTTTCATCTAGCCTGCACAGCAAGGTACTGGTTTTACTTATTAGAAATTCATGCCAACCTCAAACACCAATTCTACAACTTCTCCAAAATGACTGATGGCCACTGCACAACATTCTCGGTTGTCTCAAAGGCTTGAAACTACCTTTTTGGTCCATCAACCACTCTGGCAGGTAGATTTAGTTAAGTTAGTTGAGAATGCTTTGTAAATGTTTCTAAAACAATACAATTTATTACTAGACCAGAGTCATTTAAACAAAATATCACAGATGAGACTAATTTCAACTGCCCCTTTAAGAGTGGGAGATTACCGTGGGAAAAAGACTCATGTTTGTACCTGTGAGATTTAGTCTGGCTAATCTGACCAGTAGCCATGTTGTCTTCTCTTCCCTAGCAGTTGAAACTCAAACATTGGAAAAACAAACTTGCTTGTGAACAAAACAATGCAAATAGCCAAGAAACACTAGGACGAAGTCTCACTTCAGTATACTTAAGTTTCAAGTAAATTAGACCAACTTTTATACCTGTGTGCAGCGTTTCTAAAAATGTATCTTTCACTCAGCACGTGCTCACAGCCCCCAGCCAGTCAGTGTTGCTGCGCGAGGTGGGATAGGCTATATAAGAGTTGTAGCTATGAAACAAAACGGCAGAAATACTTAGAAAACAGCTACTGCAGCACAAATGCGAGTGAAATGCTTGCACTGTGGCTGGTGAAATAGACATTTTACCCGCCAACGGAAAAATCTGACGGTTGGCGGGTGTTCATTTTAGGCACTGGTTGTCTCCAAATCTGTGTCCTCAACAGATGACGTAAAAGGACTTGATAGGTGGAAGCCAGACCAGACCTTTTAGTCATTAAGGAAACGATATGAGGAAGGGAAGGTTTTCTAGGGTACCTAGTTTAGCAATATGTTGGACATGCATAGCAGTACAGGAGGTGGTGGAGCTGCGGCTGCCCATAGAATGGATCACACTTGAGGGATTTCCAATTGGACAGTTTAAGTTAACGGTGGAACAGTGGTCGAACACCAACAATGTCAAGAGGCCCATGTTTGCAAAAAGAATGCAAGGACCCTCAATATATGCAACCTCCAGACAATTAATGTTCTAGTGTCAAGTGACTGATAATAAGACTGATTATAAGTAAATAAGTGAAAAGCCTCTCAAAAAACCTCTTAGGATTCATTGGTTAATCCATGCATGAAGCCAAACAATGCCCAACCCCACGAGAGACCTCTAAACAAACAAGAAGAAAAACAGAAGTACAGTGATGCTTACTGGTATGCAGGCACTGCATAATACATGCATCATGGCTATGTGACTTCCCACTTCCCAGAATCCATGGGTTTTGCCAAGTGGGGGCACCTAAATGGATTTTACATGTACCTGTCCTAACTCCCGTGCATCACAGAGGTAAACAAATTATGAAATGTGGGCTAATGTGTAACCCAAAGGCAGAAAAGGCAGATCCTTTCACATGCTGCAGTCCAGTCGGAATTGAAAAGGTGACACTCGCACAGAAAAACAGCAGTGACAATCCTAAATAAGGCTCTTGGCATTTCTCTTTTCAATGCCAAGAGCACCAAAGATAATTTTCCATTTTGTGCAAACCTTTTGAACAAAACCCTTTTTCTAACCACCCGCTAGTCAGAGAGAAGAAGGGATGAGGACGGTCCTAAAGACATGGCCCAGCCCAAGGGAACCGGTGTAGCATCCATTGGTCATATGGCCCAGGAGGAACTCTTGGAAAACTGTCATGTTACAGTCTTACAGGAAGGAGTATGCTTATCATCATCATCATCATCATCAGCCAACTTAACTCCAATAAATCAAATTTTTTGCAGATGTTATGTGGGTGTAGCGAAATGCTTGTGTTCCTAGCACCAACAGTGCAGTAGCATATAACAATTCACAACAATACACAAATCTAAAAGTAGAATACAGTGTATATATATATACACATATATACATATACACACATACACACACACACACACACATATACATATATACACACACACAAACATATATATACATACACACACACACACATATATATACACACACACACATATATATACATATATATACACACACACATACATATACACACACACACACACACATACATACACACACACACACATACATACATACATACACACACACACACACACACACACACACACACACACACACACACACACACACACACACACACACACACACATACATACATACATACATACATACATACATACATACATACATACATACATACATACATACATACATACATACATATATGTGGATTAGGCTACTAGTTACTATGCTTGGTGTGGAAAGGAATCAGTATATATATATACACACACAGTGCCTTGCGAAAGTATTCGGCACCCTTGAACTTTGCGACCTTTTGCCACATTTCAGGCTTCAAACAAAGATATAAAACTGTATTTTTTTGTGAAGAATCAACAACAAGTGGGACACAATCATGAAATGGAACGACATTTATTGGACATTTCTAACTTTTTTAACAAATCAAAAACTGAAAAATTGGGCGTGCAAAATTATTCAGCCCCCTTAAGTTAATACTTTGTTGCTGCGATTACAGCTGTTAGTCGCTTTGGGTATGTCTATCAGTTTTGCACATCGAGAGACTGAAATTTTTTCCTATTCCTCCTTGCAAAACAGCTCGAGCTCAGTGAGGTTGGATGGAGAGCATTTGTGAACAGCAGTTTTCAGTTCTTTCCACAGATTCTCGATTGGATTCAGGTCTGGACTTTGACTTGGCCATTCTAACACCTGGATATGTTTATTTTTGAACCATTCCATTGTAGATTTTGCTTTATGTTTTGGATCATTGTCTTGTTGGAAGACAAATCTCCGTCCCAGTCTCAGGTCCTTTGCAGACTCCATCAGGTTTTCTTCCAGAATGGTCCTGTATTTGGCTCCATCCATCTTCCCATCAATTTTAACCATCTTCCCTGTCCTTGCTGAAGAAAAGCAGGCCCAAACCATGATGCTGCCACCACCATGTTTGACAGTGGGGATGATGTGTTCAGGGTGATGAGCCGTGTTGCTTTTACGCCAAACATAACGTTTTGGCATTGTTGCCAAAAAGTTCAATTTTGGTTTCATCTGACCAGAGCACCTTCTTCCACATGTTTGGTGTGTCTCCCAGGTGGCTTGTGGCAAACTTTAAAAACAACACTTTTTATGGATATCTTTAACCTGTTAAGTCGACCCTCTACTTTTTCGAACATTCTGTTAAAAATCAAGCAACATTTCAGCGCCCTGCTACTCAGGCCAGGAATATAGTATATGCATATGATTAGTATGTGTGGATTGAAAACACTCAGACGTTTATAAAACTGGTTAAATCACGGCTGTGACTATAACAGAACGTGCGTTTCATCGAAAAGTGCAGGAAAATCTGATCACTGAAAATGGAAATAAATATCCATCCGCGACTTCAAGGAATTGTTCAAAGTGAACCGAATTAAATGAGGCATAGGTTGCAGTGCCTACAGCTTCCACACGTTGTCTAGAGTCTTGTCATTTGATTCAGCTTTGATTCTTGGTCTAACCGAATCAAGGGAATCGATTCCCTCCGGTCTCCGACCGGATGTTTTGGTCGAGCTCTCTCCAAGACATTTTTTCGAGACAGACACCTATAGAATTGACATCGCCTCCTGATGAATTTTATCGCTTATTAACGTGTACTAATACCTAAAGTTGCATTACAAAAGTATTTAAGTGTTTTGTGAAAGTTTATCGTCGACTTTTTGAATTTTAAAAAATGACGTTACATTATGAAACGCAATTTTTTTTCAGTTTATCACACAGTCTTCATAGATCGATATCTAGGCTATATATGGACCGATTTAATCGGAAAAAAAGACCCAATAGTGATTATGGGACATCTAGTAGTGCCAACAAAGAAGGTGGTCAAAGGTAATGAATGTTTTATATTTTATTTGTGCGGTTTGTGTAGCGACGACTATGCTAATTATTTTGTTTACGTCCCCTGCGGGTCTTTTGGGGTGTTACATGCTATCAGATAATAGCTTCTCATGCTTTCGCCGAAAAGCATTTTAAAAATCTGACTTGTTGCCTGGATTCACAATGAGTGTAGCTTTAATTGAATACCCTGCATGTGTATTTTAATGAACGTTTGAGTTTTAACTAATACTATTAGCATTTAGCGTAGCGCATTTGCATTTCCAGAGCTCTAGATGGGACACCTGCGTGCCAGGTAGGAGCAAGAGGTTAAGAAATGGCTTTCTTCTTGCCACTCTTCCATAAAGGCCAGATTTGTGCAATATACGACTGATTGTTGTCCTATGGACAGAGTCTCCCACCTCTGCTATAGATCTCTGAAGTTCATCACCCGGTTTTGATGCACCTGTACAGTCCTCGCCTTCGGGATGATAGCGGGGTGAACATGGCCGTGGCTCGGGTGGTTGATGTCCTTGATTGATCCTTTTGGCCTTCTATTGACATCGGGTGCTGTAGGTGTCCTGGAGGGCAGGCAGTGTGCCCCCAGTGATGTGTTGGGCTGACTGCACCACCCTCTGGAGTGCTCCAGTTGCCGTACCAGGTGGTGATACACCCCAACTGGGTGTTCTCAATTGTGCATCTGTAAAAGTTTGAGGGTCTTGGGGGCCAAGCTGAATTTCTTCAGGCCCCTGAGGTTGAAGAGGCGCTGTTGCGCCTTCTTCACTACACTGTATGTGTTGGTGGACCATTTGAGATTGTCAGTGACCTGTACACAGAGGTACTTTCCAGCTTTCCACCTTCTCCACTGTGGTTAGGCTACCGTTAGTCTTAGATTCCACTAAAAATTCAAATGTACTGGTTCATATAAAGAGCCCCCCCCAACAGAAACACCAATACAGGACCAATCAAAGTGCTCCTCTTGTTAATTCCAAATCCATGCACATTTTACATTTGCACCACTCAAAAACATGTGGTATCGAACAGAAGCAGTCAGTCACAAAAATATGAATTTGAAGTTCATTTGTGTTTGTTTTTTTGTTTGTTTGTTTTTTTAACATACATCCAGAAACTTACAGCCACAATTCTACTACAGTGAGAAATGGAGCAGGTAGTGTTGGACAGAGACACAGAGAGAGACACAGAGAGATAGAGAGAGAGACAGAGAGACAGAGAGACAGAGAGAGACACAGAGACACACAGAGAGACAGAGAGAGACACAGAGAGACACAGAGAGAGAGAGGCGAGAAAAAAAAGAAAAGCTGTTGTTGCAAGTAGTTCCAGCTCGTAAAGCAGTGGCGAAATCCCGGCATGGATTAACTGGCTGGGATGGGGCACACCCCCTTCTCCATAGCCGTTTCCCAGCATGCCATTTAACCATTTCCTCTCAGTTTTTACACTTCCAAGCTTTTACAAGCAATTGTTTAAAGCAGATTCAAAACTAAGCGCAATGCTAGGGGCTAGAAACCTTTGATATGCGGACTCACAGGACATTCTCTCCTCACAACCAATTCATTACCTGCAAGAGCCATGTTGCAAATAAGTACTCCTAGGATTTTTGTTTAAACTCCAGCACAAAAACTAGGTTGAGCTTTGGGGTTGAGATCTGGCAACCACAAAAAACACTATTGTGCACTACTGCGACACAGAGGCATGGAGGTTATTTTAGGGTAACATCAATGGCGACTAGGTCTGACCACTAAAGGGGCCAAATGTAATGTGACTATTGTATTGATACATCCCGTAAGGCCAAGATATTGAATGTGTATTAAGCCCCTTATACAATACAGTAACAGCAGACCCAGGAACAACCAGGGTTCCTAGTCTGGTGTATTTGGGGCTTTCTTAAATCACATTCTTTGATAACCATCAAGCAACTGCCTTCCACCCCTATTTCACTGCTGACACAATTCTATGCCACCAATAACATTTAAGAAATACCAATGCTCTGAAATACCTTTCAAAATTATATGGAGCCATTGTGTCCATATTGCAAATAAGCATCTCTATCAAAGCTATTTGTAAGCACCCTCATGATTGACAGCTGTTCTGAAAAAACCATGCCAGTCATTTAGACAGTCAGGTAACAGTCTTGGTGATTCACTGCCCAGACCCCTTGGGCATTGCCACAACGGGAGAAATTAACACACGCAGCAGCCATTAGGTTATGTAAGCAGTCTCAAGGAGGTACCTCTAAGCTCTTACAGTCTTTGTAAAAAAAAATAGATTTAAAAAGCCTGGCACACAGAGAGACACTTCAGTGACATAAGCAGTGGATTCTAGGGACAAGCACAGTGGATTCTAGGGACAAGCACAGTGGATTCTAGGGACAAGCACAGTGGATTCTAGGGACAAGCACAGTGGATTCTAGGGACAAGCACAGTGGGTCTAGGGACAAGATTTCCTTCAGAAAAAGATAGGAGCTATGAGGAAGAGGGAAGCAAAATCTTTGCAGAAAAATTTAGCAATTTCCTCTGAAAAAGGTTTCTTCTAGATAGAAACCAAGCTTGGTAATTTCTGACATAAAAAGAAAAGGTATGAGTTGCAAAAGATCAAGGCAATAATTCCGATATAAATTGAGCCCTATAAATCATTGTTATTCAAGGATACGTTGTTTATTCCCCATCTGGGACATATTAAGATCGCCTCGTTGTGAGTGTGTATTTGTTTCGCGCCCACGATCCATGTCCACACATACACACCTTGTGAAGAAAAACAAGGACTACCTGGAACAGAGCCTCTAGGAAGTGGCAGACAGATCACATAACAGCTGTAACACCATACAACGGCGCATATACATTACACTGTATGCATAGAAGAATGCTAATGGAAAAACAGGAAAGGAACAGTGTCGTCCACACGCACATTTTCCAGGAAGTCAGCGATGACATCATTTGAACACCAGCCATGATTTACGGTCCATAATCAGCCAGGTGATATTTTGACTAGGCCAACCAAGCTGTCCCAAGTTCTCAATAGCACTAAGTAGCGTCAAGCCATTTAAAAAGGCACAATATGGGATATTCCCAGTTGTCCAATGGCAATTTCAAATAAGATGCATGAAAATAAATACCTTAGAAATACCTCATTAGCTTAGTACAGCTGTCGTACCCAATCATTACTGACTGTCAGTTGCATCCATAGCTCATGAATTTGAGCGTGGTTACATTTCTCCAGCATCATCCCTCAGCTTTATACCAAATCAAGTGACGGGGCAAAAATAACATTAGGATTGTGGGCTTTCAGTCATATTTTCTATCCAATACTACGTGTTTTTGTGTGTATGTGAATAACTAACGTCAGAGAGTTTGGTAAAGTTCAAGCATAATCTTTTACTCGGGTATAACATGTTACAGGTCACAACATACTAATCAGACATTCATAATGCACCTGTTTATATATCCTAGATAATGTGAATAATGCCAACATCTTCCTTTTCATATAGAACTAGCTTATATTAGAGGTCGACCGATTAATCGGAATATCCGATTAATTAGGGACGATTTCAAGTCATAGCTATCGGAAATCTGTATTTTTGGGCGCCAATTTTGCAGCCTTACAGTTAACTAGTCCAACGCTCTAACCACCTGCCTCACGAGAAGCCCGCCTGTTACGCGAATGCAGTAAGCCAAGGTAAGTTGCTAGCTAGCATTAAACTTATCTTAGAAAAAACAATCAATTAACGACTGTCGTTGCTCCAATGTGTACTTAACCATAAACATCAATGCCTTTCTTAAAGTCAAGACACAAGTATATATTTTAAACCTGCATATTTAGCTAAAAGAAATCCAGGTTAGCACGCAATATTAACCAGGTGAAATTGTCACCTCTTGCGTTCATTGCACGCAGAGTCAGGGTATATGCAACAGTTTGGGCCGCCTGCCTCTTTGCAAACTAATTTGCCAGGATTTTACGTAATTATGACATAACATTGAAGGTTGTGCAATGTAACACGAATATTTAGACTCATGGATGCCACCCGTTAGATAAAATACGGAACGGAATAAATGTTTTGTTTGAGGTGATAGTTTCCGGATTTGACTCGCACTTTGGTAGTCAATTCTTACCATGTCCATTATTGTTTTCAACATTCATCACAGGTAACTTAAACTCTATTTTTATTCAAACAGTTGAGAGTATTTGTCTCCTAAGCAGACTCTCCAGTATCATTGTCACTTCAGAGCTGTGTGTGTGTTTTACAGATGGCAGAGAAAAGCAGAGGACCAGTGTGGGACTATTACATGGAATTGGCACCAGGGAAAGCAAGGTGTCTTATTTGTGATAAAAAATTAAAATAAAATAAAAATGTAAGATGTGGAATCACCTTAAGAACACCCATCCAAAAGCCCATATGCATTATATTAAGTTTTTAAAAAGTGTTCAATGTTCATTCAATATTGTTGCAATTGTCATTATAATAATCGGTATCGGCGTCGAAAAATCATAAAATCGGTCGACCTCTAGCTTATGTATGTGGCACACAGCCACAAAATGTTTAATTTCTTGGGTCATGTTGGACCAGAATACTGAGCCTCTGGCTTTTCTTAAGACTGGCTTCGACCAGAGTGCCCTGCATGGATACGAGAGAGAATCATTGGGCGCCGAGTTTCTGGCACTACTACCCTGTCGCCTTTGTTGACAATCTCTTCCTGCATTGTGAGTGTGCCTCTATGTCCAGTAGTCCCTACTCTTTCTTGTGTCCGGCCAGCCTCTTAGGATAAAGACTGACGCATTCAAGAACTCTTGTCCTCTGCTGAATGAGCTTTAATAGCATCCCTTGTTTGTGGGGAGATGTGAACCATGCTACTGATCAAAACATCAACCTCAGCCTGTAGAGCATACACGGTCTCATTTCTCCGATATTGCAGGTAGTGCTGCTCTAGACAAGAAATCTGCAATGTGAAGTTCTATTCCTTTCTTGTATAGTACCTGTAGTTGATAATGTTGAAGCATCATCCTTTGAAGTCGCTTCAATGTAGTCAGTTTCTTTAAGATAACCTCAAGCGGCTTGTGATCAGTGTGCACCGTGATAAAGTCCCTATCATGAAGGTATTGATCAAAACGGTCACAGGAGAACACTATGGCTAGGCACTCCTTTTCAATTTGGGCATATCCTTGCTCCATGGGTATTAACGTCCTTGAAGCAAATGCAATAACGGCCCCTTCTGCAAGAGCACAGCCCCTAGGCCTTTGTCACTTGCATCACATTGTAGGGTCACTTCTTCAGGGAGGTCATAGTACATAAGTATTGGTTGGTTGCTTAAACTTCTTGATTTGCTCCAATGCATCATCATGTTGAGGAAGCCATGCCAATAGCACATCTTTATTGGTCAGCCGACACAATGGTCACATACGTCAGACAGATGAGGTAGAAATTTGGCTGAGTAATTTACAAAACCAAGCAATCTAGGGCGGTAGGGTAGCCTAGTGGTTAGAGCGTTGAACTAGTAACCGGAGAGTTGCGAGTTCAAACCCCCGAGCTGACAAGGTACAAATCTGTTGTTCTGCCCCTGAACAGGCAGTTAACCCACTGTTCGTAGGCCATCATTGAAAATAAGAATTTGTTCTTAACCGACTTGCCTGGTTAAATAAAGGTTAAAAAAAAAATATATTAAATATGTAGATGGCGGCATTTGCTGTACTGCCTCCACCTTCTTGGGGTCTGGCTTCAGACCTTCAGCTGTTAAAAGATGTCCCATGTATTTAATACTTGTGAGCCTGACCTTTACTTTGTCTTTATTCAGATTCATCTCACTTGCTCTTTGTAAGAGCTAAGTCAGGTTGTGGTCATGGTCCACAGCCGTATACCGGGATGTCATCAGCTATGACGCTTATTCTTGGTAGTCCCTGAAGTGCATCATGTTGCCTTCACTGATATTCCTCTGCAGCAGGTTTCACTCCAAAAGGTAACCTTGTCCACTGGTATCTACCATTGGGGGTCCAAAATGTGGTGAGGTAACTATCTTCATCCAAATATACATGACCGTACCCATTTTTTGCATCCATAACCGAAAATATCTTTGCTTTTGCCAGGCTAGGCAGTATCTCTTCAATGCCAGGCATTTCGTAACGTGCCCTACACAAGGCTTTGTTCTGGGCACTTGGATCAAGGCAGACTCCTTTTTTTCCAGTTTTTTCCACCACAACCATGTTGCTTATCCACTTAGGTTTGGTGACCTTTGTAATGACACCCTGTTCCTCCATTTAATCAACAGCCTTCAGAATCTTTTCCTTCAGTGGAATAGGGGTTCTGCCGGGAAGCTGTTGAACTGGTCTAACAGACTCATCCACCGCTAGGCGAAGCTCACCTGGCAGAGCCCCCATCCCTTCAAAAATGTCCTCAAACAGTTTCAGTATTGCCTCAGATGTACGAGCCTGATGGGACCTTTTGTTTTTCTTTAGTGCTGACGTGATGAATGACATGTTGGTGGTTGAGCTGTAGCAACTTTAGCTTCTCATACATTTCTGCTGAAAGGAGGCACTTTTGGAAGGTTTTCATCACTTGGAACTTTAGCACATTTCCCCATCATGATTGGCTTGAAGTTCACACTCCACTACTGGTGTAATAATCAAGCCATTGTACAGCCTTAGCCTTGCCTTGCTTGGTTGAGGCTTTGCATCTCCATCCTGCATTACTTGCATAAAGTCTCTGTAGCTGAGTATATTGACAGTTGAGCCACTGTCTAACTGGCATTTGATACTGCTGCTTGGTTCATAATTGCAGTTCTCACATGTCAGTGGGGTAAGCTTTAAGTTAGTAAACCATTTATCTTTGCCACTTTGAACAGAATTAACATCTGTCATGTATAGCTTCTTCATCATCATTTTGATCACCGCACGTATCCTGTTCTAGCAGATTGACAGGCTTACTTTGTCTGTCTGTACACTTTTTTCCCACAGAATTTGCATTTAACCCCATATGCTGGGTATTTCGCTCTTGCGTGTGTTGATCCACAGTACGTGGACCCTTCTTTAGTATTTCTCCGCCTTAGAATACTGTCCGATGAAATATGTTTCCATTTTCTATCGACACGGTCTCTGTATTTGTTCTAAGTGGCACAATTGACAGATTCAGGGACAGTGTTCATCTTTTTTAATTGGGTATGTGTCTGTTCACTTGCTCTGCATATATCTATGGCTTTATTCAGAGTGTAAGTTGTGGTTCATGCAGCATACTTGCTTTTATCTTTACAGCCAATCATTTTGTCTCTCAATGACCCGAAATCACATGAATACGACCATTGACGCAACCTCGCAACATATTGACCACGTCTCTGCTTGAGTTTGATCTCATGTGTTAAAAATGAATCTTTAATAAATCACATTACAGGTAAGTTCAAAATGTCTTTGCAAACCGTCAAGGTTTTTCTTTGAATTTTTTCTGTCCTCTTCCCCCAGATCTAGGTGACGCTGAAGCATATGGCACTCTTCCAATAACACTGAGCAGTGTTGCCACTCTCACATGCAGGTCTTTTTTTATCTAAACCTGTAGCGATTTCATAATTCTCCTTCTGATCATGGAAGAACAAACAGTTCTGATACAAATCGCCTTTCATGTCCATGGCGCTAGGCATTAGAATTTGACTGAGACATTGTATGCTCTTTGTCCTCGCTCATTTGTTCCTCTTATTCAAGTCTTTCCCGCAGCGCTCAACTTCTTCAAGCTCTGTCAAATCGGTTGTTGATCATTGCTAGACAACCATTCTCAGGTCTTGCCATAGATCTCCAAGTAGATTTAAGTCAAAACTGTAACTCGGCCGCTCAGGAACATTCACCGTCTTCTTGATAAGCAACTCCAGTAACTGGCCTTGTCATTTAGGTTTTTGTCCTGCTGAAAGGTGAAGTTATCTCCCAGTGTGTGGGGGAAAGTAGACAACCAGGTATTCCCTTTAGGATTTTGCCTGTGCTTACCTCCATTCCGTTTCTTCTTTATCCTGAAAAAAATTCCCCAAAACAATCACAAGCATACCATTAACATGATGCAGCCACCACTATGCTTGAAAATATGGATAGTGGTACTCGGTAATGTGTTTCACTTGCCCCAACCATAACACTTTGTATTCAGGACAAACAGTGAATTGCTTTGCCATACAGTTCCTTCTGTACAGGCATCTCTTTTCACTCTGTCAATTACAGTTGAAGTCAGAGGTTTACATACACTTAGGTTGGAGTCATTAAAACTAGTTTTTCAACCACTCCACACATATCTTGTTCACAAACTATAGTTTTGGCATGTCGGTTAGGACATCTACAAGCATGACACCAGTCATTTTTACAACAATTGTTTACAGACAGATTTCACTATAATTCACTGTATCACAATTCCAGTGGGTCAGAAGTTCACATACACTAAGTTGACTGTGCCTTTAAAAAGCTCGGAATATTCCAGAAAATGATGTCATGCCTTTAGAAGCTTCTGATCGGCTAATTTACATCATTTGGGTCATTTGGAGGTGTACCTGTGGATGTATTTCAAGGCCTACCTTCAATCTCAGTGCCTCTTTGCTTGACATCATGGGGAAATCAAAAGAAATCAGCCAAGACCTCAAAAAAAAATTGTAGACCTCCACAAGTCTGGTTCATCCTTGGGAGCAATTTCCAAACGCCTGAAGATACCACATTCATGTGTACAAACAATAGTATGCAAGCATAAACACCATGGGACCACGCAGCGGTCATACCGCTCAGGAAAGAGACACGTTCTGTCTCCTAGAGATGAACGTACTTTGGTGTGAAAAGTGCTAATCAATCCCAGAACAGCAGCAAAAGGACCTTATGAAGATGCTGGAGGAAACGGGTGCAAAAGTATCTATATCCACAGTAAAACTAGTCCTATATCGACATAGTCTGAAAGGCTGCTCAGCAAGGAAGAAGCCACTGCTCCAAACCCGCCATATAAAAGCCAGACTACGGTTTGCAACTGCACATGGGGACAAAGATTATTATTTTCGGAGAAATGTCCTCTGGTCTGATAAAACAAAAATAGAACTGTTTGGCCATAATGACCATTGTTATGTTTGGAGGAAAAAGGGTGAGGCTTGCAAGCCGAAGAACACCATCCCAACCGTGAAGCACGGGGTGGCAGCATCATGTTGTGGGGGTGCTTTGCTGCAGGAGGGGCTGGTGCACTTCACAAAATAGATGGCATCATGAGAAAATAAAATTATGTGGATATATTGAAGCAACATCAAGACATCGGTCAGGAAGTTGAAGCTTGATCTCAAATGGGTCTTCCAAATGGACGATGCATACTTCTAAAGTACTTCTAAAGTTGTGGCAAAATGGTTTAAGGACAAAGTCAAGGTATTGGAGTGGCCATCAAAACCCTGACCCCAGTCCTATAGAAAATCTGTGGGCAGAACTGAAAAAGCATGCGCGAGCAAGGAGACCAACAAACGTGACTCAGTTACACCAGCTCTGTCAGGAGGAATGGGCCAAAATTCACCCAACTTATTGTGGGAAGCTTGTGGAAGGCTACCCGAAACGTTTGACCGAAGTTAACGAGCTTTTGTTGGCACTCCGATATGTCCCATAAACATCACAAATTGTCCTTTTGTTCGATTAATTCCGTCGATATGTATCCAAAATGTCCATTTATTTGGCGTGTTTGATCCAGAAAAACACTGGTTCCAATTTGCTCAACGTGACTAGAAAATATCTCAAAAGTTATCTGTAAACCTTGCCAAAACATTTCAAACTACTTTTGTAATACAACTTTAGGTATGTTTTTACGTAAATAATCGATAAAATTGAAGACGGGATGATCTGTGTTCAATACAGGAGGAAAACAAACTGTAGCTAGCTTTCTGGTCACGCGCCTCTAACTAAAAGTACACTTCAAGTTACCCTCGTTCTGAACAGTGCTACTTCTTCATTACACAAAGGAAAAACTTCAACCAATTTCTAAAGACTGTTGACATCCAGTGGAAGCGGTAGGAACTGCAAGAAGGTCCCTTAGAAATCTGGATTCCCAATGAAACCCCATTGAAAAGAGTGACTTCAAAAAAATATTTTTTATATATATATATATATATTTGAATGATTTGTCCTCTGGGTTTCACCTGCTAAATAAGTTATGTTATACTCGGTTATAAGTTCTGTTATAGACATGATTCAAACAGTTTTAGAAACTTCAGAGTGTTTTCTATCGAAAACTACTAATAATATGCAGATCTTATCTTCTGGGGATGAGTAGCAGGCAGTTGAATTTGGGCATGCATTTCATCCAGACGTAAATATACTGCCCCCGGTCACCAAGAAGTTAAACAATTTAAAGGCAATGCTACCAAATACTAATTGAGTGTATGTAAACATCTGACCCACTGGGAATGCGATGAAAGAAATAAAAGCTGAAATACTCTACTATTATTCGCTAACGTCACACCTCGCCAACAGCCAGTGAAATTGCAGGGCGCCAAATTCAAAACAGAAAAACATACAAGTGTTATACACCATTTTATACACGGTTTGATTTGTTTGATCGTAACTAGCTACATAGCTAGCTACATAGCCGTCTATTGTCGTTCTTTTAACGCAACGTAATGTACTCAACACTGCTAGCTAGCCAGCTAGCCCCCGAATAGCAGCACTGTAGAAACTATTACACTCAACGGAACGACTTGATTAGTGTAGTGTCAACAACGCAGCCACTGCCAGCTAGCCTACAAAGTCAACAACGCAGCCACTGCCAGCTAGCCTACTTCAGCAGTACTGTATCATTTTAATCATTTTAGTCAATAAGATTCTTGCTACGTAAGCTTAACTTTCTGAACATTCGAGACGTGTAGTCCACTTGTCATTCCAATCTCCTTGCATTAGCGTAGCCTCTTCTGTAGCCTGTCAACTATGTGTCTGTCTATCCCTGTTCTCTCCTCTCTGCACAGACCATACAAACGCTCCACACCGCGTGGCCGCGGCAACCCTAATCTGGTGGTCCCAGCGCGCACGACCCATGTGGAGTTCCAGGTCTCCGGTAGCCTCTGGAACTGCCGATCTGCGGCCAACAAGGCAGAGTTCATCTCAGCCTATGCCTCCCTCCAGTCCCTCGACTTCTTGGCACTGACGGAAACATGGATCACCACAGATAACACTGCTACTCCTACTGCTCTCTCTTCGTCCGCCCACATGTTCTCGCACACCCCGAGAGCTTCTGGTCAGCGGGGTGGTGGCACCGGGATCCTCATCTCTCCCAAGTGGTCATTCTCTCTTTCTCCCCTTACCCGTCTGTCTATCGCCTCCTTTGAATTCCATGCTGTCACAGTTACCAGCCCTTTCAAGCTTAACATCCTTATCATTTATCACCCTCCAGGTTCCCTCGGAGAGTTCATCAATGAGCTTGATGCCTTGTTGAGCTCCTTTCCTGAGGACGGCTCACCTCTCACAGTTCTGGGCGACTTTAACCTCCCCACGTATACCTTTGACTCATTCCTCTCTGCCTCCTTCTTTCCACTCCTCTCCTCTTTTGACCTCACCCTCTCACCTTCCCCCCCTACTCACAAGGCAGGCAATACGCTCGACCTCATCTTTACTAGATGCTGTTCTTCCACTAACCTCATTGCAACTCCCCTCCAAGTCTCCGACCACTACCTTGTATCCTTTTCCCTCTCGCTCTCATCCAACACTTCCCACACTGCCCCTACTCGGATGGTATCGCGCCGTCCCAACCTTCGCTCTCTCTCCCCCCCGCTACTCTCTCCTCTTCCATCCTATCATCTCTTCCCTCTGCTCAAACCTTCTCCAACCTATCTCCTGATTCTGCCTCCTCAACCCTCCTCTCCTCCCTTTCTGCATCCTTTGACTCTCTATGTCCCCTATCCTCCAGGCCGGCTCGGTCCTCCCCTCCCGCTCCGTGGCTCGACGACTCATTGCGAGCTCACAGAACAGGGCTCCAGGCAGCCGAGCGGAAATGGAGGAAAACTCGCCTCCCTGCGGACCTGGCATCCTTTCACTCCCTCCTCTCTACATTTTCCTCCTCTGCCTCTGCTGCTAAAGCCATTTTCTACCACTCTAAATTCCAAGCATCTGCCTCTAACCCTAGGAAGCTCTTTGCCACCTTCTCCTCCCTCCTGAATCCTCCTCCCCTCCCCCTCCTCCCTCTCTGCAGATGACTTCGTCAACCATTTTGAAAAGAAGGTCGACGACATCCGATCCTCGTTTGCTAAGTCAAACGACACTGCTGGTTCTGCTCACACTGCCCTACCCTGTGCTCTGACCTCTTTCTCCCCTCTTTCTCCAGATGAAATCTCGCGTCTTGTGACGGCCGGCCGCCCAACAACCTGCCCGCTTGACCCTATCCCCTCCTCTCTTCTCCAGACCATTTCCGGAGACCTTCTCCCTTACCTCACCTCGCTCATCAACTCATCCCTGACCGCTGGCTACGTCCCTTCCGTCTTCAAGAGAGCGAGAGTTGCACCCCTTCTGAAAAAACCTACACTCGATCCCTCCGATGTCAACAACTACAGACCAGTATCCCTTCTTTCTTTTCTCTCCAAAACTCTTGAACGTGCCGTCCTTGGCCAGCTCTCCCGCTATCTCTCTCTAAATGACCTTCTTGATCCAAATCAGTCAGGTTTCAAGACTAGTCATTCAACTGAGACTGCTCTTCTCTGTATCACGGAGGCGCTCCGCACCGCTAAAGCTAACTCTCTCTCCTCTGCTCTCATCCTTCTAGACCTAATCGGCTGCCTTCGATACTGTGAACCATCAGATCCTCCTCTCCACCCTCTCCGAGTTGGGCATCTCCGGCGCAGCCCTCGCTTGGATTGCGTCCTACCTGACAGGTCGCTCCTACCAGGTGGCGTGGCGAGAATCTGTCTCCTCACCACGCGCTCTCACCACTGGTGTCCCCCAGGGCTCTGTTCTAGGCCCTCTCCTATTCTCGCTATACACCAAGTCACTTGGCTCTGTCATAACCTCACATGGTCTCTCCTATCATTGCTATGCAGACGACACACAATTAATCTTCTCCTTTCCCCCTTCTGATGACCAGGTGGCGAATCGCATCTCTGCATGTCTGGCAGACATATCAGTGTGGATGACGGATCACCACCTCAAGCTGAACCTCGGCAAGACGGAGCTACTCTTCCTCCCGGGAAGGACTGCCCGTTCCATGATCTCGCCATCACGGTTGACAACTCCATTGTGTCCTCCTCCCAAAGCGCTAAGAACCTTGGCGTGATCCTGGACAACACCCTGTCGTTCTCAACTAACATCAAGGCGGTGGCCCGTTCCTGTAGGTTCATGCTCTACAACATCCGCAGAGTACGACCCTGCCTCACACAGGAAGCGGCGCAGGTCCTAATCCAGGCACTTGTCATCTCCCGTCTGGATTACTGCAACTCGCTGTTGGCTGGGCTCCCTGCCTGTGCCATTAAACCCCTACAACTCACCCAGAACGCCGCAGCCCGTCTGGTGTTCAACCTTCCCAAGTTCTCTCACGTCAACCCGCTCCTCCGCTCTCTCCACTGGCTTCCAGTTGAAGCTCGCATCCGCTACAAGACCATGGTGCTTGCCTACGGAGCTGTGAGGGGAACGGCACCTCAGTACCTCCAGGCTCTGATCAGGCCCTACACCCAAACAAGGGCACTGCGTTCATCCACCTCTGGCCTGCTCGCCTCCCTACCACTGAGGAAGTACAGTTCCCGCTCAGCCCTGTCAAAACTGTTCGCTGCTCTGGCCCCCCAATGGTGGAACAAACTCCCTCACGACGCCAGGACAGCAGAGTCAATCACCACCTTCCGGAGACACCTGAAACCCCACCTCTTTAAGGAATACCTAGGATAGGATAAAGTAATCCTTCTCACCCCCCCCCCTTAAAAGATTTAGATGCACTATTGTAAAGTGGCTGTTCCACTGGATGTCATAAGGTGAATGCACCAATTTGTAAGTCGCTCTGGATAAGAGCGTCTGCTAAATGACTTAAATGTAAATGTAAAGAAACTTATTGTATATCCAACCACAGTGTCCAATTTCAAAAAGGCTTTACTGCAAAAGCACACCATGTGATTATGTTAGGTCAGCACCTACTCACAGAAAACCATAGTCTTTTTCCAGCCAAGGAGAGGGCTCACAAGAGTCAGTCATCACTAACCTTTGATGATCTTCGTCAGATGGCACTCATAGGACTTCATGTTACACAATACATGCATGTTTAGTTCGATAAAGTTCATATTTATATCCAAAAATCTCAGTTTATTTTGGCGAGTTATGTTCAGAAATGCATGTTCTCAAACAAGCATCCGGTGAAAGTGCAGAGAGCCACGTCAAATTACAGAAATATTAATAATAAACATTGATAAACGATACAAGTGTTAAACATATGAATAAAGATAAGGAGAAGTTTAAGACACACAAATTACCAGAGGGAGTCCGACCAGCAATTGGTTGGATTGTGCCGGGCTAAGTTCAGACCTGCTGCGCTGTTCAAAAAAGAAATAAAAATAACACAGCTAGTGACTGACTAGCACCCGTTGTCTCACTCTCTCCTTCCTGCTGCAGCAACCACCAGAGAACATCAAAGTGTTTATCGTGCCATCAGTGTTGCTGAAGCAGAGAAGTTCTGTTACAGAAATCCCTCATTTGAAATCCCTATTCCCTTAACCCTTGCGCTCTTAACGTGAAACATGTATGCATCACATGACCAAAGACCTATTTGCACGTGACTATCATTACTAGAGAACGTTGGTTATGTAAGTATTACTCCACAATGTCCGTTATTTCAGAGGACGAGTCGGACAGGATTCGTTTTTTTCCAAACTGCAACTCTTTATTTCTTCCCAATAAATTGACAGTTATGCCAGAAGCCTGACGTTTTTTTATTCAGGGCGTGAAGACACAGTATTTCATCATGTCCAGGTGATATGGCCACACTGATAACTCAAGCTTGGTTCCAAGTTTCTAAACCATATCAAACTGTCACCATATTTGAATTGAGGAAGTGTGATCATAATCATTAGGACATTTGAGCAATCTGCAGTATGTCCTAGATGCCCCCAGCCTTCAGATTTGAGCTAAACAGTGCAATTGCACTTCAGATATGTTAAAGCTTTGGATGCAAATGTATACATTTCCAAACCATTTGGTCAGTTGCATGCTGCTTTGAGATCTATTAACAGCAAGGGTTGCATTTAATAGGCTCAATATTTGTTACTTATGCATTTGGCAATATTCAAGTAATAAAGTATTCCCTGTGAAAGTTGATATATAAATGGCCCACATGTAGCCTGTGAATGACCAGCTCAAAAATCGTTCTTAGATAGAAAAATTTGAAATTGTGTTGTTTGTTTGTTTTTTTAATTGGATAAAATATAGACTCAGAGCTACAAAATTGTATATCATACAATACAGTTGAGGAACAATGGGAAAGTAATTCTGCTTTGAAAGTTGATAAACTTGTAAACTCACTTTTGAGAAAATGGCCTTTGAATGTTTTGGTACTACTACTGGAGAGCCCTTCTTTGTCTACACCAATTCATCATAGGTTGTTTTCATGTTATCCAGAAGATGGTGACTAAAACTGTGCTGTCAGATTGTCAGTTTGTAAATTCAGAGCATTTCACTCTGAGCGTTTAGAGCGCACACTGGATGCTCTGGGTGATGAGTAGGGTTGATCCGAACGTTCTGACCTCACAACTGCAGTCAAGCACCCAAGTGAAATGGCTAACATTGGCTAGTTTACCAGCTACTTCCAGACACAAATGAGATCATGGTGACCATTTTACTCACCCTAACAGAGCTGATAGGGCTGTTTTCATGTTATCCAGAATGTTGGTAACTGTGCTGCTGGCAACAATTTAATTACGCTTTTTTGCCAACATTTACTGACACCGGCCATATTCAACAGGTGTTGAGCATTTGTAAATTCATCAGTTATCCGGTGCTCTGGCACACAAACGAGAATGCTCAGAAATCAGACTACATAGCCAGAGAATTTACAAACGCACCTGAAATGGTTACTTGCATAGTGGAGTCTTTTGTTAAGACATGAAGCTAGCTCGCGAAGGTAAACAATTTACCATAATCCCAACTCGTTACTACCATGCATGAATCTGCAGGTATCTAACCAACCAGGTTCAATGTTAGCTAGCCAAGCAAATGGCTCTGAGATATGAATGATAAGATCATACATGTAACATACGATAGCAAGCCAGCCAGCTAACAGTACACCAACTTGAAATGAAACCACTTTGTCAAAATTAGAAATGTGTAATATCTGAAAATGTAGCTAGCTTAGACTATTTTACCCGTATACATCATTCATGGATGGACACATCTCCTGTCAGATGCCATGGTTGTTCTTAGTTTGAAGATGTAACCTGGAGATTGGTGTTTTCTCCATCTCCTTAGCTATCATACTCAAATTCCACTGATTTCAAAACTCGGTCCTCCAGAAAGTGGAGAGCAGCACTTATGCAGTTTTACACAATATATTTTTTTAAAGCAGAGTTTGACACGAGGGTACCTAGAAATACTGGACAGCTCAAATAGAAGCGTGTTATATGGCCTACCAATTCAAACTCTCGGCATGTTCAGCCCACTCATTATCTCAGGCTAGTGGGAAGGTTGTTGTTTTTTTCCATGGCTAAACCAACTAGGGTCATAATTTAACAATTTTATTCGTACTTACATTTGGCATATAAGTTTGTTATTAAGGAATATGAAAGTTCACATGTTGAGGCATTGCTGCCAAAAAAAATGCATTAAAAAAAAACATTTTACATCTAAACGGCTCACCTGTGAAGTAGTGACCTCGTGACATACGCTTAGTTTCCTGAAACAGGTCACACAACTTAGTTACATTTATCAAATCAGCTACTGTTACCGTGCACAAACCGCGAGCAACACTTGTCAAACTCAGACATCTCTCTCAAAACACAGGGATGTTGATTCACATGGGACTAGTATTACCAAAGGACATCGGAGTTTGTTACTCTCCTGCGATGTAAAAATTACTGACATGGCAGATTGGGTCAGAACTAAAATTACAGAAGTGGTGTTTTGTTCTCGTGCACATAATTACATTACCCGATCTCCCCCAGTAAAAATAACCCCGTCTGAATGGGGCACAATAGGGCCTGACCTATAGCTTATCATAATTACATCAATAAATTGGTTATAAACTCTGAACACCGTAACACATGACAGCAAAATGAATGCTGAGGACATGACAAACTCAAAAATGGGGGAATGTTTACTGGTTGCTCAGGAGGTAAAGGGGAAAGCCAGATGTGTGGAATAAACTTGACTAGTTGTGGAAAATACTGGAGCTCAAGAAATAGAAGGTAAGGCACAAATGCTGCGTGAATATTTTGTCTGCCAAACAGGCGCTGTATAGATTAATATAATTTCTGACCTTTTAGAACAATGTAAACACTAAATAAATAAGTGTACCAGAGAGTCCGTTGTAATGTTTTTTTGTTAAGCCTTTATTACAGGAAAGAATAAAAACAGTCGCATTCATTCATGAAATGGAATGCTTCATTTATTGTTTAAGCCAATTATTCAAGGCTCACTATATTTTAAAACTAAAATGCTTGATTGCATTTCAAAATCATGAATGACTCATATGCTGTGTAATGACATGAACGAATTAATGATGGATTCAGTAACATATAAGTATTGAAATATAGTCCTAAGTAAGTTACGGTATTAAGACTAAACAGGATGCGCTCTTAGCTGTATGTAGGCCTCAATGTTGTCTATACTAAGCCTACTAATGATCATGACCTTACTTATGATCATTATAATAATAGTAATAATAAGATCAAGAAAGAGGAGCGTTATATCAATATTATTTTTTCGGACAATTTGGAACAATGTAAACACTAAATAAATGAGAAATAATACCAGAGTGGCTGTTCTAAAAATGTATATTTTTTTTACAAAAATTAAAAAGTGCAAAGCTTAAAAAAAAGCTGCATTTGTGAAATTGCTTACTTACGGGAGGCTTGGTGCTCACGGAATCAGTAAGCTTCTAAACAAACACAAACGGGCAACATTCCTGTAGATGCACATGAATGATTTATAAAGGCAGGCACATTTAACAGTTAGGCTATTGATTATAGACCTAATTAAGTTGGGGTTTCCTCTCTCCTGACTTTCTTAGACAATGATACAAGGGCTGTTTTCTCATTTCCTCATTCTACTGCTGCCTCCGCCGCATTGTTCTCAACACCAGTATGCTGGTTAACTTTGCTATTATACAAATAGCAACATGGTCTAGGAAAAGGCGCCAACCCAACAGCGCACTGATGTGTTTCTGCGACCACTAGCGCATTTATTATAAAATAATATTTTTTATTAGTGTTGCACCATTGTTCTTATGTAATATAAACAATTGCAGTAGAACGTCTTAGACTGATGGACTGTTCCATCCCCACCACAATGGATCAGTCCACTCAGATAGGCGCGAATCAGACAGGTGTCTTGTACACCATGATATATTTTTTATTGCTACTGCTCGACTAAAGAAATCTTGGTCGACCAAAAGCCTATCGACCAGTTAGCTAAATGGGTTAGCCTTAAGCCACTCACATCCTTCATCTGAAGACCAAACCTCCTCCCCACAAAGTTATACAGACCATCTTCTAGAGTTGTTCTTGATTGGATTAGTGATAGATGGTATTCTAGTGATAGGTGGTATGCAATACTTTCTCTCCTGTATGAGTTTGCCATGTGAAAGGATGAAAGTGGGGATATCTCTGAGACAAAATGTAACAACCGGAAAGGAAAAACATGAAAAAAGACTCGGTACATTGTCAGTTCCTAGGCAGTGTCTCTGACGGGGAAGTCAGTCACTGGCCGCGGGCAGTGTTTGGTACACTAGCACACACATCGCGCCTCCCTACTCCGTTAACAATGTGGGTCGACAAGTTCACTTCCCTATCTTAGTACATACATTTTACACTTTATTTTTACCTCCCGTCAGTAACAGTTTAAGGTATAAAGAATGTACAGACAAGCGTTCATGTTTAATTCAAGCAACGTTTATTGTACTTATCTATGTTATGGATGAGCGTGTTGTTTGTTTGGTTCTGTTCCTCTCTCTCCATCTCTGTAGCTTCAGGGTATGCTGGGATAAGGACCAGAGCTACGGTAATCAGGCTGGCTTTGTAGTGCCTGTCCCGAATGGCTCGTTCATGTGAATGGGCATATTGGAAGACTCCATGTCAGTAGGGATGGGATTTTCTAAATGTGTTATATTGGTATATTGTATCATGAGAAACGTGTTGCAATGTATAGAATTCATTATGTTTAGCTGAGTGAAAAATGTAGGCTTTGATGACAGTAATTGCTTAATGAATAAGTGCTGGGTATGTTTTGATGGGAGGGGCTTCCCCTACAAAAGGAGCCTCTCTTTCAGTTCAAGGGGGGAACCATTTTGGATTGAGCTGTTGATGGGGGCAGCATTGTTTTTAAGCTGTCCCCATAATGTATACTTTGGATGGCAGTACTGTTGTTTTTCTTCCGGATTCACTACGTAAATAAACACCCTTGCACAGAAGTACTTTTGCGGCTCTGCCATATTTTTATTTGTTAGAGGTTAGGATTTTCAGTTTAGCCTTCTGGCCTACTCTACGTGACAGTCTCCTTGAGTGCCTCGAGGGGGCGCCCGGCTTCCTCTGAGCCAATGCACCTCAAAACACGAGTGGCTCCTCAAGATGGAATCTCGGCTTAGGTTGGCGCCACGCCACACTTTGTGATGCCCCGCTTCCCTCTCCAAACACACACATACCCCTCCCCACCAGCAACGTTTTGGGATAGCTTGGGTTATTCATGTAGCCACAGCAGCACATATCCCCTTCCTTGCACTCATGATTCATTTGGGAGGCAGCGTAGTGGGAGATGAAAACGCTGGCAGATTTAATAATTCATGGTACTTAATAAATTCATTTAGTAGACCTATGGGGTTGTGGGGCTGAGGGAGATGAGAATTACACGTTTAAAAAAATAATAATAATAATTGTCCGCTCCGCTTTGTAAGAAATGGCAAGATTACTGAAGAATTCCATGAGTTGATTAAGTAATAAACCTGAACCAGCCAAAGAGACATCTGTCGGTAGGCTTAATTGTGTTTTTATCCTCTACGATAACAATGAATCCTACCTTTACAACTCACAACCACCCAAATTGAAGACTCCAACCCCCCCCAAACAACCAAACTGCTTAGTAAAATACATCCAGTAGATCACCACAAGAACAAGTGCCACAGGGACCAATGAAACCAGAGGGCAACACCATCAGCCAAGGCATCAAAACTAAGCATCACACCAAGATTAGAGTGCAGAGGGACCTACTTCTTTCTGGGTGTGGGTAATCCAGAGCCTGCATCCTTACGAGGCCGGCCGCGGGGGCGCCGGTCTGTGGGGGCTGGGGAGGGGGTGCGCCCCCCAGTACTGCTCAGTGGAGTAGAAGGTCCGTTGTCAGAGGGATCCAGACTCTTGTCCTCTGATGACATTCTGCGGACCAGGATGGAGAGCATAGAGAAGGAGACAAGTTTATTAATTGAACCATGGACATCGGATTGGAGCTGTGTCTTGCTAGGTAAGATAATCAAATACCAAAGTAGATAAAAAATAAACCAAACCAGAAGTTGTTTTCTGTTAACACACAACCTGTATTGTAAGGTGCCCCGTTTGAGTACGCCATGAGACACAGTGGACTTTCTACTGAAATCCATCCACACACATAGTACATTCAGAACGGCCTTGTTCTGAAATGGATTAAAAAGATTTAGAGATTACTGAAGAAAAAAAATATCACAATTACATAAGTACTCAGACCCTTTACTTCGTACTCTGTTGAAGCACCTTTGCAGCCTTGAGTGTGACGCTACAAGCTTGGCATGCCTATATTTGGGGAGGTTATCCCATTGTTCTCTGTAGATCCTCTCAAGCTCGATCAGGTTGGATGGGGAGTGTCCAACCTGAGTGTGTGTGTGAGATATACATCTCACACACACAGTACTAGTCAAACTTTGACAGACATACTGATTCAAGGGTTTTTATTTTCACTATTTTATACAATTTAGAATAACAGAAAATACATCAAAACGATGAAATAACACATATGGAATCATTACGAATAAAATAAAATAAAGAATTGTTCAACAAATCAAAATATATTTTATATTTGAGATTCTTCAAAGTAGCCACCCTTTGCCTTGATGACAACTGTGAACCCTCTTGGCATTCTCTCAACCAGCTTCACCTGAATGCTTTTCCAACTGTCTTGAAGGAGTTCCCACATATGCTGAGCACTTGTTGGCTGCATTTCCTTCACTCTGCGGTCCAACTCATCCCAAACCATTTCAATTGGGTTGAGGTCGGGAGATTGTGGAGACCAAGTCACCTGATGCAGCACTCCCATCACTCTCCTTCTTGGTCAAATAGCCCTTACACAGCCTGGAGGTATGTTGGGTCATTGTCCCGTTGAAAAACAAATGATAGCCCAAACCAGATGGGATGGCGCATCACTGCAGAATGCCAAGATGGTTGGAACCAAAAATATCAAATTTGGACTCATCAGATCAAAGAACAGATTTCCAGCGGTCTAATGTTATTTGCAGCAAATCGACCATGAAGGCTTGATTCACAGTCTCCTCTGAACAGTTGATATTGAGATGTGTCTGTTACTTGAACTCTGTGACCATTTATTTGGGCTGCAATTTCTGAGGCTGGTAACTCTAATTAATTTATCCTCTGCACCAGAGGTAACTCTGGGTCTTCCTTTCCTGTGACGGTCCTCATGAGAGCCAGTTTCATCAAAGCGCTTGATGGTTTTTGCAACTGCACTTGAACGCTCAAAGTTCTTGAAATTATCCAAATTGACTGACCTTCATGTCTTTAAAATAAATGGACTGTTATTTCTCTTTGCTTATTTGAGCTGTTCTTGCCATAATAAAGACTTGGTCTTTTACCAAATAGGGCTATCTTCTGTATACCACCCGTACCTTGTCACCACACAACTGATTGGCTCAAATGCATTAAGGAAAGAAATTCCACACATTAACTTTTAACAAGGCACACCTGTTAATTGAAATGCATTTTAGGTGACTACCTCATGAAGCTGGTTGAGAGAATGCCAAGAGTATGCAAAGCTGTCATCAAGGCAAAGGGAGGCTGCTGTAAAGAATCTCACTTTTTTGGTTACTACATGATTACATGTGTTATTTCATAGTTTTGATGTCTTCACTTTTTTTCTACAATATAGAAAATAGTAAAAGTAAAGAAAAACCCTGGAATGAGTAGGTGGTCCAAACTTTTGACTGGTACTATATATACAGTTGGGAAAACAAGTATTTGATCCACTGCCGATTTTGCAGGTTTTCCTACTTACAAAGCATGTAGAGGTCTGTAATTTTCATCATAGGTACACTTCCAACTGTGAGAGATGGAATCTAAAACAAAATGCCAGAGAATCACATTGTATGATTTTTAAGTAATTCATTTACATTTTATTGCATGACATAAGTATTTGATCACCTACAAACCAGTAAGAATTCCAGCTCTCACAGACCTGTTAGTTTTTCTTTAAGAAGCCATCCTGTTCTCCACTCATTACCTGTATTAACTGAACCTGTTTGAACTCGTTACCTGTATTAAAGACACCTGTCCACACACTCAATCAAACAGACTCCAACCTCTCCACAACGGCCAAGACCAGAGAGCTGTGTAAGGACGTCAGGGATAGAATTGTAGACCTGTACAGGGCTGGGATTGGCTACAGGACAATAGGCAAGCAGCTTGGTGAGAAGGCAACAACCGTTGGCGCAATTATTAGAAAATGGAAGAAGTTCAAGATGACGGTCAATCACCTTCGGTCTGGGGCCCCATGCAAGATCTCACCTCTTGGGGCATCAATGATCATGAGGAAGGTGAGGGATCAGCCCAGAACTACACGGCAGGACTTGGTCAATGACCTGAAGAGAGCTGGGACCACAGTCTCAAAGAAAACCATTAGTAACACACTACGCCGTCATGGATTAAAATCATACAGCGCACGCAAGGTCCCCTTGCTCAAGCCAGCGCATGTCCAGGCCCGTCTGAAGTTTGCCAATTACCATCTGGATGATCCAGAGGAGGAATGGGAGAAGGTCATGTGGTCTGATGAGACAAAAAATAAAGCTTTTTGGTCTAAACTCCACTTGCCGTGTTTGGAGGAAGAAGAAGGATGAGTACAACCCCAAGAACACCATCCCAACCGTGAAGCATGGAGGTGGAAACATCATTCTTTGGGGATGCTTTTCTGCAAAGGGGACAGGACGACTGCACCGTATTGAGGGGAGGATGGATGGGGCCATGTATCGCAAGATCTTGGCCAGTAAGAGCATTGAAGATGGGTCTTCCAGCATGACAACGGCCCGAAACACACAGCCAGGGCAACTAAGGAGTGGCTCCGTAAGAAGCATCTCAAGGTCCTGGAGTGGCCTAGCCAGTCTTCAGACCTGAACCCAATAGAACATCTTTGGTTGAAATTCCGTATTGCCCATTGACAGCCGCGAAACCTGAAGGATCTGGAGGTATGTATGGAGGAGTGGGCAAAAATTGCTGCTGCAGTGTGTGCAAACCTGGTCAAGAACTACAGGAAATGTATAATCTCTGTAATTGCAAGCAAAGGTTTCTGTACCAAATATTATGTTTTGCTTTTCTGATGTATCAAATACTTATGTCATGCAATAAAATGCTAATTAATTACTTAAAAATCATACAATGGGATTTTCTGGATTTTTGTTTTAGATTCCATCTCTCACAGTTGAAGTGTACCTATGATAAATTACAGACCTCTACATGCTTTGTAAGTATGAAAACCTGCAAAATCGGCAGTGGATCAAATACTTGTTCTCCCCACTGTATATCTAAAAACAATTATAAATCTCCATCATTGTCCACTAGTTGGCACATTGATATTGGCTACGAATGGCAAAATTTGATGACGTAAGGATCTTTCAATGCAACATATCCCATTTTCCAACCCGCTTGGAGCCGTGCTTGAGCCCAGCCATTCCACCTTTATTTGATTCCACCACCAGCACACCTGATTCAACTTACCAAGAGCTTGATGATTAGTTGACTAGTTGAATCAGGCATGTTTGTGCAAAAGTTACAACACATTGTGTAACAACACAAAAGTTACACAACTCAACTTGCTTTCACATACCTCATGATGCAAAGCATGCAGAAACACATAGAAGACAGGCCAGGATGGCCATCACTGTCACAGCACTCCCCCTCAACTTCGACGAGCAAATTAGCTGGATTTACCACCCCTTAAGCCTCCAACAACTACCACAGAGTACAACAGATCTAGCCTCCACTTCTAATAACTGAGAAAATTAACAATAGCAACTACAACTGCTTGATGAAAGGCACAACTGTACAGTGGACAGCCCAGTGTTAATTTAGCAGAGCTAGGTAAGGCGAGCTCTTGCACAAGAGGGGAAAGGAAGAAAGCAGACATCGACTCATCTGTAATGTCTTCGAGACCAGATGTGCGAAGTCTCGCATTGGGGGACATCTCTGTGCTGCTTGGCAGCATCGCTCTCTACTGCATAAATTAATTTAGCCATTTTGTTAAGCACAGTCATGTTGGGGTGGAGAGAATGAAAAAATTAGAGGAGAGAAAATAAATAGCAGGGTCCCCCACTGTGCGTCTGTACCAGTTTATTTTATTTTACTAGTGCTCAAATGCACTTCTAGAGCCAAGTGGCTGTTCAGCCTCACAACGTCGCTGGGCAGACCACAAACACAGACTATGAGCCTGCTGGTCTGCTTGAAGGGTAGGCTATGTGCCGATGACACCAGAAACGGAAGTGGATATTACATGTTTATAACTTGAGTATTGGCATTTCAAAGTGTGCACCTCACATCACAGACCCATTCCCACTAGCAAGATATTTAGGACATCACTGAGCATAAAAACATGGATTCTCACATTTAAGGACAGATGCACTAATACATATCACAGACACAAAAGTATGTGGACACCCCTTCAAAATGTGTGGATTCAGCCATTTCAGCCACACCCTTTGCCAACGGGGGTATAAAATTGAGCATGCAGCCATGCAATCTCCATAGACAAACAAACATCGGCAGTAGAATGGCCTTACTGAAGAGCTCAGTGACTTTTAATGCCCCTTTTCCAGCTAGTCAGTTTGTCAAATTTCTGCCCTGGTCAACTGTAAGTGCTGTTATTTGGAAATGGAAACGTCTAGAAGCAACAACGGCTCAGCCATGAAGTGGTAAGCCACACAAGCTCACAGAACGGGACCGCTGAAGGCCGAGGCGTGTTGCGCATAAAAATTGTCTGTCCTCAGTTGCAACGACCAAGTTCCAAACTGCCTCTGGAAGCAACTTCAGCACAAGAACTGTTCGTCGGGAACATCATGAAAAGGTTTTCCATGGCCGAGCAGCCGCACACAAGCCTAAGATCACCCCTCTAAGCGTTGGCTGGAGTGGTGCAAAGCTCGCCGCCATTATACTCTGGAGCAGTGGAAGCGTGTTCTCTGGAGTGATGAATCACGCTTCACCATCTGGCAGTGCGATGGACAAATCTGGGTTTGGCGGATGCCAGGAGAACACTACCTGCCCGAATTCATAGTGCCAACTGTAAAGTTCGGAGGAGGAGGAGAAATAATGGTCTGGGGCTGTTTTTCATGGTTCGGGCTAGGCCCCTTAGTTCCAGTGAAGGGAAATCTTAATGACATTCCAGATGATTCTGTGGTTTCAACTTTGTGGAAACCTTTTGGGGAAGGCCCTTTCCTGTTTCAGCACGACAATGCCCCCGTGCACAAAGCGAGGTCAATACAGAAATGGTTTGTCGAGATCTGTATTGAAGAACTTGATTAGCCTGCACAGAGCCCTGACCTCAACACCATCGAACACCTTTGGGATGAATTGGAATGCTGACTGCGAACCAGGCTTTATCGCCCAACATCAGTGTTCGACCTCACTAATGTTCGTGGCTGAATGAAAACAAGTCCCTGCAGCAGTGTTCCAACATCTAGTGGAAAACCTTCCCAGAAGATTGGAGGCTGTAATAGCAGCAAAGGGGAGGACCAACTCCATAATAATGTCCACAATTTTGGAATGAGATGTTCGACGAGTAGGTGTCCATATGTAGTGCATGTGGTTTGCTCAGGACATGTGGCTGCCTTGGCCTACTTGTTTGCTGTTGTAGCCCTCTTATCGGAGGTAGTGTCATAGGCTTGGCCAACAGAAGACGTCAGTGACACAGGGAGAATAAAAGCTATTCCACAAACTTAGGGGGGAATCTGTGTTTATGCAGTAAGCGCTGTAAAAACATGTAGATGCAAAATTAGGGATATTTCACAAAGCAAATTTGTTACAGTAAACATTTGATGTAATGTAGCAAACATTTGGAGTAGATACATCACTCACCATAAAGGCCTATTGTGGCGACACCTTCCAAATCTTATGACAAAAAAATATTAACATCATTAATGTAAAGGTGTTTGTGTGGGGGGGGCTATTCTCAAGCTGCCAGGTTGCATGTCTCAATCTTGAACTAGATATTTCCCTCTAACACAATCCGTTGTGTTTGCACAGTTGTGGTAAAGGATGGTCAGGAGACATTTGTTGTGTTCATTGTAGAAATAAACATTTGAAATGTAAAAACAAAATTATTTCTTATTGGATGCGTTCTGGAATGTATTTCTGTGAAGTGAAACAAAATGTTTGAAACCTTGCAGTCAAATGTAATGAATAGAACACAATTACCTATGAGAGAGTACATTTACATGCACACTAATAATTAGATATTAAAACGGATTATGGCAGTAGGCAGGTTATGCAATAGTCATGTAAACATCTTACTCTGCTTATCTTAAATCAGCGTAAGGTCAAAATTGAAGTAAATATACGGTGATTAAAACAACATTTTCTGAGCAATATTTTTAATTTTTAGGACATGTAAACACCCACGTTCCAGCAGTATATTTTTATCTGCACATGTGCTACCACCAGCCTAGCGAGCCTCTCTCTTTAGCACGAGTGAAGCGAGTTCGGAACAATGTATGCCTCTTAGAAGTCGTTTTCACATACAAACTTTAGATGTTCGAACTCAAAAGTCAAATATGCTTCCAAAAAAGGAATATGGATGCTGTGGTAGAACATTTACTTTGATTGGCGATTGTCTGCATTTATCAGTGACATCAGGTAGCCTGATTTCAGATGTAAACAGGATTATTAGGGAAATCGTTCTTCTTGCAAAGCATGTAAACGTATTAATCAAAGTAGTATATTAAATCTGACTATCCATAATAATCACATTATTGTGTGCATGTAACAATACTCATAGTGCACATTACAGACCATAACACCTGTTCTACACTATGGGCCTACCCTTCTACCTAAACGTTCTGTAACGTTAAACCCTCCTAAACAGGCCCCTCAAATCACCCATTTCTTCCTACTGAACACAGCAATGGTTGCACAAGCATTAGTAGGACTAGGAGGGGCCTGCAAGCAGCTAAGTGGGTGTTGACAGTTCTCTCAGCTAATTTAACAACCACGACCATCACTGCCACAACAGTTTGCAATCCATTTCTGCAACAATACCAAGAGACTGTAGGCTCTTAAGAATGGAAGACCATCATGCCTTTTTTTTACCTCAAGACTTCCTGAATGTCATTTTATGCCTTTCAAAGATTTGCTAGAATGCACTATATAACAATCAGACACCCTAAGGATGACTAATTTCTCCAACTGATAGGTTTATCTTCACCATTAAGGGTAGCTACCAAGAGGCAATAATCTCCAGAATTTGCGTATTATTATTTTTGTCATAACAGCCTCACAGATATAGTTATGTTGACATGGAGCCCAGTCAGCATTTGCACTGTAAGTGACACAGGAATATGTGTTATGAATGTCGTATGAAGTCCTTATGTATTAGGTACCCTTCAAACAGTGAAAGTAGTGATACTAAATAATCTTCCTTTTTTTTAAATTTTATTCTACCTTTATTTTACTAGGCAAGTCAGTTAAGAACAAATTCTTATTTTCAATGACGGCCTAGGAACAGTGGGTTAACTGCCTGTTCAGGGGCAGAACGACAGATTTGTACCTTGTCAGCTCGGGGATTTGAACTTGCAACATTTCGGTTACTAGTCCAACGCTCTAACCACTAGGCTACCCTGCCGCCTCTTGACATTATTGGTGTCCTTTGAACTTTGCAAAAATCGAGCACAAACCTGAAACCCTCTGGCTTCTATTCGACAGGCAGGCCAATTCTGATCTTTTTCCCAATAATAGTTTTTTGACCAATCAGATCAGTTCTGAAAAATATTTTAGGTGAAGAGATCTGACGTGATTGGTGAATAGACCAATTAGTGGAAAAAAATATCAGAATTGGGCTGCCCGTGTAAACACAGCCTCAGATTTCACCTGTATGGCCCAATGGTGGGGTGTTGAGACCCATCATGTCAGGGAGGACAGAATTTTTTTCAGCCCTCCATCTTTGCTATGTTCCAAGTAAGCACGACAGGACCATGACATGTTTTAAACTGATTGCATTTGCTGTGGTGAAATTAAGATTAATTGAGCCATTCCATGTCCTATTTTCAAGGATGTTCTCTGAATTTCCCTGCCATGTCATCCTATCACTCTTTGACAAAACAGTTATGAAAACTTCATGGTCAGCTTCCCAAACAAAGATTAATTTGAAACCAAGGAACCAGCCTTCAAAGTTCTTTAAACATTAGCCATAAATGGTCTACATTCACACAACGTTAAAGCCAAATTGTCCAAGTCAGACATCTGTCATTTTAATGATGATGGCATCAGACCTGGAACACTGACAACACTGTTTTTAAGACGGTAAGTGACGACTAATGTTCTCAACTCCTCCTACCTCTGCTCCAATCAACAAAAGCTTCCTGGTGTGTGTGTTCCTTGACAACGTCCTCCACTTCCACTCGCTTTCTGCAGTGTCCTCCACATTTACCTGTATGCAGCATTCCGTCTTCATCTTCCTTCCCTGACTAACAATGCACATAGCTTCTCATAACATTTTCCTTAGCTCTTTACTGTCTTAAATCCAATTTATGCTTGATCGGAAAATGTGGTGGTCAGAGACTTCGTATGGACGATATGACGATATTGCGGACCCTCTGGTGGCATGCAAAGGCCAAATCAAGCTCCATACCGCATCGCCATGCGCCTCAAATGTTAGAACAATGCAGAGGACTCCGTATAGCTCCACATTGACATGATTGGTTGACAGTAGGTGGGGGCAGTACATCCTGTATAAACAAAAACTCACTTCCTTGACAACTTCCTTCACAATAGCTCTGCTCCGCTAAGCGCAAGAAGTATGAAAGCCAGGACATCTGCAGAGGCTGCATCGCAGTAAATGCTGTACGGCCACTTCAGACGTTGAATTGACCACGCAGAGCCTTTTACATAGCGCTGTGGCACAGAGACAAAAATAGATCTATATGAAATGAGACATCACCTTGTTATTCTTGGTTCTACGGCTTGACCTCACAAGTCTAACTCACATTTTAACTTATATCATACCAAAGACGCAATAATCACAGGGTTATTAATATGACTTAGCAGGAATGCTAGTTTGGGTCTTTAGCAACTATGTGACAACAAATTGGAGTGAAATCCCAAACTACCTGTGTCACCAGGATGTCCTCATTAGGGATGGGCATTTGACATTTGACTGTTCGAGTACTTGCATGATTTTGAGTACTCAAATAAATAAAAGCTCTTTTTAGAACAAGGCCGTGGGGTTTTACAGATAACATATCCTAATTGCTAAATTGGCTCATATATACAAAAGTATGTGGACACCCCTTCAAATGACTGGATTTGGCCATTTCAGCCCCACCCATTACTGACAGGTGTATAAAATCGAGGACACAGCCATCGAGAACACAGGAACTTCATGAAAAGGGTTTCCATGGCCGAGCAGTCGCACACAAGACTAAGCTCACCATGCGCAATGCCAAGCGTCGGCTGGAGTGGTGTACAGCTCGCCGCCATTGTACTCTGGAGTAGTGGAAGAGCGTTCTCTAGAGTGATGAATCACGCTTCCTGTTTCAGCATGACAATGCCCCCGTGCACAAAGCGAGGTCCATACAAAAATCGTTTGTAGAGATTGATGTGGAAGACCCCTGACCTCAACCCCATCGAACACCTTTGGGATTAATTGGAACGCAGACTGCGAGCCAGGCCTAATTGGCCAACATCAGCGCCTGACCTCACCAATGCTTGTGACTGAATGGAAGCAAGTCCTTGCAGCAACGTTCCAAGATCTGGCAGAAAACCTTCCCATTAGAGCGGAAGCTGTTATAGCAGCAATTTCATATTAATGCCCATGATTTTGGAATGAGATGTTTGACGAGCAGGTGTCCACATACACTACATGACCAAAAGTATCTACCTCCTTCACTCCAGTATCCCAGCACATTGTAAATATGGTATTGGAATGGACACTGTATATAGCTAGCTTACTTATCGTGTGTTTTTGTACCATCTTGTTGTTTTTAGTACTACATTGATATTGATTACTGTATTGTCAGGTTTAGAGCTGGCAATAAAGGCATTTCACTGTACTTGAATCTACTTGTACATCACCAGGTAACACAGGAGGTTGGTCTCACCTGAATTGGGGAGGACAGGCTCGAGGTAATGGCTGGAGCGGAAGAGTATCAACTACATCCAACATGGTTTTCATGTGTTTGATGCCATTCAATTCACTCCGTTCCAGCCATTTATGAGCCGTCCTCCCTCAGCAGCCTCGACTGCTAGGTAAGGAGTTAGGCCTTATTCGTTAATTTGAGAGACGACAATATAATCAGCTACACTTCTGTCTATAATAGCAACTGGAGTCCTTGGTTGTCGATGGCAGGATCTGCATGCAGTGCTGTCTTAAGGTTGAATGCATAAGAAACATTACTTAAATAGTTGGGCATAGTTGTTGAGAAAATATATTGAAATTCGTGGTTATAATAAACACTGGACTCCCCTCATGTCCTATCAAGAGCCATAACGCGTGTGGTTCTCCAATTTAGGTCGTGGAGACCTACTGCGTGTGCAAGCGTTTATTCCAGCCCATCACCAATACCTGACGTGATTAAAATAGCCAACCAATCCTGTATCTTCAGTCTGGGCCATAACATGCAATGCCAGGTGTTGCTAAAGGGCTGGAATGAAGGCATGTACACCAAATATCCTGGACTGGAGTTGAAGACCTCTGGTTTAAAACGTTCAGACTCGAATATGCTTAGGTCAAAACCCATAGGTGCAGTTCAAGAGTGGGCATTAGGATTGAATGTATGTTGTTCAAAGCTCTGAAAACACAACTTTTTGACTGCATCATTTGATGGTCACAACCCTGCCAAACACTATTGTTTGATCTTCTTGAGTGAGTCGCCGAACCATAGGGTTAACGTCTCATTAAAACTATAATGTAAAATGCTGAGTTGCCGGCAGTTAAGTTGAATTCTAGTACGAAATAGTTTTAGCAAGAAGCTGCGCTCTTCAAAGCCCATATTTGAATAAAAAATTATAACAAACAGAGCGCTCTACGGCAACATGATTGGCCACACGGAAATCTTGAAGGGGGCTGGTTATCGCTGCACGTCTGAAAACACATAACTGAGTAAAATATAGAGAAATACATTACAGCTTACCTTTTAAAACCTAGAAGTTCAGATGTATTTCCTTCATGACCTTTAAAGCCATATGAGAAATGTCATACTTTCGTTTAGTGTAAGTGGGGTAAGGGGTGTCGCTGACTCGTTCATCCACCAATTCAAAAATATGGGGGAAGTGACCAGTGCACTTTCGGCGCCTCAAAAATCATACAAACTGTTATATCCCTTTATGTATTCTTCAGTTTATTGGCTTCTGAAAAGTACGTCAATCAGTGAACATTACTACTCTCCCTTCGACCACCAATATTTACTTTCTGCCAGAAAACGCATACAAATTATAAAATATTTCCCAATCGTTTCTTCAATTCTTCACAGCAAAATCATTGCAATTAAGATAGATCCACAACTTGAAAAATCCCACAAAAGGTTTGTAAAAGCTTTCAAACTATCGAGAGAAATTAAAACGCTTACGGAATTGATGCAATTATTTTTTTTTTCGTTTCCAGCTTCCAGACAACTTAAACCATTATTAAATCCAACAAGAAACTTTCTCCAATGATTTCATATGGATGAGATGACAGATTTAATTTCTTCCGTTGAAACATTCCTGTGAAAATGTATAAGTTTTCTTCTAAAAATGTGAAATTTAAAGTTGAAGCTTTACTCCATCATGGTGGCCATGTTTAGGATAGACCTAAGCACTGCCTGTCAACGTTTGTCGCGGAAATAGGTCCAATTAAACATGAAGTAAGACGTGTTAAAACCAAAAACGGTCGATCAGGAATAAACCATGCATTAAAAAATAAGCTTATACATATGTATAAATAAAAAACATGTAAATTGTCGCATTTTGTGTCAGACCGCGTAATACATGTTATGAAAAAAGTCTCACTGACCCTGCGGAGTGATACATTGGAGCACTATCCAGGTAAAGAGACTTCTCAGTCATCAGCCAAGAACTCTCCAAACATAGATCTGGAGTTCCTAAATAGTGGATTGGATTCTGTTTCGCCGAGCCATGCATTCTCTCAATTTCGATTAATTTCTGCTGGTTTTATTCAACAGTGCACAGAGGCAACATAACTGTTATTTTGTGTTGCATACAAGTCAGTAAATTGTTTTATATCTGTTGCTACAACAGTCCTTATTCTCAGAGTTATCACATTGTGGAATAGATTATTATTGGTAATGTCTATTGCTAAAATACATTAATATAAAATACAATACAAAGTCTCTACTCTACTTGTTGGTAGGAATGCATAACATAAGTAATTGCATTTTACCTTACACGACAGAAAAGTATTAGGATAACTGGGAGTTCTGATAGTTATGAATAGTGTACATGGCATAACATATAAGTTGATTATTAAACATTAAGGTATCACACACACACACACACACACACACACACACACACACACTTATAGCACGGGATAATGCATCCATTTATTTTTAGTAAAAGTGAATCACAAATTACATTAAATCACCATGCGTCAACTTCCTTGAGATTACGAATAAGACTTCTCATACATTCATCAACATCTGCCAATGATACTATAGTGTTGCATTTTCTATTGATTCTGCTCAGCCCTTTTCGTTAGATTTATTTTTCTCACTAATTAGTGGGATACTCTCTGAGGGTCAAGGATGGGATGGAGGAAGTCCAGACTGGTCCAGGTGCAGGAGGAAATGAGCTTCATGGGTTGAAAGAGGTTCCACTGTCTAATAGGACAGTGCTTCACTGATTCACTGAGTCCCTCAGAGCTCACTTATATCCTCCTTTTATGTCCTCAGTTGTGTGTGTGTGTGTGTGTGTGTGTGTGTGTGTGTGTGTGTGTGTGTGTGTGTGTGTGTGTGTGTGTGTGTGTGTGTGTGTGTGTGTGTGTGTGTGTGTGTGTGTGTGTGTGTGTGTGTGTGTGTGTGTGTGCATTTGGGTCAATGAAAGTGTGCTTCTTCTCTACCGTGAGAGCCCGGTTAAGTGTGTTGAGGGGTAGGACTCATATAGTTCTTTGTTTTGTTGTTTGTTTTCTGTGGATTAGGAGATTATTCCATCAACGTTCCATCAAACATACACAGAACATGGTTGTCATGTTCTCAGAAAATAAGATATTATTGATCTAGACACTTTTCATGGGAATGTTGCAAGAACATGTGTCGGGTATTCTGTGGGTTAGGACAATATTAGATAAAATCAAATATATTTATATAGCCCTTCTTACATCAGCTGATATCTTAAAGTGCTGTACAGAAACCCAGCCTAAAACCCCAAACAGCAAGCAATGCAGGTGTAGAAGCACGGTGGCTAGGAAAAACTCCCTAGAAAAGGCCAAAACCTAGGAAGAAACCTAGAGAGGAACCAGGCTATGAGGGGTGGCCAGTGGAGATTATAACAGAACATGGCCAAGATGTTCAAATGTTCATAAATGACCAGCATGGTCAAATAATAATAATCACAGTAGTTGTTGAGGGTGCAGCAAGTCAGCACCTCAGGAGCAAATGTCAATTGGCTTTTCATAGCCGATCATTAGGAGTATCTCTACCGCTCCTGCTGTGTCTAGAGAGTTGAAAACAGCAGGTCTGGGACAGGTAGCACGTCCGGTGAACAGGTCAGGGTACCATAACCGCAGGCAGAACAGTTGAAACTGGAGCAGCAGCAAGGCCAGGTGGACTGGGGACAGCAAGGAGTCATCATGCCAGGTAGTCCTGAGGCATGGTCCTGGGGCTCAGGTCCTCCGAGAGAGAGAAAGAGAGAATTAGAGAGAGAGCATACTTAAATTCACACAGGACACCGGATAAGACAGGAGAAGTCCTCCAGATATACAAACTGACCCTAGCCCCCGACACATAAACTACTGCAGCATAAATACTGGAGGCTGAGACAGGAGGGGTCAGGAGACACTGTGGCCCCATCTGATGATACCCCTGGACAGGGCCAAACAGGAAGGATATAACCCCACTGACTTTGCCAAAGCACAGCCCCCACACCACTAGAGGGATATCTTCAACCACCAACTTACCATCCTGAGACAAGGCCGAGTATAGCCCACAAAGATCTTTCTGCCATGGCACAACCCAAGGGGGGGTGCCAACCCAGACAGGAAGATCATGTCAGTGACTCAACCCACTCAAGTGACGCACCTATCCTTGAGACGGCATGAAAGAGCACCAGTAAGCCAGTGACTCAGCCCCTATAATAGGGTTAGAGGCAGAGAATCCCAGTGGAGAGAGGGGAACCGGTCAGGCAGAGCCAGCAAGGGTGGTTCGTTGTTCCAGAGCCTTTCCGTTCACCTTCACACTCCTGGGCCAGACAACACTCAATCATATGACCCACTGAAGAGATGAGTCTTCAGTAAAGACTTAAAGGTTGAGACCGAGTCTGCGTCTCTCACATGGGTAGGCAGACCATTCCATAAAAATTGAGCTCTATTGGAGAAAGCCCTGCCTCCAGCTGTTTGCTTAGAAATTCTTCATATTCATATATTATTATTATTATTATTATTATATTATAAATTCTAGGGACAATTAGGAGGCCTGCGTCTTGTGACCGTAGCGTACGTGTCCCACCAGCATACACAGAACATGGTTGCCATGTTCTTAGAACATAAGATATTATTGTTCTGGACATGCTTTGTGGGAATGTTGGAAGAACATGTATTTGTCCAAAGAAAAGTTCATTAGACATCACAGAGCCAATCAAGGCCCTGATTGGTGAACCACTGATAGCTCTTTGCAAGGATACTCACACAGTGCTTTTAACATACAGTTTTTTCAACTTACATGATTACATTGTACATGTTCATTTATACAGTAATTATTATTTAACATGTCCACAGCTGGGATTTGAACTCAGAACCTCTTGGTTCAAGCTGCACCAAGCTTCCCACTACACCACCACATCCATGTCAGGTCATAGTTCATCAACATAATTTATTGATAAGACAGAGAGCAGAATTTTCCATCCATCAAGTAAGACTCAGCCATTACTTCCATGGTAATTGTCACAGTTGTTTAGTGACCAACAAGCTACACAGTAATGATCAGTTGATATACAGTGCATTCGGAAAGTTTTGAGACCCAATGACTTTTTCCAAATGTTGTTATATTACAGCCTTATTCTAAAATGCATTAAATCCTTTTTTTTCCTCATCAATCTACACACAACACCCCATAATGTCAAAGCAAAAACAGGTTTTTAGAAATTTTAGCAAAATAATAAAATCATAAAATGCCTAAATATCACATTTCAGGCCAAATAGTTCAATCTTGGTTTTATCAGACCAGAGAATATTGTTGAATATTGAATACTCCAAGCGGGCTGTTGTGCCTTTTACTGAGGAGTGGCTTCCGTCTAGCCACTCTACCATAAAGACCTGATTGGTGGAGTGCTGCAGGGATGGTTGTCCTTCTGGAAGATTCTGACATCTCCACAGAGGAACTCTGGAGCTCCTTCAGAGTGACCATCTGGTCACCTCCCTGACCAAGGCCCTTTTCCCGTGATTGCTCAGTTTGGACCGATGGCCAGCTCTTGGAAGAGTCTTGGGGATTCCCAACTTGTATTTCTGTTTCTATTTGTGTTTGTATTTGTGATACATTTGCAAATATAAAAAAAGCGACGTTTTTTGCTTTGTCACTGTCTAGTGCAGTAGTGCCGATTACCACGTGCTTGCATACTCTCGCTTACAGCTCGCTGCCGCCAGCTGGCCCTTGTGGTGAGTTGGGGAGCAGCTTCATGCACAAGTCTCCCCTTGCCGTTACAAAGCCTCTCCATGACCAAGACTCGGGTTAGGCCTCCTCGCGGTGGCACACGTTAATTGGTTGTCTTGATACTCCAGGCTAACTGGTGGGGGATCTCAGAGCAGCAGTGGGCCCCAGAGATGCGTCTGTACAGGCTCACCTCTGGGTGGACAGGTCCTGGCAGCCATCAACCACTGTCCCGCTGCCTTGTGGGTTAGTCTGGTACGACAAAGGCAAGGGGAGCACACCCTGAGAGAAAAGCAGTGCGCTGGCGGAGCGTGGTAGGTGGACGCTGACAGACTGGGGTTTTGGCTGTCTCCTGCAGCTGTGGAAGATACTGGTCATCCTGGGTTTCCCCCTTGCCACTGAAATTTCACCTTCCTTCAGTGAAATAGTACTGTTGGGGATTGCCCACCCTCAGCGGCACTTTAAATAACTTCCTTTGCACAGGTATCCACGGAAACCAGGCTAAAGTCTGGCGGTGTTGGGATGTCTGGTGATAGGGGCAGGAATGAATGCACCGGGAGCCCTTAATCAGACCCCTGCACGCCAGCGGCACAGGGCTATTATGTTCACCAACAGCTGGGACTTGGGTGGCAGCTGCTCTCGGCAGACCCCTGTGTGACTGAGCCACCCTATTTAGGAGCCATACTGCTCACCCCAGCTGGGGAGAGGCCTAGAAAAGGTGGCCTAAAAATTGTCCACTGACTCCATCCAGGATAGGCTTCCGCATCTATCGGGAGTTCCACTCAGCGGTCGAAAAATGCTAAAGAAAATAATTCCCCTGAATCTTTGGGACACTGGCGATAATAGCGATAGACCCAATCAGAGAACAGCTTTGATTGCTGCAGAACTAAGACGTTACAACATTGACATTGCTGCCCTGAGTGAGACCAGGTTCCTGGATGAAGGTTCCCTGAAAGAGGAGGGAGAAGGTTGCACCTTTTCCTGGAAAGGTTACCCTCTGTCTCCCGGGTGGCGCAGTGGTTAAGTGCGCTGTACTGCAGCGCCAGCTGTGCCACCAGAGACTCTGGGTTCGCGCCCAGGCTCTGTCGCGACCGGGAGATCCGTGGGGCGACGCACAATTGGCCTTGCGTTACCCGGGTTAGGGAGGGTTTGGCCGGTAGGGAAATTGTTGTCTCATCGCGCACCAGCGACTCCTGTGGCGGGCCGGACGCAGTGCGCGCTAACCAAGGTTTCCAGGTTGGTGCGGCTGGCTTCCGGGTTGGATGGCGCTGTGTTAAGAAGCAGTGCGGCTTGGTTGGGTTGTGTATTGGAGGACGCATGACTTTCAACCTTCGTCTCTCCCGAGCCCGTACGGGAGTTGTAGCGATGAGACAAGATAGTAGCTACTAAAAACAATTGGATACCACAAAATTGGGGAGAAAAAGGGGAAAAAATTAAACAAAAAAAGGAAAGTTTACCCTCTGAGTGGACAACATCAGCACGGTGTGGGACTGGCAATTTAGAACAGCATAAGTGAAAGACTCATGTCTCTCTGTATCTCCCTAGCCGAGATGTGTTATGATACTTTTCTTAGTGCATACGCACCAACGTTACCATCTGAAAATGAGGCAAAGGACTACTTCTACTAGATGAGGCCCTTCACCACATCCCCAGGAATGACAAGATCTTTCTGCTGGGTGACTTCAACGCTAGGGTGGGACAGAACAACAGGATATGGAGCGGAGTGCTGGGTAGGCATAGTGTTAGCCAGGTCAATGAGAACGGAATGAGACTGCTAACTCCGAGCACAATCTCATTGTCACCAACACCTTGTTCCAGCAGAATAACAAATATAAAACATCATGGATGCACCCACGCTCCAAACACTGGCCCCTGATTGACTACATCATAGTGAGATGTTCTGACACTAATGACGTCCTGTTGACACCTGCCACGAGGGGTGCAGAATGCTGGACAGATCACCGTATTATACTGGCAAAACTCCAGGTGAGTATACGTCCCCTCCAACGCCTGCAGAAGTCCAGTAAGAGGAGTCTGGACTGTATCCGGCTTGAGAATACTGCAGTAAGGGACGAGTTCCGTCGCTCTCTCGCTGAAAGGCTGAGGGAGACTGAGTCTCTTCTGAGTGCAGAAGACCACATGGACCAGAAGTGGGCATCTTTAGCTCAGTGCTCTATCATGCAGCGGCCCGCTACTTTGGCTACAGAGGAAGGAAACATCAAGACTGGTTCAATGAGAACTCTGACACCATCACAGCCATACTAGACAATATGCACAAAGTGCACAGGGCTACTCTCAACACATCCACATCTGCTACCCTTCGCAAGCAATGGCACACATTCTTCCATCCTGGAAGAACTACCTGTCTGTCCACCCATTCAAGACCTCAACCATTTGCCAACTTTCTAAGAGGTGTTATCGGCTATCCGTTCCCTCAAGAACAACAAGACGCCTGGCACTGACAGCATCCCGGCAGAGCTACTTAAGACTTCTGCACCAGAACGCTCCACCAGCACATTACTGAGGTTTGGGACCAGGTGATGGTCCCCCAACAGTGGCGAGATGCAAACATTGTCACCATCTATAAGAACAATGGTGATAAATCCATCTGCGGGAAAAGCCGGGGGATATCCCTTCTGGCTGTTGCCGGCAAGGTCCTGGCCAAGGTGATGCTACACAGGCTGGTGAACATCATCACAGAGGAACTGTTGCCAGAGTCACAATGCGGCTTCAGAAAGAACAGGAATACGGTAAACATGATATTCATGGCACGGCAACTCCAGGAGAAGTGCTGTGAACAACATTAGGACTTTTTCATGGCCTTTGTCGACCTCTCCAATGCCTTCGACACAGTGAAGTGAGCAGGGAACTACTACGGGGCCTCCTACTCAAATTTGGCTGTCCAGACAAATTTGTCAACATCCTTTGCCAGTTCCATGATGGGATGATGGCTTGGGTGGCCATTGGAGGGCAGAGGTCAGTGCCCTTTGGAGTAAGCATCGGTGTGAGGCAGGGGTGTGTGCTGGCACTGGTATTCTTTAACATCTTCCTCCTATGTGTCACCCAGCTTCTCCACAAGGAGCTTGAGGACAGCAGTGCGGTGGACTTCAGGCTGGATGGAAACCTATTCAACATAGGCTCCAAGCAACCACCATGGTTTTGACGGAGCGGGTTCTTGAGCTGCAGTATGCTGATGACTGTGCTCTTGTGGCTCACACTCCATCCTTGTAGCGGCTGTGAGGGTCTATAGCAGGATGAGACTGTCTATCGACACCACCAAGAAAGAGGTGGTCTGCCAATGGAGATCCAGTCCTCCACCCACCATGCCTGTCTTCACCATTGAACACAAATCACTGGCAATAGTTCCGTCCTTCAAATACCTGGGCAGCATCCTCTCGGAGGACTGCAGCATCGACCTCGGAATTCAAAATAGGATCAAGCAAGCATCAGCTGCCTTCAGGAAATTCAGACGCAGGGTCTTCCAGAACAGGGATCTCCACCTCCACACCAAAGTCACCGTCTATCAAGCCATCTGCATCACCACACTTATTTACAGCTGTGAAGCCTGGGTCATTTACAGTCGCCACAACAAGCAGCTCAAGCGATTAAATCCTGGGAATCAACTGGTGCAACCGTGTGCACCATACAGAAATACTTGCTAAGACTAACTGCAAGAGTATGGAGGCCATGGTCACCCAAAGAGAGGAGAGGAGCACAAAGAGACAGCAAAAACAGCTCAGGAGACACACAGCCATGCCTGCCCTCGCCAACACAGACTGCATATGCCCCACCTGCAATAAAGTTTATGAATCTCAGATTGGACTCCAGTCACCAAAGAACTCACCGTTAACTCAAAAGGGGAAGTCATCATCGAATATGATGGACTACCATAAGCAAGTAAGTGTGGGTGTGTGGGTGGGGGGGGGTTACACAAAAAATAAGCTGTATAGACTTCTCATCTTTCATGCATTTCTGGAACTTTGGCTACCATATTTGTGCCTTTGTGCACAACCTCCAGATGATTTTCCGATTTGATTTGGTGTTTCTGGACGAAGAGATCACTGCTGCCTTTGCTGAGTTATGTTCTGTGTATATTTAGTGAAACGTTGATGGAATATTCTCATAACCCTTAGAAAACTGGACACGTGAATGTTCTTACAACGTCCCATAAAACCCATCAATCAAATGAATGTGTTATATTCTGAGACCATTGAAACCACGTTCTAGATAAGTTCTGCATGACATAACTTCAACACCAAAACATGCCAAAAAGATCCTCAGAAGGTTTTTGCTAACAGACATAGTTAGGGGAACATTCTAGCAGAAAACTGGATACTCAAACATTAGGGTAACTTTACAAAAATATTCTCTCTCCCTAGAATTGTTAGTTGGGTTTGTGGCGCAGCGGTCTAAGGCACTGCATCTCAGTGCAAGAGGTGTCACTACAGTCCTTGGTTCAGATCCAGACTGTATCACATCTGGTTGTGGTTGGGAGTCCCATAGGGTGGTACACAATTGGCCCAGCGTCATCCGGGTTTGGCTGGTGTAGGCTGTCATTGTAAATAAGAATATGTTCTTAACTGACTTGCTTAGTTAAAAATCCATTTTAAAAAATGCAATTTATACAGCCCAGCTCAAGCTAAAGGTTAATTTGAATGTTATGTTTTGCCATCCCAAATACTTTCTAATTAATTTAGGGAGGTCTTATTTTGATACAATATGGGATTAATTTTGAATTGCTAATGCGAGGCATTCTTCTTTCAAGCTCAATTGTATATACCTTGAAGGGGACTGCACCGCTCTCTTCCCTGTCGTATTATGCAATCCTAATGGAGTCCCTTATACAACCCAAGCCCTTTGAAACCTGAGAATTGAAAAGAACTAAATAATCATAATTGAACATGCGCCAATCTATTGGTCTTAATTAGCCCTTCTTTGTGTCACGTTCTGCAGTGGTTTAACATTTGAGAGACTTGGAACAGTGGAGGCTGCTGAGAGGAGAACGGCTCATGATAATGGCTGGAACGCAGGGAATGGAATGGCATCAAACCATGTGTTTGATGTATTTGTTACTATTCAATTTATTCTGTTCCAGCCATTACCACAAGCCTGTCCTCCCCAATTAACATGCCACCAACCTCCTGTGACTTGGACAATACATTTATAAATTACCCCAGCTCGAGGTCTCCTGCTGAAGCAACCCTGTGGTTACCACTGGCTCACACCTGTCAGATAGCCTAGCTTAAGCAGTGGCTAGTAGAACATACTGATTGTATTCTTTGTGAATCCATCCTCACAAATGCCAAATTTTACTCTGCATTGATACATGTCTACAGTGAGGTTTTATTCATGAAACACTAACACTGTGGTAACTTCGGTCCATTGTACCTACAGTATAAACAGTTGAAGTCGGAAGTGTACATACACTTAGGTTGGAGTCATTAAAACACATTTTTTCAACCACTCCACAAATGTCTTGTTAACAAACTATAGTTTTGGCAAGTCAGTTAGGCCATCTACTGTGTGCATGACACAATGAATTTTTCCAACAATTGTTTACAGACAGTTTATTTAACTTATAATTCACTGTATCACAATTCCAGTGGATCAGAAGTTTACATACACTAAGTTGACTGTGCCTTTAAAAAGCTCGAAAAATTCCAGAAACTGATGTCATGGCTTTAGAAGCTTCTGATAGGCTAATTGACATCGTTTGAGTCATTTGGAGGTGTACCTGTGGATGTATTTCAAGGCCTACCTTCAAATGCAGTGCCTCTTTGCTTGACATCATGGGAAAATCAAAAGAAATCAGCAAAGACCTCAGAAAAAAGATTGTAGACCTCCACAAGTCTGGTTCATCATTGGGAGCAATTTCCAATACGCCTGAAGGTACCATGTTCATCTGTACAAACAGTATGTAAGAATAAACACCATGGGACGACGCAGCTGACACACTGCTCAGGAAGGAGACTGTCTCCTAGAGATGAATGTACTTTGGTGCATAAAGTGCAAATGAATCCCAGAAAAACAGCAAAGGACCTTGTGAAGATGCTGGAGGAATCAGGTACAAAAGTATCTATATCCACAGTAAAAAGAGTCCTATATCGACATAACCTGAAAGGCCGCTCAGTAAGGAAGAAGGCAGTGCTCCAAAACCTCCATAAAAAAGCCAGACTACGGTTTGCAACTGCACATGGGGACAAAGATTGTACTTTTTGGAGAAATGTCCTCTGGTTTGATGAAACAAAAATACAATGTTTGGCCAAAATGACCATTTGGAGGATAAAGGGGGAGGCTTGCAAGCCAAAGAACACCATCCAAACCGTGAAGCACGGGGGTTGCAGCATCATGTTGTGGGGGTGCTTTGCTGCAGGAGGGACTGGTGCACTTCACAAAATAAATGGCATCATGAGGAAGGAAAATGATGTGGATATATTGAAGCAACATATCAAGACATCAGTCAGGAAGTTAAAGCTTGGTTGCCAATGGGTCTTCCAAATGGACAATGACCCCAAGCATACTATCAAAGTTGTGGCAAAATGGCTTAATAAGGACAACAAAGTCAAGGTATTGGAGTGGCCATTACAAAGCCCTGACCTCAATCCTATAGAAAAAGTGTGTGCGAGCAAGAAGGCCTAGAAACCTGACTCAGTTACACCAGCTCTGTCAGGAGGAATGGGCCACAATTCAGCCAACTTATTGTGGGAAGCTTGTGGAAGGATACCCAAAATGTTTGCCCGAAGTTAAACAATTTAAAGGCATTGCTACCAAATACTAATTGAGTGTATGTAAACTTCTGACCCACAAGGAATGTGATGAAAGAAATTAAAGCTGAAATGAATCATTCTCTCTACTCTTTTTCTGACATTTGACATTCTTAAAACAAAGTGGTTAACTGACCTAAAACAGGGAATTTGTACTAGGATTGAATGTCAGGGATTGTGAAAAACTGAGTTTAAATGTATTTGGCTAAGGTGTATGTAAACTTCCAACTTCAACTGTAAGTTGGTAGCGCATGATGCTTGTAACCCAAGGGTAGTGAATTCAAATCATAGGACAACACATACCTAAAATGTATGTAAGATGCTGTGAATAAAAGTGTCTGATGAATGGAATAGTGTTGTCAGTTGTACAACTGAATGCAGTCAATTGAAATGTGTCTTTTGCATTTAACCCACCCCTTCTGAATCAGAGAGGTGTGGGGGGCTACCATAATCAACATCTACATTTTCAGAGCCCAGCAGGGTTAACTGCCTTGCTCAGGGGAAGAGTGACAGATTTTCACCTTATCAGATTGGGGATTTGATCCAACAACCTTTCAGTTACTGGGCCAATGCTCTAACCATTAGGTTGCCTGCCACCCCTTGTAATTTTGCAATCTGTTACTATTTTTAAACCAGTCAGCAGAGATGGAAAGATGAATGCATGCAACATAGGAGACTAAAGACCATCACTCTGGATTTAATGGAGTTGGGTTAGGTGGCAACTTCCATTATGTTTTACCTTATTTCGCTATTTCTCAAAGTCTAAATAAAACATACACACACATTCAACTAAACACATAGCCAAATAATGAACCAAGAACCATTGGTCTCTTGTCTTCTAATTAGGGATATGTTGTTGAACACTTCTATTTCTTAACCCCAGGCTTGGACTACTAAAGGATATCAATCAGAGCCATAAGCCCTCCCCAGGCATCAAGCCTTTTGTTAACTGCTGAAGAACGCACATAAAATCAACAGCAATAAACAAATCAATTAAGAGGAACTGTCTCCCTTTTGTGCACCACTTGGCATTCATTTGATTTTCTGAACCAAAGTTAAGGACTGCCGTGCTGTCTTGGTCTTTGAGTCAGCCAGTTTAATGTGGGCATGGGGACCCAGTTGCAATCAGTAGGTAAACAAATGAATAATTTGGGGTTGGGTTTGGGGTTGGGTCCATTTGATATTGAGCCTGTGTGGCATAATCCGTTTGATATTGATCCTATGTGGCATAATTAATTTGATATTGAGCCTGTGTGGCATCGTGTAATGTGCATTACATAAAAATAGATTGATAGCTTGTGCTGACAACATTTACTTACATTTGCTGAAAAAGGATTGAGCTATCTGACCTCTGAGTAGGATTTTGTGAACTAGTATTGGTACTGGTATTCCAGAAAACTAGAATTAAGGTGATGCCTTTATAGCCAAGAGCAACACCTTATGAATATGGATTATGAAGGAGAGTATGGGATATTATTGAACATTTCAAACATGACTGATAATATGAAGATGCATAATTGTATCATTCATGCTGGGGGACATTCAAGTTGAAGGCCAGTGTATACAGGGCATTCAGAAAGTATTCAGACCCCTTTACTTTTCCCACCTTTTGTTACGCTACAGCCTTATTCTAAAATGGATTAAATATAAAATGTCCCTCATAAATCTACACACAATAGCCCATAATGACAAAGCGGAAACACGTTTTTAGAAATTCCTTATTTACATAAGTATTTAGACCCTTTGCTATAAGACTCTAAATGGAGCTCCGGTGCATCCTGTTTACATTGATCATCCTTGAGATGTTTCCACAACTTGATTGGAGTTCACCTGTGATAAATTCAATTGATTGGACATGATTTGGAAAGGCACACACCTGTCTATATAAGGTCCCACAGTTAACAGTGCATGTCAGAGCAAAAACCAAGCCATGAGGTCAAAGGAATTGTCTGTAGAGCTCCGAGACAGGATTGTGTCGAGGCACAGATATGGGGAAGGGTACCAACAAATGTCTGCAGCATTGACGGTCCCCAAGAACACAGTGGCCTCCATCATTCATAAATGGAAAAAGTTTGGAACCACCAAGATTCTTCCTAGAGCTGGCCACCCGGCCAAACTGAGCAATCAGCGGAGAAGGGCCTTGGTCAGGGAGGTGACCAAGAACCTGATAGTCACTCTGACAGAGCTTCAGAGTTCGTCTGTGGAGATGGGAGAACCTTCCAGAAGGACAACCATCTCTGTAGCACTCTACCAATCAGGCATTTATGGTGGAGTGGCCAGACGGAGTCCACTCCTCAGCAAAAGGCACATGACAGCCCGCTTGGAGTTTGCAAAAAGGCACCTAAAGGACTCTCAGAACATGAGAAACAAGATTCTCTGATCTGATGAAATCAAAGTGGAACTCTTTGGCCTGAATGCCAAGCGTCACGTCTGGAGGAAACCTGTCACCATCTCTACGGTGAAGCATGGTGGTGGCAGCATCATGCTGTGGCGATGTTTTTCAGCGGCAGGGACTGGGAGACTAGTCAGGATTGAGGGAAAGATGAAAGGAGCATAGCACAGAGAGATCCTTGATGAAAACCTGCTCCAGAGCGCTCAGGACCTTAGACTGGGGCGAAGGTTAACCTTCAAACAGGACAACAACCCTAAGCACACAGCCAAGACAAAACAGGAGTGGCTTCGGGACAAGTCTCTGAGTGTCCTTGAGTGGCCCAGCTAGAGCCCAAACATCTCTGGAGAGACCTGAAAATAGCTGTTCAGCGATGCTCCCCATCCAACCTAACAAAGCTTGAAAGGATCTGCAGAGAAGAATGGGAGAATGGGAGAAACTCCCCAAATACAGGTGTGCCAAGACTCCAGGCTGTAATCACTGCCAAAGGTGCTTCAACAAAGTACTGAGTAAAGGGTCTGAATACTTGTGTAAATCTGGCGGGTAAATGCTCAAATAGGTCTAGTTTGTGCATCCCTATCACGAGCTATCACACTACCTAACAGTGAAAAATCAGAGGGTGAGTGCGGAGCGTCACTGGGCCAAGCTAGAGCAGCTTGTGAAGTTGCTGGATCCCTTTGCAATCCACCCCAATCAACTTAAACTGACAGCCAATCGCTGTTTAATGTGGTGCTCTGCCTTCTCAACCTTGAGGCACATTTGCAATCAACTACTGTTGCAAAACAGTTGGTACAGGTCCAACTGAAGTCACTGCATGTGTGCTTCGCATGCATACTAAATCCTCTGGCAGCCAAACCCTGCAGCAGCTTGCCCAATGGACCCAAGTGTTCCTCTGACACTTCACTCAACAGAGATGGAGCCACTGATGAGGGAAGGAGAGTATTTTGTACTTCAGCAAATCAGAGAGTACAACCATGGAGCAGCATGACACCAGGACGATGCCAGCACGATGAATCCAGCGAGGATCTCGACCCCAGTGCTTCCGAAATATAGCTTCCTCACATCGAAGATTGTGTCTGAGGTCACTGTCCAGGCGGAGTGTCAACCTAAGTTAAGTTCCCCGTGCAGGGCTCTACGCTGACCTGTTTTACAAGGAGCATATGCGAATCTAAGTTGAAAAATGTAGGCGCACACAAATACATTTAAAAGCACAATGAAAAATATTTGAGGTATAAAAGCTAGAATCCTGACTTTTTCTAGGCACACTGGTGCTCCTAAATTAAAATTCCAGGTAGAACAGCAAAATATTTAGCCACATATGAGAGTAAAATGGGCGCACTGTAGAGCCCTGCCCTTGTGAGCTGTGGAAATATCTGGAAGAGGTAAAGGGTGTCTTGTTTACAGAGTCACCTCTTCAGTTCTGACAGGCAAGGATGGCTGTTTATTCAAAGCTGTGCCCTGTGCACTAGATCTGGTTTCTGCCCCTGCTATAGGATGATGGGCTCATTGTAATGGCTGGGATGGAATTAATGGAACGGTATTAAATGTATCAAACAATATGGAAACCACATGACTCCGTCCCGTTAATTCCATTCTAACCATTACTCCTATAGCTTCTCCCACCAGCCTCCACTGCATAAACATAACTTGAAATGGGCCATGACTTCATTTGTTGTTTTTTCCTCTATCTTTCTGTTAGATAAAGGTAAAGGTACTTGATTTTTCTTAAACCTACTATTAAAGTTAAAAAAGCATTGGATTGGTATAAACATGGCACCTATCCAGTCTAGGAGCCTTTCCTTTTAAATCCAAGTCACATTAGGATTGTTTTATAGTTAAACCTAACCAAACCCATGTCCTGGCCCATCACCTTATGTATTACTTTCCCCCAGAGGCAAGAAGTGACATCCCAAAAAAGGGCATAGGCCCACCCACTTGGGAGCCATGCCCACCAACTGGGGAGCCAGGCCCAGCCAATCAGAATGAGTTTATCCACACAAAATAGCTTTATTACAAACAGAATTACTCAGTTTCATCAGCTGTCCGGGTGGCTGGTGAAGTCGGATGCTTGGAGAAGTCGGATGTGGACGTCCTGGGCTGGTGTGGTTACGCGTGGTCTGCGGTTGTGAGGCCGGTTGGACGTACTGCCAAATTTTCTAAAACAACGTTGGAGGAGGCTTATGGTAGATAAATTAACATTGAATTATCTGGCAAGAGCTCTGGTGGACATTCCTGCAGTCAGCATGCCAATTGTATGCTTCCTCAAAATTTGAGACATCTGTGGCATTGTGTTGTGACAAAACTGCACATTTTGGAGTGGCCTTTTACTGTCTCCAGCACAAGGTGCACCTTTGTACACCTGTCAGATGGATGGATTGTCTTGGCAAAGAAGAAATGCTCACTAACAGGGATGTAAACAAATGTGTGCACAAAATTGGAGAGAAATAAGCTTTTTGTACATATAGAAAAATTCTGGGATCTTTTATTTCAGCTCATGAAACATGGGACCAAAACTTTACATGTTGCATTTATATTTGTTGTTGAGTATAAATAAAAATTATAAGTCTGAAAACTAACTGAAACTAAACTGAATGTCAAATAAAATCTAAAAATAACAATAAAAACAAATATTAAATCACAAAACTATAATAACCTTGGTCACATGACATGGGACAATAAAGTACTGGAGTGAACAGCTGCTGCTGGTTGGAGGAGGGGTGGGTGTGTACTTTTATCAACTCTTCTTTGAGTAATAACAAACCATTCAGTGCCTAATTACTCTGTAAGGCTTGCCTTATAGAACAGAGAGCCGTGAAACAATACAAGGATCCACAGGGAGGGAACAAAACCCGGCTATTATGTACAGGACAGCTGGTCTCCGTCAATGAGCTACTCGCAGCCTGGGTTCCACGGGATGATTGACTGACAATGACTGTGTAATTTGTTGTTTATCTATGGTATCGCTGTGTATGATGTTGGTTGGGTGTCAAAAGTCAGGGGATAAGTAAGTAGGGAGAGAGTTGACCTGCTTGAACACAAAGACCCCATTTAAATAGCTGTGCTTGCTAGATTGACCAAGCACTCCCCATATTACAAGCTAGGCCTGAACCTGGGAATAGATGTTGTGAATCAAAAGTGGAGACCAACATCCCATGACAAATAAAAAACTATCAATCATGCTAAGTGATTAAGAAAGTCCTAAACAGGGTGAGTTTGGTTAACACTTACTGTACCCCAGATTAAACCTGAAACTGGATGACTGAGCTGTAGATGCTCTGCTCCATCCACTCTATCCTTGAACTGCCTGTCAAAACTCTCTGTCTCTGACAAATATGCTCATCCCTAAAAGACTTAAAGAAGATCTAATGTGAAGAGTAATTTCAGGTTTACTGATATACACAACATGAAATATTTCAGGCCTTTAGGCTTTCATGAGAATATTTAACCTACAGCTATCGCTACAGAGTAAAGCATATTTAACTGCTTGAATTATATACTGTAACTTAAATATTCAGCGCTTCATTGAAGAAAGGCATTGCTGCTGTGTGTAACAGTTGCCCTATCTTACTCTTTGGGGGTGCGGCAGCCTTGCATCCTCTCCTCAGGCTCTACCACCGCAGCACCCCCCCAGGTGCTGCTCCAGTACTTTCACCAGCCTCAGCGGTTATTTGTGTTTATTTATTTATATGGACTGACATTGTCCTGTCTTGCTGTCTAAACAGCAGTTAAATGAGTCTATAGGGCCAAACTATCTTGAATTGGTCCAGGAAAGATGTCAGGTTCAATGTCCGTCAATGATCATCTCCCCTTCAATCTAGCAAACAACTAAAGGAAAATACAAACTCACTTGGTTAAAAAAACTAAAGCTTCATGACCCATATGCACATTCTGATTTTACTTTGATAACAAAGTACTTCTAGCTGCTTACTTGAAGTTCAAGTTCACCTTCAGTAGTCATATTTAGCAATACACACAAAACACAATAATAAACATAATCGGATTTTAGGCAAAATGGTCTTCCCAATTACATCATACCAATCAATAACAGTGCACAGTAGCACCTCTCTGGCCAACGGCAGGAAAACAGGATGGACATAACCAGTGGCATGTATTCAGGCAGGCTTCAATAAAAATAAAAGTGTATCAAATCAAATAACACATAAATATGTATTCTTATTGTCACGGCTTCCACAGTGATTTTACTCACCAGTACTGAAAATAACAGAGTATCTTCAAGCAAGATCAGAACACTAATGTAGGACATAACCCTGCAATGCAGGACCCACAAACACTGAGGGCCCAACCCCTGGAGGAGCCCCTCCCAAAATGTGTGGAATAATATGAGATAGTTATAAAACTGCACATTTTTCTCTCTGCCCCATGGAAAAATGTGTAGAATTGCAGGAAGTACATTTTTTTATCCCAAAAAAGGGACATTGAGGGGCCCCGCGAAACCGCAAATCACTATAATATTTGCAATAAATTAATGAAACGTTAGCTAAGTAACGTTAACTGTTGGACGGAATAACATGTAAACAGTTATCTACATACTCGTTAACCGGTATGGAGTGTCAGTAAAGTTTGATTGCGCGTAGCAATGTTGAAGACAAACAGGTAAGTTATTAGGTGTATGCTGGTGTAAAAATGAGCTAGTGTACATTGGGGAAAAGACTTGACGGAATTGTGCGCTGTTGATGGGAAATGCGCACGTGACGGTGGTGGCAAAGTCCATATATCGTCATGACATCAAATGAGTTTCTTACAAACCTTTCGTCAGATACTTTTTTTACACTTATAGATTCGTTTGCGACATATTTGTGCACCATTCTCTGTCATTTATGTAGTCAGCTTCTCTTGCTTGCTGTCAGGAAAAATAACGCGCATTTTCAAATAATCTTCTTGCTTTTTGAAAATGTACCATAATATCTGGCATAGATGAGTTATTGAAATGGTTACAGGATCGTTATCGTGCCTCTCTGGTAGACATAATGAAATACATAATGAAAAATAGTTTAGTATGATTGCTCTTAATCCCAACGTTATCAAGAATAACGGCTATTAGTTTGTGTGACAGAACATTCGTCACCTCCTTTTCATTGGGCGCGTGAACAATACAAACAAGGTTGCCTAACAACTCGTGGCCAGAGAGGTAACAGTAGGATTCAGATGCCACCTTGCGGTGTGAGTATGGAAATAAATTGGTGCCGTGGTATTTAGTTTTTTTGCAGCTTCTTCACAAAATTACAAGGTTATTTAATTGCATACACCTTTGCCATATAATTTAGCGAAACATTATTTTCAAGAATACTTTCACAGGTTTCAATAAAGCATTTTTTTCTGTAGCCTAACATCTGATCCTGTATTAGCAATCACTACATGACAGAGCATTTTCGAATGAGAAACGCACTCACGGTCAATTGTGCAAATTCCCATTCCCTACTAAGCTCAAGTGGAGAACGGAGCCAGACAGCTTGTTTTTATTTTTTCAATTTTCCCTTTGACTCGGGAAGTACTCTCGCTGTCAAACTACTAGAAATAGAAACATAGAGAAAGAGGCAGAGCGAGAGGGATAACTGGGCCCAAAATCGGTCTTCTCCAGCAGGTGGCGTTTTATGTTTTTTCGCTCACCAAAGCGAGGAGTTTTTGTATGGAGGTCAACGAGAGAGTGTTGAACTTGGTTAACGAAAATGTGAATGGTTTATTTTCTACGTATGGCTTATTTGATCGACTAGAAGTTTCGTAATGCCTATGTTGTTGCGAGTGTACTGATTTAAGTAGGACACTTTGACATCCTGGCAACTTTGGAAAAAAAACACTTTATATTGGAGTTGTGCCTGTTGTTGTGCGTATCTGCCCTCTCATTGGCTAGAAGGGTCCCACCTAATCGTGCCCCCGCCCCACTGCCTTCCATTTTTGAAGACATTTATTTTCATTGTTAGAGCGGCCACTTGAGTATCTGGTCAATATAATGGATATTCTGTAATATAAATAACGGCACAGGGAAATAAGCGAGCACGGGGCAGTGCAATCAGCCGTGTAGCCAACCTTCAATCATACATTGGGTTTAAACTAACCGATACAGTTGTTGCAAATCATCTATGGTGTTCTAGTATCGATAGGACAATCGTCAGTCAACACGAGCATGGCAACTCCTCTACCTCCTTGCGTGATAGATTGTGGGACAGGGTGAGTTTGTTTACTTGAAACAGCTACGCTTGCTCTGAAGATACAGTATGTGATGTGCCTCGAAAAGGACATTTACTAACGTTAGGCTATGTTATGCCACCAATCAAGACAACCTTTTTTACCCAAGTGGAAAGCACCTGCCTGCAAAGTTTACTTGAGAATAATATTAAATAATACTATTAAAAATGTTATAAGGTATAATATATAATAATATACATACTTTCTAATGTTTTTTAGGTCTATAGCTAAGATGTTATATATATATATATGCCATTTAATGTAAATAAAGTGCCATTGGCCACTGCTGTAGTGTCCTCTAAAACTTATTTAGCTGTAGATGAGCCTACTGTTTTCTGAATCCGAAGGCCTGTA